>NC_133512.1:103962272-104586136 GCF_049354715.1 Callithrix jacchus | reverse complement strand
TTTCCAACTAAACCGTCAGCTCCAAGAGGTCACAGATGGTGTCTGTTGTGTTTGTGCTCATGCTCCAGCTCCTAGACATTTCCCAACACACAGCAGCATCTACATGATCTTCATTAAATGATTAAAACATCTAAGTGAGGGCTGGGCACGGTGGCTGACGCCTGTAATCCCAGCACTTTGGGAGGCCGAGCGGGTGGATCACGAGGTCAAGAGATCGAGACCATCCTGGTCAACATGGTGAAACCCCGTCTCTACTAAAAATACAAAAAATTAGCTGGGCATGGTGGCGTGCGCCTGTAATCCCAGCTACTTGGGAGGCTGAGGCAGGAGAATTGCCTGAACCCAGGAGATGGAGGTTGCGGTGAGCCGAGATCGTGCCATTGCACTCCAGCCAGGGTAACGAGCGAAACTCCGTCTCAAAAAAAAAAAAAAAAAAAAAAAGGCTAAGTGAAAAACGATGTCTTTATTCTAATATTTGAATGGTGCTTATATGGAAGAATGTGTTCTGTGTTATATGAGAAGGAAAGACTGGGGCCAAAGGATGAAATTTTAAGAATATAGGCTTTAGCTCAATGCGACATGAACGTCTAAGAACAAAATCTTTAAAAATATAAGAAAACTCCCCTCCTCCTACCCTCTACCTGAATTTACAAGATAATGAGGTCCTAATCAGCATAAAAGAAGATATTGAACAACCTTCTGACCAATAAATGACTATTATGTTAAGTAGGAGGTCAGCTTGAGGGCCACTTCCAACTGTAATATTTGTTAGCCTATGGTATAAAGAAAAGATCACGGAGAAACAGGGATTTATAGAAGCAAATAGATGGTCCAAATGAAAAAGTGGAATATACCAGAACAAGGCCACTTCTAGTTCCCACTGGACTAAAGGATGACTCCCTGATCGACTTTTCACCTGTGAGCAACGATCCCACCCCGTGCCAGTATCCTTCCTTTAATCCTCTTCCATCCCTTCAATTTGTCCACATGTACCTCTGATGTATGCAAACCTCTGTTGAGGTGACAGCCTCACTGGATTTTTGTGTGACTCTTTTAAGAATGATCGACCATAACATATCCCACTTGGATTTTTCTCTCCATCTCCTGCCTCTTAGCAAGACTAACACAAAAGAACTCACCTGGGCCCTCCAGAGCTCATCCCTCTCCTGGGCCACCCTCCAGTGGGTGTCACCCATCATGGCGATGAACAGGTTGAGCATGAGCAGTGTGGCAATGATGGCGAAGGCGAAATTGACAATGCTGAACATGAAGGGCAAGTCCACATTGTAGTTGGCAGGTGCATCAATAACGGTGAGAAAAAGCTCGAAGGTGCTGAACAGTGCCATGGGGTAGTCATAGAATTCCCCCAGACTGGTTGGGTCCTCTGTCTGGAAAATGATATAGAACGCTGCTCCGCCCAGGAAGAGGACATGGAGATGGGATAATGGAGTTATCACAATAAGCATGGACCTGATAAGCACTTATTCTATCTCTGATTTACATATTTGTCTAAATACACTTGCACACATGCACAGATAATTACGTACAGATAAATCTTTCCTGTGGAACTGTCTAACCCTAACATGTCCGAAGATTAAGTTCACCACTCTGGGTAATGGTCATGGTAATAATAATCAGTAATTTAACGACAACAAAATTGTGTGTGTGTGCAGTGTGTACATGTGTGTATGGATAATGGATAATAGGTCACCTAACTGGTTTCTACATTTTAGAAAACCAAATACTTAAAAGGCAAGTTATTACAAGAATGCATGGAATCTTCAACGATTTTTAAAGAACAGAACACATCAACAGGCTAAAAGAAGAGCCCCTTTTTCATCATGATGGCCTCTAGATAACCGTCCGTCACTCTGACATTCCCTGGATGAACCTGAACCATCACAGGAAACGGATTCCTGATCAGGGTGGAGCCTACTGGATAGCAGTGACACTGGAACTTCAGGACAGCCCTAGACCATTTGAAAGCCTCCTCTCTGCATGGGGAACTGAAGCACAAGATGATTCCAAGAGCAGAAAAGAAACAGGGTCTTTAACAAAGCATTGCCTCCTTATTCATTTAAGAGAAAAGCAAGTGCAATGGCCAAGAAGTGATTGTTTAGAGAGTTCTGGATAGAGGACATCTGCAGAGGGCCACTCTGTGACCATCACCTCATTTTGTAATGTGTTCTATGTATATGCAGATGGCCAGGGAGTGGGAGGAAAGGATACATGAGGGCTTGGGGTGGAGAACTCCAAACAGGCAGAAAGGCATAGTTTTACCCTTTCACATTTCAGATTTTGGTGGGGTTTTTTGTTGTTGTTACTGTTTTTGGTTGTTGTTATTTTGGTCTATTGTTTTGGGGGAATCCCCATTAAATGGGAAATTCTTGAGGACAGTAATAGAGTCCTCTGCACTGAGTCACTGCTTTTTAGAGATGGGGGATCTTCATAGGCCATCTAGTACCTCCTCTTGTCTAACAGATGATCAGTTGCAGACACTGAGGGCTGAATTTGAGTTACTCACTTTTCACTCTTCAGACCTAGGCCTTCCTCTTTCTGCCCCTCTCTAAGGACTCTCTTCCGCTCGTCCCCCCACCCTCTCCTTCCCTCTGGCTCTCTCTACCTACCTGCAGTTTCTTGCTGTGCTGCTCCTTTCTTTAGCTCCCTGGCACTCTGACTGGCTGTGCCTTGACTGGGTGCCTGTGTGTCCCTGATCTCCCAGTCTCTTTTAACAACTCTTCTTTTTTATTTTCTCTGTCTTTCTTCAAACCATCCAAGCTGTTTTTCTGCACCTCCTTTTTATAATTATTCATGACTTTTCTCAACTTTAAATGACCACATATAGAAAGAAAGCAAGTTATATGTTGTTGAGTGCTTTGTTTCCTCTCCTGCATTGTAAACACAGGAGAGTTAAGCGTGGCACGATCTGTTTGTCCACGTGGTTTTCTGAGATCCACGACTGGCCAGTCTTTCTTGTTTAATGCCCCGCTCTCACCAAAGGTCTTTTCTGTCTCTCCTTTAAAGCCCTTCCAGGGCAGTTAGTGAATGTGAATGTTATTGACCCTGAACACATGGCTTTACCTTCTAGGCCAACCTGAGTGGCCCGTGGTCCTATAAATATGGGTGTGCTTTTAGACTTACTTTCCAACAGGAGAAGAAAAAAGGGCCAAATGAAGTGCAAATGTGAACTGAGAGCAAGAATGAGAGTAAACTTTCCGGAGAACTGGATCTGCTGATCTAGTAGAGGTGGGAGTGGTGCCTTACCGGAGGCAAATCCCAAGATGACCACAGCCATCAGCCAGCAGAAACGCATTAGGTCTCCAAAAATCATCTGCAGGAAACAGACAAGGCAGAAAGGGTGGGATGATTGTTTTTCCACTGCCTCTGAGCAGCTAATGCTAACAGGTCAGGAGGCCCCCATGGTTCTACCAGCTCTACTCTACCGCCATCCCCCTTTCTGGGAAGGCCCTGTGCCTGAGGCGGAGGAAGCTGTGGAAAAGCACTGACCTTCTGGATCATGATGGTGAAGGGGCCCAGCATCTGGAATCCTCGGGCGAAATACATGACACTGCACCAGCCCAGCACCAGGGCAAAGGACATGGGCACCACCTCCCCATTGGTGTTGGTGAGCCGCATCACCATGGTCACCAGCACCAGGGCGGCATAGGTGATGCTGGGGGAGCAGGGAGCAGTAAGTGAGAGACAAGACTGAAACTATTCTAGGTTCCTACAGCACAATGGTACCCACACGCTCAGGCCTAGTCTTTACACCTGAAACACACATACAGTCACACCTACAAGCCCACTAGAGAGAAATCCTTGGAGTGAAAGTGAGCTGAGGTCTAGATCTCAGAGAGTGAACTGGGAGATGGGAAACAATTCTGGTAAGGAAAGGCAGGGGGCTGGAATGAGGGGATACTCACATGATGACATGGAATGGCCCCCCAAGAATCGTCTGTCCAAAGTATCGAGATGCACCAACCCTGAAGATGTCTGGGATCTGGGGAGAGGACAGCAAAGCAAAAAAACAATGTGGACTGTGGTTCAGTCTGGGCCTTAGATGGGAGGGGCTTAGCCTGGACCCCGCCTGCACCTCACCTCTAGGAGCAGGATGATCACAGCCCCGATGATGCTCACCAGCTCCCCCACCAGCCTGATGATATCTTCACGTGTCTTGTAGGCCTCCTATTTGGGGAAATTCAGAAGAAGTGCTTTCTGATGGGCAGAGAGTCAAATCCTTTTGTGCAAATGATCGAAAGCTGCTAAGGTCCATCCAAAATAAATGGAAGCTCCGCTTTCCACCAGCGTCACCCCACCCCCATTGTACTCGCCATTGTGGGCAACTCTGTGACCAGGACAGGAGTCTATGTATCCAAGGTTTAATGTATGTCACATATGCCAATGTCTTGCTCTACCATCTAGCAAAATCGCCTTTTCTATAGATGCTGTAAGCAGTAATTTGTGATGTATATACTGAGAAGCTGAGAACACATTTCAGAGCATCAAATGAGCCAACAGGAAGAGGGATTAATGGCTTGGGATGGTTTCAGCTATGTGGAAAGTCCAGCTTTTCCAATCTCGTCATGGTTCCCAGTGAGAAGAATACACTGTAAACATATAACAGGATTCAGGTTCCTTCACGGGCCCAGAATCTGCTACCTTTAGTGAGACCTTGAACCAGTCATGGCAAATCTCTTAACTTGAGGTTTCTCATCTGTAAGATGGAGACTATAGTGCTTACCTCCCAGAGTCATTGTGAAGCTTACATTAATGATATGTTTACATAAACTTTACAAACCATAAAGCACTATAGATATATTCACTGTGGTTTTATTATGATTTGATATTACAGAAAAGAGCAGAGAAGGGGCTAGAGACACTATTAGGAAGGATCCCTGTCTATCCTGAGCAACAATTGTAGAAGGTATAGTCCACAGTACAAGGTGAAATGAAGACCACCCTACTTCAATGCATGTTACTTCACAGTGAAACTTATGCAATATCACAGATGTAGTGATGAAATCCTGCGTTAATTCTCCTTATCTCTTTGAAGTTATGAGCTAACTTAAAAACATAATAAAAACTGGATGCCTTCTTTCTAGAAAACTGTCTTCACCTATAGACAATTCCCACATGATATTGCACAAATAATTTTAACACATGCAAGCAGCCTTTTGACTTTTGGGAGCTCTGTTGTCCAAGGTCACACCTCCAAATTGTGCACCCAAGAAAGGAGTTGAGAGTCCCCTGGGGCCAGCAGGAAAGCTGATGATTTGAGCTAGGGAGAACGTGATCCCTCATTAGCATAAGAAACAGCAATTACCCTGCTCTGCTAATCAGCTGGAGCCTGTAAGCATCTCTCCAGATGCTAATGCAGCAGCACACTCACCTGTCCAGTGAGAGGCAGCACTTTTAACAGGGAACCGGGAGAAACTAAGACGCAAGCTTCTGTCTGCGTGTCTGGGGAACTCTGTGGTCTAACCACCTGCGACCAGACGTCAGTAAACACTTCTATTTATTTATTTATGTCTTTATTTGGCTTAAAAAATTGTATGCTCTGTAAACTTTTCTGACGTTTATATCTTTTGAGAAACTGGTAAATTTTATTTGATCATATAATAGAAAATTTCTTTTTTTACTTGCTTCCAAAAAATTTAAGAGTTTTTATTTTTTTAATGCCCTCAGCTCTAGCAACTATCTTTGAATTCCTATCTGCTCTCCTAAAATCCTGTTCATGGACTGTGTTCTTTTTCTTTATCTTAATGTTTCCATAGCATCTGTCTTTTATTGCAAAACACGCCAACTCCTTCAGAGTCAGGTAGTGAGTAGGAGGGTAAATAACAAATACATTACTTTAGAAACAAAATAACATTAAATATAGAAATAACTGCATCCATGCCATATAGGCGTCTGTAAAAAAATTATTTTTATTTTAAAAATATTGTGTCTTGATTCAATATGTCTGAAAAAAATGCTACCACTCTTTTCTTGGCTCAAGAAGAAAAAGACTACACGTAAGTTGGCGAGGACGGCTGTGAAGACAGAGCGCCCCTAGAAGCCAGCCAGGGAGTAGCAGCAGCCATTCCTTCAGGAGACAAAAATGTGAAACCCCTCTAATGCTGGGGACACTTTTGGTCACCAGACTCTCCTGCTGGGGCTTCCTCTCACCAGTTCAACAGATTCCTTTACAAGTAGGTTTTCCCCTTCCCAAATTCACTAATGAGTAACGGAGGTGTTCAGAAACCCCCATTTTTTGCCTCTGCACTGCCAGGGATCTGACTGCCCTAGAGTAGCTGCCTCCAGCACTGTCCCCAGTGTCCTCACCCTTAAACCAGGCTGCAAAGTGCCACGGACCCCTGAGAGCACCCTTTGTTGCTGCTCTCCAAGACCAGAATGCAAACCCTTCTGTAAAAGTTTGTTTGCTTTGCTTTATACACGACTCTCTCTGGAAAACAAAAATAATACATGTGTGTAAAAGTCACAATAAAAGTAACGATAATATTGGGCTTTTAAAGCACTTTGATTTTCTTTAGATTTCCAGGGGAGCTCCAGTGTTTCACACTGATATATAATGTTAGCTCTTGCTTTAGAATAGAAACTCTTTGCAAAGTTAAGGAAGATTTCAGTATTTCAGAAATGGAAAGGAGCATTAAATAGAAGTGAAAATAGGCTCCCCTTTTAATTAACCACAGTTGCACCCCTAAAATTAAACCCTAGCCCAAACTGGTAATGAATGTTTCTTTTAATTTTTAGAATTTCATTCTTGCGGAGTTGCATTCAAGATTTTTCTTCTAGATGGAGATGCTGATTCACTCTCTATCTAGATTTAAGGTCCTTATGAAAATGTTTCTGCCTAATTTTCCAGGTGCCGTGGTTCATGCCTGTAATCCCAGCACTTTGGGAGGCTGAGGCGGGAAGATCACCTGAGATCAGGAGTTCAAGACCAACCTGACCAACAAGGAGAAACCCCGTCTCTATTAAAAATTCAAAATTAGGTGGGCATGGTGGTACAGGACAATCACTTGAACCTGGGATGTGGAGGTTGTGGTGAGCTAAGATCACACCATTACATTCTAGCCTGAGCAACAAGAGCGAAACTGTCTCAAAAAACAATACTATAGAAAATATTGTTGCCTAATTATGCTTGGTGAAGTAAATTATCAGGGCACCGATTCCCCAGTCCTGCTCGTTCAGTTCCCAATTCTCTCTGGCATGCTCTCCTTTTCCCCGGTTAACAGAACTACTGCCTTAGGTCAAACCCATGCCATCTATCATCTAGCTTACCCTACATCTATTTCCCCTCTTTCAACCCACACCCCACAATGCTTCTGAATTGATCTTTCTAAAATGCGGATAACATCCTGAGGCAAGTTCTTAATGACTTACAAAGAGACTTAGACTCCCACACAATAATATTGGGTGACTTTAACACTCCACTGTCAATATTAGACAGATCAACCAGACAGAAAATTAACAAGGATATCCAGGGCTTGAACTCAGACCTGGAACAAGCAAACCTGATAAACATTTACAGAACTCTCCACCCCAAATCCACAGAATATACATTATTCTCAGCACCCCATCACACCTACTCTAAAATTGACCACATAATTGGAAGTAAAGCACTCCTCAGCAAATGCAAGCAAAACACAACTGAAATCATAACAAACAGTCTCTCAGACCATAGTGCAATCAAGTTAGAACTCAGAATTCAGAAACTAACCCAGAACTGCACAGCTTCATGGAAACTGAACAACTGGCTCTTGAATGTTGACTGGATAAACAATGAAATGAAGGCAGAAATAAAGAAGTTCTTTGAAACCAACAAGAACGAAGACACAACATACCAGAATCTCTGGGACACATTTAAAGCAGTCTCCAGAGGAAAATATATAGCAATAAGTGCCCACATGAGAAGAGTGGAGAGATCCAAAATTGACACCCTATGATCAAAATTGAAAGAGCTAGAGGAGCAAGATAAAAAAAACTCAAAACCCAGCAGAAGACAAGAAATAACTAAGATCAGAGCAGAACTGAAGGAGATAGAGACACAAAAAACCCTTCAAAAAATCAATTAATCCAAGAGCTGTTTTTTTTAAAAGACCAACAAAATAGACAGACCACTAGCCAGACTGATAAAAAAGAAAAGAGAGAACAACCAAATAGATGCAATAATAAACGATAAAGGGGAAATCACCACAGATTCCACAGAAATTCAAACCATCATCAGAGAATATTACAAACAACTCTATGCACATAAACTAGTAAACCTGGAAGAAATGGATAAATTCCTGGACTCCTGTGTCCTCCCAAGCCTAAACCAGGAGGAAGCTGAAACTATGAATAGACCAATAACAAGGTCAGAAGTCGAGGCAGCGATTAAGAGCCTACCACACAAAAAAAGCCCCGGTCCAGACGAGTTCACAGCCAAATTCTACCAGACACACAAAGAGGAGCTGGTACCATTCCTTCTGAAACTATTACAGATAATCCAAAAAGAGGGAATCCTTCCCAAATGATTTTACGAGACCAACATCATTCTGATACCAAAACCCGGCAGAGACTCAACAAGAAAAGAAAACTTCAGGCCAATATCCATGATGAACATAGATGCAAAAATCTTCAATAAAATATTGGCAAGCTGACTGCAACAGCAAATCAAAAAACTTATTCACCATGATCAAGTAGGATTCATCCCGGGGATGCAAGGCTGGTTCAACATATGCAAGTCTATAAATGTAATTCACCACATAAACAGAACCAAAAACAAAAACCACATGATTATCTCAATTGACGCAGAGAAGGCATTTGACAAAATTCAACAGCCCTTTATGCTAAAAACCCTCAATAAACTTGGTATCGATGGAACGTATCTCAAAGTAATAAAAGCTATTTATGACAAACCAACAGCCAATATCATACTGAATGGGCAAAAACTGGAAGCATTCCCTTTGAAATCCGGCACTAGACAAGGATGCCCTCTCTCACCACTCCTATTCTATATAGTACTGGAAGTTCTAGCCAGAGCAATCAGGCAAGAAAAAGAAATAAAGGGTATTCAAATAGGAAAGGTGGAAGCCAAATTGTCTCTATTTGCAGACGACATGATAGTATACCTAGAAGACCCCATTGCCTCAGCCCAAAAACTCCTGAAACTGATAAGCAACTTCAGCAAAGTCTCAGGATATAAAATCAATGTGCAAAAATCACAAGCATTCATCTACACCAATAACAGACTTAAAGAAAGCCAAATCAAGAGCGAACTGCCATTCACAATTGCTACAAAAAAAATAAAATACCTTGGAATACAACTCACAAGGAATGTAAGAGACCTCTTCAAGGAGAACTACAAGCCACTGCTCAACGAAACCAGAGAGGACACAAACAGATGGAGAAACATTCCATGTTCATGGTTAGGAAGAATTAATATCGGGAAAATGGCTATACTGCCCAAAGTAATTTACAGAATCAACGCTATCCCCATCAAGCTACCATTGACTTTCTTCACAGAACTGGAAAAAACCACCATGAACTTCATATGGAACCAAAAGAGAGCCCGCATAGCCAAGTCAATTCTAAGCAAAAAGAACACAGCGGGGGGCATCATACTACCGGATTTCAAACTATACTACAAGGCTACAGTAATCAAAACAGCACAGTACTAGTACCAAAACAGAGATATAGACGAATGGAACAAAACAGAGGCATCGGAGGCAACACAACATATCTGCTACTATATAATCTTCGATAAACCTGACAAAAACAAGCAATGGGGAAAGGATTCCCTGTTCAATAAATGGTGTCGGGAAAACTGGCTTAGCCATGTGCAGAAAGCAGAAACTGGACCCCTTCCTGACACCTTACACTAAAATTAACTCCAGATGGATTAAAGACTTAAACATAAGACCTGGCACCATAAAAACCCTTGAAGAAAATCTAGGCAAACCATTCAGGACATAGGAGTAGGCAAGGACTTCATGACCAAAACACCAAAAGCATGGGCAACAAAAGCCAAAATAGACAAATGGGACCTAATCAAACTCCACAGCTTCTGCACATCAAAAGAAACAGTCACTAGAGTGAATCGGCAACCAACAGAATGGGAAAAAATTTTTGCAGTCTACCCATCTGACAAAGGGCTGATATCCAGAATTTACAAAGAATTTGAACAGATTTACAGGAAAAAAACAAACAAGCCCATTCAAAAATGGGCAAAGGATATGAACAGACACTTTACAAAAGAAGACATACATGAGGCCAACAAACATATGAAAAAATGCTCATCATCACTGGTCATCAGAGAGATGCAAATCAAAACCACATTGAGATACCATCTCACGCCAGTTAGAATGGCGATCATTAAAAAATCTGGAGACAACAGATGCTGGAGAGGATGTGGAGAAATAGGAACACTTTTACACTGCTGGTGGGAGTGTGAATTGGTTCAACCATTGTGGAAGACAGTGTGGTGATTCCTCAAGGCCTTAGAAATAGAAATTCCAATTGACCCAGCAATCCCATTATGGGGTATATATCCAAAGAACTATAAATCCTTCTACTATAAGGACACATGCACACAAATGTTCACTGCAGCACTGTTTACAATAGCAAAGACCTGGAACCAACCCAAATGCCCATCCATGGCAGACTGGATTGGGAAAATGTGGCACATATACACCATGGAATATTATGCAGCCATCAAAAATGATGAGTTCATGTCGTTTGTAGGGACATGGATGAATCTGCAGAACATCATTCTCAGCAAACTGACACAAGAACAGAAAATGAAATACCGCATATTCTCACTCATAGGTGGGTGATGAAAAATGAGAACAAATAGACACAGGGAAGGGAGTACCAAACACTGGGGTCTATTGTGGGGAAGAGGGGAGGGACAGCGGGGGTAGCGGGGAGCTGGGGAGTGATAGCCTGGGGAGAAATGCCAAATGTGGGTGAAGGGGAGGAAGGCAGCAAAACACACTGCTATGTTTGTACCTATGCAAATGTCTTGCTTGTTCTGCACACATACCCCAAAACCTAAAATGCAATTAAAAAAAAAAATCCTGAGGCTGCTCTGCTTAACATCGTTCCTAGCTCCCCAAGGCCTTCAGAATAGAAATGCAGGAGAGGTGGCAGTGGAGGGTGCTCCTTAATCTTTATCGTTGTAGAAATTCATTAGATAATGTCTAAATTTGATTGACAACTGGAGATAGAAGCATTTGATTCAAGGGATGCAGAGGTGATGACAGCAAGAGCTAAAAGGAGTAAAAAACTGGTTGTCCCCCATGAGTAAGACATGGGTGAGGAGGCGGGGCTGTCCAGGACGCAGTTGCTCTCTATTAGTTCTGCCATTTGATTTGTAAGTCATGTGCATGATGGACATCATTTTCTTTGAATTAGGAAAGCTCACTATGAGATAAGAATTGAAAAAGTAAAACCAGAGTACCAAACAAGATATACAAAACCTCGCTGCTATGGCCCCTGCCTTGTGTCCTCATACCCGTGTGAGCTCCGGCCACGTTGAGCTATTGGGGTTCTGAGTTGCTAAGTCAGGTCCCTGCACAGCCTGTGCCACTTTCTCAGAATGCCTTCCTCTACCAATTGGCCTGGCTCAACCTCACCGATGCCTCAAGACTCAGGTCAGTCCAACACTCCTCTTGGGCCTCTTTTCCTGCCCCTCCATGCCCAGCTCAGGTCTCCCGGCACATGGGGGGCTTCTGTGGATTGACAGCCCTCTCCCAGTACACTGAAAGTGTCTGGGTGCTCCATGTCTTACCAGTAGTCTTAGAGCTCCCTGAGGGCAGGGATGCCTCCCTCCTACTTTTTATCCACAAATGTACAATGTGGTAGGCACTCAACTGGTAAAAAAAAAAAAAAAAAAAAAGGAAAGAAGGAAGGAGGAAAAGGAGAGAAGAGACAGCAGGTGCAAGCTGAGCATTGCCTAAGAGATGCAGAAGGTTAGTAAGGAGGAGAGGGAGTGGGATGTAGAGACCAATCTGTAGCCATAAGAGGAAAAGGATGACAACTAAATGGAAATGATGTCATCCTTTTCTGAAATTTCTAGATTCCTAGATCAAGGTCACCCAAGCAGGCCTGGCTAACAATGCACAGGGAAAATACTCCAATCCACTCCTTTAAAAATAAGTATCATCTAACAATGACTGGAAGTTTTCAGTTCACAACATGGCTTGCAATATAAGGAGTTGTCAACAACCAAATCCCCTATGCAGGCTGGCATGTATACTTCACTAAGAATTGGCCTAATGAGATTTGCTCTCACTTCCCAAATGGATGAGTTCACTGCCTTGAAAGAAATGTCCAGAAGGAGTGGGCATAGCAGTACCTGGGGCACTGCTGGGTCATAAGGAAAGGATGTGCAACACAGGCCACCCCAGTGGGAAGTGGGAAGGCCCCAGAACCAGTTGTCAAGCCCAGCTCTAGATCTTTTTCCTCCCCATGATCCCAGACTTGCAAAGGAGTGAAGTTCTCAGAGAAACCTCTACTAGCTCATAAGAGCTTCTCCAATTCCCTAACTGGGCATGAGTTCCTAACCAGGACTGCCACCAGAATCAACTGGAAAGTCTTTGTCACAACACACATGTCCAGGCCAACGCTGGGATATTTTGGATTAAGGACCTGGCATTTTCTTTTTCTTTTTGTTTCTTTTTTTGAGATGGAGTTTCACTCTTGTTGCCCAGGCTGGAGCACAATGGCATGATCTCGGCTCCCTGCAACCTCTGCCTCCTGGGTTCAAGTGATTCTCCTGCCTCAGCCTCCCAAGTAGCTGGGATTACAGGCATGCACCACTACACCTGGCTGATTTCGTATTTTAGTAGAGACAGGCTTTCACTACGTGGGTCAGGCTGGTCTCGAACTCCTGACCTCAGGTGATCCACCCACCTCAGCCTCCCAAAGTGCTGGGATTACAGGCATGAGAGACCATGCCCTGCTATTTTCTCGAAAAGTTCTATAGATGTTTTGGACATGTACCCCAAGTTGAGAACCACTGGGCCATAAAGAGAGAGAGAGAGAGAGCTGGTTCCCATGTAAGTTAAGCTGCCTTCCAAGGGTGAATTTCATGTCTCAGTCTCTGTATTTTCTCAGGAGGATTGGCTTGGGAAATTACCTCTTTCTTCTCAAGAGTCTTTACTCATTCTCACAGAATTATGACTTGCTCTATATGCCAGTAGGTTAAGCCCATCAAAAAATAGTGCCAATGATCAAAACTAGAGAATAGCCAGTAAGTCAGTATCTGGGAATGGGAATCCTCTTCAATCTGATCTCCTCCTACAGCACTTCTCAAGTGCTCATCTTGACAGGGGAAGATGAGATGTGTAGATAAAAGTGAGTGTGGCAAGCCCCGGCTAGCCAAGAGAGAAGACTGGGGTCTAGCCCATCGCTCTGCAGGGACAAGTGGACTTGTCTGGTGTTTAAAGGTGAGGATTCTGAAGGGAAGCAGCCCTGCAGTCCAATCCCAGTGCTACCCTTGCTAGCTGAGTGTCTTTGCCAAAGTGTTCAACCTCTCTTGACCTCAGACTCACCATCTTTAAAGTGGTGATGACTGTATTCACTTGTTAGGTAAATAATCTTCATTCCATGAAGATTAAAGATAGAATAATGCTTTGCCACTCAAAACATGGTCCACAGAATCACAACACTGGCCTCCCCTGGCAGCTTGCTGGAAATGCCAAGTCTCAGGTCCCACCCAGCCTTACACAATTCACATTTACTAAAGCCTCAAAAACACCGATGGATGCATGTGAAGGGCACATGATAAGCGCTCAGTGGATGTTACTTCTACCTACCGGGCTTCCTGGTTCTCCTCATCTCTTTCCCTGTCTTTAATGTGCTGTGCTTGCTCCACCGTGGGTTGGTTAGGACCCCTGAACAGAGGTGTATAGAGCTGGCAATCAGTCGCTTTTCAAATAGCGGTGGTGCTTTGGGTTGTGCAGAACTACGAGGGATGATGATGTGTAGACAAATAGATCCCACTGACTGTGACAGGCAGATGATTTTTAAAAGACGGAAACACAGTCGGGATGACTTTTGCCTTCAACAAGTCCTGATGCCAATCCCTTCCCTCCATCTCCCCACTGCATTCCTAGGCCAATCTGCCATTATCTTCTGCTTGCTAAACTCTAATAGCCTCCTGACTGGTCTCCCCGTGTCCTTCCTACCACCCCACACGTCTGTTATTCACCATGCAAGCAAAGTAATTTTTCTAAAACAAAAATTACCCGTAAGTCTCCCCCTGTCAAATCCTTCTGACTTCCCATTACCCTGAGGATAAAGAGTGAAATCCTCAACATGGCCTTTAAGGCTCTACCTGGACAACCTCACCTGGAGGCACCCACCGCAGCCCTCTGTGCTCTAGAGAGCCTTCTTTCATTCCCAGACCTCGATGAGGTTCTTCCTGCCTTGAGGCCTTGAATATGCATTCTCTCTGTCTAGAACTCTCTTTTCACACTGAATTCATACTTAGATCTGAGCTCAGTCATCTTTCTCAGAAGCAGTCTCTGGCCTCCCAGATGGACCAGACCCCTGTTACAAGTTTTTTTCCCACTCTGTGCTTTTCTCATCATAAGAAAAAAAAATAACGTTGATGCCAACAGTCATAGACTGTAATGAAATATCTATTTGCATGATCATTTGATTAATATCAACCCAGCCAGAAACACCAGGAAAGCAGAGATCATGAGTGTTCTGCTCAGACTATGATTGTTGAACTTCCAATACCTGACATAGTTGTTTAGCCTCTATGCGGCTCTCAATAATAATTTATTTAATGAATGGATTAGCAAAACATTTCTTGGAAAGAGAAAAGCAAAGGAGGGCTCAAGAGATTATTTTTCAAAGTGAAAAGGGAGACATGACGAGAAATTAGAACCCCCTGCTGAACAGTGCTCCAGGAATCTCAGTGACCAGAGTGGTGGACCTAGGACCGGAAAGGCGGAGCTACATGGACCTCAAAGATGGAAGCCAGGGGTTCTCAACCCTGGCAGAACATTTGACTCACTCAAAGAGTCTCTTAAAAATACCAAGGCCAGAGCCTCAGCTTCAGACATTCTAACTTATTAGGTCTAGGGTGTAGCCTAGGAGCCAGTCATTTTACTAGCTTTTTTACTAGGTTTCTAATGCGCAGTCTGGGTTTAAAATCACAGATCTAACAGGAAGTGGGATTTTCCTGAGGACACACAACTGTTAAATTTCAGAGTTAGGGCTAAAACCGACACTGCTGGACTTCTGGACTTTGAACTTTTTGCTCACCTGGAAACTTAAGAGAACTTTTACTGTAGTGCATGCTGCTTTAGCTAAACCAAGTAGAAACATAACGGAGATAAGAAGTTAACTCAAATTAATAGAGTTCTGGGCAATCTCTGGTGAAACAGAACTTTTATGGCTGAACAATGAGGGATCTTAGGGTTACTAAGATAGCCTCCCCAATTGGATAGAGATAAACTAACTCCAGGTTTACATACATCCGTTTTCGCATAGTTTTTGCTGCCTTATACAGAGGAATTTGGTTTTTTTTCACCTGTTCTGAGATGCTGCTCTTGCACTGCTCCCATAAAACCCCGGATGTTAAACTAGAAAGGATCTTAGGGGTCATGGAGCCCAGTGATTTCCACAGATCCCAAGAGATCTGCAGAGGAAGTCCTGAAGTAACTGAGATCCCTGTGATCCCAGAGTTATTAATATAATTGGACGGTAAAGTATTCATTCATCTAAGAAGACGCTCCACCGGCTAACAAATATGTCAACAATGCATGCCTCAAATCAAGACACTGTATTTGTGCATTTTCATTTTTTCTAAGACTTTCAAGTAAGAAAACAGTAGGAAAAAAAACGTGAATTTCCTATTATTTAGCAAATCTGGTGTATTGTGAAAACAGAATCTTTCAAATCATGGTGATAAGTTTAGAAGCCCCTGATCTAATCCACATGGGCTTACTACTGAAGAAGAATATAGTCATCCCATAAATCAGGTCCGGGGCTCACAGCATAGGGACGTTGCACTAGTGTTCTTTGTTATCGAACCCCTTCCAGCAGCATTCTTAATCCTCTTAACCACCCACTTCTCCACTGAGAAAAGAATGTCTGAAAGTCCAAAGTCTTCTATTTGAGCTGAAGTGGCTTTCACTGAAGCAGAAGGCAAAAGGGTAAAAATGCCAAGGAACAGGAAGGAAGGCAGAAGAGAGAAAAAAAGAATGATGGGTCAGGTGTTCAGCTATAATTATGCTTCTGAGTCCTGACACAAAGGAGGAGATCTTTTAAATATAGACTATCTGGATCAAAGAAACTTGTTTGTACATAACTAGCCTTGTCCCAAGGAGAAAGAGACACACAGGAAGGAGATTTCTGGTCATCAATGGCTCAGCATTGTCCACCTTTTAACCCAGAATACTGTCTACATTCAAAATGCAGAAAATCTCCAAATAAGTTTGAGACAAAGGAAGGTTGGAAAAGACGTATCTGAGTAAATAGCGCCAGGAGCATCGGAAAAGTCCAGCCACCCTCAACGTGTTTGTGTGTACACATTTTCTCAATTTTTAATCACTCCTCCCTCTACTTGCCATCTCCTAACTGTCCTTATCTCCCTCATGTCCTATGCCAGGGACAGCTTTTGTGCCCAGACTGAGATGCATGGAGCACAGCCTCTCTGAGTGTCTCTAACACACTCAGGCTTGTCTTCCCCAGGAAGCAACCCTACCTGGTGAGAGGCAGTGGCTCTGGACACATGACACACTGCACATATATATAGAAAGGCAATTCTAGAACCAGGAGAGGTGAAGTGTCTCTACTTAGCATGGGTTTCATTGGGTATCTTTGCCCTGTTCTTTCTCTGTGCATACCACTGTCTTTGGTCTAAACCAACTCAAGATTTTTGCTTCTTGGCTATAGAAAGTTTATATTCTTTTTCTGACCCAAACTACCTCTCTTCCTAGTCCAGGTTGAGCTATACCTGTAGCTGCCCCTTCCTGCATCAAGATAATCTTCAGTCACTCAGCTCTCACTTGCTTTGCAAAATTCTTTTTCCTGGTCTTTTGCTTTCTGCCTATGTACCTAATCACCTTCTGTGTATTTTCGGCTCACCAGGACAAAAGTTTTAGTAATCCACAAAGAGTCAACTCCCAAATGTAGCTATATTTGTTAATTATATATGTTCAGAAGTGCTCATTAGAGTTTACCCTTTCTGTTGCAAAAAAAAGGGGGTTACTTTCTTCAACAGCAGATTTCTATATTTACTCTGTACCTCTAATCATTCCTCTTCCTCACACCAGGTTTCCCTTGGCCACCACAACACAGGATGGCAACCCTACATAACATAAATGGAACCTCAGAGAGTATTTATTTCAACCTGATACCCAATCCAGACATCTTTCTGCAGAGTGTCTGACAGGCAGATGGCTGACCCATTATTCCCATAGGCTCATATAGACCACGCACAGAAGAGGATGCAGGCCAGCAGGGCCATCCATGTTGCCCCCAACACAGCAGAAATAGACTCAGAAATTGACTTGGAGCAATTTTTCTCCTTTCAAGCAATAGAGTTTACCTTAAACATCCCACTACAAAAGCCTGATACTTTTTGTAAATTACCAAAAAATTTCACAAATGCACAGGCTTACTCATTCCAAGTACTCTTTCAAAGTTTGTCTGAGAAAATCCACAGATCCCTGGACAAACGTTCTTGTACTTATTAAAGCCCATCTCTGGCCTCCTGGTCTCCTGTCTAATTTCGACCTGGGTGTTCAGGAGGCTACACCTGTTGGAACCCAGAGAGTGGTGTCATCCCTGAGTAGCATCACTTCCTTTCCAGCACCATCACCCCCATGATGCAATTCCCTTTCATCCCCTTCTGAGAAGAACAATCACCTGTAGTAGTTTTTGCTGGAGGATAGTGATGTCTCGAGAATTAGTGCGGTTGCCACCACAGAACTTAAGGGGGCGGTAGACGCAGCACATGGTGAAGCAGATCATGTAGAGCAGGTACAAGGCAGCCAGGACGCAGAAGTATGGCCGCCCGTACTTGCTCCACTTGAAGTTCACCAGCTCCTTCACTGGGGTCTGTTCCAGAATCTGACGAGCCTGCCATAAAAGTGGAGTGAAACTTGGGGTGAACAACGCAGAAGGGTGTTGTTTTTTTTACTGTGTACCAGAAGAGGCAGGACAGTAAGCATCACTCATTCAGCTCATCAGTCACCTCTTTGATGGACAAATAGTATATGTCTTGTATATGCTGGGCCTTGTGCTATTGACACAGATAGACGATTATAGCAGTAAACACAAGACACCATAGCACCACAGAGGATTTAAAGGATGAACAGTAGTTGGTTGAGTAAAGGGAGAGTTAGGAAAGATCATGCCATAAGGTAGCAGCAGTTGTAAGGTCAGGAAGCTCTGAGAACCCATTGCCCATTTGCAGCTGAGGTGTGGTTGGGGAGAAGAGAGAATCTACTGGGAGTGGTGAGCAAAAATGATAATGACTGAGGTAGAAAAGGGTGTCATGCATCAAAAACGCCAAGGTAGGAAGTTTGCATTTTTTTGTTTTTTCTAAATATAACAGAAAGCAATTGGGGAATTCAAGCACAGAAGTAGTCAGATTTGTTCTAGAAGTATTGCTGGGCTAGAAAGAAGCAATGGAGGTTACAGGCAATAGGATGTGGCAGGGTGGGATGATGCTCTGATATAAGCAATCGGTGAGATGCTAAAGATACACAGGAGAGGGGATGATGGCCAGAAAGAGACATCTGAGAGATTAGAAAGAGGCAGATTCAAAGCACAATAGAGTGGCCATTAACAGCAAGAATACCTTTTCTATGGAAGCTGGAGGGGAGGAGAGGGACAGTGGCAGTTTCCAGACATGCCTGGCCGTTTAGGGCAGGAAGCTAAAGGACCCCCAGCCAGAAAGCCTCGATTTTTATCCTAAGGCAGGGTTCTAGGTCTTCAAAACTACAGCTGAAGATAGTGAGGGATGTGAAATAGAGCTAGAGAGGAAGATTTAGGGAGGAAAAAAGCAACTGACCCAAGACAGGTATGAAACCTGCTGGAGAATATTGAGAATAGCTTAAATCAAAGACCAAGGATATGTAGTGGTGAAATCCACATGGGATTGTGCTTTTCATTCCTGCTCAAAGTTAATCTGTTTCCAGGGATAATCTCTGAGGAAGATCTCACAAACTGGCCACTCGCCTTTTCTTCTATTCATTAGTATTAAGTCATCATATTTTCTGGCTCTGTAAGGGTTCCTGGGAGACTGTCATGTGGCAAATAAAGAGCATAAACCACATCCTGCCACTCTCATGGAGCATCCTGAAACCTGGAGGTCTTTTCTCCTCTCTACTGCAATCTTCAACAAATTTTCCTTTCCCTTACATCACTCAACCCAGCGTTACTGAATGGCCTATATGTTGCTCCCTCTCTAAAAAGCTCTTTTTCTTTCCTCATCTTCCTGGTGACTCCCAATTCTTCCTTGAAGATCCAGCCTCAGCATTTAATCTGTGACATCTTCTCTGGTCTGTCCAAGCCAAGTTAACTCGACCTCAATGTGGCTGTCTGTATGCATGGTACACACCATTATTATGGCATATGTCCTACTCTGTTACAATTATTCAGGACAAGGATTGAGAATTGAGGAAGTCAATGAACAGAAACTGTGTTTTATTTATTTCTGTATTGTTGGTTTCTTGTGCAGTGCCTGACATACAGCAGGTGTTCAATATGCTTGCATTAGTCCATTCTCACATTACTATAAAGAACTACCTGACACTGGGTAATTTATAAATAAAAAAGGTTTAATTGGCTCATGGTTCTGCAGGCTGTACAGGTTCTGGGGAGGTCCGAGGAAACATACAATCATGGCAAAAGGCCTAGGAGAAGCAGGTACATCTTACATGGCTGGGGCAGGAGGAAGAGAGAGAGAGCAAGGGGAGGTGCCACACACTTTTAAACAACCAGATCTTGTGAAAACTCAAGAGAACATCAAGAGGGACGTCTGTCCCCATGATGCAGTCGCCTCTCACCAGGCCCCTTCTCCAACACTGGGGATTACAATTAGACATGAAATTTTTGCATTTAGACAAAAATGCAAACCGTATCAGTGCTGATCCAGTGAATGAATATGAGAAAACCACTCTGATTTGGAGTTTCTCATCTGAAATGTTAGGATGAGAAAGGTAGGCAGAAGGGACTGCAGCTAAGCAGAGAGACAGGGGATTCAGGATAAGAATGTGCATTGGACTTTTCCCCAGGTCCCAGGAGACTGTGTTAATCTCCACCTATTCTAAGGCTGGGAAGTGCCTTGGGCCCAGGATCTTAGGTGGACAGACTTTGCACAAGCACTAAATTCCCTCACACGGCAGCCCTGGTTCTCCTTGGCATCCATACCTCTCGTTTATCCGAGGAGACCACAAGCTCTAGGAAGGACAGCTCCTCTCCCCAGGAGTCAATCTCCGTGAGGTCATAGAGAATGGAGGTCAGAGGTCCATATGACCACTGGATGTGCTTCCGCTTCTGCATCAGGTGCTGGAACATCTGAGAGACCACCGGGATGGGTCAGGGTTCAATGTGTGAGAAGGTGGTCTAGAGGAACAACTCCACTGGACGGAGCCAGTTGCCCACCCCTTGAAACAGTCAGACAGTGTGGAATTAGCAAACCTCTGTATCTGTAAGCTTCCCTTTTGTCATCTTTCTTGCTCCAAAACCCCAGAGAGCTCAGAAAGAAGAAAATAGGCAAACAAAGCTAGAGCTG
Organism: Callithrix jacchus; assembly: GCF_049354715.1. Classification (NCBI taxonomy): domain Eukaryota; kingdom Metazoa; phylum Chordata; class Mammalia; order Primates; family Cebidae; genus Callithrix; species Callithrix jacchus. The sequence goes on along the minus strand of NC_133512.1, from coordinate 104,565,384 downwards.
TGGGTTACTACAGCACACGCATTAAGGTGAGGTTCTCAAATCCCCTTGAGTCGAGGAACTTGAGGCTGAAGATTTCAGTGATGGAAGAGGAAGCAAGGGACCACCATCTCTTTGGGGAGTGTGGGGAAAAGGGATTTTAAAAAAAGGTAGGTCCTTCACCTCTGCTTCTCCCATGGCCAGCGGGGTAGGTTGAGGGTCATTAGAAAGACACCTCAGGGATGGGGAGTGTGTCTCACCACAGTGTTACCCTCCACTCCAGCCAGCTTGAAGGGGGTGAGACCCTGATGATTGGGCACGAGGTCCAGGGGCTGCAGGTGGTCCCCATGTCCATCATAGGACAGCAGCAGGTTGTACATCTGGCAGGCAAAGGTTTTGTTGGGCTGGAGGATGAGGATGTGTAACACTGTGTTTCCTGGGGAAGATGCAGTGTATCATGTGGGCACTGGCCTAATGTCCCTGATGATGTTCCCATCCCCACTCTGGGGTCTTCCTGAAGGTCCCAGCCCCTCTCTTCACCCTGCCCCTCACTCCCTGCAGCATCCCAGCTTCCCTCCCCATCCCGGCTCTTACCCAGGGAGTCCTGGGCCCGGATGTCGGCTCCATGCTCAATGAGCAGCCGCACGATCTCCTCACTGTTCACACAGGCAGCAAAGGACAAAGGGTGCTCCCCTGGGGACACAGAGAGATCCATGGCAGGAGAGTGCAGGATGGCAGGATGGGGTGGGCAGTCTATCCCAAGTAATGCCCTCCTCCTCTTCCCCTACATCTCAGCTCTGGGCTTCGGGGGACACTCTTCCAACAGAGCCAGAGGAAGGATCATGGAGGGAATTAGCCTCTGGCTTAATTAAGCCCTAGAAGGGCTGCCCCTCCCAGCTGCCCAACAGACAGAGCTGAAGGCAGGACCCTCCTGCCCTGGCCTCCCTCTGCCTTGCCTGCCTCTCCAGCTGCCCCTCCTCCAAGCCCAGCCCTGCTCTCACCAAAGTAGATGAGGTTGCGGGGACTATAGCGGAAGGCAGTGCCTGTGGCTCTGGCAGAGACACTGGCCCTGCGGGAGAGCAGGGCTCGGACCAGGTTCACGTTCTGGTTCACAACAGCGATGTGTAGTGCAGTCTGACCTGGTCCAGAGACAGCTGTCATCAGGGGTCTGCCTCTGTCCCCAGTTCTCTCGGGGACACAGCATCCCCCACCATTCCTCTCAGGAGGTTCCTGGTGGATCTTTGCATAGACTTCTGCCCTGGGCTCGGGAGGGTGGCCTGGGACTGACAACGGTTCACTCCTCAGGCTGCCCTGCTCATGGTACCCACCCCTCAGCTACTGGGCACCAGCAGGGGATTGCTGCAAATATAGTCATTCTCATGTTGCTAAGAGAGAAAGAAACTGAGATAGGTCCTGCAGGGACTGTGGGAGGATGGAGAGGAAATGCTAAAGGAAGCCATGGATAGCTAAAAGCCAAGATCAGGCCCTTTGCATTTCTCCCAACTCAACGGAGCCTGTCCTCCTGACCCTCCATCACCGCATCCCACCCCATCCTTCAGAGGCCAGTTTTAAGAGACAACAGCACACCCTCCATCTCAAAGGTTTCTGCCTTGAATTACTGTGTGGCCTCCTTACCTGCAAAAGCCTCACATGTGGTGGGCTCAAAGACCAGCTCTGGGGCAGCCTCCATCAGCACCAAGGCCACCTCCAAGTTGTCATAGAGGGCTGCTATGTGCAGAGCCGTCTCCCCCAGGGCTCCTGGAGTGGAGTAAGACAGGAATGTTAGACAATTCCCAGGCTCCCTTGAGGAAGGGGCCTCAGGGTCCAGAGAGACCCTCCAAGGCCCCATTTCACAAGCTTAAAGTCCTGGGGAGGAGGGGTAGGTGCTTCTGCCCCCACCTCCATCCCATGAAATCCAGATCCCACCTCTTTGTCGAAGGTCACAGGTGCGGTCCAGTAGAAGTTGCCTAAGAACAGACAGGTCATTTTCCTTGGCTGCTCGAAGCAGTGGAGACTCTAGAATCCTGGGGAAATGTGAACGTGCGTTTGGAAGAGACAGTCAGAGCAGAACAAGGCCAAGAGCAAAGAGGATCTGAGACATTCTCTAAGACCAACGTGATGCACACAGTGTGCAGAACACCGGAAAGAAATGCCTACTGGACTCGAATGACCCAGGGTGGACTTGGGCAAGGCTCAGCCCCAAAGCCTTCCTTACAATTCACATCATGGTGATTCTCCTGTGAGGGTGGACCCTGAAGCTCTGCTGGAGGGGGATAGTTCATGGAAGGGCCTAGAACAGGAGGGAAGAGAACCTGTGGTCTGGAAAGAGTGGTCTGAGACTCTCTGAGAAGAGGAGGACCCTAGGAGTGGCTGAATTCACCTAACCTGAGTAACTGTCTCAGATCCTGGATAGTTGAAGAGTGAGACGGAGGGCACTTCCACCTGCGGTCCCCCTACTTCTGGGACTGCTGGACCTGCTGTCTCTAAACAAGGGGAGTTTGGGGGAAAACAACAGAGAGGGAGGAGGAATCGACCAACTGTTAGATCTTTCTCAGACCTTTTCAAATTTGTGAAATTCGTGAGCCACTGAAGTTCTGACTATTCCCTCAAGCTTTGTTTGTTTGTCTGAGAGAGTCTTGCTCTGTCGCCCGGGCTGGAGTGCAAGCAATGCAATCTCAGCTCACTGCAGTCTCTGCCTCCCAGGTTCAAGTAATTCTCATGCCTCAGTTTCCTAAGTAGCTGGGATTACAGGTGCACACCACCATGCCTGGCTAATTTTTTGTATTTTCAGTAGAGACAGGCTTTTGTCAAGTTGGCCAGGCTGGTCTCAAAATCCTGAGCTCAGGCAATCCCCCCGCCTTGGCCTCCCAAAGTGCTGGGATTACACTGCACCCGGCCTCTTCAGGCTATTTAGATACAGGTCCCCGCAGAAGGTGGAGAGTCATGTGGTGAGGTAAAGGATATTGTTTCTTCTGCATTGTACCCTTAGATGCAAGGGTCTAAACAGCTTGTTTATTTGGGTGTCTCAAGGCAAAGCAGGTTAGGATATTCATTCTACATGACCTCTGTTAATCTTCATTTCTACCATACCCAGATTCAAACCCAACGAGAGATAAAGTTGGAGCCTCTCTGACTAGACATATGCAAGTATTGGCCCCAGTGGGAAATGCAGGGTCTGGAGGGGAAGAACAGAAAGGACAGGCCAAGGAGTGGCTGCTCTGAGGTCCCCTGCCTCCAAATTTCTCTCTTCCAATAGCCCCAGGAGCCAGGGTGAATAAGTGTTTTTATTTAAAGAAGTGTTTGACCTAAAGGTGGGGCCTGGGTTTCCATGTTCAGGCAGCTCCCCTAGGAGGGGCCGTTGTGAGGAGTCAGTTCCCTGCCCCGTCTCACCCAGGAAATCAGTCCCAGGGAGCCCAGTGTTCCTGACCAGCCCAGAGTGGTCAGGGCTGGGATTGCAAATTCACCCCCATCCTGAAGCCACTGCACAAAGAAAGTCCTTGCCTCCCTAGCACTCTAGCCCCACTGCCTCTCTGCAGAGGGTCCAGGTTTGGGCTGGAAGCCCCCTTTCTCAGAGACCCAGGGGTCTCACTCTCAAGCAGGAAGCTCAAAGATTCCACTTCAGCAATGGGGTAGGGGAGGTGCCAGTGTGAGGGCTCAGAGGCACTTGGGACCAGGCCCAATGCAAACTGCAAATGCTGGACCCCTTGTTCAAAATTAATAAGAATTTCAGGCCTGGCGCGGTGGCTCACACCTATAATCCCAGCACTTTGGGAGGCTGAGATGGGCAGATCACTTGACGTCGGGAGTTCAAGACCAATCTGACCAACATGGAGAAACCCTGGCTCTACCAAAAATAAAAAATTAGCCAGGCATGGTGGCACATGCCTGTAATCCCAGCTACTCAGAAAACTTGCTTGAACCAAGGAGGCGGAGGTTGCAGTGAGCCGAGATCGCATCATTGCACTCCAGACTGGGCAACTAGAGTGAAACTCTGTCTCAAAAAAAAAGAAAAGAATTTCAGGATAAGGACATAGAACTAAGCACAAGACTCTTCTGGAACACAGGGGAGCCATTTGTGGCTGCTAATGTCTACTTTACCAACCTCACTCCTCAAATAGCAATTTTTGTAAAAGGAAAAGGGATGAAAGGCAGGTCCACAAAAGGCTAAAGGCAAAAGGCAAGCCACAGAACCCCTGGAGGCAGAGGCTGCCTGTGGGATTCATCCCTGCCCCAGCTGCTCTTCCTGGGACTGGACCATAGGGCTAAGCCATGAAATGATCTGCCTGCCGGTGCGCTAGCCCTGCCAGCTCTGAGAGCTCTCCAGTCCCATTCAGTCTTTGCGTCCTTGGGATCAAGCACCCCTCTGCACACAGTAGACTCCATAAAAGGCAGATGGACTGAACTCAGCACCCTCCAGTGCCACCTGAGCAGCCCTCCTCAGCTGGTCAGCACCCTGAGATACACCAAACAAAGTTCTCCCCTTTCCCACACAATCCACTTTCATTCAAATGAATGTTGATTCCTTATTGTTCTTCCGCCACTCACAGGAGCACAATCCTCCACCAGCAGCCTGCTTTTACCTGTCCTCCCCATTCCACACACCCTGGCTCCTTCCCTCTGGTCCTTTTTGGTCTGCTCACTCCCCTTGCTGTCATTCTGCCTTTGTCCTTAGGTCTACCCTCAAGATTTTCCTGTGTGGCCCAAAGCCACATCCTCCACCACCACTAAAAGAAGCCAGCTGGGATTCTGTAATTGGTGGTGGTGGGGGGGTGCTGGAAGGAAAGGGTGTGTCCGAGTGACTGGCCCTGAATTCTAGGGTGCTCTATCCAGGAAGCATACCCAGGTGTGTCAGAGGGTCTGAGGATTGTGGCGGGAGGGACATGGATCCCTTGGGAAGCCTACCTCTTCTGCTGTAGCATGTGAAGCTTGTCCAGGTGCTGGTCCCAGTCTTCTTCTCTGACCAGAAAGGAAGACAGAAGTTTCTGGAGTTGGCTCCTGGGCCCTTCTGCCTTAGGTAGAAAACCTCCCATGTCTTCTCTTTGCAGGCACTGGCAGATTATAGAAATGTGGCAAAAGAAACAGGTCTAGGATGACAGCAGTTGAACAAGAGATGGGGTCTGTTTGGAGCTGGGACAGGAGTTTATCTCCTGTGTGACTTGTATATGCAGCATGCAGCTTGTGTGTGTGTGTGTGTGTGTGTGCACGAGTGCATGCAGTATGTGGGTTGTGAGGTGTGTGCATGCACAGTGTGTGTCTGTGGGTGTGTGGGTGCAGTGTGTGGTTGTGATGTGCTGTGTATGCATGCAGGTGCGCTGAGGAGACTGACCATCCTGCCTGGGGAGAAGTGCTTTTCCTGGAGAGGGAGGAGCTGATTGCAGAGCGGAGCCCCAGGGCCACAGAACCACCCAGGAGGAGAAAAGGAGGAGGGGAAGGTTCCTCACTGTGGACTGGGACTGCTGAGACCTGAGAAGTTGAGGGGTGGGGCAAAAGAGCTTGGAAAAGGAAAAGGGATGGAAGGCAGGTCCACAATCAAGGTGGGCAGATCATTGGATGAAGGAGAGGAGGAAGTAAAGACCTTCAGCTCAAGAATCAGGCAAAGCCTGGTTCAAATCCTGAGTCTTATCCCTTACAGTTAGGTAAGCTTTCTGAGCCTCAGTTCCTAACCTGTGAAACTGGGGTAACAGCTATGCTGTCTCATGGGAGCATCTGGAAAGCATGTGTCACAAGCATGCAATCACTGCTGATCCTCCTTCCACAAGTGGGCCCAAGAGACTCCCGGGCTGCTTCTCAGAGCTTCCCATTTATGTGTTTCGTGGTCATCTCCAGGGTTCCTGGCCCCCTACCCCTTCCCAGACCAACCGCTCCTTGTGAGAAGTCCTCATGACCTTGACTGGCCAGCTTCCTGGAGTGTGCCTGAGCAGGTTCTCCTATACCTGGAGATAAAAGTAAGAGGAGTCCTGAGGTCCCCAAGTTTCTATAGACGTTGAACAGCAGAAACTGAGCAAAGGTAGATGACAAAGATATCGTGATTCTATGTTTGGGACTATTCAGGAATGAAAGACCAAGAGGAGTGAGTAATGTTGCGGTATTTTATTAAGTAGTTTCCCTTACCCACAGTTTCACTCTCTGAGTGTTCAGTTAGCTAAAGTCAGCCACAGTTGGAAAATAGATGAGTGCAGTGCCATAACATATTTCGAGAGAGAGAGAGAAAGAGAACATTCACATAACCTTTATTACAGGATATTTATCATAATTTTCTATCTTCTTTATTGTTGTTAAACTCTTCTTTTTTTCAGATAGAGTTTCACTTTTATCACCCAGACTGGAGTGCAATGGCACAATCTTGGCTCACTGCAACCTCCGGCTCCCAAGCTCAATACTATTCTCCTGCCTCTGCCTCCTGAGTAGCTGAGATTACAGATGCCCACTACCACGCCTGGCTAATTTTTGTATTTTTAATAGAGACAGGGTTTCACCATGTTGGTCAGGCTGGTCTCAAACCCCTGACCTCAGGTGATCCACCTGCCTTAGCCTCCCAAAGTGCTGGGATTACAGATGTGAGCCACCGCACCTGGCCTAAACTCTTAACTGTGCCTAATTTGCAAATTAAACTTCATCACATGTATGTATGTATGTGTAGAAAGAAAGACAGTATATACAGGATTTAGTCCTATCCACAGTTCCATAGTTCCACAGTTCCTGGCCTCCACTGGAGGATGTTGGAATGTGTCCCCTGAGGATAAGAGGGGACTGCTGTATATTGTAGCTCGTGTTGTATATGTTCTTGTTGTTTTCAAAGATGTACATCAATATTATTGAATTGCATTCACTCAATAGACCTATAGGTAAATGGGAACAAGGAAGAATTCTCTGTGTGAGAATTCGTGGATGTGCTGGCTCCAAACCTCACGGTTAGCGGTGAGATTGGAACAAATTTTGAAGGTGGAATCTCAGCTCCAAACCACTCTCCAGACCTTGTTGCTTCTTAGGAACCTTTTGGCTTGTTGTCACACTGGCCTCCTCCCTCTGGGGGTCTTGAGGAGTGGGGACTGCCCCCTTCTTTTGTTGTAAGAAAGAGAGATCTGCTCCAGAGATTGTCAGGACAGACAGAAACACCTTTAGAGAAGGACAAGAATTGAAAGGAAAATAAATAAGGAAAGTCAGAGGAGCCAATATCCATTGATGTTTCAAAAAGGAGAAAATAAGAAAATCTGGACCTTTTTCTTATTAACAGCCAAAAGGAAAAGTTAAAAACAATACGGGGGAATTATGTTCTCACTGGGAGTGGGGAGGGCTCAACTTGTGGGACATTCTTCTGCCTCGCTGGGGGTGAGGGCCTTGTGGAGTGACTTCCAGTCTAAGGAGATGGAGGGAGCGATAAGCATGAGGTGGGGGTTGTAGATGCCTTGATAAGCGAGGCAGGCCAGGAAAGGAGCACCTGCCAAGGAAACTGCAACCCATAAAGCTGGTCCTGGGCGCGGGGGCAGGGGTAGGGGCCAGCAGGGAACGAGGCAGGGGAGGAGGCTGGCCCAGTCTGAGCTGCACAAAGCAAGTGTGCAGGGACTGCCAAGGGCATTGTGTAAGGGTCTGGGGAAGAGAAAGGTGAGGCCCAACGCTCAGGCCCCCATCCCTGGGTCTTCACCTTCTCACTCGCCCTTCTCTGCTTACCTTGTCCTCCCCCATGGGAAGGGTGAGGACCAAGCTGTCCCCCGCCATCCCAGCTGGTAGACCAGAGGTTTGGAGTCTCTCCTCGCCTTCTCTCCCAACTGTTTCTTCCTTTTGTGGTATTCGACATCATCATTCTATTTTTTCTTTTCTCTCCTTTCTTTTCACACCTCTCTCAGCATGCGGCAGTGAGGACGCCTGCAAACTCTCCAGCTTCCCCGCCACTGATGTCTCGTCAGTAATATCTCCAGGCAGCGGGAGAACTGGGTTGGGGGCACCGAACTACACCATCAGGTCCCAGAAACTTTCACACCAAAGCAGCCTGACCTCTTATTCTAACATAATAAACAGGAGGGGGAAACTTAATACCTAGATTTTCATGTTTCGGAATTACACTCCCAAACCACGTGGCCACAGCCATCTAGGAAAAGGTTTCAAATACTATACTTTAAAACTAATTGTGATTATCACTGGATGGCGGAATTATCAGCCTTTTGGGGGTTTGCATTTTTCTATATTTTATACTTTTGTAATAAGAAAAAAATGTTTAAGGGTTTCCCTGTTTTCTGCAAGAATTTACCTCCTTCAATAATGCAGGGCCAGGTGGGGGGTGGTGGTGAGGAAATGGAAGTAATGGTCATCACTGCAACTCAGTTATTTCCACTCAAGCCTGCCCAGGAGGCAATTCTCACCCCAGTCACCCTCCCCATTCATTCCCACAGAGCTGGAGATGGATTCTTTTTTTCGCCAGGAAACCAAGAGGCTCCTCCCCCAAAATAGCCAGGAGGGAGGAGATTAGTGATGGTTTTTTCCATTCAAGCATTATTCTTTGGATCTCAGGTCAATGGGTTGAAGGTAGCGGTGAGCAGGGTCACTGCCTACTTGAATCTTTCCTCACTCACCTTCAAGTGACTTCCTGTACCACTCCCCAGTCCCTCGTCTTCTGGCTTGGACCATGGGGAAGAAAGTGTGTGAGATGACGGTGTGTGCCATATGCAAGAGAGCATCCTCGTGGGCACGTCTCCCAACACCAGTAACCTCTGTGGGAAAGCACCTCCTTGTGTATTTCCCTTTCTGAAATTCCTTCTTGCAGAAGGGGTGCCTGTCTCCATTGTCCTTGGATCTGCATGTGGTGTTTCGTTCAGGTCTGGTATGCATGGATGAGCAGGAGCAGCGTGAACTGGTTATGAGAGTGCAGGAGTGACTAAACTCTCCTCTTACCTGTCAGCATCCATCCTGCATCTCATGGCCTATGCCTCTGTTTCTGGCTTCCGAAGAAAGGCCTTCATTCTGTCTCCCTAACCTACAACCTTCCATCCATCTCTGCCCAAGAAGCGGTTGGGGGTGACTACCCACAGCCAGTTGCTGCCAACAGACCTGTGCTCGCCAGCCTTGTGGGCAGGAGGCGCATCCAGGTCCTGAGGCAGGATTCTTCCACATCTGTTATTTGGGATTCTAGATTCCCTGCCACACTGTGGCTTCTCTGCAGACTCTAACTCCTTCCGACAAGCAATGAGATAGGAGATGAGCGGCTAACAACCTTTTATTTCTGTCCAAGGGTGCAGAAAGGAGCTAGACACAGTGGCTCATGCCTGTAATCCCAGCACTTTGGGAGGCCGAGGTGGGTGGATCACCTGAGGTTGGGAGTTTGAGACCAGCCTGACCAACATGGAGAAACCCTGTCTCTACTAAAAATACAAAATTAGCCCAGTGTGGTGGCACACACCTATAATCCCAGTTATTTGGAAGGCTGAGGCAGGAGAATTGCTTGAACCTGGGAGTCAGAGGTTGCAGTGAGCCAAGATTGTGCCAAACCACTCCAGCCTGGGCTATAAAGTGAGACTCTGTCTCAAAAAAAAAAAAAAAAGAGTACAGAAAGGTGTAAAATGAGAGAAGAGGGCGTTTCAGCCTGGTGGTACAAGAGGGCAAAGGTTAGAAAAGGGGGGAAACCAGGGGAGGATGAAGAGAGGGTGTGAATGGGTTCTGCTGGGTGCAGGCACCCTGCTCTTTCTCTCTCTCCACTCTCTTCATCTATCTCAGTGTCTATCTCTCTCTCTCTCTCTCTACCCTTCGGTTTCTGTCTTTGTCTCTTTCTCTTTTTCTCTGTCTGTCTCTGCCTATCTCTGTCTCTGCCTCTGTGTCTCACATATACACACAGAGCCTGTGCCCTTGCCCACCCTCACCCTGTGCTCCTCCCCATGTTTATTTTCTGGCAGACCCATGCTTCATGTAGAGCAGCATGTTCACGCCCATGACTTGAGAATCCTGGCTGGTGCATCTGTTCTGAACCTCATCCTATGCAAACTACTCTTCTGATAGAAAGACCACGTGGAATAGTGGGAAAATATCATATTTTAAAGTAAAAGTTAACCAAGAGTCCTTTTCTGCCCCTTAATATTTGGGTGATTTTGGGTGAGTCATTTTTTCAGTGAGCCTTAATTTCCTCATGCATGTAATAGATATGAAAACACTATGATTGTGCAGTCCTCGTTGCTACGTGGATCTAATGAATGTGAATGTACATTCCAAACTCTTAGGTCATTTCTGTTGCTAAATACAGGATGACCCACTGCAGTCATCTTGGAGGACTCTGCCATCCTTGCTGTCTGTGCTCCATTCTCTTGCCTGGCAATGGAATGCTCTAGTGAGCCTGAATGAAGGTTGGGTCCATGGTTGTGATGTCACAGAACATGTGCAGGGGTCCCATGGAAGGGAAGGGGTCAGGGCCAGGACAGGAATGGGGCAGGAGGTGTGGGGAGGCTGCTGGGCACTGGGAGCAGGGGGCAGCCAAAGGCAGTGGGTTGGCAGTTCCATGCCTTCCCTGGTCCCCCAGCTCTGCAGGGCAGCATTCCTGGTTGCCATCTTGCTGCTGCTGCAGGTGAAGCCTCTGAAGGGGAGCCCAGTCCCCAAAGCCAGGAGCCAGACAGAGAAAACAACCTTTGCAGGTAGGTAGAAAAAAAAGATGGGAGAGTCTGGAGGCTCAGGGTCAGGTCTGTGTGAGGCCAGGCCTAGGTCATTGATGAAGCTAGGGTGAGACCTGACCTGGGTCTGGGTTATGGGAGAAAACTCCAGCCTTGATCCTTACCGTGTGAAATAATATTGTTAGGGCACACCATGGGCCAGCTGAACTCGCACGCAACTTCTGTGTGTGTAAGCATGGTGCATGGTGCATTTGGCTGGCTTTTGTCATGCTTCCAGGTGATCCCTGATTCCCCCAGTGTTGAAACCCTAGAGGAGGGAGCTAGCCTTAGGAAGGGTGTGTGTGTGTGTGTGTGTGTGTGTGTGTGTGTGTGTGTGTGTGTTTGAGCTGTGGCTGTGGTTGAACACAGATCAGATGCTCTAGAAACAGCATCCACTGTCTGGTCAAGGTCAAGGATATGGGAAATTGGGCCTGCAGCCCTAGGCTTTCCTATTCTAACTTCTCCTCTCTGGTTCAGGCCAGGGTCAGGGCTCAGTGCTCATCCTTTTCCCTTTTTCCAGAGCAGAATCAAGAACAGTTCGAAGAGTACTTTGTGGCCTCCTCAGTGGGAGAGATGTGGCAGGCAGTGGACATGGCCCAGCAAGAAGATGACGAGACGTCCAAGACGGCAGCTGTTCACCATCACTCTTTTCACCTCAGCTTCTGCTTTAGTCTGGCCAGCGTCATGGTTTTCTTGGGAGGGCCACTGAGGCTGCCAATGAGATAGCCTGTTTCCTGGATATCTACCTCTGCTTCACGCTCACTCACTGATCCTCTCCCCCCATAGGCTCCAGCTCACAACTCCCAGAGGAGATGCAGGCCATGGCTCTCTGCCTCTCACCACCATCACTGTACCTCAGGGTTCAGCAGCAGAGATACCAGTTGCCGGCAGTGCCAACTGACTGCCTCTCCGGGTTCAGAGTTTCATCTCCTGGGACCAGAGATAGCAGACCCATGTCCTCCTCTCCCACAGCTCCCTGCTTTTGTTCAGGACAGCAGATTAGAGGGAGGAGGCAATGACAATCAAATAGCAATAAAATCCTGAGAAAATTGGGAGCCGCTTTCCGATACTTAATCCCAGCCCTTCTTGTCTCTAACTAGACTGCTTTATTGTCCAGCCTTTGGTCCACTGGGCGGAAACGCACCAGGTCACCAATTGTTGATTCTTTCCTTTTCTTGTGTCCATGAGATATTTTTGACATTTCTCCCTCTTCTCTGTTCTGACTTCGGAGTATTTTTCTCCCGCATGGTTTCTGACTTCTAGGCCGAGAACATAGCAGGAACAAGTCATTAAGAGGCAAGCAGAAGCCAAGTGCCAGCTTTTATTTTTGGAACAGAAGCGGAAAGGAGATCTTGCTGATTCCGTGGATGTGACCAGGGTGGTGTTGGTCAATATTTCTGTGCTGTGGCATCTTTGGTAGCTGGATTACCAGAGCTGGCAGTGGCTGGAGGGGTTCAAGAGGGCACCAGGTGGACAGCGGAAATGTCTAGCAAAGGCAGGGGTGCTGCTCAGGGGCCCATGGACTCGGAGCTGCGGAGGGCTGTGAGTGTCGTGAAAGTCCTTGGGGCTGGGCTCCCTACACATCACCTGAGCAGGAAGAGAGGTCATTGAAGGAGGAGGGTCTATAGGACAAAGCTGACCTGGTGACAAGGGGTGACCAGGGACAGCAGACAAAGAGGGGAACAAGGGATCAAGTGATCCAAGGGCCACATGAAGCATCTGAAATGTATAGGCCATTTAATCTCATGATAGGAGCCCAGGAGGGTCTGGGCTGTGTAATGATACCATTTACCAGTGACCGGGAGGCAGGGTCTAGTGCAGGAGCTCTGGGGGGACATCTAATATAAGCATGTTGAAAACCTCGTGCCTGAGTCTGTTGAGGGGGCACAGGGTGCTTAAGGATGTGATATCAAGTGGGCGCCACACTTAAGATGAGGCATCTGAAGAGGAATGTGGCACACAGTCAGCTTGTCGCCGGCTCTTTGTTTTCTTGAGACGGAGTCTCGCTCGCTCCGTCACCCAGCCTAAAGTGCAGTGGCATGAGCTTAGCTCACTACAACCTTCACTTCCCAGGTTCAAGTGATTCTCCTGCCTCAGCCTCCCGAGTGGCTGGGATTACAGGTGTGCGCCACCATACCCGGCTGATTTTTGTATTTTTAGTAGAGATGGGGGTTTCACCATGCTGACCAGGCTGCTTTTGAACTCCTGACCTCAAGTGATCCACCAGCCTTGGCCTCCCGAAGTGCCGGGATGACAGGTGTGAGCCACTGTGCCTGGTCATGGGCTAATTTTTAAGGCATCTGTATTTTGGGAGCATGAGAGAAGAAAAAGTTGGTCTCCTCTCCTGGAGGAACCTGGGAATAGAGTTTTTTCTACATTTTGAGTTGTGGGGGTGCGGAATTTGGTAGAAGAACCTGTAGTCATCTGGGTAGTGATTCCAAGGAGTAGGGAGGGATGAGAAAGGATGACAGTGAGGATGTCTGCGGCAGAGGGTCTGGGGTACTTGGGGGAGGGGTGTCTGAGGAGGGAGTTCCATGAGCTTCAGGAATAAGGTGTTCATCTGACGTAAAGCAAGTTGTGGCGGGAGGTGGCCGCCACCTACCTGGGCATAGCTTCGGAAGAAGATCTGCTGGGGGGTGAGGTCCAGGTTGGGCAGGACGGTCTCCCCATGGTGCCATAACAGCCTCTTGTTGTATGCCTGGGTAGGGGTGGGGTGGAGAGGGGCCCTCAGGCTCTAGACCTGTGGCCATTTGAAAGTCCCTCCACACAGTAGTCGAAACCCACGGCCCTGGCTGACTGGTTCTGCCCTGACAAGTTGATCTGAGCCAGAAGGAAGAGTACTTCCCAGAAGACCTATAGATGTCCTAAAAACGGAGAATGGCTGGAATTGGGGGCTGATCCCCAAGTTACCATCTGTTCAGGGGGATGTGAAGGGCAGAAAGCCATGTGACTGGACTCGCATAAGGAATGGTGGAAGGAAAATTCAGACATGTTTTCTAGTCTGCCAGTACACATACGTAGTAGCCTCTGACAATGGCATACCTGCAGTGCAATGGCTAGCCCCCCAGCATCTGCAGCGTTCTCCAAGAAGGTGAGGGAGTTATTGAAAGAGGTTCCATTGGGTAATGGAAAGGCAGCATAATGGCGCTCTAGGCACAGGAGAGCTTCCTGGAGGGCATGAGTGTCACAGTCCAGGCAGCCTCCAGGCAGCACTGTTGAAAATGGGACAAGAGAACACACAATTGAGGGTCGGTTGGTGCCGCAGAGTTGAGGCTGTGGGGGATACCACAGACTGACCCAGCTCCCAGGAGTATGGCAAAGTTTCCAAGACTGCCCCACCTCAAACCCTCAAATAACCTTCCTTTCCCTGCAGGCCTCCCCTGTGGCCTTCTCTTGAGTTCCCTAGAATCCCACCTCCCAGTGGCCCCTGTTACTGACAGAGCTCGTAGAAGATGTGCAACAGCTCATGGGCCATGATGCTGCCAGCGGCGCCGAAGTTCACGGCTCTAGGGAAATAAGGGCTTGTTTGATCCCCAGAATCTTTCAGCATTTTTGACCCCAATTATCCAACCATAACTCCCATCCATCCCGACAGCTGTCAGCCCCTGCTGGAAAACTCCCTGCCTACCCTCACAGAGTGACCCATACCTGGGGTAATCAGGGTGGAAGAACGGGGGTTGGAGGAGTCCAGCTGGAAAAACTACCACATGGTCAGATATCGAATAGTAAGCATTGACCTCCCAGGGGGACACCTGCCACCTGCAGGAAGAGCACACATAAACTCCAGCCCCCACCATGCATTGCCCTGCCACCCAGAGGCATACACAGTCCCAACTACCATTACTGCTCGTGCTGCCTGCCCTGAGCCCTGCCTTCCTTTCCTGGTAATCATGGCTGGGTCTCTCTGGGATGGAGTGCCAGTGTCTTCCCTGCTCTCATACCTATGTGGAGGGAAAGGCCGCAAGAAGCTCTGGACAATCCTAGCTCGGAGGGACCGGACACAGCTCAGGACAGACTGCAGGAAGCTGGGTCCAAGTTGTATCTGGGGAAGAGGCTGGAGGTGACTTGGGCACACAGAGACTTACACAGATGTGCGCTGACATACACCAATGGGTCCATTTGACCCTAAACAGACAACCCTGATACACAGGCATCCAGAGATCAGGGGACCGCAGCCCAGTGGCATGCCCACACAGCACACAGGCTTTACACATATCAGCACACAGACTGATATGTCTGTGTATCAGTATGTATGTGACCCAGGCCAGTCACAGGATGCATGCATGCCTGTGAGCACACCCATTGGGACCTGGAAAGATTCTGCTCTTCTGCCAGCAAGACCTATGATGTGGATATTCCCCCATGAACCCCAGCCAGCACTAGGGCAAGGACAGGGCTGAGTCACCCAGGGAAATCTGATTGTCCGACAAAGACTCAGGAGGATCAGAGAAGTGAGAAGTCAAGGACTGAGAAGGAGCTGGACAGCACAGGGACCCACATCACTGTATTCTTGCTGGGCCAGCTCTGGCTTCAGGGTCCATTCCGAAGCCCCCATCTCCACCCGTAGTTGAGCGACCTGGAGAGAGACACAGGAGGGGATAGGAATCCAGCTGCTCTGAGTCTACCAGAGGGAATTTCTCCCGCTCGTTGCCCTGTCCCAGCCTCTCACATTGTTGCCAGGATGTGCATGCAGCACAGTGGCTTCCCTACTTAGCGTGTGCCCAGGGAGGTCTTTGGCTCTTGCTTCCAGCCCCCGACTGGCTTGGTCCAATACTCCATTCCCCTCACAGGCTCCCACACCAGCCAGGACGCCTGGCCTGACCTTGTCCTGGGCCATGTTCTGAGTCTCCTTATTCATCCAGGGAAGCTTTCTGAGGTGCGTGATCAGGGTATCCCGGATCACAGTGAATAATTCCATGGCCTGTGGGAGTGAGGTCCAGGGATAAGGGGACAGGATCAGGAGAGGCCTCAGCCTGGCTCTGCCCACAGCTTCTGACCCTTGGAAAAGGCTTTGGCCTCAAGGAGCTGCCTTTGCTGAAGCTGCAGCTAGAGAAGAGGCAAGAGCTCAGAAAGAGATGTGGAAAGGATCATTCCTAGATGGCCAGAAACCTCCAGTGGGCAGAGAATCTGTGGAGAGAGGAGGGCAGTGCCAAGCCCACAAAGGGAAGGTGGGGCCTGGCCATCCATAAGGGCCATCAGGGAGATAGCTTCTTTCCTTGTGGAAATAGCCTGATGTGGGAGAAAGACGGTGTTCTTACTCTTGGGGGCAGGAACACCTCTCAGAAAGCAGAGGAAGGAGAGGGCTGTCATTTTCTTCTCTGGCTCAGGGCTCTCATCCTCACACTTTCTTTTCTAAAACATCCACTCCCTCTCCCCATCCTCCTGAGCTCTTCAGCTTCCCAGCAAGTCTCCCTGGCTTCACAACCTGAGTGTGCAGTCACTGCTTCCCCAGCCACTTACCACCTCATGGAAATCCTTCCTTGGAGGAAAATGAAAGGCATTATCAAGAGCTTGGGCTCTGGCATTGGAAGGCCTGAGTTCAAATCCTGTCTCTGCTTTTTGGTAACTGTGTGTGACCTTGGGCAAGTCACTTAACCTGTCTTTGCATCAGTTCTTTCTTCTACAAAATCAGGATAATAGGAACTAAATAAAGTAGCTCATGCAAAGTGCTTGAGGGAGTCTCAGGCATGTAGTAGGTACTCAGTAAGTATTCAGTGGTGATTTATTTGCCCTCTTCGAGATTATGTCATCCCGTTCTGATGTCATGTCATGTGTTGTTAAAAGAATCTTAGATATCACAGGGAGGAGGCTTAGAGATCATAGTGTTTGATTTTCTTATCTGATGGTTGAAGAAACGCAAAACGGGAAATGTTGGGTGACTTGTCCAAGTGACAGCATGCTCTCGAGACTTCGTGTCCAGAAGCTGAACTGTTTCCACCCCAGGATGGAGCGGGTCTTTGGGTTCCCTCTCTCAGTGGCCCTTCTCTCTCTTTGACTGCCCGATTCCCCAACCACACAAACCACGGAGAAAGGCAAAGTTCATAGAATGAGGGCAGGCTGGGTTGGGTGGGAAGGGGTGGAGGGATGTGGGCTGGGAAGAGCTCTCACATACAGCACTTCGGGTGCTTGGGCCAAAGGCTTCACGAACAAACAAAGCTGCCAGCGTGGGCTGGAAGAAGGTGCCGGTCTCCTCCACGCACTTCATCCACCGCGGGCGGGCAGGCTATGGAGACAAAGCTAGAATGAGTGGCTCCCATTCAGAGCTCTTCCCCATTTGTCTCCCCAGTCTTCGCTAGATCTTCATTCCCATAGGGTGCTCTTTCAACAGCTCTTCTGGGTTTAATCTCATGTTACTATCCCTTAGGGTGACACACATCACTGCTCAGTACAAAAGCACATCTTCCTTCAGAGCTGATCTCATGAGCTTGGTTAAGCAAATCCTTCATGTTATTGCCTATTGAATTCGACACCAAGGCCTCTAGGAGGCATCATTCTTGGGGACCAAAAGGCTCCTGGAAAGAAGATGAGAACCCAAACCTCATGCTTCGGCAGTCTTATGTTCCCCCTGTTCAACCCCCGAACACTCTACTCCGGGGTCCCATCAATGACTCCCATCCTCCATGCTTCTTTGCTCAAAATGGAGATTGGAGATGGAAATTCTGTCCTTCCACCATCACTCTTACCCTCTCTCCAGGTGGGCACTGTGTGTCATAGTGTAGCCTCTTATAAAGAAGAAAATTGTCAGAGTAGAACCGGGTTTTAGGATTTTAGATGCCATATTGTTAGCTAGGAGAAGAGGACACAAGACAAGACTAAATGCATAAATTCAGAGAGCTAGAAGACTTCCAGCCAAGTCAGAGGAGAGAATAGAATGGGAAGGTGGAGGGCTTTTGCTGCAGAGGCAGGAGGCCATGGACAAACAGCCAAGCGGGCAGTGCCAGCTGAGGACGTCAAGAATGAGAAATACGAGAGACCGATGCTGAGAAGGTCTTGGCTGTGGGCTTGAATGGCTTTTAAGACTTGACAAAGGAGTAAACCCAGAGATGACACAGAGGCACACTCAAGGACCCCAGGGACAGGAGGAGGTAGCTGGCCTAAGGGAAAGCTAAGCTGGAACTGATAAAAAAAAACTGCTAACATGCTAATTTGGGTTAGGCAGGATGAAGCCTCAAAACTTTATTCCTGTGATTTGTTTACTTCCTAAAGACCTGCTCACAGGGAAGGTAGGAAGCTGCCGCTACTATTCTCTCTGCAGGATCAGCAGGAGCTCGGCTGGTCCTGGGAATGGAGGGAGTTTACTGACATCCCACTAGAGGAAATAGAACAAGGAGGTCAGTCTGGTTAGTCACTGAAGAAGAAACTCCTAAACCCACCAGTTGAAGAGGGTATCATTTTGGAGGTGGCTGCAGGCCTGGCTGCCCACATTTGTGTTCGATTGCACCTTGAGGTCTGCTAACTTTGTCTTTTTTTTTTTTTTTTTTTTGGTAACAGAGTCTTGCTCTGTGACCCAGGCTGGAGTACACTGGTGTGATCTCAGCTCACTGCAACCTCCACCTCCTGGTTCAAGTGAGTCTCCTGCTTCAGTCTCCCAAGTAGCCAGGATTACAAGCGTGTATCAACCCGAGATGGAGTTTTGCCATGTTGGCCAGGCTGGTCTCAAATTCCTGGGCTCAAGCGATACACCCGCCTTGGCCTCCTAAAGGGCTAGAATTACAGGCGTGAGCCACTGTACTTGACCAACCTTGTTTCTTATAAAGAGAAGAGGCTCAGATTCTTCTCATGCTGTGTTAGTTGGAGCTCTGAAACACAAATGTGAGGAACAAACAGGAACTGAAAGGAAATCTGGATCTGAAAGCAATGATGGGGCCAAGTTGAGAGTCTGCTGGCCACATTCTGCTGAACAACCTTGGCCCAGGAATACCTCTTCTCAGACAGTTGTTACACCTGGAGGAGCAACCAGCTTCAGCAAGGAGCCCACTTGAGCTTGGAAGTGTGGACCGGCCTACCCTTTTCACCCCTCCTGGTTCTTGATTTGTTTCCTGAAGCCCTTTGCTGGAGCCTGATCATTTCTCCCACATGCTTTGCCATGGGACCCAACTACCAGAGAATGCAAATGCCACCTCAGACCACTACAGCTGTCTCTCGAGATGTGGCATGGCAGTGTGTACCACAGTGGCTGCAAAGGGAGAGCTAGAGAGGTAGTGGGAGAGAAATAGAAAAAAAAGTCTCCAAAGTATAAACAATAGAAGAAATACTTCAAACCCAAGTTAATGAAACTCAGTGGACTAATTTTAGGGCACCAAAGAAAGTTGCATATGTAACCTCAGAACCACAAATAGCATTTGAGAAATGATAGAAACCAGGACAAACTCTAAGAGTCTGGAGGGAAGCAAAAAATTGACCCAACTTCTATAGGATGAAAGGAAATTTTGGGGATTACAGGCCAACCAGGAATCTTTAATGTTAATTTCTAAACACAATTGCAGAACGAATCATTAAACAGTTTTTGAACACTTGGAAAATAATGTGTCAAGGCTAAGAGCTAGGATAGTATCAATGAAGAAAAATAATGCCAAAATAATAAAAATTCCTTTGGTTAAAGGTATATGATAGACCAGAAGCCACAGACTCCATCCAATAGGGGCCATGCAGAAGCATAACAGAGAATTGCAATGCAACATCAGAGCCACGTGGCACGGTGGGGCTACAGCCTCCTGGAGAGCACACCCAGCCCGAATCGAGCTGTGCCATATAGTGACAGTCAGTTGTCACCAGGAGAAGGCTAGCCCAGTACTTCCCAAGCTTCACAGACACACAGATGCACACACACACACACACACACACACACACACACAAAACACAGGCTGGAAACCTGAATACTGGGCAAGCCATATCTTAATTTTTGGATGTTGGAGATTAATTCAAAGTTTACAGGCTAACAAAACACATCTATAGACAAAATTCATCCTCAAGCACCACTACTTTCCTACCACTGAATAGAGTATTAGTACTTAGTAAGTTTGAGTTATTAACTTAAACCCCTGTGCTTCCATTACACCAGCTGTCAAAATGAAAACAATACCTAGCCTACCTTCTTCAAATGTTTGGGATCAGGGGAAATAATACCCTAAGTACTCTAAGGCACTACCCCACTCTGTTGGCATTATCTTGGCTTAGCCAGGCGTGGAAAACACACAGATTGCGTCCTAGTGAATTAGATAGAGAAATTGATGATGAATGATAGTGCAATTTGGGTGGAGTCTCATCTGGCTGCAACACAAGTAAACATCAATGGTGAATGATTTCAAGCTAACTTGACCTCCCCTGACATTCCTACTAAGAATTCTAATTAATCCTTGCTTAGCATTTCTTTTCCTCATTTCCTGTTTTGCTTTCCTTCATAACACCACCTAACATATTTTATTAGTTTATTGTCTTTCTTCCTTCACCAGGATATGTGGCTGAAGGCAGGGTTATTTATCTGTCTGTTTTGTTCGCTGCTGCATTCCAAGTGCCTAGAGA
This sequence comes from Callithrix jacchus, assembly GCF_049354715.1. Lineage (NCBI taxonomy): Eukaryota > Metazoa > Chordata > Mammalia > Primates > Cebidae > Callithrix > Callithrix jacchus. Next base: position 104,545,261 of record NC_133512.1, on the reverse strand, counting down.
AGCACCCGGAATACAGTAGGTGCTCAATAAATGTTTGTTACATAAATGAATGCATAAATCTGTTGCTAGGTCTTCAAAAACCTGACCCGATGTCCTTCTCCCTTCAGGATCTTCACAGTGGTCTGGATGAAAATACACTGAATAAAACTGCAAATGATCCAAAGTGGGAAGACCTGAACAACTTGAGATGCTGGTCTGAATAGAAATCATTCACATTTAATCACCACAAATGTTAACTTCTGCTGTTACTTCTCAAAACCCATCTTCCCAAGTTTCATAAAAGAAAACCTGACTTAGCCATTTTCATTGACTGTAACTCTATTCAAAATTAATCATCCAAAGATGGTCCAATAATGAGATTTAGAAATCTTTCTGTATAAGGGTGCTATAAATTATAATTCATTCAGAAGAATATGATCAGAAGTTGGTAATTAATAGCCACTGAATAGAACCAAACATTTTGACCATATCGAGGCCAACCTCTAGGTGATGTCTTTGATTCCATTCTTCCTCTTAAACATCACTCATCATCAGGCTATCCCATTGCTAACCTTAAAATATGTTCTTTTAAAACATAAATGAGATAAATCCCTCTGCATGCCCCTATTTATTTATTTAGATGGAGTCTTGCCCTGTTGCCCAGGCTGGAGAGCAATGGTGGGATCTCAGCTTACTGCAACCTCCACCTCCTGGGTTCAAACGATTCTCCTGCCTCAGCTTCCCGAAGAGCTGAGATTACAGGCACGCGCCACCACACCCAGCTAAGTTTTGTATTTTTAGTAGAGACGGGGTTTTGCCAGGTTGGTCAGACTGGTCTTGAACTCCTGACCTCGTGATCCGCCCACCTTAGACTCCCAAAGTGCTGGGATTACAGGCGTGAGCCACCGCGCCCAACCTTGCATGTCCCTATTTCACATAGACAGAAGCAAAGGTCCTTACAGTGACCCACCTGACTCCTGGGATTACAGGAGTGAATCACCGCTCCCGGCCAGCCTTCTGCATTCTTTAAGCCTGAGCCTCAACATGAGCACTCTACAGCCTCCAGGAAGTGCCATGAAGCCATGGTGCTGACATTTATAGGTAGCTGTATGGTTCTCTCCTTCCCGCTCTGATTCCCTCCCCGCTACTGTCAGAGTCACTCTGCTCTACGTGCCCTCACTTCCTTGCTGATTCTCAAACACCCGGAGCATGCTCCAGGGGCATCAATGGACACAGCCTGCCTTGCAAGCCTAGTCTTCTCCTCCCAGCCAGAGCCACCAGGAGGATCCCTCACCCTGCACTAAGTTTTACCCTGCCTCCCTCCTGCCCTGTCCTCATGAGATGATGCCTCTTTCTTTGCCAGAAAACTCCTTCCTCTCTCTAGACATTTTGCCAGTTCTGCCTACTGCACAGAGATGCTACTGATCCTTCAAATGCTCCCTGATCTCTTCCTCTTGGGAACTCCAAGAATATCTGCTGTCTAAACCAGGATCCCCTGGGAACACAGCCATACGCATCCATTTACTTCAGTTACAGCTGTTTTTGCACTACAGGAACAGAGTTTAGTTGTAACATCAGCCATTTATGAATCACTAAGTCAATATTTACTATTTTGCCCTTTATAAAAAAGTTTTCTAACCTTTATTTGTGGCACCTACTTATTTCTCAATCCTGTACACTGTGTGGTTAAAAACATGACTTTATGAGCCAAAACATCTGTTTTGGAGTCTGTTCATTTACTTGTGCGCTGTGTGGTCTTGGGAAAGTTTCTGACCTTTCCGAGCCCATTTCTGCAGCCACAAAATGGGGATTAAAAACCAGGAAGTGTTTTTGGAAGGTTTAAATGAAATAAGCACCAACAGGAGGCCTAAGGTAAAGACCACCGGAAAGCACAGTAACACCGGGGAACACCTCGGGGTGGCTGCAGAGCAGGCAATACTGCTCTGTCCCACAAATGTCTTCTCAACATGGAGACTGCATGAGGGCCCAGTAAAGAGGGTTTATGCAAAGATCTCTGAGAAGGGAGGCGAACTCTGCTTACAAGATCCGGACGGGTCTCTGCAGATGGGAGCTGGCAAGGAGGAGAAAAGCTTCGCAGGGCAGAGATCACAGAACCTGCGCTAAGTGCTGACAGACAGTGACTACCCCATGTATATCAGCTATTATCTTTATTAAGTGTCATATTTTATACTATTGTTCCAGAAAGGGGAAGTGGCTTCCCCAAGGTTACACAACTATTTGTTGGCACAGGTTAATTCAGCTTTTAAGCCTAAGGACAATTATGTGCCCCAGTGGAAAAAACAATGGCTTCAGGACATCTAAGCCTTCTACATTCTTTTTTTTTTTTTTTTTTGAGATGGAGTTTCACTCTTGTCACCCAGGCTGGAGTGTAGTGGCATAATCTCGGCTCACTGCAACCTCCACCTCCCAAGTTAAAGTGATTCTCCTGCCTCTGCCTCCTGAGTAGCTAAGTTTACAGGCGCCTGCCACCATGCCTGGCTAATTTTTTGTATTTTTAGTGGAGATGGGATTTTGTCATGTTGGGCAGGCTGGTCTTGAACTCCTGACCTCATGATCCACCCGCCTTGGCCTCCCAAAGTACTGGGATTACAGGAGTGAACCACCATGCCTAGCCAGCCTTCTGCATTCTTTAAGCCTGAGCCTCAACAGGAGCACTTTACAGACTCCAAGAAGTGCCATGAGGCCATAGTGCTGACATTTATAGGTAGCTGTTTGTTGCCAGGGAATTTGTAGCAACCCCAACCAAGATAACTTGGGGCTCTGGTCTGCTTCACCTGAATCAAGAGAAAAGCTGGGCAGAAGCTTCTTGGGGACTCTACAACCCAAGTGACGCTCCTCAGGAGGACTGCATTTTTAGCACAATGAGTAAACAACACAGACCCTGGAGCCAGACTGCCAGGGTTCAAATCCTCACTCTGTTAACTTACTATTATACCTGAGCAATTTCCTTAACCTTAGTGCCTCTGTTTCCTTGTCTTTAAAATAGGAACAAAATGGTACCTCATGGAATTGTAAAGATTAAATCAGCTGATAGATCTAAAGGATTGCAAAAATGTCTAGCACATTCTAAGCTCTTGATAAGCAGTAACTACATTCCAGTCCCTGTGAATACCTTTTCCTTCTCTGAATTCCACAGCAATTTTAGGTTGGCAAAGCAGAGAGTTTCTCCAAGGCAGAGAAATGGTCCCCAAATGTGGGTCAAGATGGCCAGGGGAGAGACCTATGTTAATTCTAGCTAAATAGTTATAAGCTTGTTTGGCTCAGAGTACACTGAAGTTTATACACTGAACTAAATATTATTGGTGCAGTTAATTAGAAATCAAGCGCCAACAGGAGGTCTAAGGTAAAGACCACCCGAGAGCACAGTAACACCGGGAAACACCTCGGGGTGGCTGCAGAGCAGGCAATACTGCTCTGTCCCACAAATGCCTTCTCAACATGGAGACTGCATGAGGGCCCAGTAAAGAGGGCTTACGCAAAGATCTCTGAGAAGGGAGGCGACCTCTGCTCACAAGATCCAGAGGGGTCTTTGCAGATGGGAGCTGGCAAGGAGGAGAAAAGCTTTGCAGGGCAGAGATCACAGAACACCTCAGGCTCTGCCTAGGTTCTCGGAATACGAAGTGATTTTAATTGCTCTATGTCCTCAATGCCTTGGAGATAAAAGCCCCTTCATGCATTGGGTGTGGTCAGACCAAGTGGCTCCTCATCCGCTACATTTCTGATGCAGCTGCACCCTGATAACAATCGGAGATAAACTCTGAGTTCTAGTTTAGCATGTCTTAGAAGGATCTCAAGTGATCTCCGCCCAGCTCTTCTTCATCCTCTCCTTCCATGCCCATAAGATCAATGAAATTATGCACATAATAAAAGTGTCTGGAGCCCAGAGCTCGGGGCCAACACTGTTCTCACACTTGCGTTGGTCCCCTGGACCCATACTGTAACTTCAACTCTTGTGTCTCTGTCTTTATTTCCTTTTCTCAATCCCTCGTCACCGCGGGGACTAAGGGCACCCATGTACGGGATTACTAAGAAACATTACTAAGAAAAAAACATCATCATTCTAAGAAAAAAAAAAAATCCAGTGATTTTTAAGACTAAACTAAGGCCTTTACTGAGGGTGGGACATATCCAATATACTAGACTCTTCTGCTTGCATTTGGATATATCCAACTTGGGATTTCAAGATTCTTCGCAAAGGAGCATCTCTGCATCTTACGTAATAAGTAGACTCTGAGGCCAAGTGCGGTGGCTCAAGCCTGTAATCCCAGCACTTGGGGAGGCCGAGGCGGGTGGATCACGAGGTCAAGAGATCGAGACCATCCTGGTCAACATGGTGAAACTCCGTCTCTACTAAAAATATGAAAAATTAGCTGGGCATGGTGGCATGTGCCTGTAATCCCAGCTACTCAGGAGGCTGAGGCAGGAGAATTGCCTGAACCCAGGAGGTGGAGGTCGCGGTGAGCTGAGATTGCGCCATTGCATTCCAGCCTGGGTAACAAGAGTGAAACTCCGTCTCAAAAAAAAAAAAAAAAAAAATTAAGTAGACTCTGGTTAGTGAAATGCATTTTCTACCCAGGCCCCTCCTCAGATATATCCACATCTGTGCCATGAAGCCTCCATGTGGCCCAATAGATCGCACTGGATGTCAGAGATAAACTCGTGAAGCACATTTGAACACGAAATCAACTAGACAAAAGACAGGCCACTGCTTAACATATTTCTCTCTCATTCCAATACAACGTTAAGTTCTATGTCCAAGTTATCCTGAGCAAATAGTGTAAGGGTTATGACAAAGAAAGGGCAGTTCTTGATAATTTCAGAGTTTTATATTTGAGCTCAAACACCCAGCAAGAAGCCAGAGAGGTTCTTGCTGGGAGAGGTCAGCCTGGGAGATGTGTGCCTGAAGGTCTGGCATGTAGTATCTTGGTTTGCAAGTTGAACTTTGTCTGTCCAACTTGCCTGCTTCTATGGAAAGTGAAGACATGTGGGGGCATGTACCATCATGCCCCCTCCCTCCCCGAGAAGGAGATGCCAACATTTAATCCTCAAAAGAGTAGATGCTCCTTTAGAGTATCTGGGCAAATACACTCCCTCCTCTCCTCACCATGGGTGGTTGCTCTGTCAGTTCCCGCAGTTTCTGGCTGAGCTTCCTGCGTGCCTCCTGGAATTGACTGTCCAGGGCTGGAGAAAGGGTCCCCACCAACCCTAAGATCATGTGGCTCTGCAGAAAGTCCCTATGGAGACAAAAGAGACCCACACATATACCCCACAAATCTAAAGATGCCTCATGAAAGCCTCCCTTGTGTAAGTCACCTTGACACTCCTGAAGGCAGCCCCTTCTCCTCTGTATTAGTAACTGTTTTAACATGCACCCAAGCCAAAAAGAGCTTTTTGTGTTGTGGGTTGAAGTGGGATCTTGCTCCTTAGTAAAAGGAACTAGATGAAAAGGCAGCCTTCAAAATCACAGGGAAAGGAAGTTCTGGACTAGATGAAGTCTGGATTCACCTCATGAAACAGATTTTACTTCCACAGTCAGGAAATCTCAGGTTATCCTCAGACATATCTCATCAGCATAAGTAAGTTGGGCTCTCTGACTCCCCTCTGCTCTACCAGCAATGCTCCTACCTGGGCTGCATTGCACCCTCATGTGAATCTGCTCACTCTCATGCGAATGGGCAGTTACCTCCCTCAAAAGGGATTTCTAGATGCTGATGCCATCATGAAGAAGGGCCTTGGGTCCAAACCCTTGGAAGAAAGCCACTACTTTCAGGTGGTAGCCCCCCAGGGATCAGGGCATGCAGAGAGCCCATTAAAAGCCACAGTCTCATGTCCCCAAACCCAACCCCTCCTTGATTTCCTGATACCAGCAGAAATGCTCTTAGACACTGTTTCCCTAAGAGCTCCAGAATCCTCACACCACACCTGAAGAATGGCCCTTCCTCTTGCTTTCTTCCCCTAAGCATCCCCAGCCTTCACCACCTTCATCTCCTCATCTTATATGCCTCCTCCTCCTGCCCACAGTCCTTAGCTGCTAAAAAGACCTACATGCACTCAACTGTCCTCTGTGTCTGAGTCTTCCAGTATCTTCCACAGCTCAGAGGCTCTTTACTGGCTGGTGTTCCACTCTAAGCATACCCTTGTGTCTTGGCTGACCCTACATTCATCATGTCGTGTGTATCCTCCCTTACCCATGCTCCCCAAGACACATCCTTCTTGATCCCTCCATCCTCTCTGTGCCACCCACCCCATGCTTCTCTGCAGCCACAGGTAGCAAGTTCCTCTTATCTTCTCAGGAGTCCCTTACCACCCTGCCTCCCCAAGGTCTCCTTTGCCCCTGAGACCTACGGTGCTCAGGCTCTCCTCCCTTTCCATGATCTTCCCAATCCCACCTGGGCGAACCTGTCCTTTAGCAGCAGATCCTCCACCAGTTGTGACATGTTTTTCAAATACTCCAGGTCATGGACCATGAGTAACTGAGAGGGGCTCAGGGACATCGGTGTGAATGTCGCTTGCAAGCAGGACAACCAGTCGATGGCAGGAGCCATTTCCTTAGAGGAGGGACACAAAGCTGAGGGGGGTAAGGAAAAGAGAAGAGAAGGAAGGGGAAAGGGCTTCCCTTTGGGTGTGAGAAAAAGAAGGGAAGGAGCTAACTGGGGAAGGGGATGGAGCCAGAGACAGGATGAAAAGGAATTAAGAGCACTAGGCTGAAGGAGAAGAGGAGGTAATATTTGGGAGGGAGGTCCCCATGCCCACAGTCTTCTGGCTCCCAGTTCCAGGCACCTTGAGCTGGTCGATAGTGACCATCTGGAAGAGCTTGCCCTGTGCCTGCCGCTGCTCCAGGGGCCTCAGAAACTGGAACAGCTGTGAAGTGATGGAGATGGACAAGGAGGCATGTTGTTGCACCTTGTTTGGGTCTCCTCCCAGCAAGGTTCCCAGTTGACTCAGGTAAGTCAGGTATTCCCGATAGATCTGGAGGAAGGAAACATGAGTCACGGGTGCCAGAGGCCCCTGCCTTTCTCCTGGCATCAGAGGGCAGGGCCTTTGTCCATGCACCTTCTTACCTGGGCATAGATCTTCTGTTCCTGATCTTGCTTGAGGGGAACATCAAATTCAGGCTGGTCTATCTGGACATAAGAGAGACTGGAGAGAAGCAGGGAGCATGGGGGATGCAGTGGGAAGGTGTGGGGAGGTGGGGAATATACCATGGGAGATGGCCTTGGGAGATGGACATAAAGATTGAACAGAGGAGAAGCAAGAGTACAAAGAAAGGGAGGGATTAGCGGTTGAGGGGCAGGAGAAGAAGAGCCCAGATGTGAAAATGGGAAGAGATGGTGAGTGTTACAACTAGTGTGGGTGTGCCCAGCAAGGCAGAAGCATAATAATCAGCTTCCTAAAAGGAGCCATTCCTCATGGCGGGGTCAGGGCCAAGGTGAGTGAGGTGTGGAACCTGTCCCGGGTACAAAATCCAAGAGGTACCAAAAACCTCAGTAATCAAACTGCAACCTAACTTAGGAATATATTCTTCTAATAGGTAGCTCCATCTCAGCCAGCCATAGCAGCTGAGCTTCAGCCAACCACAAGCTGTCAAGTGATCAGACTATGCCCATTAAAGGCAATGGCTGTAACCATCAAGCTGTTTCTGGGTGTCACTTCCTCTTTCTGTACATACTGCCTGCCAACATTGTTGAATGGAGCTCTCTGAACCTCTACTGCTTCAGGATGCTGCCCAATTCATGAATCATTCTTTGCACAAATAAACTCTTTTAAAAAATTCAGTAATCGAGATAAATATTTAAAATTTTTTTAAATCAAAATTACTACCAAAATTGTGTGATATATAAAATCTCAAAACTTTTCTTATCATGGACTTTTTTCCTAGAAAAAAACACGCAATGTACTTTTAGTCAATTTCAAAAAGAATCATGATATGTTCAAGAAAAGTCCTCAGTGTATTTTTGATTCATTTTGAAAAAAAAATCATTAGTATTTTTAAAAATATTCACATAGAATTTTGTCCCATTTTGGGGGAAAAAGCATAATTTTTTTTTCAAAATAAATTCATAATGAAGAAAAATTTGATATTTGGTTCATCACAGATTGTTGCATTGATTTTGATTTTTTAGGAATATTTATTAAAATACTATTTATCATGATACTGAGTTTTGTGGACCTTTTTAAATTAGCACCCCAGGCAAGCACCCTGTATATCTCACCTTAGTCTGGCCCTGATGAGCCCTTGATTCTATTCTGAAGATCGTTGCTTCTACTCTTTCTTTTCTTTTCCAATTTCAATGTCCCACTCTTATCTTGGCCCATATTCTTTTCCTCCATCTTGAAAAAATCTTTCACTTGACTCTCACTACACTGTATGTCCAAAGTTCAAAGAATAAAAAGGCATCTATGTGCATTGTTTCCACTTTCTTACCTTCCTCCTAAGTTCTGTACTGTCTATGTCACTTCTGTAACTGTTTTGAAAGTATCTCTAGGTTTCCAAAGGTATCATTCCTTGTTCTCTGAGCTGACCCCTCCTTCCTGAAGCTCCTTTTTTTTTCCTTTGTGGCCCACCATACTGGTCTAGCTCCCGTTTCTCCAACTGTCCTCACTCTTCTCTGGCTCCCTTCTGCCCTCTGTCTTTGGAGTTCTTCTCCTTCTGTAGTCCTTCCTACCTGCTTTTAACCCAAGACACTATCCAGACTCACATTGATGATAACCATCTTCCTCCCGTTAACACCAAATCAAAACAATGGGATCATAGTGTATAATCCCTCACTTTATTTATTTATATCCAATCAGTCACCGAATCCTCTGTGAACACCATGGACTATCATCACTAGGGTGAAGTATCCTAAATCCTTGTGCCTGGCTCTTCCTTTCCATTTCTTCCACTATCTCAGAGCTTCAAAAATGCTCATTTAGTTTCCTCAACACCCCCAGATTGACTTTCAAAACTCTGACTTTATGCACAACCATCAAAATATTTGCTCTATGCACAATTGTCATCATACTTGGATGTCCTCAGTACCTTTTTCAAAAATCATTATGTCAAATTTATCACCTCTGCCTATCTTCTTAGAAAGAATCAGACTCAGGCCAGGTGCGGTGGCTCAAGCCTGTAATCCCAGCACTTTGGGAGGCCGAGGCGGGTGGATCATGAGGTCAAGAGATCGAGACCATCCTGGTCAATATGGTGAAACGCCATCTCTACTCAAAATGCAAAAAATTAGCTGGGCACGGTGGCGCGTGCCTGTAATCCCAGCTACTCAGGAGGCTGAGGCAGGAGAATTGCCTGAACCCAGGAGGCGGAGGTTGCAGTGAGCCGAGATCGCGCCATTGCACTCCAGCCTGGGTAACAAGAGCGAAACTCTGTCTCAAAAAAAAAAAAAAGAAAGAAAGAATCAGACTCAACCTTATATCTTCAGCTTCACTTTTACCTCCTACTATACCCCACCCTTCCTCCCAAATCCTCAATTAAAAAGACCAGCCTCCCCTCATTGATTCCACAGAGGAATCACAGCATTCCAGGTTCTTCCCCTAGCTCAGAATTTCCAATGTCCCGTAGCTTCAACTCCTCCTGTGTGGATGCTTCAAGGCTGGCTTAGCTCACCTTCTCTCATTCTCTCCTCGCTGAGCCTCTCCTTAACCAGTTAACCAGTCCCCAAAGGCCACATCAGTTAGCCCTCGGTTCAGTGTGCTCCTGAGCACGCTGTTTAGAACTAAATTTTAGAATACCTCATAATGATAACCGAGCCTTCTTTTGTATTTATCCTCTGATAATTTTGTAGCTCTTTTGTCAGTAGGGTGCAAATACACAGATAGCATTACATTGTTTAACCACAATAGTGATAGAGTCAATGTTTTTCTTTAGTTACTCACTCAACAAATACCTGGCAAAAGCCTCTCGCTGCCTGGCCCTGTGCTAAGTCCTGAGGAACAAAGTTGAATAAAGCATGATCCTGTTCTGAGGAAGCTCATAATCGTCAACACAGAGTGATACATGCTGAGAGCATGAGGAAATGAGAGGAGGGAGAGATGGGCTTCACCTAACTCATAACTAGGGTGTTGGTGAAGAATTCCTGGAAGAGATAATAATGCCAATATTTGAAAAACATGTAAATTTTCCAGGTTGAGTGTGGGGGATGGTTGCAGGCACAGGGAGCAGCATATGTAAAGAACTGAGGAATATTCCTGGAACTAGCAGTGAGTCAGCCTGGCTGGGGGGTAAGGGAGAGAAGGAATGTACAGGAGATAAGCTGGAAAAGTGTGTAGGGGTCAGATCACAAGGTGCTTGCAAAGCTTTACTAAAGATTAGGGAGGAGATTCTCATGACCTGGCAAGCCACTGGGTCACTGAGAAGCACTTAAACACAGACGGTAGCATAGTTAGTTAGCCCTTGGTTCAGAAAAGTTCCCTCTGGTAAAAGTAAAGAGTAAATAAAATGAGGGCAATCCTCGAGATAGGAGAACTAGTTAAGGGGCTCTGAGATTAATCCATATTAAGTAAAAAAGACCAGGCCTACTTCCGTCCTTCCAGCACGGTGGCTCCATCTCCCACCCCCAGCTAATGTCCCTGACTTTCATACCAATAATTTGTCCTTAAGGTAGGGTTGTTTACTATGTCACACACATGTCTTATCTCCCCAATCTGAAGGATGATTGGCTAGAGATGGAGGCAGGTCAGGTCCTACAGTGTCTTCACCAGTGCATCCCTCACCTGAATGACTGGTGTGTGCGGAAAGGCAGGATGAGGTCCCAGGTAGGCTCTGAAGAAAGGGAAATGGCCATACTGACTCATCAGAAGTCTCAACATTCGGTTAAAGTTTAAGGAAGTCCAGTTACCAGAGATGCGCCAGCCTCCAAGCTTTAAAAGAGAGAGAGGGGGCTGAGCATAAGAATCTGTGGGGCCCATCCCCCATTGTCTTGATCTTCTTTTATGCAGCTGCTACCATCTGGCCCCTTTGATTCCTCTAGGGTGCCACATCTATCGTTGTTTCTCTGACTTCTTCCAAGGTCTTGATACTTTCACAGGGCATAACCATTTTCTTTACTTTTCTTTTTTTAAGATGGGGTTTCACCATGATGGCCAGGCTGGTGTTGAACTCCTGACCTCAGGTGATCCACCCACCTCTGCTCCCAAAGTGCTAGGATTACAGACATGAGCCATCGCGCCCGGCTGACATAACCATTTTCATCTCCATCTCCCGCCTAGAACTTGGGAGGCCTTAGGAAGAAGACCCACCCTCTAGAAAAAAAATGGCAGCCCCAAGCATGCGTTGGTCCCATATGTGATGTACCCAGAAAAGTTAATATTCCAACTTTTCTCACCTCCTCAATCACTTGTCTGAGGGGACCAGCCCCCGCAGCTTCAATGGCACGTGTATCCATGCAGGAGTTGTAGAACTGGAAGGCTTTCTCCTCCCCAGAGCCTGGGTGCGGGGAATTCTGGGCCTCTAGAAAGGACGCATGGGAGTGAGGACTAAACACTGATATTTTTATCTTGCCCAAATTCCTATATAAGGGATCTGGGGAGTCATGCCCTATAAATCCTATGTAACATGATTTACTTTCCAACCTGATTCTGGCATAACATGAAGAGATGAAGAAGAAAAATCAAAATATTTTACCCCAAACCATATTTCTTTGCCATATTTTGAAATGGCCCTGCAAAGCTGTTCTTTGTAGGGGAAAATGTGCATCTATAAAGAATCTCTATTAACATAGCTAGATCTTTCGATTAACTAAAATCTGAAGAGGAAACGTTTGTCACTGATTGTCTCTAAGGGCAGCCACTCTCCACAATCTTTATCTTAACCTCGACATTCCCTTTCTGTCTATCCCAGATCTTTAGACAAACCTAACCAATTGTCAAATAGGAAATGTTTAAGTTCACCTATAGCCTGGAAGCCACCCCCGCCCCTTAGAGTTGTTCCACCTTTCTGGACCAAACCAATGTATTTCTTAAATGTATCTGATTGATGTTTCGTGCCTCTCTAAAATGTATGATAATAAACCAAGCTGTGCCCCGACCACCTTGGGCATATTTTCTCAGCATCTCCAGAAGGCTGTATCACAGGCCATGGTCACTCATATTTGGCTCAGAATAACTCTTTTCAAATATTTTACAGAATTTGACTCTTTTCATCTGCAGGAGAATAAAGGGGGTGGCAACTGGTATAGAGGCAGACAGGGAGGGTGGGAGACATGGAATTTACAGGAAAGAAAGACTCACACAGAATATGGAAGGAGGGGGAGGAATAGAGACAAGGAAAATAAGAAAGATGAGAGGACTGCCCAATTTGGAATGGATCAATTTGATGAAAAGATGAAAGCAGGGAAAGGGAATGTGGAGAAGACGCTATGGAAAATAAAAGAAATGTGGGGCAAGAAAAACAAGAAGGAAAAGACATGGAAGAAAGGAGAAAGCAATAAGTGGGATATGAGCAAAGGAGAAAAGAGAGAAATGAAAGGCAGGAAATAAATGATTGAAGAAATTAGAGAAATTCAGGGAACTAGAGAACTTCAAGGAGTCGGAGAGAAGAAAATTCGTAGGGAAAGGTTTAGCAAAGAGAAGAAACAGGGGAGGACTCCCCTAGTCCAGACTCCTCATCCACTGATCCCAGGAAACAAACACACACATTACAATAATCAAACACAAGTCTCTCTGAATCATCCACCCTCTAATACCTAACACTCTTTCCATCCTCAGTCCCCTAATATCTGTTCATCCCATTGTAGACAATAGAATGTATCCTGAGCATGTTTCTTCTTGTTATCTCTGTGCCTTCCCTGAAAGTATCCATCTACCCAAAGAGACTCCACCTCCCACTCTTTCCCCATCAAAAACGGAGGGCAGAGGGATGCATTTATTTTTCCCAGATTCCAATTGACAGTGTCAACACATTCTTTAGGTTCCCTTGCACTGGAAATGCATGCCTATCTTATATGTTCTTATTCCCAAACCCTCACCACCATGCACCAACTTCCCAGGACGCACTTCCAACCTCCTGCCCAGTTTCAGCTCCTCCTCTGGTTTTCCTCTCAGTCCTGGCAGTTTTCCTCTACAGCCTCCATCTGCAGGAACTTTACTTCCACTGCCAATTAACTCAGCTCTCCTCTTGTTCCAGCATATTCTTCGTGCTTACCCATTTTTTCTCTTCCGCACAGTGATGAAGTGCTCTCTCACTTGTCACCCCACCATCCTACCTCTTTCATTTAATCATCCCTCATCTCCAGTCACCCATCTCTATGATCCCACTTGTTCCATGTTATAATGGAGAAGCAAGAAGCAAGAGATCATTGTGAGAGGGGGAGCTGCGGCACGGTGAGAGTGAGAGGGTAATATTGACAAGGAGGCATTGCGAGACTAGCGGTTCCGGAGGTTAGAGAACAAGAGTGATGGAGAAAAGAATGAAAATGCAGGAGGTGCTGAGAAGATGCTGCTGGAGGAAGACACTATGCATAGGATAGAAGTTGAACATTTGGAGGAAGCAACAAAGATGGAGCTGCTGAAAGGGACAAGCTGGAGAAATTGGAGTAATTAAGGATGTATGGACAAGGAAAGAAGATGGAAATTAGATGAAGACAAAATGCAGAGAGGGACCAAGAGAAATGGAAGAAGGGTACCTGAGGCGACAGGAAACATGAGAGAGGAGCAAACCCAGACAGCTCCCACTATCCTACCTCATTTATTCCCCCATCATCTCCAATCATCCCTCCCTGTTATCCCATCAGTTGCTCCACAACTACACAGGGTTCGGGGCAGTCATGGTGGTTCTAGGCTCAGAGTCACCCGCTTGCACAGAGTATCTTCAACCCTGCTTCGCTCACCCAGTATTCTCCGAAGTCGGTTTTTGTTCCTTTTGGCAAGCTCCTGAAAAGAATTATTGGTCCCTTTGGCCCTTCCACAGGCAAAGCTGAAGAAGTCAGTGCAGGGGGCCACACTGGTGTTCCCAGAGGCCAGATAATGATCCCGGAGGTCCAAACACACAGGTGTCTCACAGGGGCCTGTGGGGAAAAGCTCAGAGCTGGGAAAGAAGAGGGAAACAGACCAGGGCTCCCCCAAGGGGCTAGGCAAAGAACATCAGGTGAGTAACTAAGGGAGGAGCTGGTGAAAAGGAAATGGTTAGGATGCAGGGAGGAAGAAGAACCATGGGGACCCCAAGGGTCAAGGTGAACAGAAGCCCCAGGAGCAGGGACTGGGCCCCAGGGTTGGGGGAAGGCTGACTAGGTTAGGGGGTCTGGGAGCTTGCTTACGAGGGCCACAGTTCCAGAAGGTGTAGAACAAAAGCACTGAAGAACAAAGGAGCAGGCCCACAAGCAGGATAGCTGTCAGCACCCGCCTGGCCACTGCCCATGGCCTGCTCCCTTCCACAGGCAGCCTCTCTTCTGGAGAAATCTATGGGAGGAACCAAGAGGTGAAAGATACAAGGTAGAGGATTGAGAGAGAGGGATGGGAAGAAGAGGAGAAGAGGGGAGAGAGAATGAATCTGTTAGTGCCATGGTCCCTTTACACAGAAATAATTCTCCCAATTATTTCTAAAGCCAGGCCTACTTTCATTCCTGGGAGATGAGAAAACAAGGAATGTCAACTGTTTTGGGTGAGGATGAAGCAGACCATTATGGGATGAGTGTTTGTGTGAATTTAGAGGCAGGAATGACAACATCAGTGTATTCCAGCCCCAGGAGAGGAGGCCACTTACTTCCTGGCTCTAGAGAGTCCCCACTCCACCTGCCTGGTTGGGTTCCCTGGGCTCTTCCTCACTTCAGTCCCCCCACTCCTGGAGTGGAGGGAGAAGGAGGAGAGAAGCTGGTTCAGGAAGCAGTGCATTAAAGAGAGTTTTATCAGGCCATTTTGATGCCCCCTCTGCCTGCCCTGCCCCCCAACACACATTTTTATATCAGGACTATGTTCCCAGATGGGCTCTAGAATGAACCTGTCCACTGGATGTGCCATTTCTCGCTCCCTCTCCCATGACCTTCCTCTCTTTCCCCCTTTCTACTCTGTAAGCCTCACAGTCCCGCCCCTCCAGCGGGGACAGGACATTTACATACAGCCACCCTCACCCCTTACCCTAGGCCTCCGACTCCAAAAGGGGACTTACCATCTGTCTGTCCTCTGTGGCCACAGAATCCTGCCTGGTTCCACTCTAGGTGCTGATTCGGAGAACGGGGTTTCCAGGAAACGGTCCCCCTTCTGCCCCGCCCCAGAGAAGGGGCACTTCTGTTGCTCTTTCCTCTGTCCCCAGACACACCGACTGGCTTCTGGGTGGAGCCTGCTTATCAGTGGAGGGCACCCAGGCTTCTCCTCCCCCTTTATCTCAGCTTCTCAGGGGAGCAGATGGAGGGAGTCTTCACTCCCCAAGCAATCTTGCCCTTGGTCTCCTCCTGTCTTGCACTGTGACTTTGTCCATGAAGTTCCTTTATTTCTAAAATATTCTTCCTTCTCTCTTTTCTTCTGTACATAAAAAAAAAAAATGAGGCATGGTAAAAGTTTAAAGAGTTTATTTGAGTAAGAAGCAATTTATGAATTGGGGAGCACCAGACCGACAAAGGTGTAGTGCTGCGAGGACTGAATGTCAGAGGCATGCATTTACTGGGAAGTTACAGAAGCAAAATAAAACATTATTTGATTGCTTTGCCGTTGCGTAATTGCCTTTTTTTAGGTAACTTTTTGGAAAGTTCTTAGTCACATAATCATATGTTAGTTAGCTCCTTATCATTGGCTGGGGTTAAGTTTTACTTCTATCTATCATAAGCATTTATCAGAAATGACCCAAGTGAAGTTTCGTTTGTAGTTTTTGCAAGAATACAGCAATTTTTAAGTTGCTTGGTTTTGTTTGCCTGGGAATTTTCGGGCCCAGTCCCCATTTTAATTTTGTTTTCACACCTGTCTGATTGTTTCTCTGGGATTCATCAATTCCCAGGTTAAATGCCACCTTTCCCAGGAGGCCTCCCAGCTCCATGCCCATTCACAATGTTCCCAAGCATGCTTAATTGTTTATCTCGGTGTTTCATAGCTTTGCTGGCTGCTGGCAGAGTTGTGCATTCGAAAGATCACCTAGCTAGGAGACCCTAATCTGCTAATTATTAGCTCTGTGACAATAAACAAGCCACTTAAACTCTGAGGCAGGTAAGCAAGTTTTGTCATCTGGAAAATGAAGGTAATACTTGCCTATGCCACCTCATAGGGTCTCATGCTTTCTACAAACAAAACAAGCCTTTACTGAGCCCTTCTTTCTTTCATTCTGCTTTCTGTTACACTGGTAGCTTGCCTCTTCCTCTCCTTATTGATTGACACTCTGTCATGGCAGGTACAGTGTCTGGTTTTCATTTCTGCCCACTCAAGATGCTTTCTAAATGTTAATAGAAATGAACTGCATTCCAAGCTAGAAATGCTCTTCCTCACATCCTGTTACGCCCTTACCTGTGGTGTTAGTGAGGCAAGCACATTTCTGGGGGAAGGTGTTTCACCTCTGTCCCTTGTTTCCCCATTCCAGGAAAAAAAAAAATGTAATTTATTAGGATAGTCTTGCAAATGATTCCCTGGCGATATTTCCAGATTCTATCAGCACTGTTCTAGGGCCGTGGTGTACTTGCCAGATGAGGGTGGGTGTGGAGAAGTGGAGTAAAGCCATTCTGCCCCTTGGGGCCAGACGGTTGGGGTGTCATGAAAGTCATAAAGAAAAGTCAGAACTTCACACATTAGAAAAGAAAGCATTGGGGAAAATAAGGCTTTTGAGGAAAGGTGTGATAAGACACAATAATATCTAAGAAATGCTGGTGTGGTATTGGGAATCTGGACTGATTGGATAAAGACAAGAAACAGAGTGCTTAGCTTGGCGTTGGAGGAATGATGAAGATAGGGCCCAGCCCAGGGGGGATGGCAGAGGGGAGGGAAGTGCATAGAAAGAAAAATTGTATGGAATAATGTCATGGCAATGGACTGAGTGGAGGAGGGGTCTATCATACAGCCACAGAGGAGCTCCACACTGCATTTCTGCATGACTAGGGGAATAGTGATGCCAGTGATAGAAACAGTGGAATTTTGGTTAAGGGTGGGAGTAGGAATCAGCATGAGGGGAAAATGATGACTCAGGATTCTAGGGGTGTTTGGTCTGTGTGGGTACATCCTGATGGTGCCTCCTTTGCAAACTTCACTTCCCCAGAAAGTCCAACACTCTACCCATGGGCTTTTAGTTCCTTCACACATATTCCCTTCCTCACACCTTTTCTACCAATCAAATCCCCTGAGCTGATGTTTCCTTAGGAAAATGATAATGTAGACCACTTAGAAGAGAAAGTTGAAAAAAGAGTGTGCTACGTGACATTACCCTGTGGACAGCACCACAGCCTAGACTCAGATTATCTCCCTGTCAGAGAAGCTAAGCCCCACAGGGATGAGGCAGCATAGCTACCAGGTTCACCAATCCCTACTCAGCTGCCTCCTGAAGGCAAAGCAACCTTCGTCCTGGGAGCTGTCTCAGGAGCATGGCTTCCTCTTATCACCCAAGTCCTACTCCATGGTGAGTCATCACCAGCGCAGCCATACCTGGTCATGGAAGTGCAGCAGCCTCCACTCAGATCTAAGCACTGAGAAGAGGTGGGTTAACAGCTGGGGCACATGGACCACATTTATCTTTGTGGACACTGCCTCCCGCTTGCCTTAGTTCTCCGGTCTGTCTATTTTAATTCCAGGAGCTTTTGTTTCATGCCATAAGAGTATCAAATAAAATACTGGTAATAATAAAAATAACAACCACTTTTTACCGAGCACTTCCTTTGTGCTAGGAATGTGCTAAATGTTTTTCTTCTGTGTTGTCCTTCAGTTTTCACATAAATTTTGTGAGGGAAATAAGAACTATTTTTAGTAGAGATGAGGTTTCATCATATTGGCCAGGCTGGTCTTGAACTCCTGACCTCGTGATCCACCCACCTGGGCCTCCCAAAGTGCTGGGATTGCAGGTGTGAGCCACTGTGCCAGCCTGTTTTTGGTATTTTCTACATGCCACCACTTTTTTTCTTCCCAGTCTAACAGGTGTTGAAGGCAGTACTCTGAACACAGAGACTCTAATAAGTTGTGTCAATTCCATGTATGTTTCCTC
The DNA here is from genome assembly GCF_049354715.1 of Callithrix jacchus. Taxonomy (NCBI): domain Eukaryota; kingdom Metazoa; phylum Chordata; class Mammalia; order Primates; family Cebidae; genus Callithrix; species Callithrix jacchus. The sequence goes on along the minus strand of NC_133512.1, from coordinate 104,527,164 downwards.
AAGAAAATTTACATAAGCTCTTGCTAAAACCAAGGTCTTAGTCAAATACTACCATAATAATTGTTTGTAACAAACCACCCGAAACTCAATAGTTAGAGAAACAAGCATTTATTCTTACGCTTGAATGTCTCACTTGGAACAATGAGAAACAAAAGATTAGGACAAGCTGTGTGGTCTCCCTCTGTGGATCCCTTAAAGAACACAAGAAATATGATTAAGGGGTTAGGAAACATACCAGTTACTTATTGCTCCATAATAAACAACTCTATTTGGTGCCTTAAAAATATTATTCTCTCCTTTCTATGGATTGGCAAATTAGGAACAGCCGAAGTATCCTCTGCACTCATTTGTGTTAGTTTTCACATAGCAGGCCCGTTCAGAGCTACTTAGTCCAGTGTGGTCTCACTCACATAGTTCATGGTTGACTAAGGCTGTTGGCCAAGGTGCCTCAGATCTCCTCCATGGAGCCCTCTAGCAGGCTAGGTTGGGATAGTTCCCATGGCAGCTGCATTCTAAGAGAGCAAGAGTAAATGCTGCAAGGCTCTGGAGACTTAGGCTTGGAAGCTCTACAGTATCACTTCTGTCACATTCTATTTGTCAATGCAAGTCCCAAGGCCAACTGAGATTAAAATACACTCCACCACTTGAGGGGAGGATTTGCAAATAATTTGCAGTCATGTTTAATATGCCACAGGAGGAAGACAGTTTTCCTGTGAAGCAGCCTATCATGAAGAGATCACTGAACCAGGAGTTGAAAAACTTGATTTTCAGTCCTACATTACTTTTAAACTAGCTGGGTAATTTTTACCTATTTTTTCATCTCGATAAAATCTAGCACTGAAAATCTATGTTCTAGGTTTCTGGTTAGGTATCTATTTCTTTCGAGGGGCCTTTAACATCCTGAGTCTTCTAAAGTCTCTTAAGTTTAAGGTCAGAGCATTAGTATCAATGTATGGTAACAGATTCTCTCCCCATTAAAGATTACCATAGATGAAAGAAGGAACCATCTAAATCCACTACCCAGTCCTGAAAGTGCTGGCCAAGGAGATGTAAGCAGAGGGTCAGAGTAGCTACTGGGACTCTTCCTTAGGAGACACTTGGTATTTTTCCATTGCCTTGGTGTGATTTGTTGTTGCTGTTGTTCTGTTTTGTTTGGCCCTTCCTCTATTCTGCTGCCTAGAAGGAAGATGTTTCCTTCTAGGAAGCTAAGCTTGACAAGAATGAGGTTCACATTTGCGGGAACTGTTGAGCTCTTGAGCTGGAAGGAACCCAGCGTCTGGGTGCTGTGGACATTGTGGAGAGAAGTGGCTATATTGGCTCCGGACTGCATCTCTACAAACTTTTACATGTAAGAAAATAATTGTTTTCTTTAGGCTACTGTTCTTTCTTTCTATTACTTAAGACTAACTTTAATGCTACTAATAGATAAATATTAATACCTAAGATAAATGAGGTTTGACAATGTCTACCTACTCGGTGTTGTTAGATACAGATGACCGCGTTGTAAACTGCACAACTTTAAGGACTGACAATTACATAAACTAAAATGTGCATGGTTTTCTACAGGGTTGAGCCACACAACCCGTACCTAACAACTAGTATGATGCGTAAAGAGGAAGTTGATCTCATACTAATGTGTTGTTCCTATGCTTCGTGTTGGTTTACTCAGAGGCCTCAAGATTCTTGCTGAAGTTGTTCAACTTGTGTTATTGTTTTCTTTTCTTTCTTTGTTTTTTTTCTTATACACAGGGTATTGTTCTGTCACCCAGGCTGGAGTGCAGTGGTGCAATCTTGGCTCACTGCAGCCTCAACCTCCTGGCTGAACAACCTTAAATTGTCCCCTTTGTTTTGAGACGGCATCTCACTCTGTCACTCAGGCTGCAGTGCAGTGGCATGATCACAGCTCACTGCATCCTTGATCTCGCGGGCTCAAACACCTTCCACCTCAGCCCCATCAAGTAGCTGAGACTACAGGTACACACCACCACACCAGGCTAAGTTTTTGTTTACTTTGTAGAGACCAGCTCCCACTATGTTGCCCAGGCTGATCTTGAACTCCTGGGCTCAAATGATCCACCTACCTCAGCTTCCCAAAGTGCCGAGACTACAGGAATGAGCCCCTGTACCTGGCCACTTTTAGAAGTCTAAAACAGTTGGAACCCTCCCAAAAAAAAAAACCACAAACCGCTCTAGGTATTTCAGAGAAAATACATCTAACTAGATACATCTAACTAGATACATAGGTAATAGAATAATTGAGAAGTTAAATGGGTGGGGGAGAGAAAATGAGGCAGCCCTAAAATTATCAACAGAAAAAAACTACTACAAACCTTTAGTTTAGAGGAACAAAGAGGAGAAGGGTGTTACTGGAGCCTAGGAGTTGTACCACCTACAGAAGATGGATCATTCAAAACCTTCTCAGCAAGCTGGGATCTTAGAAGAAAGAACTATTTGTGTACATATTCCTGCCCTTGGAGGTACTCCTTGAAGCAGAGAGAGAAAAGAAGAAACATCCTGGTTTCTTCTCTACTTCCACCCTCTTCCCCTTGGCTGAATCTTTGCAGAAGTCAGAAAGGAAAGAGCCTTGGGAAGCATAGTTCCTTGTGATACAGAGCAGAACAGAGGAAGCCAGGAAGCTGACCTGCAAACAGGCAAATGACTGGCACAGAGTATTGGTAGGAGTATTTGATTCATGCGTGAAGGCACTGGGAACACGCAGTACTGCTTCACAGCCCAAGGGTGGCTCAAAGCTGAGCAGAAAACGCTTCTTTTATGCAGAACTCCTCAGTATCTTGAAAATTAGATGTTTTCATTATCTGGAAACAGCATCTTTGAAATAGACATTGCTATCCTTATGATGGTCTGCAACAGCAGTAACAACGGTAAGCCTCCTTCATATGCCTCTGTAGGTAACAGACATGAACTCAGAGAAATAAGAGAAAAAAAAATAACACAGTGGATGCTGCATAGTAACCACAGCTGACTGGATGATTTATTTCCTGTGAAAATCTACCCCTTGAGGAATTCCAAAAACACTTGAAGTGAACTTTTTGAGAGAGGCAAGAACAGGAAATTAGGGTTATTGATGTTCATATGACATCATGTGTATCCCCAGATGAATGGATCAGGCATCACTTGAATTCTATGAATATGTATTTCAAGAGTATAGTCTGTATTAATAAGCAAGCATGGCCTATGGTTTTTCTTTTTAAAAATGCCATTTGCAGTCTGGGCACCATGAATCATGTCTGTAATCCCAGCACTTTGGGAGGCCAAGGCAGGGAGACCACCTGAGGTCAGGAGTTCAAGACAAACCTGACCAACATGGAGAAACCCTGTCCCTACTAAAAATACAAAATAGCTGGGTGTGATGGCACATGCCTGTAATCCCAGCTACTTGGGAGGCTGAGGCAGGAGAATTGCTTGAATCCAGGAGACAGAGGTTGTGGTGAGTTGAGATTACACAATTGCACTCTAGCCTGGGCAATAAGAGCAAAACTCAGCCTCAAAAAAAAAAAAAAATCATTTGTATAGCCTGGGCAACATAATGAGAGATCTCATCTCCTCAAAAAATTAAAAAAATTTAATCCTAGCTACTCAGAAGGCTGAGACTGAGGTGGGAGGATTACTTGAGCACAAGAGTTCAAGGTTGCAGTGAGCTATGAAGGTAGTGACTTTGTGACTTGCAGAATGAGATGGCCTGAGTTTTCTATTAGCCTCATATATCCCAATAATGGAGCTGAAGAATGCAGAAACCTGGAAATGAAATAGATGCAGACAATACGATCCCCAAGGGAAGCCTGCTCTCTCCAGCCAAAGAAGCAGGAAGAGGGAGGCCTACCAAGACAGAAAACATGTAATAGTCACTCTACTCAAGCCAACTGCCACAGAAAAAATGGTGGCTCCTCTCCCATCCATGCCAGCAAAGGCTGACGGGAAAGCCTAGATTTCCACCTTTGAAACGCATAGTGAGACATACAAACAACCTCCCAACACACACACACACACACACACACACACACACGGTATCAGAGAAGCCCAAGTAGGAAGCCAGAAATTTCATCTCCACTGGGCAATAAAGAGGCCTTCATCCCCTCCTGTTAGGGGTGCCTCCTGTTAGGAGGGAGAGTCAAGACTTTCAGCATCAATCAGTAGTAAGAAGAGCAAACCACCCCCCAGCCATAATGTACTGGAGGCCTTGTAGGGAGGAATCACTTCTACCCCTCCAGACAGAAAGTCCTACCCCTTCACACAGAAAGGTATCAATAGATACCAAATGGGGGCTGGAACCCCAACCTTGCCCAACATTAATGAAGAGTCCTCTGGGTTGTCAACAGAGGTCAATTGAGGAACTCGAATTTCTCTTTCACCAAGATGGTGCTCCCGACTGCCACCACTCTGCTGGAGAAGTGCCTGAAAAAGCCAGCTAAAATAGAAGGTTTAAATAAGATCTAGGTTCTCATAATAGAATACAAAGATGCCTGGGTTTCTATGAAAATCACTCATTATACCAACAACCCTGGAGATCTGAAACTGAAAGGAAAAAAAAAGAGATAATCAACAGATAATAGCATAGAGGCTGGTTGTGGTGGCTCACACCTGTAATCCCAGCACTTTGGGAGACCAAGGCAGGTGGAATACTTGAGGTCATAAGTTCGAGACCAACCTGGGCAAAACTATTAAAAATAAGAAAATTAGCTGGGCATAATGGCAGGTGCCTGTAATCCCTGCTACTCAAGAGACTGAAGCAGGAAAATCACCTAAACCTGGGAGGTGGAGGTTACAGTGAGCCGAGATCGCACCATTGCACTCCAGCCTGTGTGACAAGAGAGAATCTCCATCTCTCTCCCTCGCTCTCTCTCTCTCTCTCTCTCTCTCTCTCTCTATATATATATATATATATATATATATATATATATATACACACACACACACACACACATATATATGTAAGCATAAATATGATAGAAATATGAGAGTTATTTGATAATGATTTTAAAGCAATCATAATACAAAATTGGTTAAATCAGCTGACACAAATGGAAAAAAAAAAGAACGTTTCAGCAAAAAAATAGAGGATGTAAGAAGAACCAAACAGAAATTTTGGAACTCAAAAGGCAAAATTAGAACCCCCAAGTAAATAAATAAATAACCCAAATTTAAAACTCAGTGGATGGACTCAACAGGGAACAGATGGGGAAAAAACAATGTATTAGAAGATAAAATAAATGACCCAATCTGAATGACAGAGAGAAAATGGACTGGGGAAAATTTGAACAGAGCCTCAGAGATGTGTGAGACTGTAATAAAAGATCTAGACCAGGCACAGTGGCTCACAACTGTAATCCCAGCATTTTGGGAGGCTGACGCAGGGGTATTGCTTGAACCCCCAGAAGCAGAGGTTGCAGAGAGTGGAGATTATACCACTGCACTCCAGCCTAGCGACACAGCAAGACACTATTAAAAAAAAAAAAAAAAAGATCTAACGTACTTTCATCAGAAAAAGCAGGGCTAAAAATGCACTCAAATAAACGATAACTGAAAACTTCCCAAATTTGGCAAGAGACATACACCTACAGATTCAAGAAACTAAGCAAATCCCAAACCAGATCAACCCAAAGAAATCCACACTGAGACGAATCATAGTTAAACTTCTGAAAACTAGAAACGCAGAAAGATATTAAAAGCATCAAAAAAGAAATGATGTCTGTATTGGAAAAATGATTCAAAGGACAGTGGATTTCTCATCAGAAACCACGGAGGCCAAAAGGAGTGACATAATGTTTTCCAAGTGCTGAAAAAAGAGGACTGCCAGCCCAGAATCCTATACTTCGAAAAAATACACTTCAGGAATGAAAAGGAAATCAAGACATCTCAGATGAAGGACAACTAAGAGAAGTTATCACCACCCTAAATGAATGACTGAAGAAAGTTCTCTAAACAGAAAGGAAATTACAAAAGAAAGAAGGAAACTTGGGGCAGGGCATGGTGGCTCACGCCTGTAATCCCTGCACTCTGGGTGGCTGAGATGGACAGATCATCTGAGGTCTGAGACCAGCCTGGCCAACATGGTGAAACCCCATCTCTACTAAAAATACAAAAATTAGCTGGGCATGATGGCCCGCGGCTGTAATCTGGGAGGCTGAGGCAGTGAACTCAGGAGACAGAGATTACAATGAGCCAACATCATGCCATTGCACTCCAGCCTGGACAACAAGAGCATCCATCTCAAGAAAAGAAAAAAAAAAAGAAGAAGGAAACTTGGAACATCAGAAAATAAACCATAATAAGCCAGTATATTGGTAAACACAATTGACCTTCCTTTTTGTGGAGACTTTGAAATCATGTTTGATGATTGAAGAGAAAATTATAATGTATCTGATAGCAACGTAGAGAAAGACCATTACATTATAAATATGGGAGAAACTGCTGGGCACAGTGCCTCATACCTGTGATCCCAGCACTCTGGGAGGCCGAGGTGGGTGCGTCACCTGAGGTTAGGAGTTTGAGACCAGCCTGACCAACATGGAGAAGCCCCATCTCTACTAAAAATACATGTAATGTAATACTAAAGCAACCACTAAATTTATTAGAGCAAGGGCCAGGTGTGGGGGTCACACCTGTAATCCCAGCACTTTGGGAGGCCAAGGTGGGTGGGTAACTTGAGGTCAGGAGTTCAAGATCAGCCTGGCCAACATGATGAAACCCCATCTCTACTAAAAATACAAAATTAGCCAGGTGTGGTGGTGTGTGCCTATAATTCCAGCTGCTTGGGAGGCTGAGGTAGGAGAATCACTTGAACCCGGGCGGCAGAGGTTGCAGTGAGCTGAGATCATGCCACTACACTCCAGCCTGGAAGACAGAGCAAGACTGTCTCAAAATATATGTGTGTGTGTGTGTGTGTGTGTGTGTGTGTGTGTGTGTGTATGTGATACATATATGATACACATATATCTTACATATATATGATATATATCTCTTATATATATAAAAGAGCAAGAAATACACCCAAAAATGCTATAAATGTATCAAAGTAGTGTGAAAATGGTTCAAGTAATCCACAGAAAGCCATGAAATTATAGAAATAAAAAAGAGACTAAACATAAACAAAAAATTAAATAAACGTTACATTTTAATGCACCAGTAATTACATTGTATGTAAGTGGTCTGATAAACCAAGTTAAAGACAGGGATTGGCAGAGTAGGTTACAAACATCACCCACTTATATGTTGTCTACAAAAAATTTACCTAAAATATAATGATATAGACAGCTTAGAATTAAAATTTTTGAAAATGGTATATCATGCAAACATTAAGCAAAAGAAAGGAGGACTAGTTTTATTATTACCATATATAATAGACTTCACAGCAAAGAAAATCATCAGAGACCGAGATATATTATAGGGTTAATTCTCCAAAAAGACATAGCAATCCTAAAAGTGTGTGCACCAAACAACAGAACTGAAAAATATGTGGAACAAAAACTGATAGAACAGGGAGGAGAAATAGAGAAAGTCACACTTACAGTTGGAGATTTTAACACCTTCTCAATGAATTATAAACTATCTAGACCAAAAAGTCCTCAAGGATATAAAAGAACTCAATGTTCTAATTAACTGGAGTACTTGCATTGGGCCCCGATTTTGTTCTCTGGCTCTTTGAGGCATGGAATATGGTGTGCTGGTGGCAGGGGTGGTGCGGTGAGGAGCAGCCGCTGTGGCAGAGCGCCAGTGGGTGCCAAGTGCCTGCCTCCTTGCAGGTGTTCACCGCAGTGACAGAGGCAATGCAGACGGGTTGGGGGACAGCGGAGTGGGGTAGCCCTGCTGGAGACAGTGTGTATGGTCACACTGGAGGTAGTGTTGGGTCTGGTGTGGGGTGCTGGCTGGTGCAGGGTGCCTTCTCTGTGCCTGACAAGCAGGAGTGATTGTTCAGGGTAGAGGAAGATCTGCTGTTCTCTGCACAGTGTTAGTGCAGGACCAGGCACTGGCAGGGGTGGGGCTTCTGAACTTATGCCCACCAAGGTTCCATCTGCAATGGTAGTCTGCAAAGGGAAGCAGGGTGGACTGCACTCCCCTCCACTGACAGGGCAAAGAAAGCAAGCCCCTCCCACTAGTGTTGGCACATGCCAGCAAAGTGATGTGGGGAGTTGCTATGGGCCTGGAGGAAGCTTCAGTCTGAGGAGGGAATGGGTAGCCTGGTGTGTGGCCATGGAGCCACCCAGCTGGAGATCTTCCCTGATCAGGCACAGTCCACCAGCACAGAAGCTATGGTGCCAGCCCCCATGGCACCAGAGACTGCCCTACAAGCAGTTGTGGCCTGACTAGGGCCCAAGGAGAGGCCAGCAGACCAAGGGGTGTTCAGGTCAGATCAGCCTGGTGTGATGGGCAAGACCACCCTGAAAGATCAGGCCCTACAGTTCCTCTAGGGTCAAAGTCTCCTATGGGAGCAAGTCAAGCCTGGGGGATGAAACGCATACATTTCAGGCCATCCCTGGAGGTGCTCCACTGCAGACACTCCCACATCAAACCCTCAGGCTCCACGTCAGCTGGCTTGCTGCCTTTACCACTTCTCTAAGCAGTGCTTCCTGCCCACTTGAGTGTCTGTGGTGATTGAGGAGGCTCCTCCTGCTGGGTTCCAGAGGCCTATGGTGAAAGCAGGTTGCCAGAGGCCCTGGCACTATATTTGCCAAAAGGTGATCCACACTATGTACTCCTTCTCCCAGTTTTTACTTTGCAATTGAAGTCTGGTTGCAGATGCATCTCATTAGCAAAACCCAGGTCAAAGCCTGTGTCTGACTGCAAGGGAGTCTGGGAGAGCATGGTCTGATTTCTCTCTTGGAGAAGAGGAATTTGTAATATGGGAAATTCTCCAAACATAGAAAGATGTTCAAAAGATACTTCTGAGTTACAAACACAACAAATGTCCACTACAGATAGAATACCATGTTTGGTAACTAGGAGGCCATATCTGCTTTTTGAAGATCTTAAGACAATTTTCAAGTTCTGCTGGAAAGAGTAGGTAGGAGAAGCGAGTGCGTTTCTTTGGTAAATTTTCCACTTTCTCTTTCAGTTCTTGGTGTTCTCTTTTTCCTTGATTCAATATTAATACATTGTATTTTAATAGAGATGCACACATTTCACTTATCTAATTTTATTAGCATGTAATTGTGCCTAACACATCCTAGTTTTAACATTGTTCTCCATTGCTATGTATCCTATTTCTAATTTTATTTTCTTTTGTATTTCCTTCTTTTTATTACAAAATATATGTTCATTACAGCAAAATTGAAAATCATAAAAGCATGCAGAAGAAAAAAATCATTTTTATTTTAGTAAAAATAGCTGTAATATGCCTAGTAATAGCCGTAATAAACACCCCATTATCCATTCCACTCATACCCCATTGTAAAACGGACAATGAAGTTTCTATGGGATTCCGTCTAACATCCTATCTGGGATGGACCATAAGTGACCTGAGCAAACCAGACCATTTTATTCCCCTGGCCAACGTGATTAGTTCAGGTAGAGTCCTGAACTCTCGGAGAGTTCAGGAGAACTCCGGGAGAGCCCTGTCTTTATAAAAACCCATTCTCAGGGAAATAATCAATTTTCAAGAAAACTACTTCAGGATTACCAGAGCAAAAACTCACTCACTACCATGAGAACAGCACCAAGTTATTAATGAGGGATCCATCCCATGACCCACACATTTCATATTAGGCCCCACCTCCCAACACCACCATATTGGGGATCAGATTTCAGCATGAGTTTTGGTAGAGACAAACCATATTGAAACCATAACTGAAATTATGTCTTCATCCCATCATTAGACTCTCTAACATCATAATTTCAGAGGTCTAGTCCCAGGTCGTTGCTTTTACTTCTTAGTTGAACAAGATAAGATTTATACAGATTTATCATTTGACAACAGGAAAATGTGTATTTTGGCTCTAAACCTACTCTAGATCTGCTTGTGTGGCTGCCTTGGTAAGGGGTCTCCACGGTAATTCTCTTTTGGGGACCTGGAGTCTCCCAAGCAAATCCTATTTTGAAATAAAATTTTCTTGCTTTGCTTTCCAGATTGTCCTCTAAATTTTCTAAAGCCTGTGGTCCATAAATATAGAACTGGCGGATGTAACTTGATTTTATTACAGCAGTCTGGGTTTTAGTGCCAATGCTATGTTGAAATATAAGAGTGTTATTGGATTTGTACTATCTATATTTAAAAGACTGGTGGGTTACTTTAGCCTGGAATGCCTAACAACTTCTGAGAAGGGTCAGAACCACACTCTGCTCACCCAAAAAAGAGATGGCCCAGAGGCAGGCTGGCTGTGAATGTCTAAAGCCGCATGGCATGTACCCTGTCCTGGCTTCTACCGTGGAACCTACAGAAGCCCACTTAAAACTGTTGTTCCTCCCCTGACTAAACCTGAGGACTGCCAGATGCCTTGAGGGCCTCCAAGCTGTCATGATGACGCAACCCTCCAACTTCTTTCTCAATATTTCCAAACACACTGGGCCTGTGGTAGTGAGAAGCCATGCAGTAATACTGTATACTTTATTTTAATTGAGATCCTCCTCTGCGAGCAGTGGTGGATCAAAGCTAGCATGCCTCCTTCATACCTAGAGATTCACTCACTTAGGGAAATAATCCATTCTAGTTCCTCTGTGGAAGTTGAAAGACAGTCTGCCTAAAGTGACCTTTGACTCCCATCCTCATACTTATAGATGGCAGGCCTTTTCTTCATTCCTGACAGGCATTCATTAGTGCGGCTCCTCTCTTCTGAGGCCTCAGTTGTCAGTTCTCAATCGTGGGTGAAAACTCTAATCTCTAGTATGTCTTAAAACCTCTGTGAATTTTGTACATGACATGGGATGGGGGAGTTCCATGGCTTCAAGCAACGCACTGCCTTCTCTAGGTCTCCACTTCATCTTCTGGGCTAGGGAGTTTTGGGAGTTGCTGTTTCTGAAAAAAAGAAAGGTATTGGGAGTGGGGCAGGGCCAGGGTGAATGTGTGTTCTGACACCCAGAGGGAGAAATAGGCAGACAATATACAAGTATACAAATGAATACTATAATTTCAGGTCACGATAACTGCTGCGAAGAAAGATAAAGCAGAAAAAGGGGATGGCCAGAAAGGTAGTGGTGTAATGAGGTCATTTTTGATAAGGTGATCCAGCATTTGAGCAGACGGAGTGAAGGCGTTACCCATGTGAGGATCTGAGGGAACACGATAAACTTTCCTTCATGTGTGGTGGGATGTCACCGGGCAGATTTTAAAGGCTTGTCCAGGCTCCTGAGGCAGGTGGTGTTAAATGGAATTACTGCAAGATCCAGGCAAGAAATAGAGATATGGATTAAACTGATAGGAATGAAGGTGGCAAGAAGCAGCTGAAATCAACATATATACATACTTTCCTCAAAGGTAGCACCAGTAGGGCTAGTTGATGAATTCCAGGTGAGATGATAATGCTGAGGTTGATGCCTGAATACCTGGGTGAACGGTGGTGCCATTTTCTGAGGGAAAGACAATTGAAGGAGGAACCGTATGTGAGTGGGTACATGTGGAGAGCGTCTTGGTTTTAAATGTTTCAATTAAGGGATGTTTATTAGATGTTGAAGAAGAGATTTTTAAGTAAAAACTTTTAAAAAGCATTTACCGCTTAAGGGAGAAATCAAGGCCAGAGACAACAACTAGGAAGTTATAATTACAGCCAAGGGACTCTAGAAGACCACACAGGGAGGAAGTCAGAGCATGCACCTCTCTAACACTGGGCAGACAGAAAGAGAATCCAGGAAAGGAGATTTTTTTAAAATTGTAGACTCAGGGGGTACAGGTTTGTTCCATGGATATATTGTGTAATGGTGACGTTTGGGCTTCAAGTACACCCATCACCCAGATAGGGATCATTGCACCCAACAGATAAGTTTTCAACCCTCACACCTTCCCCATTTTTGAAGTCCTCAGTGTCTATTATTTCCATTTTTATGTCCAAAGTATACTCATTGTTTACCTCCCACTTGTAAGTGAGAACACATGGTATTTTATTTTCAAGTTCTGAGTTATTTCACTTAGGATAATAGCCTCCAGTTCCATATATATTGCTGCAAAAGACACAGTTTCATTATTTTTAATGGCTGCATAGTATTCCATTACACACACACACACACACACACACACACACACACACACACACACAGAGATATCTATGTGATGTATATATATATATATACCATATATATTAATTGTAAGTGGTCTCATAACCCAAGTTAAAGACAAAGATTGGCAGAGTAGGTTACAAACATCACTCACTTACTTATATCTATATCTCACATTTTCTTATCTAACATCTGTAGATGGACATTTGGGTTGGTTCCATATCATTTCTATTGTGAATAGTGCTGAAATAAACACATGAGTTCAGGTGTCTTTTTGATATAATAATTTCTTACCACTGAGGAGACACCCAGTATTGGGATTGCTGGGTCAAATAGTAGTTCTATTTTTAGGTCTTTAAGAAATTTTCACACTGTTTTCCATGGAGATTGAACTAGCTTACATTCCCACCAACAGTATATAAGTGTTCCCTTTTCTCTGCATTTTTGCCAACATCTGTTGTCTTTTGACTTTTTATTAATAGCCACTCTGACTGGTGTAAGATGGTGTCTCATGTGGTTCTAATTGCATTTCTCTGATGATGAGTGATGTTAAGCCTTTTTTGCCTATGTTGATTGGCTGCTTGTATGTCTTCTTTTGAGAAATGTTTGTTCATAGTCTTTGCCCTCTTTTCAACGGGGTTATTTGTTTTTTTCTAATTGAGTTACTTGCCTTTTTGTAGATTCTGTTTACTCTTTTGTTGTTGTTGTTGCTGTTGTTTTGTTTTGCTGTGCAGAAGAATTTTACTTTAGCTGAGGTTCATTTGTCTATTTTTTATTTTGTTGGATTTGCTCTTGGGGTCTTTATCATAAATTCTTTGCCTAGGCCAATGTCTAGAAGAATTTTTCCTAGATTTCCTTTTAGGATTTTGTAGCTTTAAGTCATATATTGAAGTCTTTAATCCATCTTGAGTTAACTTTGGTATGTGGTGGTGATAGGGGTCCAGTTTCATCCTTCTGCATATGGCTGTCCAGTTTTCACAGCACCATTTATTGAATAGGGTGCCCAGGAAAGGAGATTAATTTAGGGAACGTTAGGATTTTTTTTTTCTCTCTCTCTCTCTGGGTGTGTATATTGATGTTTTTATTTTTTTACTTTTTATTTATTTATTTTTTTGAGATGGAGTCTCCCTCTGTCACCCATGCTGGATTGCAGTGAGGCCATCTCTGTTCACTGCAACCTCTGCCTCCCAGGAGCAAGTGATTCTCCTGCCTCAGCCTCTCGAGTAGCTGTAATTACAGGCATGCACCACCACACCCAGCTAATTTTTGTATTTTTAATAGAGACACAGGCTTCACCAAGTTGGCCAAGTTAGTCTGAAACTCCTGACCTCAAGTGATCCACCCACCTCAACCTCCCAAAGTGCTGGGATTACAGGTGTGAGCCACTGCACCCAGCCTGATGTTTTAAAATTGGATATATCACATTGGGGTATCCATATAGATATATTTATGCCATCAAATTATTCTGTTTTTAAAATTATATTTTTATCACAGGTTTATCAGTGTTCTTCCTCTCATCAAATAATTAGCTTTTAATTTTGTATATAATTGTGCCAGTTATTTCCAGGTTATTAATTTATGCTTTTAAACTGCTTCCCTATTTTGCTTTAAAATAATATTTTATTCTGTTCTGGAATTCTACAGTACAATCATTTTTTTCATGAATATCTCTTTTTTATTTCTTCTTATTAAAGACCTTTAAGTGAGTACATTTTCTTCTAAACACTGTTTTGGCCTACATCCCAATACATTTTAATATGCAGAGCTCTGTTTATTATTACTTTAAAATAGATTTTTATTGCATTTTTAATTTGTTTTCTAAGCCAATTTTTACTTATAAAAAGGTATTTTTAATATGCAAAAAAGAAACAATTTATTAATGTTCTCATTATTTATTTCTTTTTAAAATATATTATGGCTAAAACATGTATTGGGCAGAATTTCTGCCATTAAGAGGTTAGTGGTTAATATTTTTAAATATATCCTTATGGCTTACTTAAGATTTTTTGTTAACAGCTATATACCAATATATTTTTAATTTCCTCATCTGAGTTTACCATTTATTGACGTTGCCTGAGTAACTGGATTGTCCAAGTAGTCAATATTTTTGTTAATTCATTTTATCATCTTGATATTGTCAGTTCCTATCTTCCCACCCCTAAGAATCGCCATTCTTTTTGAGGTAATCCTGACCAAGAAGGATTACATTCAAGGTATTAGTACTGCCCATACAAGGAGTCCGTGATGAGTTATCTTTTTCCTAACAGGTTATTTGTGATGATCGGGTGAGCCTCCAGAGTCATTGTTTTCTTACCATGACCTCTATAATGACTGATGCAGTAGAAATTCTGCCTCCATTTCTGGTTGTAAAAACTCTAGGACTGGATATCAGCTCCACCTTGACCATTGCTGTTCCCTGGGGAGCTTGATTTTGCTCCTTGAACCCTCAGTAACTGGGTGAAGAGAGGAGTCACCCGCAATTATGCATTCCCAGTTACTTCCTGGTGCTGATGCTTCCTGCATTTGAGACCTACTACTACTTGGGATCTTCTCAAAACATTGAATTCTTCCAAAAAGAAATCCAAGTTTACCACTAGTATCTACCCCTCTTAGAAAACCACTGCATTGCTGAATCCAAATCTGACTTCCTTTTTCTGCTACACATGAACTATTGAGGTTCTAGTACGCTGGCTACTTGAAATTGCTAATTTCAATGATGTGCAACTCAGATCTTTCTCCACAAATGTATTATTTTGTCATTCTTTTTGTGTTATTCCATGTTCTCAGAGAAGCAGATGTCAAAAGCAGATTCACCATGCAGGTGCTTATTAGGGGGAAATGTCTGTGAAGGAATATGGAGAAGGAACCAGAGAACACTGGGAAGAGTCATCAAGCCACAGTGCAAGTGTGACCTGGAGTGTAGGAAACAGAGAGAAAAGGTGAGCGGAAACCTTCTAGACAGCCACATTGAAAAGGTTGGGAAAACCAATAGGAAGTCCTCAAGCCAAAGTTGCAGTCGGAGATAATCCTTTTCTCCAGGAATAGGTTGTGCCTTAAATCCCATAAGAGCAGTATGTAGGTGGCATAGGGATAGATTCCAAAGCTGGCAGCTGGAGCTCTCCTCAATTAGCTCCATGTACTTGGAGGTTTGCAAAGAGAATTTTGATGGCAGCGACACTCTCCTCCATGTCAAACAATTGTGCATTAATGTTTTAATGATACATTGTTTAATTGAATATAAAGTTGTTAAGTGTTCTTTTCTAGTGTGCCTTTTCCTTACGTTATATAGTTCCCATTATGCCTAATAATTTGTGTATTGATTTCTACTTTTTTTCAAGACAGAGACTTGTTCTGTCACCCAGGCTGGAGTGCAGGGGTGCAATCTCAGCTCACTAAACCTCCACCTCCAAGGTTTCAGTGGTTCATGCTTCAGCTTCTTGAGTAGCAGGATTATAGGTGCCCACCACCATGACTGGCTAACTTTTGTATTTTTAGTAGAGACAGGATTTCACCATGTTGGCCAGGCTGGTCTCGAACTCCTCGTCTTAACTGATCTGCCCACCTCGGTCTCCCACAGTGGTGGGATTACAGGCTTGAGCCACTATGCCCCACCATGATTTCTACTATTTAGAATATTATTTATACTTTCTGTGTAATTTAGAAATGTCCTAATTCATCTTCAGTTTTTGAAATTGTATAAATTTGACTTTGTTTTTCAGTATAGAATAACAGTTTTCTGAGAGGTTTATTTATATGTTTGAATTTTTTTGCAAAATAGTAATTACGGTTGAAATCCGCCCTATGGAATTGTTTTGTCCCCTTCCTATTCTTCTTATCCTGTTCTGATTTAACAAGTATGAGTTTTTATACATAGACAATATATTTCTTCTTTTTTTTTTTTTTTTTGAGAAAGAGTCTTGCTCTGTCACCCAGGTTGGAGTGCAGTGGCACGATCTCAGCTCACTGCAACCTCCACCTCCTGGGTTCACCTGCCTCAGCCTCCCTAGTAGCTGGTACTACAAGCATGTGCCACCACAACTGGCTAATTTTTGTATTTTCAGTAGAGATGAGGTTTCACTGTTTTGGCCAGGATGGTCTCAATCTTCTAACCTCTTGATCCGCCCGTGTCAGCCTCCCACAGTGCTGGGATTACAGACATGAGCCACTGCGCTGGGCCACATAGACAATATTTACATGTTTTTCTAAAATTAGTTGAAGATAACTTTATTTAATTCAATTCTACAAAGTTAACTAATGCAAAGATTTTTTACTTCTGGTTCCAAAATGGCAATATAGAAGCAAGATGGTTTCACTTTCCCACACAAAAAAACAGAAAACCATTATATAGTGCCAAGATAATCACCAGCAACAACCCGAGGCAAATGCAAGAATGAAATGGTTCCCAAGGCCACAGAGAAGTGAAAACATTAAGCAAATGGTAAAAGAATCAGACTTACACATCTGCAATGCTCCTCCCCCACCATTGTGCCCAGCACCAAGTACATGGAAAATCGCCCCCCAACTCAAAATCTACACCTGAAAAAGAACGATTAAGGGGGTTAACCAGCTTCCCCATCATCTTGGGTGCTCTTTGAGTCTCTACCAGGTTTTAGTATCAGGATAATGTTGGTCTCATAAAATGATTTGGGAAGGATTCCCTCTTTTTGGATTGTTTGGAATAGTTTCAGGAGTGGTACCAGCTCCTCTTTGCATATCTGATAGAATTCGCTTGTGAACCCATCTGGACCTGGACTGTTTTTAGTTGGTAGGCTATTAATTGCTGCCTCCACTTCAGCCCTTGTTATTGGTCTATTCAGGGTTTCGACTTCTTCCTGGTTTAGGCTTGGGAGGGTGCAAGTGTCAAGGAATTTATCCATTTCTTCCAGGTTTACTGGTTTATGTGTATAGAGTTGTTTGTAGTAATCTCTGATGGTGGTTTGTATTTCTGTGGAATCTGTGGTGATATCCCCTTTATCATTTTTATTGCATCTATTTGATTATTCTCTCTTTTCTTTTTTATTAATCTGGCTAGTGGTCTGTCTATTTTGTTGATCTTTTCAAAAAACGAGCTCCTGGGTTTACTGATTTTTCAAAGAGTTTTTTGTGTCTCAATCTCCTTCAGTTCTGCTCTGATCTTAGTTATTTCTTATCTTCTGCTAGCTTTTGAGCATTTTTTAATCTTGCTCCTCTGGCTCTTTCAATTTTGGTGATAGAGTGTCAATTTTAGATCTTTCCTTGCTTCTCACATGGGCATTTATTGCTATAAATTTTCCTCTAGACACTAGTTTAACTGCACCCCAGAGATTCTGGTATGTTGTGTCTTCATTCTCGTTGGTTTTGAAGAACATCTTTATTTCTGCCTTCATTTCATTGTTTATCCAGTCAACATTCAAGAGCCACTTGTTCAGTTTCCATGAAGCTGTGCAGTTCTGAGTTAGTTTCTGAATTCTGAGTTCTAACTTGATTGCACTGTGGTCTGAGAGACTGTTTGTTATGATTTCAGTGCTATTGCATTTGCTGAGGAGTGATTTACTTCCAATTATGTGGTCAATTTTAGAGTAGGTGTGATGTGGTGCTGAGAAGAATGTATATTCTCTGGATTTGGGATGGAGAGTCCTGTTAATGTCTATTAGGTTTGCTTGGTTCAGGTCTGAGTTCAAGCCCTGGATATCCTTGTTAATTTTCTGTCTCATTGATCTGTCTAATATTGAGAGTAGAGTGTTAAAGTCTCCCACTATTATTGTGTGGAAGTCTAAGTCTCTTTGTAGGTCATTAAGAACTTGCTTTATGTATCTGGGTGCTCCCATATTGCACACGTATATATTGAGGATCATTAGCTCTTCTTGCTGCATTGATCCTTTTACCATTTGTAATGCCCTTCTTTGTCTCTTTTGATCTTTATTGGTTTAAAGTCTATTTTATCAGAGACTAGGATTGCAACTCCTGCCTTTTTTTGCTCTCCATTTGCTTGGTAAATCTTCCTCCATCCCTTTTTTTTTTGAGCCTTTGTGTATCCTCACATGTGAGATGGGTTTCCTGAATACAGCACACTGATAGGTTTTGACTTTTTATCCAATTTGCCAGTCTGTGTCTTTTGATTGGGGCATTTAGCCCATTTACATTTAGGGTTAATATTGTTATGTGTGAATCTGATCCTGCCATTTTGATGCTAGCTGGCTGCTGTGCCCATTAGTTGACACACTTTCTTCATTGTGTCATGCTCTTTACCATCATACATTTTTGGAGTAGCTGGTACTGGTTGTTCCTTTCTATGTTTAGTGCTTCTTTCAGGAGCACTTGTAAAGCAGGCCTGGTGGTGATAAAATCTCTGAGCAATTGCTTGTTTGTAAAGAATTTTATTTCTGCTTCTCTTATGAAGCTTAGCTTTACTGGATATGAAATTCTAGGGTGAAAGTTCTTTTCTTTAAGGATGTTGAATATTGGCCCCCACTCTCTTCTGGCTTGTAGGGTTTCTGCTGAGAGATCTGCTGTGAGTCTGATGGGCTTCCCTTTGTGGGTGACCCGACCTTTCTCTCTGGATGCCCTTAGCATTTTTTCCTTCATTTCAACCCTGGTGAAACTGACAATTATGTGCCTTGGGGTTGCTCTTCTTGAGGAATATCTTTGTGGTGTTCTCTTTATTTCCAGGACTTGAATGTTGGCCTGCCTTGCTAGGTTGGGGAAGTTCTCCTGGATAATATCCTGAAGAGTGTTTTCTAGCTTGGATTCACTCTCTCCATCACATTCAGATACACCTATCAAACATAGATTAGGTCTTTTCACATAATCCCATATCTCTTGGTGGCTTTGTTCATTTCTTTTTCCTCTTTTTCCTCTAATCTTTCCTCCTCATTTTATTTCATTGAGTTGATCTTCAATCTCTGATATCCTTTCTTCTGCTTGGTTGATTTGGCCATTGAAACTTGTGTATGCTTCACGAAGTTCTCATGTTGTGTTTTTCAGCTCCATCAATTCATTCATATTCCTCTCTAAGCTGTTTATTCTCATTAGCATTTCGTCAAACCTTTTTTCAAGGTTCTTAGTTCCTTTGCATTAAGTTAGAACATGTTCTTTTAGCAAAGAGAAGTTTGTTATTACCCACTTTCTGAAGCCTATTTCTGTCAATTCATCAGACTCATTCTCCATCCAGCCTTGTTCTCTTGCTGGTGAGGAGATGTGATCCCTTCTGGTTTTGGGTGTTTTCATCCTTTTTGTGCTGGTTTCTTCCCATCTTTGTGGATTTATCTACCTGTGATCTTTGTGTTTGGTGGCTTTCAGATGGGGTTTCTGGACGTCCTTGTTGTTGACGATGAAGTTATTTCTTTCTGTTTCTTAGTTTTCCTTCCAACAGTCAGGACCCTCTGCTGTAGGACTGCTGGAGGTCCACTCCCGACCCTGCTTGCCTGGGGATCACCTGCAGTGGCTGCAGAACAGTAAGGGTTGCTGCCAGTTTCTTCTTCTGTTATCTGTGTCCCAGAAGGATACCTGCCAGATGTCAGCCTGAGCTCTTATTTATGAGTTGTCTCTGGATATACGGGGATCAGGGAGCTGCTTGAAGAGGCAGTCTGTTCCTTATAGGAGCTCAAGTGCTGAGCTGTGAGCTCTGTTGTTCTGTTCAGAGCTGCTGGGCAGGTATGTTTAAGTTGGCTGCAGTGGAATTCATCTGGTGCTCTGTCCCAGGAAGGTGGGGCTTTATTTATACGTTCCTGTCATGCTTCTGCCTTTTTTCAGAGATGCCCTGCCCAGCATGGAGGTAGCCTACTCACAGTCTGCCAGCAGAGGTATTGCTGAGCTGCCATGGGCTCTGCCCAGCTGCTGTGTGAACTTCTTTGCAGTTTTGTTTACAGGGATATAATTAGAACTCCTTGGTAATGGCGGTCTGCCTCAGTAATGGCAGACTGTCTCTCTAATGGGAGACTGCCTCAGTAATGGCTGTCTGCCTCAGTAATGGCAGATTGTCTCAGTAATGGAGGACTGCCTCGGTAATGGCGGACTGCCTCGGTAATGGCAGATGCCCTTCCCCCCACAGAGCTGGACCATCCCTCATCCTGCTGTGCTTGCTGTGAAACTCTCAATCCAGAGCGTGTCAGATTGCTGGTCTTTTTGGGGGCGGGACCTGCTGAGCCAGATCACCTGGCTCCCAGTTTCAAGCCCCCTTTTTTTTCAGTTGAACAGGCAACTCTCTCTCCAGGCTTTCCAGTCACCAGTTGAAATGGCACCCGGATTTGTGAGAGTTTTTGTGTGAAAACCTGCTGTGCTGGCTGAAACAGCTGCGCCAGAGACTCGTGGTGCTTTTTTACCCAGGAATCTCCTGGTCTGTGGGCGGTAAAAATTTGTTTGGAAATGCGGTGATCACTCACCCTCTGCATTTTTCACTGAGAACTGCACTCCAGAGCTGCTCCTATTCGGCCATCTTGGATCGGCCTCCTTAAATATTATTCAGCAATAATAAACGTAGTCAGCGATTCTCTCTCTGGCCTTCGAATCTATGAATAATTTTTCTGCCTTTTGTTTTGTTTCCAAATAAATGATCACCTAACAAGAAAAAAAATGGTCTTTGGGGAGGAGGTTTTGTTCAATAACTTACAAATATTGTCTTCTTCAAGAATTTTGTGATATAGATTCTAAAAGTTGTAGTCATCCTAGGCTGGGTGAGGTGGCTCATGCCTGTAATCCCACCACTTTGGGAGGCTGAGGTGGGTGGATCATTTGAGGTCAGGAGTTTGAGACCAGCTTGGCCAACATGGTGAAACCCCATCTCTACTAAAAATAAAAATACAAAAATTAGCTGGGCATGGTGGCAGGCACCTGTGGTCCTAGCTACTTGGGAGGCTGAGGCAGGAGAATCACTTGAACCTGGGAGGTAGAGGTTGCAAAGAGCCAAGACTGCACCACTGCACTCCAGCCTGCATGACAAGAGCAAAACTCCATCTCAGAAAGAAAGAAGAGAAAAAGAAATAAAAGTTGTAGTCTGCAATCTTTTGAATATTATCAGCTTAGTTTTAGATTCATGTATCATCATTGCATTGCCATGTAATGAAAGGTGGAAGCAAGTAACTGTAGGCTTGTTCATAAGTTTTTCTTTTTTCTATTATTGGTCATTATATTTCTGGATGTGAACAACAGATACCCAACCCAAACTGATTTAGTCAAAAAGAATTTTTTTTTCTTGTGTAACCACAAGGAAGGAAGAGTATAGGGTCTATTTTGCCCTCCACTCCTTGTCACAGCTTCTTCCTAACACTGGCTCCATTATCTCTTCTGCAACCTGGTTTCCTCCATGTGGGTGGTGATAGCTCTAGGAATGCACCTTTGATTCCCAGTATCAACAAAGGGATGACACTCCTTCTCCTCAAGTCCAGTTTGGCATTTGCTGAGGGAGAGCTGTGAGTGGTCTTGCTTGAGTCAGGTAGACACAAGCACCATCACTTATCACTGGGGTAACGTGGTGTCTACGTGATTGGCCCAGTTTGAGTTATGTGCTCACCTTCAGGCCTATCATTTGTGGTCAAGTGCATAGACTGGGAAGGAAAATCACATGTTCTTAAGCCAAATGTTTGCAAAGGGGAAAGAAGCATTTCCCAAGGGAAAAAAGTTGCTTCCTCAGAGAAAGGAGGAAGGCGTTCTAGGCAGACAAAATGATTCCTATTAATTATAATGACTTTTACTTATTTGACACCACCTATTCAGAAACTCTCTTTATATCCAAGACAGATTATTATACACCATCTCAAGCTTTGTCATTTTTAATGCCTTATTTTAATCCAATTATAGTTTGGGTTTGATTTCCTGGTCTATCCCATCAATTAGCTTTTCAAGTTTAACAACAATAGTCTTCTTTATCAGCATTTTAAAAATAACTTTAAAAAATCAAGAAATACAGCTATGCATAAAGTAATGTGAAAATTTCTAGCCTGTTGTCCATTTCCCTCAAATTCTCAGCCAACTGATATAATAGTTTGGGGGGTATCTTTCTAACCCTTTTTCTAATCATATCCTAACACACACGCACACACACACACACACACACATGCAGAGAAATGTTTTAAAACAAAATATATGATACCTTGTATGATATCCTATAGCTTTCTTTTTATTTTAAAGTATTCAATTTTATATATCAATATACATAGTATTCCCCACTTCTATTTAATGGTTATATAGTAAGTATTCCATTTAATAAATACAACATGTATTTAATTGGTTCCCTTTCCTTACACACTAAAGTTGTCTCCAGTTACATTCTTTTATTTATTTTTATTTTTTGAGACAAAGTCTCACTCTGTTGTTCAGGCTGGAGTGCAGTGGTGTGATCACAGTTCACTGAAACCTCGACCTCCCAGGGTTGATCCTCCCACCTCAGCCTGAGTAGCTGGAACTAAAGGTGCCTGCCACCAAGCCCAGCCAAATTTTAAAATCAGTTGTAGAGATAGAGATCTTCCTATGTTGTCTAGGCTGTTTTTAAACTCCTGAGCATAAGCAATCCTCCTGCCTTGGCCTCCCAAAGTGCTGGAATTACAGGTGTGAGCCATCACATCCAGTCAAGTTGCATTATTTTAAAGCAAAAGATATGTATGCTTCCAACCAGGGTATATAGGTCCTTTTGAATATCTCTGCACCCTCATGCAATTACCTTTAGAAGAACAATTCCTAGAAATGAATAGCTGGGTCAAAGAGTATGTCAGCAATACTCCTAATTACTCTGTTACGGTTAATCATTATGTTACCATCTCTTTTATTCTAACCTGTCCTAGATTAATGACTGCCACAATTCCTCTCATTTATTTGCTAAATCATATTACCCATTGACTGTGATTTTTGGAGTCATTCCATTGAAGAAAAGTTAGAAGTTTCTCCTGAGCTCTTATGTATTATAAAGTTGTTTTCTTTTGCAAGAATAATTTTCCTGACTCCATTTTTGCAAACCTCCTGCCAATCTTTGATACTGATGTTTTCATTTGAGCTGATGTTTTATTATGTTCAATAGAAAAGGGAAGCTCTGACCAAGTACTTTGGCATTTGGTGACCTCTTTAGTTAAGCACTTAAAAATATACCCTAATTAAAACACCACCAACATGAAATGTGTTATTTCATTTTCCCGAGAGCGGAGCCTGTTTTAGACTTAATCATTAAAAGTTTTTATATTTTATTTAAATATTAGGCATGAATATCAGTCTTAATTGATTTTTTTGAGCATATCTGAATGTCTTCTTGGTTTCTCAAGGCCATCATTTGGACGTCACTGTCATAAATATGGGATCTCAGAGAAGGTTTGCTCCTGCACTAAATGAACGAAATGTCTTAAGTCCTTTGGTCACAGTTGATTATAAATTTCTCTCAGCATGCCTCTTAATTGAGAGCTAATACACTGCTTGTTGTTTTCAGTAGACCCAGCCCTTTTTTTTTTTTTTTTTTTTTTTTGAGACAGAGTCCCACTCTGTTGCCAGGCTGGAGTGCACTGGCACAATCTCAGCTCATTGCAACCTCTGCCTCCAGGATTCAAGTGATTCTCCTGCCTCAGCCTCCCGAGTACCTGGGACTACAGGCACGCGCCACCATGCCCGGCTAATTTTTGTATTTTTGGTAGAGACGGGGTTTCACCACGTTGGCCAGGATGACCTAAATTTCTTGACCTCCTGGTCCGCCCACCTCAGCTTCCCAGAGTGCTGGGATTACACACGTGAGCCATCGCGCCCCGCCAACGCTGCCTTTTCTTATCTTCTTTCGATGCGTAAATCATTTTATCAAGCTTGATGTAATTGTGTCCAATAAATAAATCAACAGATTAAAGGGAGTCTAACAGACTTCCTGTCAGTAAAGTGCCTAAGCTTTATGTAGTTCATGGACTTTGTAACATTTATTTTGTCTGCTTGCTGGTTTATTTTGCTATTTTCTGATTCCCATTTATGTTCTAGAAAGACTACATGGTTGAGTTTTGGATTAGTAAGACATGTATGTTAATTATAACACCTAGAGAATCAGGATCATAGAGTACCCCAAATACAGACGTTTTCAAAAGTGCCAGAATATCGAAAGAAGATGTAACTATACTCAAATATTAAAACATCAAAGCATAATATACTTGTATGGTTCAAAATTTTAAAGGATACTTTGAAACACTTTTCTACCTGATTCTCCTCCCTCAAGGCAACCAATGTTATCACTTTCTTCTGTGTCTTTACAGAGGTAATTTTAAGCATATGCGTCTGCATAAGCAAATGCATACAAGTACATTTTCCCTTTGTACAAGCGGTAGTATATCAAACATATGTGCTATGCTGCACAGATCATTGTATATTTATACAGAAGACATTCTTGGTTTCGGTTTCCTTTTTTAATAACTCCAGATTATTCCACCAAATGAAATACGTATATTATTTCCCTGTACCAGAATATCTAAATGACAATTTCTAGACGAGGAATTGCCAAGCCAAAGCATAAAAGCATTTGTCACTTTAATATATATTACATATTGCCTTTCATGCAGGTCATTACATTTTACACTACCTATTTTCATGCAGTGTATTATAAAAATTTTTGACATTTCTCAGTTTAATAAGTGAAAATGGTATCTTAATATGGTTTCAATTTTTATTGTTCTCCTTAGGAGTGAAGATGAAAATAGTCTCATATGTGCTTATCTTTTGCCCATTTTTCTGCTGAGTAGTTATATTTTTTCTTTTAGGAGCTTTTTACACATGACGCAAATTAACCTTTTGTGATATGAGTTGTAAATGTTTTCCGGTGTTTTCATGAGTCCATTTACCTTGGGGTAGTATTAACTACAGCAAATATTTTTTGAAATTCTTAATAAAGGCAGGCTTGTCAATTTTCTACGACATTTGTGTTTTATGTCATCCTAAGAAAGGTCTTATCCATTCTTATAAACATTCTTTTGTTTCTTACGTTAAATCTATTTTTTTTTTAACATTTAAATCTTTGACCCATTTGAAACAGCCTGGTTTGTAACGGAATTACAGGCAGTAATGGAATTAACTTTTGTTTTTTGGATAGCTGACTAGTTTGTTTGACCATGTATTAAATAATTCATTTTTTCCCAATGATAGTATTTCAGTGTTTAAATTATAGCTATATAAACTGTTTTACAGATGTAGTTATTCCTCATTATGCTTCTCTTTCAGGATGTTTTTGAAAAGATTTTTATTATTTTTTCATACAAAATTTAATCTGAGCTGGGCACAGTGGCTCACGTGTGTAATCCCAGCTATTTGGGGGGCTGAGGTGGGAGGATCACTTGAGTCCAGAAGTTCAAGGCTGCAGTGAAGTATGATCATCAAGACTCTGTCTCCAAGAATGTAAATGAATGAATGAATAAATAAATAAATAGAATGTAATCTGCTCATCTAGCTTTAAAAATACTATCAATTTTTAAATTGTGATTGCATCATTTTTACGGATGCACTTAGGGGAGAATTGATATCTTTATATTGTTTACTTCACCTTTCCATTTGTTCAAGTCTACTTTTGTGTCTTTCAGGAGCATTCTTTATTAGTGTGAATCTTATTTCAATGTTAATTTTTACTTGGTAAGTTTACTTCTAACTATGTTATATTTCTTTGTTTTTGCTTTTGTAAATGTGGTTCTTTTCTTCCATTATATTTTCTGCATTCGTTTTACATGTGAAGTCTTTTGACTCTCAATATAAATTTTGTGCCCAGCCACATTGCTTTTTTAGTTTATTTTGTTGAGATTTCCAGATATACAAATTATATAAAATTCACGTTAATCTTATTTTCTCCTTCTTTTTAACATCTTGCCCCTGCATTTTTTCTCTTGTCTAACTGCATAGGCTAATGTGCCAGAAATTTTAATTCCTTTATATAGGGATGAAGTACATAACTTTAAGTTGAAAATCTGTCATTTCATGAGACATAAGTTATGTGTGTTATTATTTATTTTAGATAAATCGTCCTCTCACTGGGAATTCAGGCAGCTGTTAAACTCTGGAAAGAGGACCTGAAAAAGATAGGGGTATGGATAATGGAAGCCCTGCATGCATTCCAAGCAAAGTGGCAGAAGAATTTTCTAACCCACCACCCCGCCCCTAGGGAGGGCAAAGACTGATGTTAATGTCTTTGATGACCTCTTCTGGCAAATCTGAAGTTAACCAGAAGATGGAGGATTTCATTGGTTATTTTCTCCATCTCAATTTACATGTGATCACAAACCCTCTGGGTTTGCCTGTTTGAAAATATTTTTCAGTATCTCAGAAGTTATTTTTAAAGTCCACACTTTCTTTAACCTCTCTGTCTTCTTCTTTTCTTCCTTCTCTTTTATAAAATGTTAAAGTCTTTATCTCCTTTCCCTCTCTCACATTTTTGGCTGTTCATACATCTCTGTATCCACATCTCCCCCAATTGACTTTATTTCTGAGCTCCAAATTTATGCAGTCCTTGGAAATAGGGCAAATAGGAAGTCACTGATCACCTTGGCTGGAAAAGTTTCAGTGGACAGTGGGAAGAAGAATCCAACTTGCAGTGGGTTAAAAAAAAATGCATGGGAAGTATGGAAATAATAACAGTGGGCATGTACTTGCATTTCAAAAGCTTTGCAAGAAAGGAGTTATAAAATTGGATAGCAATGTAATGGTTAAACAAGGATAAGAAAAGGGCATTCATTCATTCATTCTTTCATTTATTGTTTAGGGTGTGCAGTGGTCCTGCAGATGCTCCTTCCATATCTCTAATGACAGGGAGCATAGCTGACTGACAGTCCTAGCTGCTATCCTCCAAAATCCTTCTCATGTCTTGGTTAGACCATGCTTTCCACAGCTGCTCCCAGCTAATGACTGTGGATGGCAGGTGGCAGCTCAGGTAAGCAACGTAGACTCAAGAACAACTCAGTGTCTTTGTGGGACTTCGTTAGAGCTGCACTGCAATCTCAAACTCTTCCATTCAGTCTTCCCACCTTCCCTCTCTCCTTCATATGCTCACATGTCCATCACTATCTGATAGCCCATCACTATCTGGAAAGGCAGGGGCCTTTCCAATGCCAGGCTTCACCCTTTTTCTCCCTCTGCATTTTCCCAAATAAATTGCTCAGGCTTCTGATCCTGCTTGGTGGCTAATTCTTGGAAGATTCCACCTACCACAGAGTGGAATAGCCTGGAGCAGATTTGTAGGGTAAAAATAGAAGTGGGAGAAGAGTGCTTTACCTGCAATTTCTCTCTTGCAGATTCCTTCCCAAACTTTTTTTTTTTTTTTTTTTTTTTTTTGAGATGGAGTCTCACTCTGTCACCCAGGCTGGAGTGCAGTGGCATGATCTCAGCTCACTACAACTTCAGCCTCCCTGGTTCAAGCAATTCTCCTGCCTCAGCCTCCCAAGTAGCTGGGACTACAGGAGCATGCCACCATGTACAACTAATTTTTGTATTTTTAGTAGAGATGGGGTTTCACCATGTTGGTCAGGATGGTCTCAATCTCTTGACCTCGTGATCCATCTACCTTGCCCTCCCAAGCTTTCTCAAACTTTCTAGTCTTTGTTTGTCTGCCAGTCTGGAGTCTGCTGTCTTGCTACAGCCTTTTTGCATTCTTCTGATGTGACCCTTGACCTTGTACCAATTATGAACTTTCCATCTAGCTTTCAACCTAAGTAGACCAAAGGCATCTAAGTAACATCAGTGGATTCCAAGTAGGGCAGCCATCTTCCCCTAGGGTTTTGTTTCTGCTGCTGAAACATTGCCCTCTTGTGGTTGGCACCCATAATGACATATGAAAATGTTACGAAATTAACTGGCATAACCTGAATAAATTCTAAGCAAAGTGACAGAAAGCACTTTCTAACCCACCATCCTGCCTCTAGGAAGGGCAAAGACTGACGTTAATGCATTTGCTGACCTCTTCTGCCAAATCTGAAGTTAGGCAGAAGATGGAAGATTTGATTGGTTGTTTTTTCCATTTCAATTTACATGTGATCTTGTGATGAAATGTTACGAAATTCACATTTTCATATGTCATAGAATGTCAAGGCCACAAGAAATAGGCATTTAGTACAAAAACAACTTAAAGAAGTGCCAAACACAGATCTGTAAGACTTATTAAAAATGTCATGACCATCCATTGGCCTTTGTTTCACCACCACTCATGCTATACAGAATAAGGCTGTTTACTAGAAGGAGTAAATTCAGAGGAGTAGAGTTTTATAGCTCCTTCTGCCACATGCCCTAGGCAAATAAAGGCGGTCTCCAAGAGACTTAGGTTCTTTACTTATCCTGTAGAAATTAGGTCTGTTACTTACTCCACTTCTGGTTGAACACAAAACCCCAACAGACCCACCCTGGTGAGTGACATGGTGAGATAATCTTAGGAAGCAATGTAGCCGAACCGAGATTCTGCTGCTCACTGCTCAAGAGCCCAACACGAGACACAAATTGGTGGGAGGAAAAGCATGTGCATTCAGAGAGCCAGCAAACCCAGACCATGATGGAACTGCATTTTAAAGTACCATCTTAAGTCAGTACAAATTGTACTCTTTTTATGATAATGCTGGAGAAGGAGAGGGTTGGGATGGAGAGGTGACCAATGACCTCCGACATCCAGGAACCAGCGAGGGTCTGAGGAGGTGGGGAAATTCCTCGTCTGTGGTCAGGCTGTGATGCTCCTATAAATCTTTAACAAAATGCAGTTGTTTTCATAAATCTCCTTTAATCCCAGAGCTACTTTTTAAAATTACATGATTGCCATTTTTGCATTATATCTCAGTGCTCTAAAATTATCCTAGCCTACATGCAGGAATGGGTAAAGCCCCATTAAACAAAAATGGAGTTAGTTATGTTAGTTATCTTGCTGTCTCACTGTTACAGCCATGAACACCCATCTTCAGGGTCTGAGAGAGCAAAGAGTCCTCTTGAGCCTTATCCACAGAAAGTTTTGATAGCAAGCTGATATTCCTATCATTGATAGGGCAAAAGGGGCCATGTGGATGCCATGGGAATGATGAACCATGGTGAAGGGTCCTGGCCCAAGAGTGCTACCTCCTCAAA
The DNA here is from genome assembly GCF_049354715.1 of Callithrix jacchus. Lineage (NCBI taxonomy): Eukaryota > Metazoa > Chordata > Mammalia > Primates > Cebidae > Callithrix > Callithrix jacchus. The sequence goes on along the minus strand of NC_133512.1, from coordinate 104,498,001 downwards.
TGAGGAGACCCCAGCACTGAGAGGCTGTAAGTTAAAGAAGAACAAGAATGAAGGGGATCACAAGGCAATGTGAAATGCAGGTGTTCCTACAAAGTATCTGAAGAATCCACAAATGCACCCACTAAGAAAGATACCATTTGGATGCTTGCCACACAAAAGGGCATCAGCAGCTGGGGAGAGGACAAACAGCTCCAGACAAGTGAAAAGACATCATCCTCTTCCCCTGGACCTCGTCTTTCCTGTCTTAATACCAGAGGATCCAGGCAGAGAAGGTGGGTGGCAGTAGATGAGTAAGGAGGAGTGAAAAGAGCAAACGGTTCCCGAGCTCCAGGTCTCTAAGTAGCTAGTCAGCTATGGCCAGCAGAAAAGAAGTTCTTCAAATTGGATTCAATATTGAAGTTCTAATATAAATTGGAAAGCACAGTTTAACACTGTGCTTAAAAACACCTTAACATTTTGCTTAAAAACACCTTCATAGTGTCCAAGGCTCAAGATAAGGCTCAAGAGGACTCTTTGCTCTCTCAGACCCTGATAATGGGTCTTCATGGACACTATGAAGGTGTTTTTAAGCAAAGCGAGGAAAATTACAGGATCTGCCCTACATGTGACAAGGGAAGGAAAGGGAGATCTGATGGAGCCTGTTGGAGGCAAAGAGTGAAGGAAAAACACAGTCATGTCCTACTTCCATCCCATTGAATTTCACACATTTAATCGACTACACACACTTTAAAATGTCCTTACATAATACAAGATGAATTAAAAGGTACTGACAATAAAGTGAATGGAGGTATTGCCAGGGCCCTTCAAGGGAACCCGATATCTTATTCCTAGTTCATGTCACCCTTCTTTAGGGGCAAGGATCTTTCAGTGCCTGGGGCTTCTCTAATTTGTGGACATCAAATTGTGTAACCCTTATAACCCTTACAGATTCCTGTATCCCATAAGGCCACTCTTAAAAAGCTCACACTGGAAACAGACAGATTGCTTCTTCTCTTGATCTCAAAAAGCATTCCTAGTAATTTTTTTTTTTGACGCTTCAAGACCGCCATATTCATTTGAATCTGGCCAATGTTGTGTACATTCAGGAGCATGGAAAGCATATTGCTGCATTTCATCATCACATATAATTTTAAAACTAGTTAGTTACAATAAATTAATAGTTGCTTGGCAACCAAAGAACTGAGGTTTTGAAAGGAAGTTCTCTATTACTGTTCAAATTAGAACAGCAAGACTTGTTGAAATATTCTGAGTTCTGTTGAATTCTTTATGATGGAACCAAACCCAAAGAAAAACAAGGGAACACTCACATTTTACAGCTCAGTTAATTTTAGGAGAGTAGAGAGGAAGTAAATTGCATCTCATCTCCTAGCTTGGGTTGGAACTGCCCAATTTAAGAACAAGTACTAATTAGCTGAAAGTAAAGCTCAGCTGTGACTTGGCTAAAAATGGGACCTCTTGCAAAAATGTACTTAAAACTGCGTGTGATGGATCTGATTCATTTTGCATGTGAAAACTGGACTCATACTGACAAAACAACATGTGGGGAAAGAGTTTGGGAGCATTTCTAAGACTTCAAGATGTTTTGTTAGAGAAATGACCGTCTAGTTTGTCTGTAATACAACGGAAATGAAATCAAAACTGACATTTTGGCCCAGAGTCTTCATGAGTGCCTCTAGCCAACATCCACAAGGTTGGCTACTGGTCAGTCTAATAACCAAGAAAAAGATTTGGATATCAGAACAACATTTTTTTTCACCTTCCCCCACGACTAGAACAACATTTTTAACAAAATAAAGGAAAGAAAGACATACAGGATAATTCGGAGCTTTCTAACAGGGTTTTGAAAATGTGCATAAAGCTTTGGAGAAATTTTAGGCAATCATTTTGAAGCCTCCATTAGTTGCGACTCAACACTATTCAAAAGACTGAATGGTGAATTAACACATTTTATTTTGAAAATCCTCTGTGCTTAGCTTTTGACTGAATTTAAATTTCTGTTGGAGCAAGCAAAGTTGTTTTAATTTTGATGTTTAAGTCAATTAACCTCTTGTTGCAACTTTTGCCTTAGTTATACAAATAAAATTTTATATAATGTTGGAAACTCAGTCATTTCGATGCTGACACTTCTTAATCCTACACGTGGTCATGTCCCTGGAAAGCTATACAAGGCTCTGGAAGCACAGCTGCCTCGGGGAAGTGAGATTGGGTGACTGAGAGAGAGATTGCTTTTCACATATTCTTTGTTTTCATGCGTTCCTATACTTGTGTACTTTTTGAACACTATACCATATGGATGTATTAATACTTTGACAAATAAATACAATTTAAAACAAACTTTAAAATCAAATTTCAAATGCACGTTGTTCAAAGAAAAGCACCGTGACAGAATGGAAAGAACAGGATCTGGAACTATGGACCTGAATTTGAATCTCCTCTTGGCGTTTGTGTAGTCAGGCAAGTTATTGGACATCTCTGAATCCCTGTTTTTCTTATCCTTAATGTGGGACAAAGTATTTAATTTGCATTGTTGTGGGGAGGACAAGGCAAGTAATATCCCTCTGACAGACCTACTTCTTGACCTGTGCTGAAGTCATATTATTGGTAGCATTCATTATATTCAGTTAAAAACAGTACAACCTGTGCCTTCTGTAACCCCCATGGCGACAGTAAATGTGTTGGTAACATCCCAGTTAAATGCATACCTGAGAACAGGATTTTCCCAGAAAATAGCAACCTGGGTTTACAGTTGTAACCGTTTCATCAACCTCTGCCCCAGGATCCATGGCTCTTCCTTCTGGAGGGAATCAACATAGCATTGAATCCCTTTCAATTAATCTTTCTTAAGATCATAATTCAATCAAATTTTTAAAAATTAGTTAAATTGGCTGGACATGGTGGCTCACCCCTGTAATCCCAGCACTTTGGGAGGCCAAGGCAGGTGGATCACCTGAGGTCAGGAGTTCGAGACCAGCCTGGCTAACATGGTGAAAACCCATCTCTAATAAAAATACAAAAAATTAGCCGGGCGTGGTCTGTAATCCCAGCTACTCAGAAGGCAGAGGCAGGAGAATACCTTAAACCAGGGAGGCGGAGGCTGCAGTGAGCTGAGATCGCACCACTGCACTCTAGCCTGGGGAACAAGAGTGAAACTTCGTCTCAAAAAAAAAAAAAAAAAAAAAAAAAAAAAATTAGTTAGATTGTGTTTCCCTATTCATGAAAATCATTCTTCTCAGTGAGTGTCTCGGTTCCTGGGTCTCCCTCAAACCATTTCTGAAAATTTGGTTTGCTTCAGAATGTCTATTTTTGTTTTAAGTTTTCAAAAAATTTTCCCCGATATTTTCTGTCTTTTGTGTTTTTTACCCCCCTCCTCACTTCGGCAATAAGCACAAGCTCTGCCCCTCTCTCCCTTAACCTCCTGGGAACAGGCTTTGCGGTCGAAGGCCCGAGCCCCCGGTGCCACCGCTGCTGCACTACCTAGAGCTGCCACCAGGTGGCGCCAAATCCACAGCTCTGAGACTGCACACCCTTCTGATAATTGGCATCATGGTCTCTCTGGGTTCTGATTCCTTCTTTGGAAGGTAGGTGGTAACAACAAACAGTTAATAAACAGTAATTAACTTGAAAAATGAGAAAACTACAATGATAGCAGAAACTGTCTCAAGCAAAAATCATTTCATATTACCTCTGGTTGCTGTAATTAGCAGCATCCCCGGAAAACGGTGGCTTCCAGTTTAACAGCCCAGGCTCAGCTCATCTGTCTCTCCTTCACCTCATTCATTCTGCAGTGTGTTCCTCTGAGCGCCTCATACTCACACAACTGCAGGCAGTGCACGGTGCCTTTTGCGCACGGTTGACGTCCTTGGACTGTGTACTTTGTGCATGTGATTGCCTGGAGACAGGGTGCAGACCACACTGTGCAGACCACAGCTGGCTTGGAAAACCCAGCACACAGTGGCTACCAAACTCCTTCAGCTACAGAACTCCCTGAACAAATGGTGAGAATTCTCCCACCTGACGCTAAAAGTTATTAAATGGATCATTTTTATCCCTTCGTTGAGAAAATTCATGCAACACAAAATTGCAGAATCTGCAATACTTTTCAATGGCTGGGCATTTTCTTTGCAAAAGCATCAGCTGCATACGCTTGAATGTAGCCAATATTATTCAGTCAACGCGTGGGTGGTGATTTGTGAGCATCTCACAACAATGGCTGGGAAACCTCGCGGTAGCTCTTTGGCATCAGCCAGAACCAAGTTGAAATACAACTTCCGTCACTGTTAAGGTGTTTCTTGACCTCTGTGGCCCTCACACTTCTCACCTGTAAGATGGAGATAATAACCTTTTCTTAGCAAGGTTATTGTGTATTAGAAATAATGTATGCAAAGGATGAAACTGGAGGTCATTATCTGAAGTGAAACAACTGAGACACAAAGAGACAAATACTGTACGTTCTCATTTATAATTAGGAGCTAAATAATGTGCTCACAGGACATGAAGTGTGGAATAACAGACAATGAAAACTCAAAAGAGAGGGGAGCAAAAGAAGGGTGGATAATGGGAAATTACTTAATGGGCACAATAAACATTACTTGCGTGATGGATACCCTAAAATCGGACTACTATGCAATCTATGCATTTTAACAAAATTGCCTACTAAATTTAATGCAATTGTTTTTTTGAGATGGAGTCTTGCTCTTGTCGCCCAGGCTGGAGTGCAGCAGCGCGATCTCAGCTCACTGCAACCTCCTCCTCCCGTGTTCAAGTGATTCTTCTGCCTCAGCCTCCAAAAGTAGCTGGGACTACAGGCGTATGCCACCACGCCCAGCTAATTTTTTGTCTTTTTAGTAGAGACAGGGTTTCACTGTGTTAGCCAGATGGTCTCGATCTCCTGACCTCATGATCCGGCTGCCTCGGGATTAGAGGCATGAGCCACCATGCCTGGCCACTTTTTTTTTTTTTTTTTTAAAAAGCAATAATGTATGCAATGTCTTCATCATGAGGGCTTGGAGGTATGTTGTCAGTAATGGTAGTACTATGGCTAAAAGCTAAGTTTCACTCCTAAGAAGCTTTGCTTTCTGTGGTATTTAAAGACTCTCCCATCCTTTCCTACTGGACCCCAGCTTTTCTGCCCTGGGGTCAGCCAGCTGAGCTAGTGTCCCCCCAAGTTTGCATCTATGAACTCTCTCTAACTCCACCAGCGCCCCCCCCCCACCTCTGTTCCTTGTTCCCCAGCCCTGCCTTCATGAACTTCCCTTTCACCACCACAAGTAGTCTTTGGTTCTGCTCTGAGCTGAATCATCCTCTCTAATATCCAGTCCTTATTCAGTCCCCAAGTCTCTTTCCATCTGTCTCTGTCCCTCCACAAACCGAATGGTCTTCAGTTATCTTGATACCTTCACACAAGTCTCTCCATCTTCCCTGTCTCTCCAGTTTCCCACTCAAATTTATATCAACACATCATATATTTATTTTAGCTCAAGGGAAAAAATTATAAATATAATCCATGTAAATAAGATACTGGGCAATTTACATCATTAGACAAGTCAATCTTTCTAATTAGATGGCGGGGGAGCAAAAGTAGGGTGGATCCCCTGGGGGGGATGTTGTATTTCAGATTTAAAAGAAAAACATTACCAGGCAGAAAATGGTGGGTCCCCCGTGTCTTACACTTGCTTTCAGCTGGGACTTGGCCTCCCTTAAGGTTAATCTCTTAGCATGCATTTCTAGTCATGTTAAATAGACATTTCATAGACAACCCAACTGATGTCAAGCCAACCATGAGAACATTCAGAAATCAATCTTACAAGCAGGAACTCCTCCCTCAGGAGTTTCCAGAAGGTAACCAGCTTCTGCCAGGTTATTTAATTTCTTTCTCACAGATGAGGTACTTTTCTGAAGCCTCCCAGAACACTTTAAAATTTGAGCAGAAAACTACTCTGGAGAGGCTATAAGTGCAGAGGAGCAGCTTTAGAGTAGCTTTCCCAGAGGTCCAGATTCTTTCCCCTGAATTTCATCTCATCATTGGAAAACAATTAGTGGAAAAACACGGGATTTACAGCCAGACTTAGGCTCAAGTCTCAGCTCTCCCCATTCTGAGTTGTGTGGGCTTAAGTCAGGTATCCACCCCTGTGAGTATGAGAGGGACCACTTCTTAGGAGTTGAAAAACATAGAAAAGACAATATTTAAAGGAACAGGTACACATTGGGCCATAAGCTTCAGAGATAGAAGAGCCGTCTGAGGTCATCTGCACTTTTCTTTGATCTTCAGATTTCTTTTTTCTTTGAATTTGGACAATAAGTCATTGTCCAAATTCACATGGTTAGTTATGTCTGTGCTAGGAATTGAGCCTGGGTCTGCTGAATGACAAACAGAGGTAGACTAGGGAGGAAAAGGTGCAAGAATACATGTATGTGTTCTTTCCCTTGCACCTTTTCCTATGATGTATATGTAGGATCCATAGATATTTCTATAGCATATTATATATAACATATATGATATAAAATGCATATATGTTATATATAATATATATAAAATATATATTATATATGTAATTAGAAAAGGTGCAAGGGAAAGAATGTGTATATAGTAATACATATATGTATGTTTCATAGGCACATCAACAGGAACAAAGACTGCAAAGTGGATAGATTGCTCAGGGAACCAATGGAAATAGAGAAAGATGCACAGTCAGATCCTAAAAAGAATTTCCTAGGGATCAAAATGTAACTAAGTATGAGAGAAAGGAAACATAAATAAATGAAAGTTGACAGGTGAAGGAGTCTGTTCATTAATCTATAAGCAAGACTACAAACTCAAAGCAAGATGACCCAGTCCTTCCGAGAGCAGGCCACACACGACAGAAGCAGAAACCCAGGGTGAGGCCAGGGCCACAGTGCAAGGGACAGCTGCCTGACCAAACCTGTCGACGGCTGCTGTGTTCCCCTCTGTGTGCCAAGATCTGCTGTTTTGCCGAAAGCTCCAGACCCAGACCATGTTATGAGAGAAGAGGCCCAGATCAAAAACATTGCAGCAGTGATTTTCGGGCCTTTCAAGAAAGAAAGGTGGTGTTATAGTGAGCAATGCTTCTAGAATGTTGTGTGCGAGAGAGGGAGACAGAGAATAAGCTGTATGCATAGACCATGTGGTGCTGTGAGATGAAATACACAAGTAAACACTTTGAAAGAAGTCAGTGTGCAGAATTAAGATGTTAGAAGAAGTTAAAGATGAAAAAAATTAGAAAGATTGACTTGTCTAATGATGTAAATTGGCCAGTATCTTATTTATATGGATTGTATTTATAATTTTTTCCCTTGAGCTAAAATAAATTATGAAGTGTTGATATACATTTGAGTGGGAAACCGGAGAGATGGGAAGATGGAGAGACTTGTGAGTAGATATCTAAGTTGTTTATTTCCCCGTCCAGGCCCCGTTGGCTGCTCCTCCTCTGTGCTGCCGCACTCCCTGTACACTCCTCCTTGGGGTGCTTGTGACCACGTGCTGTTCACTAACTCATCCCTCTCCCTCACTGGACTGAGCTCTTGGTTGGATGAGCTGGATTTCACCTCTGAGTTCTCAGTGCCTAGCATAAAGCCTGATGCAGAATGAGTATTCATTCAGAGTATGTGTATGTATGTGAATGTGTGTGAGTGTGTGTGTGTGTGTGTGTGACAGAGAGAGAGAGGGAGAGAGAGAGAGAGAGAGGAAGAAGGAGAGGGAGAATGGGGCGTGGAAGTGATGGGGAAAAGAGAAAAGTAAAAGGGGGAAAATGGCAAAGAAAAGAAGTAAAAAAAAAAAAGAAGGAACAAGGCCAGGCACAGTGGCTCATGCCTGTAATCTCAGTACTTTGAGAGGCCAAGGTGAACAGATCACCTGAGGTCAGGAGTTCATGACCAGCCTGGCCAACATGGTGAAACCCCATCTCTACTAAAAATAAAAAAATTAGCCTGGCATGGTGGCAGGTGCCTATAATCTCAGCTACTTGGGAGGCTGAGGCAGGAGAATCACTTGAACCCAGAAGGTAGAGGTTGCAGTGAGCCAAGATCGTGCCATTGAACTCTAGCCTGGGCGACATAGTGAGACTCTGTCTCAAAAAAAAAGAAAGAAAAAGAAGAGGGAATGATTGTGAGATACATCTGGATCAGCACTTCATTCGTTACCTGACTCCTTTAGGTTTCTCTAATAAGGGGCCCATTCGTGGTGCTTTGGATCTCTGGGAATCAGTTTTAACTCTCATACTACTACATCCCACAGCCCTTGACATATCTGAATATCCCCTTTTCTCCAGTGATGATTACTTATGTAGATGGTTGTAGGGAAAAACTCAGGGAACTGCTACTAGACATACTTGTCATGGTGTCACAGGACCCTACCTCTGGTGCCTCAGGTTCCTTTTCATTTGATAGATCCTGGGTCTGAGGACTGGCTCAAATCTGGAGACTGGGCAAAGATTCTGACTTTCCAGTGGGGTGACTGTTCTTGTCCTTTTTCTTCTACATTCTTGATCTCTTTCAGTTATATATATTCAGCAGAACTCTTGTTGGCTGCCCACACAGCCTGCCTCAAGAACACAAAGTTCTGTGAGCCATCTCCAAAGAGCCACACACTTCAGCCTGCTCCTGTCTACCAGTTCAACCTTTCTGCTCAATAGGGTAAGCCTGCACGCTTTGCATATGACAGTTCAGCGCTGCCACCTGGCCTTTGCTTTTCCAGTTATCCATGTCCCCTTGCTACCCTTGCTACTAGGGAACTCAGTTCTGTAACAGCAGCTCCTAACATAATCCACTGCAGCTAATACTTTCTTTTACAAGCACATTCTTTTTAATCACCTTGCTAGGCAGAGTGTCCTCCAGGTTTCCTTGGGAACATATCAGCTGCTGGGCTTTTCTGTCTTACACAGTAGACCCATTATAGCACTTCTACTCTTCTAAGCCTTTTGATCCCTTCCTTCATTGTCTTCCAAGGCAATTTTTGGCAACTCTGCTTAATTTAATGAAGGATGTTACTTTTTCCAAGCTTCCATGAGGCAGCAAATAGCATATATTAGACTCATTTTCCAGGCTCCTTACCAGAGTATTAAATACTGCATGATGGCAGAGTGGCTTCATATTAACAAACCCTTCCTTATCCAGCTTTATCTTCCAATCACCCCCTGGATTCACGGCCCTCTGGATCCACCCACAGGCATCCCTCCTAGTACCTGCTAGTGTGCTTTTGCCCATTCTTGCAGGAGCTCTGGGGTACAAAATCTGTTTTCTGTGAGCAGCCTCAGCTCTTCCTCAGCTTATGTCGATATTTAACCTTGTATATGAATCTGGTAGAAGGAGAAGAAAAGGGAGCAGATTCTGAGGAAGACAAGCATCGTCTCGTAAGGCACTGACTTTATTTGAACTCTTTGCATATTCCTAAAGCAAGAGAGGGGGCCATATCTTCCAATAAGGGAATGAGATATTTCTGCAGTCCAAAGTTCTCAACTGCATTTATCCAGAAATCTTTACACCAAGACTAAGAGTCCCACTCATTCCCTATCATGGACTGCTCTTTGCTATAGGAGACTTGGTTAGACTGAATGAATCTTCTTTGAAATTCTGTTACTTTTAAAGTTCAATTCTGAGTCTTCACTTTGTCAGCCCTTTGACCACAGGGAGTATTTCTTTAATTGCTGCCAAAGATGCCCTCTGACTCTCATACTTTTAAGTAGAGTCGAGCCTGTCATTTTCTCTTCTCATCATCGTTGGGGCACTCAGCAAACATCTACTAAATTCCACAGTCCTTATAGTTACTATTTTCCTTGACCCTTTCAAATACTGGTGCAAAAGCAGGGAAAAATCTTAACAATCGCATTTACTCCATCATCTCACTGCTCTGGGGTCAGTACCTCCAGTGATGCAGTTCTCTCTGACATCACCAGCAAGTGACCCACCTCCAGATTGTCTGCTTTTAGAACCGCTTCCAATGGACTTGGATTGGGCTCCCTCAGAGCAGAGCCTGAGACAGGGATTCCTGTGGAAGTGACATATAGTGGAGATGCTCTCTGGGAAAAAAGAGGAAGGTAAGCAGGAGAAGGCAAAGGCAGATAGTTAACTCGGGATATGGTTTTAGCCACGACCCATAGGACATCCATAGAGGTGATCTGATGAAACCAATGGAATGGCTTTTTATATCTCTCTTTCAGGCAATCTGTCTCAGGCTGTGGGCTTTTTTTGGGAAGGGTTAGAGTGTAAACTTGCATGAGGTGGTTTCTGTTCAGCCTACTGTGATTCCCTGAAGGGGAGGTTGTAAGCATTTTTAGAAGAAAACTCTCACAGTAGTTTAGGGGGTGGGTGTTAGAGAATGAGTTGGGGGTGGTTTCAGAAGCATTAACAGCTCCCAATTCCATGACAAGTTCTAAAAAGTAACCTAAGAGAAGACAGACCTTTTTAATATTTAGGGAGAGAAAAGCCTAATATACAATGGAGTTGGGTTAAGTAACTAGACAGAAGATCTCAACATCAATTTATCTATAGTCAAAGCTATAGGTAAATTATGTGTCTGCATGTTTAGGGTTATATCCCTGGTTAATTCTCATTAAATCAGAATCTTTTGTTGTCCTCAGCACTGTTGCTAATGTCCCATTCTCAAAAAGTGAATAGGAGGCGAAAACACAAGTTAAAGAAAAAAGCTTTATCCCCTCTACCTTAATTCTGGAAAAGAGTGTCCAAGTCTTAAGTAATGGCCAAGAATAGAAAACAAATTTAAAATCTGGTCATTTCTTTAAGAATGGTATTTGGTGCTAACCATATGAAAGAAACTGCCAGTAAATCTAGGGGAAAAGCATAAATGTACATATGGGTGATTTTTTGGAAAACTGTTCAAAACAGTTTTGAACCATGCCGGTTCATGGTCTTCAGAACAATAAAAAAATAAATTCAGGAGAAAAAGTTGCAAGCAAATTGCTTTACCAAGACCACACGGTCCCAGCATACTGAAAATAATGACCAAGAGATGAAGGATTATCCCTCATACAAATATCTATCTGGTTAGGCCAAGAGATCAGCATAAAGAACAGCTGTGATAACACTGTGAAGGTTTTAAAACATCTCACAAATGTAAAGTATTCCACTGGTTATTGTTTCTGCGTTAAACCCAATCTAAAAACCCTGAGCCCAAGACAACAGGAAGGCATGACTAAAGGAATGTGTAGCGTACAGTTCGCCAAAGACAACCAAACAGCTCAACTTCCCAACCAGATTCACTGAACTCCTCAAACTTCAACCTCCACCAGAGAAGAGGTTTGCTCATTTCCAGACTTTAAGTGCTTTTCTTAAATAATCGTTTTCACCAATGATCCTTGCTTATCTGGCCAGAGAGATTCCCCATCAATCATAGTTGCTTTAAAACTGCTCACCGATAGTTACCATGTCTAGATCAGCTCTGCATTGAGTTCCATTGTTTTTTTCTCTTGAGAATGGATTGTTTCCTTGTCTCATCGGTTTTTTTTTTTTAAAGGCTGTACATTGTATGTTGAACAGTTGAAAAACAATCCATTTTCAAGAGAAAAAAACAATGGAACTCAACGCAGAGCTGATCCAGACACTGGAACTATTGGTGAGCAGCTTTAACGCAACTGTGAGTGACAATGAGCTCTGCAGACTGCCAGGCCAATTGAACAAGGATAATTGGTGAAAACAAACATCTAAAAAAAAGCACTTCAAGTATCTGGAAATTGTGCTAAGAGCATATTGCAAACAAAGAAAACATTTACTTAAGAAGATCTATCAAAACTTGGTAAGAAGAGTGAGAGTCTATGATATTTGAACCACAACCCACTACTTCCTCCCACCTCCCAGCTCATTATGATAGAAAATCCACTCCAGAGATGTGCAGCCAAGAGCACTGGGCTTCTTTACTATCAGCTCCCAGTCAAGGGCTGTGGCATCTTCCCAGAAGGGGTAGGTGGCCAAGCATTGCTCATCCCTCTCTTTTCCAACTACACACTGCAGAAGCTAATTTCCAGGAGAGGAAAGACAAGAGGTCAGAGACTTCCTGCTTGTACCCAGTCCTCACTCACAGAGCAGGGGATCTGGCTTGAGAGAAGCACGTTGAGGATGCTGGGATCCCAGTTATCCTCACTCATAGAGTAGAAGCTGTACACCCGGAGAGGCAAGCCAGGAAATTCAAAGCTGCTACCCCTGCCTACCACCCTGAAACTAAAGCAGAGTTGTCCCTTAGTGAGAACTGCACCACTGTCCTCACCCCCAGCTCCAGAGCTATGGCTCAGATATTTTGCTCAGGGGAAGAGTCAGGCCATAAAACAGAAGGCTCTGAAGGAACTCACTTTATTTGAAACAGAGGGTAGAAAAGTTCAAGTCCAAAGAAACTCAAAAACAATGAAGGTTTTAGTGGAAGGCAAAGAAGAAGGCTGATACATTCATGAGAGGTAAGAAATAAATTATAGGCCAGATAGAATAACTGGGAGAGCCCAAGAAAGAGACAGCTAAGAAACCTGACCTCAAAACAACTGCTATAAAGGAATCCAAACTTAATTGTTTGGATCAGCATATGAAACAATTTGCAACCCAGGGCATTATAAAAAATAATACAATCATCAGCTGGCAATTAGTGGAGCCTAACAGTTGTGTGTGATCAGTGTGACAGTCAAAATATCCCTGCTAAAATCACTATTACTTCAGGGTCTGCATACAGGCCTAAGACTGCACCCTCTGAGAGCAACACTGGAGTGTACACACAGCCAGGAAATAGTCATGCATTACTTAATGGCAGGAATACATTCTGAGAAATGCATTGTTTAGAGATTTTGTCAATGTATGAAAATCATAAAGTGTACTTCTACAAAGCTAGATGGTATAGCCTGCTGTACACCTAAGCTATATGGTATAGCCTAGTGCTCTTAGTCTATGAACCTGTGCAGCATAGTAGTACACTGAATACTCTAGGCAACTGTGACACAGTGGCAAACATTTCTGTTTCTCAATATAGAAAAGGTACAGTAATAATATAATATAAAAGATTAAGAAAAGTACACTTACCATAAATAGAGTGTGCAGGACTAGAAGTTGTTTTGGGTGAGTCAGCAAGAAATGATAGGTAAATGTGTTGACCTAGGGCAAAACCTTAGCATACTGTAACTTTTTTTTTTAACTTTTGGACTTTTATAATAACACTTAGCTTAAAACACAAACACATTTTACAGCTGTACAAAAATCATTTCTTTCTTTAGATCCTTATTTTATAAGCTTTTTTCTATTTTTAATTTATTTTTTCCTTTTAAACTTAAAAAAGAAAAACTAAGACACAAACACACGCGTTAGCCTAGGCCTGCAACGGGTCAAGATGATCAGTGTCACTGTCTTCCACCTCCACATCTTGTCCCAGTGGAAAGTATTCAGTGACAATAAAAAGCATAGAACTGTCATTTCCTATGATAACAATAGCTTTTCTGGCATAACCTCTCGAAGGATCTGTCTGGGACTATATTACAGATAACAACTTTTTTGTAAGTAGAATGAGTACACTCTAAAATAATGATAAAAAGCATAGTATAGTAAATACATAAATTAGTAAAATTATTATTATTATCAAGCATTAGGTACTGTGCTATACTTCTAATTCAATGTACTATGCTTTTATACAACTGCAGCATGGCACATTTATTTATACCAGCATCATCACAAACACATGAGAAATGTGAGGTGCTATGATGTTACAACTGCTACAATGTCATGAGGAGTTGTTCAGCTCCATTATAATCTTATAGAACAATCATATTATATGCAGTCCCTCACTGAATGATACATTGTTATGTGGTGCATGACTATAGACTTCACTAATATAGCCCAGCCAGGACACTAAACAATTTGACAATCAAATCACAGTAATAATCCCCTGGAAGTGAGATAACAGTATCCATGGTGATTAATATAATATCTAAACTGTGTAGTTTTCAACAAAATTACAAGACATGCAAAGAAACAGGAAAGTGTGACTCATACACAGGAGGAAAAGCCAACAATAGAAACTGTACGTGAGAGGGACCAGATGGCATATGTAACATTTAAATTCGAAGTAGACATTATAAATATGTTCAGAGAATTAAAGGAAACAATCTTACTTAAAAAGTAAAGAAGAGTATGATGACAATGTTTCTCTGAGTAGAGAATATCAACAAAAATACCAAAATTATAAAAAGGCCAAAGTGGAAATTCTTGAGTTTAAAAGTACAATAAGTAAAGTGAAAAAATTTACCAGAGGAGCACGACTGTATCTTGTAACTGATAGAAGAAATAATTAGTAAACTTTAAGATAGGTCAACAGAAATTATGCAATCCAAAGATCCAAGCAAAAGAAGAAATATATAAAAATGAAAAAGTGTCAGAGAAATATGGGATACCACTAGGTGTACCAATATACATGTAATGGAAGTACCAGAAGAATAGGAGAGATACAGAACATCAAAAATATCTAAAGATATCACGGTTGAAATCTTCTCAAATTCAATGAAAAACATTAATTTACTCACCCACGAAGGTCAACAAACTTCTAGTAGAATAAACACAAAGAGATCTACAATAGGCACACAATGGTGAAATTACTGAGAAACAAGGGGGAAAAAAATCTTCAAAGCAGCAAGAGAAAAGTGACTTCCCACATTTAATGGAACCTCAGTAAGATCAACAGCTGACTTCTCATCAGAAACAATTGAGACCAGAAGGGATCAGGATGACATATTCCAAGTGGTGAAAAAAAAAAAACATGGTCAACCACAAATCCTATAGCCAGCAAAATTATCTTTCAAAAATTAAGGCAGAAGACAGAAATTCTGAGATAAACTAAATGAGAGAATGTTTTGCTAGCAGACCAAACTTACAAGAAATACTAAAGGAAGTTCTGCAGACTGAAAGCAAGTGACACCAGACGGCATTTAGAATCCACATAAATAAAATTAAAAGCATTGATAAAAGTAAGCTTTTTATGGTAAATAATTATAAAGAATATATAGCAATTATAAAACAAAGTATAAATGCATGTTCATTCTCTTTTCTTCTTTTAACTAGTTTTTAAGAAGTTCTATAAAACAAGTATATGCTGTATTTGTGAATGAAACACATAAAGAAATGTAATATATTTACTAAAAATAGCACAAAAGAGTTAGGTAGGAACAGAACTGTTTTGGACTAATGAAATGATATCAAATGAAAACTTGAATCTGAGAAACAGATGAAGATAACCAGAGAAAATAAATAAGGTTAACATTACAAATGCTAAAAAATCTGTAAATGTTGTCTTTTCTTCTCCCAACTCCTTTAAAATTGTAATTAACAATTATAACAATATATTGTTAAGTTTGTAACTAAATGGGTGAGATATGTATTACAATAATAATAGAACAAAAGGAGGAAAAAGAGAATAGAGCTATATAAAAGTAATGCTCTTATATCTCACTAGCACTGTTACTCTAAATCTGAAGTCAATCTTATAAGATACATATGTTGCTCCCCACCCGCTGCTCACACTAAGGAAGGCTCACAGCCCGCTGCGCTTGCTTAACTGCCCTGTGTCTAGCTAGCCCAGCGTCTGCCGCGCCTCAGCCAAGGCTTCAACAGACCACACCAAAATGCCATCTCAAATGGAACATGCCATGGAAACCATGATGTTTACATTTCGTAAATTTGCTGGGGATAAAGGCTACTTAAACAAAGGAGGGCCTGAGAGTACTCATGGAAAAGGAGTTCCCTGGATTTTTGGAAAATCAAAAAGACTCTCTGGATGTGGACAAAATAATGAAGGGCCTGGACCAGTGCAGAGATGGCAAAGTGGGCTTCCAGAGCTTCTTTTCCCTAACTGCGGGCCTCCTCATTACATGCAATGACTATTTTGTAGTACACATGAAGCAGAAGGGAAAGAAGTAGGCAGAAATGAGCAATTCCCCCGGCTCTGATAAGAGTTGTCCCAAAGGGTCACTTAAGGAATCTGCCCCACAGCTTCCCCCATATAAGGGTTTCATGAGCAGATCAGGACCCTTAGCAAGTGTACAAATAAAATCTAACTCCCATTGGACGAGTAGAAAAAGAAAGGTTAAATGCCAGACAAGCTTTTGATTTTTGTATTGTTTGCATCCCCTTGCCCTCAACAAATAAGTTCTTTTTTAGTTCTAAAAAAAAAAAGATATATATGCTAAGCTCTAGAGCATTCATGTAAAATATAACTAAAAAAATCAACAAAGGATTTAAAATGTCACAGAGTGATCCCTCAGTATCTGTGGGGGCTTGGTTTAAAGCCAAGGTTCCAAAAGAGGAGCCCCACAGATACAGAAATCCACAGATGCTCGAGTTCCTTATATAAAATTGTATACTATTTGCATATAACCTACATACATCATCCTGTATACATTAAATCATTTTTCAATTACTTATAATACCTAATACAAGGTAAATAGTTGTTATTCTATATTGTTTAGGAAATCATGATTTTAGAAAAGCATGTACGTGTTTAGTACCTACACAACCAACCATTTTTCCCCAAATATTTTTTTATCTGCAGTTGGTTGAATCCAAGATGAAGAATCCATGGATATGAAGGGTTGACTGTCATGGAAAATATTCACTTAATGCAAACATAACATGTGTAATGAAAATGTTAGATGATGTTGTTGAAAAGGTGGACAACATACATAAACAAGAGAGGGTTTCTGGTAGAGATTAAAATTATAAGAAAGAATGTAATGGAAATGTTATAAATAAAACCATGATACGGGACATGAGGAATTATTTCATAGGCTCATTGGTAGACACAATATAGCTGAAGAAAGAATTAACAAACTTAAAAATAGGCCAAAGTATATGCACAGTATGTGTTTCCTACATTTACTACTGCTATGATTTGAATGTCCCTTTCAAAACTCCTGTTGCAATTTGATTGCTGGCCAGGTGAGGTGGCTCACGCCTGTAATCCCAGAGTTTTGCGAGAGCTGAGGCGGGTAGATGACCTGAGGTTGGGAATTCGAGATCAGCCTGACCAACATGGAGAAACCCCGTCTCTATTAAAAAATACAAAATTAGCCAGGTGTGGAGGCACATGCCTGTAATTCCAGCTACTCGGGAGGCTGAGGTAGGAGAATCACTTGAACCTAGCAATGTGATGAGCCGAGATGGCACCATTGCACTCCAGTCTGGGCAACAAGAGCAAAACTCTGTCTCAAAAAAATAAAGAAATCTGACTGCCATTGTAACAGTGTTGAGAGGTGGAACTTTTAAGAGGTAATTAGGTTATGACAGTTATGCTCTCAGGAATGAATTAACGTCACTACTGAAAGAGTGGATTCATTTTCATGAGAGTGAATAAATTCATGACAGGGCAAGAGAGTTCAGCCTCTCTTGCTCTCTCTCCCTCTTGCATTTCTGCCTTCCACCATGGAATGACACAGCATAAAGGCCCTTGCCAATGCCAGAACCATGACTTTGCACTTCTCAGCCTCCAAAATCATGAGCCAAATAAACTTCTTTTCTTTACAAATTACTTAGCCTGTGCTATTCTAACAACCAAAAACAGACTAAGATAGAAAATGTGCACCAAGAGTGGGGCTTTTGCTATAAGAACTGAAAATGTGGAAGTGGCTTTTAGTTGGATAATGAGCAGAAGTTGGAAGAATTTAGAAGAGCAGGCTAGAAAAATCCTAGACTGCCATAAATTGAACGTTAAAGGAAATTCTAATAAGAACTCAGAATAAAAGAAGAAATGTAGAAAAATCTGAAACTTTTGAGAGATTACTTATGTGGTTGTGATCAGAATGGCCATTTTGATGAAAGCTGAGTCAGAAAGAGGAATGTCCATCCTTTTTATAAAGGCCATCGTTTTATATGAAGTGGCAAGGAACTTAACTGAATTGTGCCTGCGTTAGTCTGTTCTCACATTGCTATAAAGAAATACCTGAGACTGGGACATTTATCAAAAAAAGAGGTTTAATTGGCTCTCAGTTCTGCAGGCTTTACAAGAAGTATAGTGGCCTCTGCTTTTCGGGAGGCCTCTAGAAGCTTCCAATCATGGCTGAAGGCAAAAGAGAAGCAGACACCTTCCAGTGGCAGGAGCAGGAGCAAGACAGAGGGAGGAGAGGCTACATACTTTTAAATGGCCAGGTCTCATGAGAACTAGCTCATGATGTATTGCAAGGACAGTACCAAGGGGAATGGGGCTAAATCATTCATGAGAAATTTGCCCCTATGATTCAATCACTTCCCACCGGGCCCCACCTACAACATTGGGGATTACAATTCAACCTAAGGTTTGGGCAGGGACACAGATTAAAACTATTATCAGTGTCCATGCCCATGGGCTTTATGGAAGGCAGAATTTAAGAGTGATGAATGAGACTATCTGGTGGAAGAAATTTCTAAGCAAAATATGGAAGGATCTGCATGGCTACTTTTAACCATATACAGTAAAATGTAAGAGAAAAGAAATAACTTAAAGATGGAATCTATAACTTCAAAAAGAAAAGCAGAAGGGAAAGATTTTGAAAATGTTAAGCCTGCCCACATGAAGAATGAAAAAGTATGTTTAAGAGAACAGACCAAGGGTGTGACCAAGTGACCATCTGCTAATGAGATTAGTATAAATAGAAGGGCTCATCAAGAAAATGGACATTTCAGAGACCTTTGAGGCTGCTCATTCCATCACAGGCCTAGAGATCCAGGAGGGCAGAATGGCTTTGGGGAATAGGCACAGGGTGCCCTTCACAGGCTAGCTGCCCAGAGGCACCTGGAGT
Organism: Callithrix jacchus; assembly: GCF_049354715.1. Lineage (NCBI taxonomy): Eukaryota > Metazoa > Chordata > Mammalia > Primates > Cebidae > Callithrix > Callithrix jacchus. Next base: position 104,479,243 of record NC_133512.1, on the reverse strand, counting down.
TTCTGCTTTCTGCATTCTAGGACAGTGTTCTTTGGCTGCTCCTGGTGTAGTCCAAGTAACCCCAGGTGTGGCTTGACCCAACACTCTGGAAGGAAGGTACAATTGGTAGACTTTGGTGGCATCTATTTGGTGTTAATTCTGGTAGACTTTGGTGGCATCCATTTGGTGTTAATTCTATAGGGATGCACAATGCAAGAGCTATGAGGGCATGACTTCCTCCACCTAGATTTCAAAGGATGCCACAGGAAGCCTTCAGGCTCAGGCAGAAACTTGCTGCAGGAACAGAGCTACCATAGAAAGCCTTTACCAGAGGATACCTAGTGAAGCTGTGGGAGCAGAACTGCCCCTGACACTCAAGAACTTCAGAGCTCCTAGTGTGCAATGCCAGCCTGAAAGAACTGCAGGCACTAGACTCTAGCCTGTGAGAGCTGCTGAGTGGACTGACCACAGCAAAGGCTTGAGGGCTCAACCCCAACCCCAGGGTGCCCAGGATGTAGGACAGGGCGTCAAAGGAGATTATTTTCCAGCTTTAAGACTTAATGTTGGTTTCCCTGTTGGGTTTTATATTTCCTTAGGACCAGTCACCTCTTTCTTCTTGCCTATTCCTTTCTTTTGGAATGGGAATGTCTATTATATGCCTGTCTTACATTATATTTTGGAAAGATGTAACATTAGTTCACAAGCTTATACAGGTGAAGAGAAATTTTCCTTGGGAAAAATCATGCCTTGAGTCTCACCCATACCTGATTTAGATGAGACTCTTGACTTTGGACTTTTGAGTTGGTGCTGGAATCAGTTAAGACATTTAGCAGCTATGGGGATGGGATGAACGTTATTTTGTATGTGAGAAGGATGTTACTTTTGGGGAACCAGGGGTGGAATGCTATGATATGAATGTCCCCTCCAAAACTCATGTTGAAGTTTAATTGCCATTGTAACATTTTTGAGAGGTAAGACCTTAAGAGGTGATTAAGTCATGAGGGATATCCCCTCATGAATGAATCAATGCTGTTTTCACAGGAGTGGGTTTTTTATTCGGAGGGTGGATCTGTTATAAAAGTGCATTTGACCCTCTCTTGCTCAATCACTCTCACCCTCTCTTGCCCTTCCACCTTCCACCATAGGATGACACAGCACAAAGGCCCTTGCCAGATGCCCGTGTTATGCTCTTGAATCATAAGCCAAATAAATTCTCAGTGTCCAGTATCATAAGCCAAATAAATTTATTTTTATTATAAATTATCCAGGCTAGTATTATTTATATTCTGTTGTAGTAACAGAAAATGGACTACCACTATTTAATTATGACTGTAATAGAACTTAATTATAGAAATCTATCTGATTATTTAGCTCTTATATCTTTTTTCCTAGTGTAGTTTTTTTAAAATATATATTTTTTATTGCTCTTTAGGTTCTGGGATACATGTGAATAACATGCAGGATTGTTGCATAGGTACATACATGGCAATGTGTACCTCCCCATCACCTATATCTGACATTACTCCCCATGTTATCTTGCCCCAACTCCCTACCCCACACTGTCCCTCCCTTACTCTCCCCCACAGACCCCAGTGTATGATGCTCTGCTCCATGTGTCCATGTGTTCTCATTGTTCAACACCCACCTATGAGTGAGAACATGCGGTGTTTGATTTTCCGTTCTTGTGTCAGTTTGCTGAGAATGATGGTTTCCAGGTTCATCCATGTCCCTACAAAGGACACAAACTCATCGTTTTTTATGACTGCATAGTATTCCATGGTGTATATGTGCCACATTTTCCCTGTCCAATCTATCATTGATGGTCATTTGGGTTGGTTCCAGGTCTTCGCTATTATAAATAGTGCTGCAGTGAACATATGTGTGCAAGTGTCTTTATAATAGAATCTTATATCTTATGTTTCCAACAGAAGTTGATTTTTAAAAAATCTAGTCTCCAGCATTCAGATCAATACTTAGTATTCTCAGAGTTTTATGTCTTTCCAGTCTGATGGATGTGGTGTAGTGAATGGCTAAGTAAACTCTGGCATGTCATTTAAATTCTCTGAGCCTCTATTTTCTCATCTGTTAAAGGATACATCTCTGGGTTAATGAATTAGAAAAATGGTAGTCTTTCTGGTTGGAACAGATCCTCATTAACTGGGCTAGGAAACTATGGGCACCTTTGTTTAAGCAAAAGTCTTCCCTTCCTCCAACCAATGCAGTCCCACCAGGGCTCATTGGTTGGTTTACAGAGCATGGACTGGCTCAATTTAAAGCCCATTCCCCACCTTGTCTGGTGCTTTAATCCAATGCAATCTACCCAGTCCATACATGATGGTTGTTGCTCCTCACAAGACAAGACAACAAGGCATCCTCACACAGTACGCTTTACAATTCTCAGTAACCTCATCGTCCTACTGCTGAACGGCTCAATTTTCTCACTTACTTTAGGGCTGGCAGGATCTGCTAATTGTTGTTGTTTAGGTAAACTTCTTCCTTATAAGCCCTTTTTCCGATATTATGTGAAATTCCAGCAGTTAGATTACCAAACAGCCAATCCCTGAAGTTGCTAGAAATCTGGGAGTCAAAAAGATAGCCTCTTATTTTTATTTTTCTAATTCTGCCCACAGAGAAGATATAAATGATGGTATTGAGACTGTTGGACTTGAGAGATGAAGAATCGAAAGACATTATAAAGTTTGAAATCTATAGCTGGATACAGTCTGAACAGACATAGTTGTTTTAAACAGCTGTAAAATACAGAATGCTCTCTAGAATTAGTCATTTAGTTCTTATTTGCCCCTGTCCCTATGCCCATCACAAGGATGGGCAGTGAAAGAAATATGCTGAAGCTTAACAAAAGTAACTTTCCCCCCATTTTTATCCTCAAATATTTTTATCTTCTTTACACCACAAAGATTTGCCAAACGAGAAGCATTCCAATCCTCATGTCACCATTCTAGACTAATTCTGTGACAAAACATAAACATGTTCCACTTAGTTTGCAGTATCCGTGTAAAATAACATGTTACACTTGCTTTGCAGTATCAGTGGGGCAGAGAAAAAGAGCCTTAGGATATCCAAAATATATATGGTCATCTTGTCAAAAAATTGCACAAAAATAGAGGAAAGGACTTAGCAACAGTTGATGAAGGACCAAAGTGAGCATCCCTACCTTTGTACTCTGATTAGGACACCTCTCTCAGTCCACCTCCCTCCTCAATTCCTCCCTTCTCCAGAAAATACATCTTCAGAGGTGGACTATAAAGAAATTAATTGAACTAATAGAACTCTTAAAAAATATGCATTTCCTTTCGCTAGTCTCTCCCAAATCACAAGAATATGTTCAACAGTGGAAACAGGCAGGAACTAAGGCTACGAGATTCTCCTGAGCAGAGAATGGATTTAATTTTTACCAGCCTAATCTACTTCCATAGTGTGACTGGGAATTGTACACGCTCTTTGACTTTTGTAATGATGATAAGAGAAGAGAGAAGTTAGAGTTCTCTAGGTGACTTAATAATTGACAGTGAGGCTTATACCACCTAACACGGACTTCGAGAACAGCTAATCTTTGAGGAGTTGACAGCAGCGTTTCGCTCCATCTTGGAGGACCTCTTTGACTTTGTCATTCCGGAGAGTAAAGATGAAAGGGTTCAGGAAGGGGGTTAACACAGAAACCAACAGGGAAACTATCTTATTGTACTCGGCTCCCTGCGTTTGCTTGGGTTTCACGTAGAGAAACAAGCAGCTGCCGTAGCCGATCACAACACAGGTGAAGTGGGAGGCACAGGTGGAGAAGGCTTTCCTCCGGCCAGAGGCTGACGGGATCTTGAGGATGGTGGAGATGATGTAGGTGTAGGAGACGATTGTAGGGATCAAAGAACCAATGAGAATAACAACAGCCATTAAGAAAAGGACAAACTCTGTGAAAAGAGTGTTGTCACAGGACAGCTTGAGCAATTGCCCTCGGTCACAGTAGAAATGGTCTAAGGAATTTGATTTGCAGAAGGTAAACTGAAATGTGGCATAGACCGGCCAGATTTCAGAAAGAAATCCAAACACCCATGACACAATTACCACCCAAATACAGGTACTGCTGTTCATAATGATGTTGTACCTCAGAGGGTTACACACAGCCACATAACGGTCCACAGCCATCACTCCAAGTAATGCAAACTCCGTGGTCCCCACAGCGAGGTACAGGAAAAGTTGAGCAATACATGCAGACAAAGACACTGTCTGCATCCCAGGGAGCAGCAATCCCCAAAGCATCATGGGGACAATTATGGTTGTGATCAGTATCTCTAGGGCAGAGAGGTGGCCAAGGAAGAAATACATAGGGGACTGCAGACGTTTATCCACACAGACAATCACGATGATGACTGTGTTTCCCATTAATGTCACCAAGTAGAAGAAAAAGAATATAGCGAAAAGAATCTGGTGTAATTCTTGGGACCCAGGGAAGCCTACAAGGTGGAATTCAGTGGCACTAGAGTGGTTATCCATCATTTAGTCCTTAATTCTGCTTCTTTTGAAGCCCAGAGATTAAAACAGAGGTGGCATTGCTCCACATGGTCCTGCTCTCTAGAGAGAAGAAAGATTAGGATAAGAAACTCTTTCCAACCTGAGAATTAGGTGACATGTTCCTGCTACTGTGCTCAGCACATAGCTTGAGGGACATGTTGTCACCCCAAGTCTACATGTTAGGCTCTCACTTCCCTGTGTAACCAGCCCCCTGGAGTGGGTGAAGACATCTTCTTCTATTGGTGGTGAAATACCTTCCTTGTCTTTTCCCCACTAGATGTAGCTTTTCTCAGCGGGGATAGGCTAAGACCTTTTAAATAGGCCAGTTTTGAAGGTGAGTCAATCAGGTCCCTCTGGTCTTGGAGTTGTCCTAATTTCTCTGAGGTTACTTGTACCAGATGACATAAAGGCATCTGGCACAGATTTATACGATGTTCAAAGGATGGAACTTTAAACCCCAGCTCTCATCTGTAATGGTAATGCATGAATCCACCTTAGGGCCAACAGAAAATCCCTGCTGTTCCAGATTTTAAAATCTCCATTTTACAGAGCAGTAAGATCTCTAAATGAGAACTCTGGAGCTTGGGGTAATTTCCCAGAGCAGATCCATTCTTCTCTAATTCCATTTTCCTTCCAAAGTTGCAGAAGGAAGGAAAGATGGCACCTGGCACAGATTAGGAATAGATCTGGGACTGCCAGCTGTTAAGGATGCCTGGCTCTCAGCCTGTCGCTTCATCCCATTATTCAAATGTCACCCTTTCCAAAGACTCTTTCCAATCACTCTGCCCAAAACAGAAAGACACACTCATTATTAGACTTCCATTTTTTTATAACAGTTGTTATTATTACCTGATATTATTTATTTAATTCCTTCATTTAACAATAAACAAATGTAGTCATGAACAGAACAAAGAAAATTCCATGCTCTGTGGAGCTTATATTCAAGCAAGATGTGGGGGCTAGACCACACACAAGACACATAAGAAAAATACGTAATAGCCTAGTTTAATCATGCCACAGGGAAAAAAATTAAGCAAGGAAGAGGAAGAGGAAGTTTAAGTTTATTTATTATTTACCTATGACATTAGAATATAAACTTCATAAGGGCTAGGACATATCTTCACTATTGTATTCTGAGGCTGGCACATAAAATTTACATACATAAGTTAAGTAGTTATATATTATATATAACTTTTATATAGCTAGATATTATATAATACATACCATAAATATATATTAAATTATATATTAATTCATCACAAGGGAACCCAACTAATAGCTGTCTGAGTCAAGATTTGAACCCAGGTCTGTCAGATTTCATCACAAACACAGCTAACTACCATACCTTATATTATTTATTATATTATTATCTTATCTTACTTACATAAGATATATAAAACATATATCATATATATTTTATTTAGGAGATATTTAAATATATAAGATATATATGTCATATATTTATGTATAAGATGTATATGTATGATTAAATAATCCTGTTCTGGCCAGGGCAGGTTGGGCCACATTCCCTCAATCCTGTTCCAGTTGGTTTTCTTTCCTCCTTCACATTACCATTTTCTTTCCCTCCCTTCCCTTCCTTAGGTAACCCCTTCCCTGTCTCTGTCACTGTTTTACTAATGGTTAACAAAGCTTCAGGGGCAGGATTGATGGGAAAGCTCGGTGGTCTGCTTTTCCACAACCTCTGCCTAACCAGCACAAGATGAGGAACCATGAGTGAGAAGGACCCCGACTATCAGGGAGTTGTGTCTATGTCTAGCATTGGGTCTGAGAGGAGCTGGAAGTGCTCTCTGCTATGCAGGAAGGATTTGGAGCTTAGCCTATACACTCTGCTGCTCCCCTAGCCCACACTTCGAGATCTAGAAAATAGGTAGGCCCAGACCTGCAGTCCCACCCTAACCTGCTCTCACCCTCTCCTTCACAGAACAGACCCCTTAGGAAGACACTCACCTCTATGGAGGGGCTTCGCTGCCCCTTCTAATTTTCTCTAGGGCTCCACTGAGGCTACCTCCTGTCTTGCTGGTGCTGAGCCATGCACAGGGGCCAGGGCAAATTGCTGCCATCTCTACTCATGGCGAAGAAGGAAACTCTCCTCACAGAAGAGCTTAGAAGAAGCCCAGAAATAAGTGTTGTTCAAAATTGGGGGTCCTCTCTCTGCTCCCCTCCCTCTTCCCTTCTTCCCAAAGGTACTTAGTCACTGAGGTACCTCTTCTTAATTAGCCCACATTCAGGGAGTCCCCAGGCAATCAGTCTAGTGGGAGCAGAACGAACTCAAAGTTGTTCCCATTTTTGACCAATTAAGTTTTAGGACTTTTGAAAGGTTTTGTTTGGTGGGAAAACCTGAAATCTTACCAATCAGGGACTTCTTAATACCAGGGCTGCCTTCCTGCAAAGCCTCAAGTCTAGGTCTCCGGATGTCTCCAAGTCTAAACAGTTAACCCCCTCTGCCCTTAGGCTTTTCTCAAGTTTTTCCAGTTTGGAGCCCAAATCAATCTCCTTCCCACAATAGGAGACACCACAATTGGCCTCTAAAACATGCACGAGTATCCCAAAAACGTCTGCATATTGGTCTTGATCTAAACCTTAACTTCATCAAAATCCTCTAAAAAGCCTGATGACTCCTTCATTCATTTTGAACAGACTCCTGCTCTTAGTCCTGTAGACCCTACAGAATACTGTAAGAGGTTCCACCCCTAAATCGAACTCTATTCTGTGCTATTGCCTCAGGTTTTCACTCCTCTGAACGTATGTGCATCTGTATGCATTTGAGCAAGATTCTTCCAGCCATTTTTTTCCCCATGGCATGTCCCTGATTACCAGCTGGACCACCGTAAAGCAGAGAGAGCATAAGGGCAGCTTATATACGCAGTTATGTTTGCAACCTGGAGGAACTAACAAAATGTAAATTGGAAATCTGTCTAGTGATGGAGTAAGACAGTAAAAGTAGGAATTATAAAACATTTGTCTGCATTTTGGTTTTCATTTTAAGTATTTTTAAGTATACCTGTTAAATCTGAGAACTTCCATTGGTGCCTAAGGATATAAATTGGGAATAATCTTTCTTCCAATTCTTTAAATTGACCAAGCCCAACTACTTGCCATACAATTTTAGAGAAATTTTCCAAGCATATATCTCCATATCCTTTTTTGTAAAGGCTGTGAAAATCTGTTTGCAACCTTTCTTTCTCATTTAACAACATATAAAATATAACTTTCCATATCAGCACATATTACTCTACCTCTCTTTTTTCACATAGGATTCCATTATGCAGATGTTTCATTCTTTACTAGATAGCTCTCTATTAATTAGTTTTCATTGTTGTTTCCATTTTTAATTATTAAAAAATGATGCTATAAATATTCTTAGATCTTTGTAAGAACATAAACAATTATACTTCTGAAAAAAATTCCCAGAGTTAGAATGGCTGGGTCAAATGCAGGTGTATTGAAGCTATCACCTTTTATTGGCACAAAATTACACTCCAAACATTTTGTATCAATTCACACAATTACTAAGACTGTATAATACAAGGGATCTTGTTTTCCTGGTCTGTTATAAGTGGAAGGCATAATTAAAATTTTAAGTTTAAATTGAAGAGAATAAAAATAAGACACCTTAAAAGGGAAATCAATTAACAACCTTGATGAAATGGAAACATTTTTGAAAGATAAAAATGACCAAAACTGACTCAAAAACAAATGTAACAACTGAATATTCCCAAATATGTTAAATAAATTGAATTCACAATTAAAAATCTTCTCACACAGAAAACCAGATGGCTTTACTGGTATATTCTACCAAATATTTAAGAAAGAAATAATACTAATCCTACAAAATATCACCTAGAATATTGAGGAGAAGTGAACACTTTCCAATTTATTTTATAAGGCCAGAATTATCTTGGTACCAACAACATCACAGGAAAATAAATCTGTAAACCAGTATCTCTCAAGAACATAGATATAAAATTCCTTTAAAAATTAGCAATATGTAAGGAGTATAGTAAACTAGAATAAGATAGTGATTTTTATCTCAAAAATGCCAAGTTGGTTTAACATTAGGAGATTAATCAAAGTAATTCACCATATTAACAAAATCAAAGAGAAAAATCATGTGATGATTTGGATAGGGGCAGAAAAGACATCTGACCAAAAAAATCAACATTCATTTCTTAAAAACTGGCAACAGGCCGGGCGCGGTGGCTCATGCCTGTAATCCCAGCACTTTGGGAGGCTGAGGCGGGTGGATCACAAGGTCAAGAGATCGAGACCATCCTGGTCAACATGGTGAAACCCCGTCTCTACTAAAAATACAAAAAATTAGCTGGGCATGGTGGCGCGTGCCTGTAATCCCAGCTACACAGGAGGCTGAGGCAGGAGAATTGCCTGATCCCAGGAGGCGGAGGTTGCGGTGAGCCGAGATGGCGTCATTGCACTCCAGCCTGGGTCACAAGAGCAAAACTCCGTCTCAAAAAAAACAAACAAACAAAAAACAAAAACAAACAAACAAAAAAACTGGCAACAAAAAGATCTTCCTCAAACCAGTAAACAGAATCTATTAAAAACTACAACAACAACAACAGCAAACCTGTCACTAACATCAAACCTACTGGTGAAAGACTTGACACTTTTCTTCTAAGATTGGGAACAAGGAAAAGCTATCTTCTCTAACCATGTCTACTCAACGTTGTAGTGGAAGTTTTAGCCAATTCAATAGAGCAAGAAAATGAAATAAAAAGCATACCATTAGGAAATAAAAAAGTAAATTTTTATTTGCAAATGACACAATCTCTGTATGTTGAAAATCCTAAGAAGTCCATGGGAACTAATAAGTGTGATTATCAAGGTCACAGGATAAAAGGTCAATATACAAATAAATCTATGGTATTGTTATACACTAGCAATAAACACTGGAAACGTTAATAAATAATACAATTTATAATAACATTCAAAATATGAAGAAAACTAAGGAATACATTTAACAAGCTATATGTAAGACCTATCACTTAAAACTATAAAAAAATTCCTGAGGGAAATTAAAGAAGACCTAAACGATGGTGAAATATTCTATTATCATGAATCAGAATATTCAATTTTGCTAAAATGTCTATTCTCTCCAAATTAGCTTATAGGTTCAATGCAATTTCAATCAAAATCCCAAACATCTGTTAACATCAAAAAGCTGGCCCTAAAACTTATCTGCAAATGTGAAGGACATAAATAACAAAAACAATTTTGAAAAAGAAGAGCAGAGCTGGAGAGTTCACAATACCTAATTTCAAGACTTACTATGAAGCCGCAGTAATCAAGACAGTGTGGTTTTGGCATAATATCATGTAGATCAATGAACAAAAGACAAACAAAATACAGAGTTTAGTCACAGATCCAGACAGATATCTTCAACTGATTTTAACCACATTAAGTGTTGATGAAGATGTGGAGCAACTGGAATCTTCATACATTGCTGGTGGGGATGTAAATGGGTACAAATAACAACAGTTTAATATACCCTTACCATACATACCTGCAGTTTTACTCAGATATTTTCCCAAGGCAAGTGAAAACATAGTTTCAAGTATAAAAAACATGAATGTTGATAGTTTTATTCATAACAAGCTGCAAAATGACCCAAATGACAATTAATAGATGGGCAGATAAATAAATTGTGGTATATTCATACGGTAGAGTACTACAGGCAATAAAAAGAAATGAACTGTTTATAGATGCATCATCGTGGGTCAAGGATGAGTCTCTAAAAGGTTATGTTAAGACAAAGAATCCACACATAAAGGTCAATTCTTTATTATTTAATTAAGAAACTAAAGAAATAAAAAATTTAATCTGTAGTAACAAAAGGCAAATGGTTGCCTGAGACTGAAATTGGAAATAGAAATTGACCTGGAAGGGGCACAAACGAACCTTTTGGGTGATAAACAAGTTCTATAATTCAATTGACGAGGAGATTAGATGCATATTAATCTGTCAAAACTCATCACAACTTGCACTCGAAATGGCTGCACTCTACTCCTCAAAATAGTCAAGATATAGAATCAACTCAAGTATCCATCAATGGATAAATGAATAAAGAAAATGTGGTATATATACAATGGATAGAATTCAGTCATCAAAAGGAATGAAATCTTGTCATTTGTGTCAACATGGATAAAACTGGAGGACGTTATATTAAGTGAAATAATTCCACTTAAAGTACCAAGGCCCAGGCACATAAAGACAAATACCACATGTTCTCACTCATATGTGGAAATGGAAACAGTTGATCTCATAGAAGTATAGAACAGAATAATGGTTAACAGAAGCTAGAAAGGGTATAGGGGAGGGGAAGATGGGGAGAGTTTGGTTAATGGGTATGAAATTACAGTTAGATAGGAGAAATAAGTTCCACTGTTCTATGGCATAGGAGGGTGACAAGTTTAATGACTATGTATTGTGTACTTCAAAATAGCTAAAAGAGAGAAATTTGAATGTCCCCAACACAAAGAAATAACTAATGTTTGAGGTGATAGATATCCTAATTACCCTGATTTGGTCACTACACACTGTATACACATCAAAATATCACATGTACCCCCCAAATGTGAACAATTATTATGTACCCATTAAAACCTTAAAAATAAAATAAATGGCCACAGATGTTGTACAAAATTTAATCTTAATAAAGTTGAAAATATTTTGAAATAAATAAATCCAAAGGAGGGGCCAATATGGCTGAATAGGACCAGCTCCAGGTTGCAGCTCCCAGGGAGTCCAATGCAGAAGGTGGGTGATTTCTACATTTCCAACTGAGGAGCCCAGTTCATCTCACTGGGACTGGTTAGGCAATGGGTGCAGTCCATGGAAGGTGAGCAGAAGCAGGGTAGGGTGTTGCCTCACCTGGGAAGTGCAAGGTGCCAGGGGACCTACCTCCCCAAAGCCAAGAGAAGCCATGAAGGACTGTGCGACCCAGCTGGGTTACTATGCTTTCCCCACAGCTTTTACAGTCTGCAAATCAGGAGACTCCCTTGTATGTCTACACCACCAGGGCCCTGGGTTTCAAGCACAAAACTGGGCAGCTGTTTGAGCAGATACCAAGCTAGCTGGAGGAGTCTTTTTTTGTACCCTGTTGGTGCCTGGAACCCCAGAAAGACAGAACCGTTCTCTCTCCCTGGAAAGGGGGCTGATGCCAGGAAGCCAAGTGGTCTTGCTCAGTGTGTTCCACTCTCCTGGAACCCAGCCAGCTAAGAATCACTGGCTTGAAATTTTGAAATTCTCGCTGCCAGCACAGCAGCCTGAAGTTGACCTGGGATGATCCAGCTTGGTGTTGGGAGGGGAATACAACATTACTGAGGCTTCAGTAGGCAGTTTTCCCCTGACAGTTAAGGATGCTGGGAGGTCTGGACTAGGTGGAACTAACCACAGCATGGCAAAGCATCTGTGGCCAAACTGTTTCTCTAGATTCCTCCTCATTGGGCAGGGTATCTCTGAAGGAAAGGTAACAGCCCTAGTCAGGGGCTTACAGACAAAACCCCCATCTCTCTGGAACAGAGCACCTGGAAGAAGGGGCAGCTGTGGATGCAGCTTCAGCGGATTTAATCGTTCCTGCCTGCTGGCTCTGAAGAGAGCAGCAGATCCTAACAAGAGGAATTCTCCCAGCACAGCACACCAGCTCTGCTAAGGGACAGACTGCCTCCTCAAGTGAGTCCCTGAGCCCCATCCCTCCTGACTGGGAGAGACCTCCCAAAAGGGGTCAACAAAAACTCCAGCAGACCTGCAGAAGAGGGGCCTTGACTGTTAGAAGAAAAACTGACAATCAGCAACAACAACAATATCAATATAAAGAACCCCCACACAGAAACCCATCCAAAGGTCATCAGCCTCAAACATCAATGGCAGATACATGTGCAAAGATGAGGAAAAATAGTACAAAAATGCTGAAAATTCCAAAAACCAGAATGTCTCTGCTCCTCCAAATAATTGCAACTCCTCTCCAGCAAGTGCACCAAACTGGACAGAGAATGAGGTGGACTAATTGACAGAAGCAGGCTTCAGAAGGTTGGTGATAACAAACTTCTATGAGCTAAAGGAGCATGTTCTAACCCAATGCAAGGAAGCCAAGAACTTTTGTAAAAGGTTACAGGAACTGCTAACTAGAATAACCAGTTTTTAGAGAAAAACATAAATGACCTGATGGAGCAGAAAAACACAGCATGAGAACTTTGTGAAGCATACATAAGTATCAATAGCCAAATCGATCAAGTGGAAGAAAGGATATCAGAGATTGAAGATCAACTTACTGAAATAAGGTGTGAAGACAAGATCAGGAAAAAAATAAAAATGAATGAACAAAGCCTCCCAGAAATATGGTACTATGTGAAAGGACCACACCTATGATTAATTGGTGTACCTGAAGTGATGGGGAAAAATAAAACCAAGTTGGAAAACACACTTCAGAATATTATCAAGGAGAACTTCCCCAACCTAGCAAGATAGGGCAACATTCAAATTCAGGAAATACAGAGAATGCCACTAAGATACTCCTCAAGAAGAACAAACCCAAGATACATAATCATCAGATTCTCCAAGCTTCAAACAAAGGAAAATATGTTAAGGGCAGCCAGAAAGAAAGGTCAGACAGAAATAAATAAGCTTTTTGAAACCAATGAGAACAAAGACAACACATACCAGAATCTCTGGGACACAGCCAAAGCAGTGTTAAGAGGAAAATTTATAGCACTAATGTCCACATCAGAAAGGTAGAAAGATCTAAAATTGACACCTTAACATTACAATTAAAAGAAATAGAGGAGCAAGAGCAAACAAATTCAAAAGCTAGAAGAAGACAAGAAATAACTAAGATAAGAGCAGAACTGAAGGAGCTAGAAACACACACACACACACACACACACACACACACACACACCCTTCAAAAAAATAAATAAATCCAGAAGGTAGTTTTTTGAAAAAATTAACAAAATAGCTACATAGACTAATAAAGAAGAAAAGATAGAAGAATCAAATAAACACAATAAAAATATGATAAAGGGGATATCACCACTGATCCCACAGAAATACAAACTACCATCAGAGAATGCTATAAACACCTCTACACAAATAAACTAGAAGATCTAGAAGAAATGGATAAATTCCTGGACACGTGCACCCTCCCAAGGCTAAATCAGGAACAAGTCAAACCCCTGAATAGACCAATAACAGTTCTAAAATTGAGGCAGTAATTAATAGCCTACTAACCAAAAAAAGCCCAGGACCAGACAAATTTAAAGCCAAATTCTACCAGAGGTACAAAGAGGAGATGAAACTATTCCAAACAACAGAAAAAGAGGGACTCCTCCCTAACTCATTTTATGAGGCCAGCATCATCCTGATACCAAAATCTGGCAGAGACCAATAAAAAAAGAAAATTTCAGGCCACTATCCCTGATGAACATCAATGCAAAAATCCTCAATAAAATACTTGCAAACTGAAACCAGCAGCACATCAAAAAGTTTACCCACTACGATCAAGTTGGCTTCATCCCTGGGATGCAAGCCCGGTTCAACATACACAAATCAATAAATGTAATATATTACATAAATAGAACCAATGACAAAAACCACATGACTATCTCAATAGATGCAGAAAAGGCCTTTGATAAAATTCAAAATCCTTCATGCTAAAAACTCTCAAAAAACTAGGTATTGATGGAACATATCTCAAAATAACAGAGCTACTTATGACAAACCCATAGCCAATATTATACCGAATGAGCAAACACTAGAAGTATTCCTGTTGGAACTGGTACAAGACAAGGATGCCCTCTCTCACCATCCCTATCTAATACAGTATTGGAAGTTCTGGCCAGTGAAGTCAGGGAAAAGAAAGAAATAAAAAGTATTCAAATAGAAAGAGAGGAAGTCAAATTGTCTCTGTTTGTAGATGACATGATTGTATATTTGGAAAACCCCACTGTCTCAGCCCCAGAACTCCTTAAGCTGATAAGCAACTTCAGCAAAGTCTCAGGATACAAAATCAATGGCAAAAATTACAAGCATTCCTATACACCAACAATAGTCAAGTATAGAGCCATATCCTCTTGAACTCCCATTCACAATTGCTACAAAGAGAATAAAATACTTAGGAATGCAACTTACAAGGGATGTGAAGACCTCTTCAAGAAGAACTGCAAACCACTTCTCAAGGACATAAGAGAGGACACAAACAAATGGCAAAACATTCCATGCATGTGGATAGGAAGAATCAATATTGTGAAAAAGTAATTTATAGATTCAATGCTATTCCAATCAAGCTACTATTGACTTTCTTTGCACAATTAGAAAACTTATTTTAAATTTCATGGAACCAAAAAAGAGTTCATATCGCCCAGACAATCCTAAGCAAAAAGAACAAAACTGGAGGCATCACACTACCTAACTTCAAACTGGAACTACAAGGCTATGGTAACCAAAACAGCATGGTACTGGTACCAAAACAGATATATAGACCAATGGAGCAGAACAGAGACCTTAGAAACAAAACCACACATCTACAACCACCTGATATTTGACAGACCTGACAAAAACAGCAATGGGGAAAGGATTCTCTATTTAATAAATGGTGCTGGGAAAACTGGCTAGCCATATGCAGAAAACTAAAATTGGACTCCTTCCTTACACCTTATACAAAAATTAACTCAGGATGGATTAAAGACTTAAATGTAAAATCCAAAACCATAAAAACCCTAGAAGGAAACCTAGGCAATGCCATTCAGTATATAGGCATGGGCAAAGTGTTCATGACCAAACACCAAAAGCAATTGCAACAAAAGCCAAAATTGACAAATGGGATCTGATTAAACTAAAGAGCTTCTGCACAGCAAAAGAAACTATCATCAGAGTGAACAGGCAACCTACAGAATGAGAGAAAACTTTTACAATCTAGCCATCTGACAAAGGTCTATATCCAGAATCTTCAAGGAACTTAAACAAATTTACAAGAAATGAAAACAAACAACCCCATCAAAAAGTGGGTGAAGGATATGAACAGACACTTCTCAAAAGAAGACATTTACGGGGCCAACAAACATATGAAAAAAAGCTTATCATCACTGGTCAATAGAGAAATGCAAATCAAAACCACAATGAGATACATCTCATGGCAGTTAGGATGGTAATTATTAAAAAGTCAGGATGTGGAGAAATAGGAACGCTTTTATACTGTTGGTGGTAGTGTAAATTAGCTCAACCATTGTGGAGGATAGAGTGGCGATTCCTCAAGGATCTAGAACCAGAAATACCATTTGACCCAGCAATCCCATTACTGGGTATATGCCCCCAAATATTATAAATCATTCTAATATAAAGACACATGCACATGTATGTTTATTGCAGCACTGTTCACAATAGCAAAGACTTGGAACCAACCCAAATGCCCATCAATGATAGAATGGATAAAGAAAATGTGGCACATATACACCATGGAATACTATGCAGCCATAAAAAAGAATGAGTTCATGTCCTTTGCAGGGACATGGATGAAGCTGGGAACCATCATTCTCAGCAAACTAACAGAGGAACAGAAAACCAAACACTGCATGTTCTCGCATGTATAGCCATGTAACAAACCTGCAAGTTCTGCACATTGATCCCAGAACCTAAAATAACATTTTAAAATCAAATCAAATCAAAATAAATTCAAAATATATAAAGGAGGATGGGGCTCATTATTGGGGGTCTGATGAGGACACAAATGAGGTAAAGGCAGGTGAAGGATAAAGAGAGAATTGGAGTGAGTCAGAAAGCAATTAGAATAAGTAGGCAAAGTGAGTGAAATAGATACTGGTTTGGGGGTAGGGGTAGAGATGGGGATGGGACAGCAGATGAGGAACCAGGAAGAGAAGACGGCTTATGTAGGCCTAATGGATATCTGAGTGTGGCAAAGGGCTTTCAGACCTTTCCCCAAAAAGATGTGTCTTTGGCTAAGTTCTATCAAAACATTTCTGAGCAACTTTCTGCAAACACCTCTTAGGGGAATAGAACATTTTCTTTGTAAAAACAAAGACAGATATTTTCTGTCAGTAGAGCTCATAAATTGAGAACACAGTTTTAAAGTGTACATCTTTGGTGAAAGTGGAAAAATTTCAAAACAGCATAAGGTCATGAATAAACCATTGAAATTGGAATCAGGAAACCTGAATGCTAATTCCGTCTTGTACTTATTAGCTGTGTGATATCCGGTGTGAATTTTCACCTCCTTGATTTGGCTTTCTCGTCTGAACTATCAGGGCATTGATGTGCATGATATGTAATTTTTCTTCCATCTCTACCTTGCTAAAGTCAAGGGGCAGAAATGGAGCTAGTTTTTGAGCCTTCTTCTTAATGGTGACCTGAGCCTCTCAGCCTCCCATGAGGGCTTTCCACTCATGACTGTTTGGATGGAACCCCGCCACAAAGCTAACATTTTTGTCTGCATCAGCTCTCTAGAGATAACGTCACGGGCCATTGTAGTCCACACCAGATCCAGGACATACACTCACCTAGATTAACGATTTTACAAGCGAGTAGAAATGTTTGCTGAATATCCTTTAAGCTCAAGGCCATCTCATGTCTCTGTTGACTTTCCCACATAAGCATACTTGGTCACAGGTATGAGACGTCATCATAGCCCAGAGACAGAAAAGGACATTTTGGCAAACTAGTAGAATAGATAGGGTTATTACCTATCCACTATGTATTATTGCATTAATAATGTGTGTTATTATAGGTAGGGTTATTACCCCGGTGGCAGAGACCTTATCCACAAAAGAGGAAATGAGAAGGAACAATCCTTACTTACCTGCCACAAAGCTTCCTAACTGACCTTCACATCTACCCTCACTTCCCTCTGTCTACTCTGTTCTCCCCGTAGCAGCCTGCCTGATCCTTTAAACACAGACCAGGTCAGGTCTTTCCCTGATTAAAACCTTTCTCTCTGCCATTTGGTTAAAGTCCTGAGACCTGGGAGGACTCTGCATGATTTCTCTCATGTCATCTTGTCGCTCCTCTGCTCAGAAACACTGACATCCCTTTGTGCTCCATCTGTGAGTGCACATTCTGGTTCCCACCATGCTGTGCCTAGTTAGCAGTTAATGATTACTCCTATAGATGCTTCCCCTAACCTCACAGACATGTCCATCTTCAGGTTCCCTGCCAGGAGCTCTCCAGATATCCTTACAGTAGATGCTGCAGCACGTTGCCCAGACTCCCTTTCAGAACTAGGATGTTAATTACTCCAAAATTGCCCCCCATAAAAGAGAAACACCTTCCCCAAGATGGTAGCCCTTCCTCTAAGGTAGCCTATATCTAATGGATGCAGAAGTATAAATGCCCAGGCCCCAAGTTTCTATTCAGCACGACTCCGGACATGATTCAGGACAACTCCAGAAAGCCGTCCTAGCTCAGCGCTCCCCGTGGGATTTAAGCCTCTGCTGTGACCCCATCACAGGTCTGTCCAAGTATATTCTCCCTCATACCTTTACAAGGATTGTTCCGGAGATCACTCCCACATCTAAGACAATCGTGTAGCTTCTTGCTCAAAACAATTCATTATTTTGTCATTGCGTGTGTGCATGTGTGTTTCCCGGGTTTTATAGCGTATGGTAATATTGGTCTTCATCAAATATGCTCCATCGGGGGTAGACCGTGTCCACTCTGTTCACTGCTGTATCTTTAGCACATTGTCTAAAAAATAACCATTATTCAAAAACAATTCTTATTAAATTTTGTTTTTTAATTTAGTGTGAGGTTGGGCACTTTTCATATTTTAAAAATCATTTATAGTTTTCTTTAACAAATACACAGGTTTTTAAGAGAATTTTTTGCACAAATCAAACAAATCTTTATTTCATGTTTTTGTTTTTATGTTTTGCTTCTATCTTGCATAAATATTTCATCCTTAGGCAGTTACACTTAACAGTCTTTTAGACTCCCAGGTCTGTGTTTTCCTTAGAAAAGCCTACGTTCATACTCCAAGGAAATTAAAAAAGTAAAAAAAAAAATCCCATTTGTTACTTTTTACATTTAAGTCTGTTTGAGCCATCTGGAATTTATTATTTTTTTGGAAGCATAAGGTATAGATCCAGGGTTTTGGTTTTTCCAGATACTCTGCAAATGTAATACATATTTCTAGGATAAAGGGAAGGTGGGGAAGAAGAAGGGAGGAGAGAGAGAGAGAGAGAGAGAGAGAGAGAGAGAGAGAGAGAGAGAGAGAGAGAGATCCCGGAAAACAAACTTAGAGGCCTGCCATGGCAAAAACAGAACAAAACAAACAAGCAAAAAACACCTCCTTGTCTATCTAGGTTAGGGCACAGAGTGTTCTATATTTGGATGTGGAGAAATGAGACTAGAATGACTATGACATTAATAAGGGCTAAAGATTATCAGCAATGGAAAGATAATGTTTTCCAACACGTCGTTTTACGTATCATAAGTCTGAAACTCAGAAATCCAGTGACTTGTTAAGGTCATGCAGCAGTTTAGTAGCTGAGTTGAAACGAGAGACCTGAAACTCCTAGACCAGCCTTCTGCAGGAGGCAGGCGGCTATTGTCAGCAGGGACTGAAGTACAGGTAGGTTGACTGGAGTGACCTCCAAGAATCCTGCCAACGCTAAGACTCTGAGACTGACAAAAATGTACTTTTGAAGATCAGCGGTCTTATAATCAAAGATAGGTGCTTTGAGTTGAATACGTTACACACTGGAACAAAGTATGGATTTGCTCAGTAAATACCTCAGCAATGAGTGTGGCCTGTCCTTTTCAATCATGACAAGTAAATATGCCTCCGAACATGATGAACAGGATCCATGAGCTTAAGTGTGCGGTTTTGACAATGTCAGTGCCTGAAATGGTTGATGGAGTGCCAGGCAGACACAGTCCCTTAAGACTGAGCAGTGGAGAAAGGGGGAAGGGGATCTCACAGCTGGGGATCCTGAAGCTCCAGACACTCCTTCATCCTGTAACACTGGGACGGTGAGGCCAGACAGCAGGAGAGCTCTGGAGAAGAGCCTTGCTAAACAAACCTTAGCTTGCTCCTGTCAGCTTACTAACAACTACTGTCTCATCTATACTCCGGGAAGACCTGACTAGTGTGTTACAAAAAACATTGTCTTTAATTCTGCAAATAACCTTATGAGGGAGGCATTACTACCCCCAGAATATTGGGGATATTTTTACTGAATAAAATTCCAGATTTTTATTTGGGTTACTTAATAAATGCCTAGTGAACAACTGTTGTGTAAATGTTAAATTTCAAACCCAGGCCAAACTCCAAAGCCCCCACCACACACATACACACCTGAGGTGCTGGACACAGTTCCCACCTGCCTCTTGGTGCCATCTGAGTGGACCCACTGTCAGTTTAAGCATCACCATTGCACAGCCCAAAGGACTCCTGGTTTTCCCTTGCTCCTGCAAGGAGCACCCTGATAGAGTCTAAAGTTTCCCATTTGGCCCAGCTCATTTCTAAAAATCAGCAAGGCCCCAAAAGTTTCAAAACAGGGTGGGTAAACAGCACCATCATCCATGGGAGCAAAGAACAGCAAGAGAACTGTTCTCATTGGATTTCCCTGCCATCTCCATGCGATCTCTAGCCTGACATCAGTCATGGATACTGCTGCCCTGGGCTCTATAGGGAGAAACAGTGTCTTCATCAAAGACTCACTGGAAGCTGCTGACAATTTCTAACTTGTGGAGTCACTCACCCAGCGGGGCCAGGGTCGCATGCTCCATTCCCAAGGGGCTTATGTCTGTGTCAAAATCTGGGTACCACAGTCAGGAGGCTGCTGAAGTGAATGCAAGCACCTCAAGAAAAGCTCACCATACTGGACTTAAGAATTAAGATGCATTGGCTGGATCTGAAGAATGAATGAGTTATAAGGATTAGGTATTGATTAGTCAAGATGAGTTTGGTTGGACTTGCCATTAAGGTTTGTCAGAGGGTTGCATGCTCCCTGCTTAGGGAGATAGATCCACTTCTGTGATTAGATGTCATTGCTGGTGACCAGGATACAGTTCTGGGAAAATGTCTGTGGTTCCAGAAAGACAGCTAAAGTGTATTTTATCAGGGCTTCATTTGTGTGCTCTTATTTCTGACTTTATTTGCTACTCACACACACAAACACCCATCACCTTCATCTTAAAAAAGTGTGGTTGGGTTAGAAAGAGAGATGATGAGAATGAAGTTTCCATGCCAGTAACAACAGCAGAAACTGCTGTTATTGAACTCTTACTATGTGGCAGCCATAATCCAGTTTGATGCTCACACTAGCTCTGCTGTTTTTTATCTTACAGCTGGGGAAAATTCTGCTCCAAGACGATTAGTATCAGCCCAACATCATACAACTGGTAATTTGCAGGGCCAAGATATAAACATAGGTGGCCCAAGGCCCATGCTGTCAGCCCCCATACAAGAGTGAGTAGTGTCAGGGAAGGGTGGTACACTGGGATAGCGACAGCACTATAAGAAGCAGTGCCTAGAAGTCCATTGCAACCCACATACCACACATCTTTCAGGGACTGTCAGAGTAGCAGCATCCAATGGGTCTTACCTGGATTCCAGAGCTTGAATCTAGTATCTTGATTTCCTTTCTGCCTTCAGCTACTGTAAATATGTAGCAGATGGTCACCCCTAAGGAATCTTATTGTCTCTCTGTTCTGGTTCCCCTTGCTCCCTGAACTGAATGGCTTTGCTGTTGCTGAAAGCTGGAGATATGTGGCTGAGTGAGAGTTCTCAGCAGAAAGGCATCCACAAAGCCTCACAGGGGTGCTTTAGACTGGCTTCTGTGCTCAGCCTCTGGCCATGCTCAATCCCTAAAATGCCAACTCCCATGTAAGGACTTCTGGGTAACTTTTCTAATCCTGTCTCTTTCTGCCTGCACTTCCTTCCTCCTTCTGCTCATAATTTTTGCTTTTCTTTGTCACTTCTGCTGCTTCTCTTGGGTTGCCTTTTAATCTTTCTGTCTGCATTCCTGGGCCTCCTGTGTCTCTCTGTCTCTCACTTTCTCTCCATTACTGCTTTTCTAACTTCTCACTTCTGTGGTTTTGTGTTTCTCACAACCACAGTGACTCTCTCCTATGAACCTTGGCCTTTCTTTATCTCTGACCACAAAGGTACATAGAGTTTAACACAGAAATGATAAAAGGAAACCAAAGGGATCAGAATGTAGCACTAACAGCATCTGCTACTGCAAGGTCATGCTCAAGTCGTAAACAACTCAAATCTTTCCATGGCTTTTGACAACTAGCATTGTTTCTCACTCATGCCATGTATCCATCGCTTGCCAGGAAGTAGACTCTGCTCATTATTATACTGTAGGGACCTGGAGCAATAAAAAGCTCCCTTTAAGAGGGGAGCATCACACACTGGGGTCTGTAGTGGGGGAATAGGGGAGGGACAGTGGGGGGTAGGGAGGTTGGGGAGAGATAACATGTGGAGAAATGCCAGATATAGGTGACGGGAGGCAGTGGAGGCAGCAAACCACATTGCTGTATAGGTACCTATGCAACAATCCTGCATGTTCTCCACATGTACCCCAGAACCTAAAGTGCAATAAGAAAGCTCCCTTTAAATACATTTTTCTATGATCTCAGATGAGGGGAAAGAGAGAATGTGACTCAAATGCCAACTCTTAAAGCTTCTGCTACAAAGTGACTCATTACTTCTACTCACATCTTACTGGCTGAAGCAAGTTAGTCAACCATCCTTGAATTAATGGAGCAAAAATATGTGAAATTCCCACTGGAAGAGTCACCTCTAGGAAGGACAGCAAAAATGAATGAACAATTATTTGTCCATTATAAGTATTTGGGTTTCTGTCTGTTTTACTTATTCTCTTCTTCGTAAATTTTGGATTTAACTTATCAAATAATGTAAGTAACTTCAGTTTTACAGTTTCTGACATTGCTGAGCTGCAGGATATTTGAAACAGTCATAGTATGACTCTTCTTGGCATGATGTAGAGGAAAAGCACAGTGTGTGAAGCGGGTGAAATCAGAGCTTCAGTCTCAGCCCCCAACATGTAATGACCCAGAAACACTGGGATTTATGTAAGCTCTGTGAGATTCTACATTCTTGTCTAAAAACTAAATATAATAATTCTCCCTCACTGGTTAATTCCAGAATAATCTGTAGTCATTACATGTGAACTCCCTTTCTCCTATGTCTCTCATATTATTCTTATTGAATCAGCAAGCTATCTTTTATAGACTCAACATAAATCAATAAGCAATTTAATGATATACAATTTCGGTTTATGTTTAGGTTGGTGAGACAAAATAACATAAAAAAATAAGAGCAGGGTCTTTGGGATCAGACCTGATTCAAATTCAAACTCTACCATGCAATAGCTGGTGTTAGTAGCTACTATTAGTGTTTTTAGGGTTTTTTTCTTTTTTCTTTTGAGACAGGGTCTGGCTCTGTCACCCAGGCTGGAGTACAGTGGTACAATCAGGGTTCACTGCAGCATCAAACTCCCAGGCCCAAGTGATTCTTCCACTTCAGCCTCCTGAGTGGCTCGGGCTACAGGCACACACCACCACACTCAGCTAATTTTTATATTTTTTGTAGAGATGGAGTCTCACTGTGTTGCCCAGGCTGGTCTTGAACTCCTGGGCTCAAGTAATCCTCCTGCTTCAGCCTCTCAAAGTGCTGGGATTACTGTCATGAGCCACGGCGCAGCCACTATTATCAATATGACTCAGAACTGAAAGCCATTCCATCCCTATTTGCCACGGCTACCACTGGAGCCCGTATCATTCATGATTTATTTGCCTTGCTCCACCCCTTCCTTACTCTGACAAATTGGAATATTAGTAGAAAACAGATTTTAAAATCAGTTTTTATATCACACAAACATTTACTGGTGCTTTCAGCTCAGATATGGAGGAATATCTACGTAAAGAAATGTAAGTTGAATAACTCTTACAAGTTTTCCGAGAGTCTTGGATTTTTCTTCCCTCCCTCCCTCCCTCCCTCCCTCCCTCCCTCCCTCCCTCCCTCCCTCCCTCCCTCCCTCCCTCCCTCCCTCCCTTCCTTCCTTTCTTTGGAACATGGATTTTTGCTCATTGCCCAGGTGGGAGTACAATGGCATGATCTCGGCTTACTGCAACCTCCACCTCCTGGGTTCAACCGATTGTCCTGGCTCAGCCTCCTGAGTAGCTGGGATTACAGGTGTGTGCCACCACAACCTGCTAATTTTATATTTTTATATGTAGAGACAGGGTTTCTCCATGTTGGTCAGGCTGGTCTCAAACTCCTGACCTCAGGTGATCCACCCACCTTGGTCTCCCAAAGTGCAGGGATTACAGGTGTGAGTCACCATGCCTGGCCAAGTATTGGCTTCTTTTACCAAGAAAAACTTCACAGATAAAGAAACTTTTTTTAAAAGTCTTGTTTTTTGTTGTTATTGTTGTTGAAATAAATTTCTCTAATTTTTGAGAGGTAAATAGGTTACTGAAAAATAAGCATTCATTAACAGAATGTGTTACATAAAAATTTATCACACATTTTAAGAGACACATTACAATATATGCAAAAATCAAGACTATGCTTTGTGGTTTCTAGGCATAGTGACACATAGAGCAAATAAAGTCTATGATTCGTATTTGTTTTTGACATCTAAGCAAA
This sequence comes from Callithrix jacchus, assembly GCF_049354715.1. Classification (NCBI taxonomy): domain Eukaryota; kingdom Metazoa; phylum Chordata; class Mammalia; order Primates; family Cebidae; genus Callithrix; species Callithrix jacchus. The sequence goes on along the minus strand of NC_133512.1, from coordinate 104,455,068 downwards.
CTGTCTGGGATCAGTTGTGGGAATAAAGCAAGATGTTTTTGAGGCCTTGCGATGTGCATGCGTGATACAGAGAGTAATATTTTGTTGTTTTTATGTTTCAGAGATGCTCGCATCTTGGGTGATATAAAGTACGCAGCAGGGCAATGCGTCTGCCTTCCTCATACATGGACAAAAAGGAAGAAGGACACTGTAATATCAGAACAAGCTTGACTCCAGATACTGTGGCCTCCTTTCTCTGAGAAGGAGAGTAAAATGAGAGTGGGTTGGGTTAGTGGCTTTCTTTCTATTCAGGATCAGATATCAGATACAGTAACCTAAGCCTTAGAAAAAGAAAATTTTGTTGACTTACTCGTGACAGGTTTTTAAAGGGCCACATATTTTTTGGCACTCCTCCCTTTAAGATATGGCTCTATGCCCCTGCCTCTTGAATCTTGTATTGCTTGGACTCATAAAGTTTGGCAAAAGTGATCATATGTGATATCTGTGACAGTCTTATGTAACAAGTAGATCAAGTAAAGCCTATGATTTGTGTTTGTTTTAGACATCTAAGCAAACTGGGATCAGTTTGGGGGGAGGCAAGACATTTTGGCACAAGCACAGTGTATCTTGTTCATAAAATAGGTGTCCCTTTCTGTCAAGTAGATGCAACTCCTTCAGCCCCCATGTGCCCCTTCAGTCACTCCATCAGCATCTTTGTGCAGTCTACATTCATACAACTGTACTTAGTGGCCCTAATTCAGCCCCTATCTCCATCCACCACCAGGAAAGTACCCTCTTGCTAGACTCTTCAATTATCCAGGAGACCCACATCAATTCTCAAGAAAACTATTTTCTGCCTGATTGCAGCCTACAGGTATTATCATGCGAGATAATTTCTTCTTCAAATATGTCTGAAAATCCAGCAGTTACATATTCCTGTGCAGTAATAAAGAGCTACCCCATCCCCTGATTTGTTAGTGAGTCAGAATTGAGAGAGGAAACTCCCACTCTCAACTCTGGCAGCAGTGAAAATCTGCAGACATGCTAGGAGACAGCTGGAGATAGGGGCAGAAAAGCCCCCAGTAAGAAGATATCTGGCTTTGGGAGGCAGACCACATCAGGAAAACAAAGGATTCCTGCAGCATTTGAAGAAAAAACTCAGGCACCTAGAGTGAGCCATTCAGTCCTTAGCTCCTTCCTTTACCACAAACAAAAAGAGATGAGTTAAACAGTTACGGAAAATGTGATCACAAATTTTCTTCTGTCCCTACGACCAAACATATGCAACCTTTCCATCCATCCTTTTCTAAACATATTGTCCTCGTGCCACTCCAAGTTGGCTTTGTGCCAAAATGTAGAGACAAAGAGAGGTCCTTTGCAGTAGCAATGGGTCTAGATTAGATATGGCACATCCAAGAAAAAAAGTGCACCAGGGAGTTATCTGTGTCTGACCTAATGGCTGGACACAGCCTTATGAGATTCAGTCTAATAATGCAAGTCAAAATGTCAACATATCCCAGGAAATAAAAGGGCAGATCTGAGCAGAGGTGTTGGCATTTTTATTGTAGTCCCTGGCCTCTCTTCCTCTTCTGGAAATGCACATTCAGAGATGATTATGGTGCACTCTAACTCCCTCAGGAACATATACAGCTCCTTTCTCAAGCTCTTCCCTGACTTCAGGCATTTTCTTCTTTAGGTTTTCAAAAACAAAACAATAATTTTATTATGAAACAAGTGAAACAAGAAGTAGCTTAGATTATCAGTAACTGATACGCAGGTGGGTTTTTATGTTTGTGTGTTTTGCCCACGTCCGAGGTCCCGAGTGTGATAATTACATGTAGTCTGATGAAAATAAAGATCAACAAAATAAAGATCAACAAATATCTAAGCTAAAGCATCTTAAAATACTAAGAAATATCTATATCTAAACATCTTTAGCTTAGACGTTTATTAGTATTTTTCAGATTACCTTAGAACCCATGAGGATTGGCCCACCTAAAACTGATTTAGGTCAGAGCTAGTTGAGAGCAGACATTGACAGCAGCATTTCATGACACCTCAAAGGGCTTCTTTGGTTTGTTATACCAGAGGCTGCTGACCAGTAAGAAGGTTCAGAAAGGGGGTCGACAGGAAAATAAAAATGGGAAAACTATCTTGTTTTATTCTGCTGCCCTCATTTGCTTGGGTTTCACACAGAGGAACAAGCAGCTGTCATAGTCAAACACCACACAGGTGAAACGGGAGGCATGAGTGGAGAAGGGTTATTTTTTAGCCAGAGGCTGAGGGGTTACTGGAGATGAAGCTGGTATAGGAATCAATCCAGATCAACGAAGCAATCACAAAGGAAATGTCCATTAATTAACTGTGTGAAAAGATGAAGAGTTGACTGAGGAAGAAATCCCTGGGAGACTGAAGACTTCGTCAACTCAAATGACTGCATTTCTCATTCATCTCATCAAGTAAAAGAAGAAGTTAACAAAAAGGAAATGGGGCAGTTCTTCAAAGCCAGGAAAGCCCGGGAGACTAGAGTAATAATTCCCATCACTGTTTCAATTCTAGCTCTTTCTCTTTGGAAAGGCTAGAAAGGAAACAAGAGTTAACATTGCTCCATGTGCCTTTAACCCCAAAGGAAATAAGGACAGATTTAGGATTATTCCCCTCGATTATGGAGGCTTCTCTATGTTATGATCATTTAACAGAGTTAATGCTCCATATTTATAAGGAATGAACACAGTTGTGCAAAGATGAGTGGATCTGGTCAGATAAGTGGTTCACCAGGCACCAAAGCTGCACGGTAGTTATTGCAACAGGCCAAGGAATGTCCCCCAAAGATGTCCAAGCCCTAATCCTTGGAATTTGTGAAAATGTTGCTTGACATAGTAAAAGGGACTTTGCAGGTGTGACTGTGTTGAAGACCTTGAGATGAGGGGATTAGCCTGGGTGTTCCAGGTGGGCTGAATCTAATCTTAGGGATTTGTAAATGTGGAGAAACTTTCCTTCTGAGTTCAGTCAAGAGCTACATGATGACAGAAGTCCGTTCTGAGAGACACCTGTGCCTGGCTTTGAAGATGGCTGAGGGAACCATAAACCAAGGAATGTGGGCAGCTTCTAGAAGCTGGAGAAGCAAGGAGACTCCAAAAAGGAAGGTAGCCCTCATGACATCTTGATTTTAGCTCATTGAGGCCTGTGTCAAGTTACTGTCCTGCAGAATTTGTCAGGTAATAAATTTGTGTTGTTTGCTGTGTACAAAATATGTGGTAATTAGCTACAGAAGCAATAGAAAATGAATAGTCATGAAGGCCCACGTAGCCCCTGTCTATCCTCCTGCCTTTCAGTTCCCAAGCCCCTGCCTCCAGCCCTGCTCTGGCCAACACCTGTCTGCCTACGTGAGCTCCCTGCCAACAACTGGCTACTTTCTTCTTCCTCCTCCATTTCTAGCCTTGTGACCTACATTCTTCTTTGCTTTCCTTCTTTTTTTGAGACCAAATCTTGCTTTACTGCCCAGGTTGAAGTATAGTGGCGCGATCTTGGCTCATTGCAACCTCCACCTCCTGGGCACAAGCAATTCTCCTGCCTCAGCCTCCTACATAGCTAGGATTATAGGTGCCCACTGCCACACCTGGCTAATTATTTGTATTTTTAGTAGAGATGGGGTTTCACCATGTTAGCCAGGCTGTTCTTGAACTCCTGACCTCAAGTGATCTACCCACCTTAGCCTCCCAAAGTGCTGGGATTATAGGCATGAGCCACCACGCCCGGCTTCTTCTTTGCTTTCAATGGATCAGCTCCAAATTTCAGTTCTAGGCTCAAGTCCTACAGAAAGATTGCCTAGCCAACCCCTCCAGCCCTGGCTGTTCTTAAACTCAGGGCCCATTTGCATTATTTTCACTGCACAGTTTCTCCTTGAAATCTCTGAGTCATTATTTCTGTCTCAGAGTGGATAGGGTTGAGCTGTAGGTATCATGCATAAAGCTTAAATGACTATGAGATGAAAGACTGTGACTCAGAGTTTACTAGAGAGCTGGAAGCTTAGAGTGGCCTCACCATATTCTCTTTACCTTTACCCCAGGGTGCACATCTTCTCACAGGAGCCAGATCCCAAGATGTATCCACAAAGGACCCTGCCTCTGGAGGCAGAGATCTGCTTATTAATCTCACTGTTTGGTTCCCAGACTTCTCCAGATGAAACTTTCTTTGGAGAATTTTAACAAGAGGCTGCTATGGTCCCAGGCTTCCATTCCCTGCCTCCCTAGATCCCTAAACCCTGAATCCATTTGGAGACAAAATATCCAAATATTGTCTCCAAATGGAAACTCTGGATCCAGTCCTGACTAGGTACCCGGGCTGTCGTAATTTTAGTCCAGCTGGGAAAATTCCTTTGCATTTGTTCCATGATCTCATATTTTTTCCATGGTCATAGGAGGAGAAGGGCCGGGAGACACGTACTGCAAAGGTGCTGATCCTAAGCCATCAGCTACTTGGGTGTATCTAGGTCTTTATCCCTTTCTTTATTCAGATCTTTTTCTCAAATGTTACTTGCTCAAAACAGAGGGCATCTCATTATTCTAAGGAGTAACACCAGTGCCTCAGAAGTCCCCAGAGGGCTCCTTGGCTCCCTGTCATTCCCACAGAAAACACTTGGCTGGAGTCTTTCTGTAAACTGTAAACATCACTAAGTCATGGAGGACTTGCAGATGTGGACGAGAGAAAGAGCTGAGAACATTCATCCTTGAGGAAAAGGGACAGAACCAGTACCTTTCCCCTCTGATCTCCTGAGGGACTTCTTTTCCATCTCCCAGCCCCACATCAAAGCTGCTACCCCTGGCTTTGTAGTGATACAGGGTAGGCGCTGGGTTAGAAAATCCGCATAAGGACTGGCAGTTTTAGCTCACCCAGCAGTGCCACCCCTTCCCAGCTGTGCACAAAGGCCCTGTCCACCCTTGCCAGCTGCAAGACACAACCCAAGGTCAAGAGCCTGCATCTCTGATGTCACTCACATTACAGAGTGAGGCCAGCAGGCAGGCATCTCCAGGTATGAATGCCTAAGTGAGAGCGGTTTACAAAGAGGACACCATGCTTGGAGGTTAAGGTGAGTGGTGGAAGTCTCTGTGTCAGTCAGGTTCTCATGCAACACAAACATAAGGACTGAGTTTGAATTTGGTCAGTGCTGGGCTAGATTTTAGACTTACCATTAAGGTTTGTCAGTGGCATGGGTTCAAGGCATTATTTATTTATTTTATTTTTTGAGATGGAGTCTCGCTCTGTCGCCCAAGTTCGAGTGCAGTGATGTGATCTTGGCTCATTGCAACCTCCACTTCCCAGGTTCAAGCAATTCTCCTGCCTCCGCCTCCAGAGTAGCTAGGATTACAGGCACCCGCCACCACACCCAGTTGATTTTTGTATTTTTAGTAGAGACTGGGTTTTACTGTGTTGACCAGCTTGGTCTCAAACTCCTGACCTCGTGATCTGCCCACCTTGGCCTCCAAAAGTGCTGGGATTACAAGCATGAGCCACTGCACCCAGCCAGTACAAAGCTTTTTAAAACTAGAATGCCTTTGCTGGGTAGCCAGGACACAGCCCCAAATGAAGCTTTTATGGGGCTGGAGAAAGGGTCAGAGTATAACTATACACAGCTTCACACCTTCCACTCCTTACAGTGTGTGTTGTAAATACTTACGTTTGTGTGTGTTTGAAATGTTTTAAAGTACCCTTTTAGTGAACTGAAATTCCAAGGAACAGTGTAAAGCTGTAAAGATCTTCACACACACACACACACACACACACACACACACACACACCCTGGCAACAAGAAGTGTGGAGAGACGATGGCCCAAGAAAATCTGCGTTCTATTGACAGTTGCAACAATAAGAACTTGATAACAATAACGATAACAACAACAACAACAATGATATGTTAGCTAGTATGTGCCAGTCACTGCCCTAAAAAGTTTACTTATTTAATTTTATAATCACCTTAGAGTCTAAGTACTAGTATTACCTTTACTCTATAGCTGAGTAAATGGAGGCTCTGAGACAGTAAGTAACAAAGAAGAGCAGATTTATGACCCATGACAAGCAAGTCTGGAGCCAGAGTCCTAACACAGGCGGGCCAACTCCATAGCTTGTGCTTCCCACCAACGCAGGAGGGGAGGTGTACTAGGGAGGCAAAGCTGTGACCTCGGGTAGATGGCTGATGCGATCTCTGCTCATTGTAACCTCTGCCTCCTGGGCTCAAGCAATTCTCTTGTCTCAGCCTCCCAGAGAGCTGGGATTACAGGCACCCACCACCACTACCTGCTAATTTTTTGTATTTTTAGGAGAGACGGGGATTCATTTGGATTTCCAGGCCTTACTCCCTGACCTCCTGTACCCTTTCTGCTCTCCATCTTTGCAAACATTAAGCAGAGGGCCACTCTAGAGAAAGCTAATTTCTGGACTCAAACCTCTGACTATCACTAATTTCATAATCACTGCTAGAGAAATGTACACAAGTGAGGGTCTTCAGAGAGACAGCTCAGAAAGGTTTGCAGGGACCCTTTAAAAGGGGTCTGGGGGTACCACCTCTGGGTGTGACACAGACACATCGGCCTACATCGGGAGCTTCTGGGTCATGTGCACTAATGTTTTCTCTCCCTCTCTCTCTTTTTTCTGTTTTCTTCCCTTTCCTGTCTTTCTCTTTTTCTCCCTCTCCTATATTTGAATTTTTTCTGTTCCTTCTCTGTTCCTCTGTTATTTCCTTCTTGTTTTCTCCCTAAATGTCAATGTCTCTTGCCATGTGGATGTCTGTTGCCATGTGGTCTTCCTTAATCTGCTCCTGTTTTTCTTTCTTCCTTTCTTTCTTTTTTTTTTTTTTTTTATTTGAGATGGAGTCTTGCTCTGTCACCCAGGCTGAAGTGCAGTGGCACAACCTCAGCTCACTCTAACCGTGGCCCCCCAGGTTCAAGTGATTCTCATTCCTCAGCCTGCCAGGTAGCTGAGATTGCAGGTGCCTACACCTGGCTTATTTTTGTATTTTTAGTACAGACAGGGTTTCATCATGCAGGCCACACTGGTCTTGAACTCCAGACCTCAAGTTATCCACCCGCCCCAGCCCACTGGGATTACAGGCGTGAGCCACTATTCCCAGCCTTCTCTCTTTTTCACAATGGCTTTCTATGCCTTTCACTTCTCGGATACCTTCACTCTGTTTTGCTATGATTCTCCTATTCCCATTCTGTTATCTTTATTGCTTTTTCTTTCTGCTTTTCTGTTTATCACTCGCTGGCTACTTGCCTCTCTCTCTCTATTCTCTGTCTCTGTCCCTGTTTCTTCTGTTTCGTGGTCAGTGGTTCTCTGTCTCTCTCTGTTTCTGCCTCTCCAGCTGCCTTTTGTTTCCCTTGCCTGTAGGACCCCAGCCCGTGGATCATGGCAAATCTGAGTCAGCCCTCGGAATTTGTCCTCTCAGGCTTCTCTTCCCTCGGCGAGCTGCAGGCTCTTCTGTATGGCCCCTTCCTTGTGCTTTACCTTCTCGCCTTCATGGGAAACACCATCATCATAGTTATGATTGTAGCTGACACCCACTTACATACACCCATGTACTTCTTCCTGGGCAATTTTTCCTTGCTGGAGATCTTGGTAACCATGACTGCAGTGCCCAGGATGCTCTCAGACCTGCTGGTCCCCCACAAAGTCATTACCTTCACTGGCTGCATGGTCCAGTTCTACTTCTACTTTTCCTTGGGTTCCACCTCTTTCCTCATCCTGGCAGATATGGCCCTTGACCGCTTTGTGGCTATCTGCCACCCACTGCGCTATGGCACGCTGATGAGCCGGGCTGTGTGTGTCCAGCTGGCTGGGGCTGCCTGGGCAGTTCCTTTCCTAGCCATGGTACCCACTGTCCTCTCTCGAGCTCATCTTGATTATTGCCACGGCAACGTCATTAACCACTTCTTCTGTGACAATGCACCTCTCCTACAGTTGTCCTGCTCTGACACCCACCTACTGGAATTCTGGGACTTTCTGATGGCCTTGGCCTTTGTCCTCAGCTCCTTCCTGGTGACCCTCATCTCCTATGGCTACATAGTGACCACTGTGCTACGGATCCCCTCTGCCAGCAACCGCCAGAAGACTTTCTCCACCTGTGGGTCTCACCTCACACTGGTCTTCATTGGTTATGGTAGTACCATCTTTCTGTATGTCAGGCCTGGCACAGCTCACTCTGCGCAAGTCAAGAAGGTTGTGGCCTTGGTGACTTCAGTTCTCACCCCCTTCCTCAATCCCTTTATCCTTACTTTCCGCAATGAAATAGTTAAAACAGTGCTACAGGGGCAGATGCAGAGGCTGAAAGGCCTTCGCAAAGCACGATAATGAGCCCAGGGTGCAGGGGCCTCCGGCCTGTCTCCATCGAGCAGTTCTGTAAGGAGAGAGACTTCTGGCAAGTGGGAAGACCACTGTTGAGTTTCTTTAGTTTTCTTTTCCTACAGTGAGCCCTCAGTGCTGCACAGTCTGGTCCAAAGCTTTTAAGGGCCACCATGGAAGTGTTCCCTATATCCCCTGGCAGCCATAAGAACTCTGAGAGTAGCCCAGAGCTTTCAGTAAAGGGAAGTGCATGTGCTTTGCATTTAAGGAAGAGTAGTCAAGAAGTGCTCTCTGATGAAGAGATAGTATCCAGTCCCAGTATATATATATGTGTACGTATGTGTGTACATATGTGTGCATGTGTGTATGCATGTGCATATGCATGTGTGTGCATGTGTGTGTGCATGTGTGTGTGCATGTGTGTATGTGTTCAGGGTGTGCTTCTCTGTCACAATGTGCATCCATTGCTGAATGGAGGCACCACGAGTCCTTGGGCTACCTGGGATCAAGGGAAGAAGCAAACCTTACCAAAAACAAACCGATTGTTTTTCAATGTGTGTGTGAGTGTATGGGGTGGGGGGCTGGGTCCTTGTATAATTATTCATCCATTTATTTATTCATTTCACCAATATGAGTAGGCTGTGTGTCTCAGGCACTGCAACAGGTATAGGGTAAGAAGGTAAAGATGGCATAAATGGTCCTTAACCTGACAAAGCTCTTGGCCTAAGGAAGGAAAGAGTGATAGGGTGATAAAGGGCTGTTTCCAGCACAGCAGGGAATATGCAACAGTGGAATCCCAGAAGGTTTATGAGCACCCAGGAGAGCAACGCTGAGACCAGACGGGGCTGAGCGACGGCTTCCTGGTGAGATGACACCTGAGTAGCACATCGAATATAAGGTGGACAGTGTGAGAGTGCAATTCATCAGGTACCTTTGCCTCAGAGAAAGACGAAACAGAAAAATTAAACAAGATAAATCTCCACTAGTGAGGAATTACATGGTTTCCAGAGAGGAAATATTCAGAGTTTTAGAAGGATAGACTTTGCTTCTGTATGATTAGAAACATTCGTTTGCCTGAAGGCAAGGGATTGTAATACATCTAGTAAGTTCATTTATTCAGTCATTATATATCCTATTTTACACACATACATATTATGCTACACATTACATAAAATATGAACATTATGTTACGTTCACATATGTGTGCGAATAAAATACTTGAAAGCCTATGATGTGCCATGCTGCCTTTGGAATAAAGCATCAGCTCTGCTGTCCTCCTTCCTCCAACTATCGCCTGAAAGTTAAAAATCTTTCAGTTACTTTGACCTCAGGATCACGGAGTTCCCTTAGCTTTTGCCGATGCAGAATTTTCTAAAGTAGCCCCGATTTAAGCTGTTCTGACACATTGTTTCTGTAAATACACTTTTACCAAACACCATTTCCCAATTTGTGATATATAAACTACAATCAGAAGTTTATTCGTAGCTACACATACTTGAAAACAATAAAACTACTAATTTATCACAAATGTCAAGCATTTAAAAAATCCACTATGTGGAAGTGAAAGAGGTCGACTCCTTTGGAGCCTGGAAGATGGGGCTCACTTAGCAGCCCACTGGTTCTTCTCGTGACCCCGTTCACTCCAAGCTAACTCCTTCCTAAATGAGGCCCCCCTTTCTCTGGCTTTCTGGAAGTGTCTTTCTTGCTTGCTGAAATACCCCTAACTCAAGTCGGAGGGTCTTTTTAAGTTCCTAGTTTCCATTTCTGGACCAAAATTTTGCTTGTTCTTTAATTATATAACCGAGCAATGACTCTGGTGTCTGCAGTAGCTATTGAATGAATTGATGTTTTTTCCCTCTAATTATTCTCTGCTTGCTACCTAGAAAAGTATTTGTAGAGTAAATGAAAGAAGGATGAGTAAAGTAAGAACAGTTCTACTAGCAATATCTTACTTTTGTATACTTTTTATACTTTATGAGCCACCTTTACATATATTTTCCATTCGGTTTTACCCTCATAGTAATTCAACTAAATAAAGATTCACCGAGATCACCCATCATGAGCAAAACACTTTAACAGCAGTGACTGTTAAAGATGAAAGAAATGCGGAGTCTGACCTCAAAGAGTTCCCCATGTGCTGGGAAAATTAAAAAGTGTGGTTAATTTCATAAGGTGTTTTCCTATAGAGTGTATGAGAGCTCAGAAGGAAACTTTCTGATTCTGAAACTGCAGCAAGCAGTGTTCCTGATCCACTTTAGTGGGCAAGGGAAACACGGCTGAGAGGAAAAATGAGTTGGTCAAAGAAACGGCAGAACTGACAGCAGAATCTGATTCTTCAAACTGTTTTTCCATCTCCCCACCTTTGAAATTTTCTTCTTCCATCTGAATTAAAAGAGGGGTTGATTCAAAGTTGGACTCTCCAGGATCTGAAGTTGCTCAGTTTTGCCTCCTCTAAACCCCTCCGGAGTACATATCTGTCAGCAATTCTGGTAACCCCGTTCCTCACAGTTATTGCACACTTAGTCTCCATCACTTGAAAGAAACATATATTGACAGAAAGCAAGTATAGATTCAATGTCACTTTTAAAGATTGTGTTTCAACATCAAAGACATAGAAGCAACCTAGATGCCCATTAATGGTGGACTGGATAAAGAAAACGTGGTACATATACTCCAGAGAATACTATGCAGCCATAAAAAAGAGTAAAGTCATGTCATTTGCAGAAACTCAGATGGAGCTGGAAGCCATTATCGTAAGCAAATTAAGACAGAAACAGAAAACCAAATACCGTGTTTTCTCTTATAAATGGGAGCTAAACATTGAGTATACATGGGCACAAAGAAGGGTATTGTAGACACTGGGACCTACTTGAGGGTGGAGGGAGGGAGGAGTGTGAGGATCAAAAAACTGTCTATTAGGTATTATGCTGATTACTTGGGTGACAAAGTTATCTGCACACGAAACTCCAGCAACATGCAATTTATCCATGCAACAAACTTGCACATGTACCCCTTGAACCCAAAATAAAAGTTGAAAAGAAGGAAAGAAATTTGTATTTTATTTCTCACAATTGATTCCATGAACATTTGAAATATAGGAAATGTCTGGAACCAATATATCCAGACATCTCCAGGTCACATCCACATGGAATTCTAACAGTGAACCAGAGGCTGGGCCTCTCGATAGAGTCACTCAAGAAGTTTAAAGTCAGACTAGGATGAGAATCTTCAGGGTCTGTATCCTGGTTACTGTCTCCAGAAACAGGACCTGGAATAAAAGTTACTAAGAAAAAAATGCCTCCAATAATAGCAGATGCATCCCCAAATTCCCTCTTCCAATGCCCTTCACATTGTTGAGACTGGAACAAGGGCTTTCTTAGACAATTTCCTGTTTGAAAATTCCATCAGCATATTGTCTAGATCAGCGTTACTCAGATATTAATGTACACAGGAATCACCTGGGTATCTTGCACAAATGCAGATTCTGATTTAGGAGATCTCAGCCTGAGACTCTGCATTTCCAATAAGCTCCCAGGAGAGGCTACTGCTGTTTCAAGGAGGACACTTTGGGTTTTGTTTGTTTGTTTGTTTGTTTGTTTGTTTGTTTGTTTGTTTTGAGACAGTCTCACTCTGTTACCCAGGCTGGAGTGCAGTGACACAATTTCGGCTCACTGCAACCTCCGCCTCCCGGGTTCCAGCGATTCTCCTGCCTCAACCTCCTGAGTGGCTGAGATTACAGGCACACACCACCATGCCTGGCTAATTTTTTTGTATTTTTAGTAGAGATGGGGTTTCATCACACTGGCCAGGATGGTCTCAATCTTCTGACTTCATCATCCACCCTCCTTGGCCTCCCAAAGTGCTAGGATTACAGGTGTGAGCCACTGTGCCCAGCCTCAAGAAGCACACTTTGAAGAGCAAAGAACCACAGGCAAGGCTGTGGGGCTGGTCAGGCTGCGTGATGCTGGATTACATTGGGTGATGGCTGCGAAGGCCCAAAGCAATTCATACCTTCCCCAAAACTGACCAGAGACCCCACTTCCAAGGAAATCCTATGAAAAACAGGCAATAGCTGGCTACAGGATATTGATTATTTTTAGTTTTTAAAGAGGGGAATGTGCAGAGATGAGAAAGTGCAGGAAGGAGTCCCCAGAGAGGACACTGAGTGACTCCTGTGCTGATTATTTTAGGAGAAGAAGCCAAGGAAACGTATCTGCATCTCAGAAGGAGATAATTACTTCCCACTTAGCTTTTCAGTTTTTTCAGGAAGTTTGTAAGGAGGGCAAGTAATTAGTCTCTTGAGAAGTGAAAAAGACAAAGTTCTTGGATGTAAAACTTTTCCCTACTGGCCTTTACAGCAGAATCAGAAGTATCTTCCCACTTTTGGTGAGGCCCACAAATGCAAACATGTACTGTGGTAGTTGGGAAAAAAAAGAAAGCTACATTAGAGATCAAGCTAAATGGCAGAGCCAGTAAGACAGTGTTGCCTCCAGGCTCTGTGTCCTGGAAGGCTTCCCCTACAACTATTCTTCATAGTCTTGGCCCTAGGGGGTGGCTCCCACACTGCGATTTCACACTGCAAGTTATGAGCAGGGCCTCTCCTCTAGGGATCTGTGGATGGAGCCAGCTTCAGAAGTGAGAGGAAGTTTGTATCTACTCTTTGTCCTGCTTTGCTAATTCTAGCCCAGCCTAGTTGAGACTCAGTCTAGTATAAGAAACCAGACCTGGAGCTCTTCCTGCCCCCATCATCTTCCCATGACTTTCCATGCCATCCACAGATTTCCAAGGAATGCCTCTTTCATCAGCCCTCCCACCCCATGACCCACAATATCAGTCCCACTCCATTTACTCCTTCTCGTCTGACTTCTGCCATCTTTGCTTCGACCATCCTGGTAATCAGGGCCAGATGGAAGAAGTGGGAAGCCTGGGTGTGAGGGGTGCTTCCATCAAGGAGCAGTCAGTCCAAGAGAGGGGAACCAACAGAGGCACATGACTCCTCCTGTGCTGGGGTGCCAGGCCTCTCTGCTCTTCTTAGAGCACCTCCCATTTTCAGAACCCTATCCTAGACCTTGAAACCAGGTCCTGGAAAGGAAACCTACCCAAAATAAAAGTCAAACACAAAGCAACTTAAAAGAATGTAAGCAAAACCACAGATCTGAGAAAGAGAGGTTTTAATAGGACATTTTAATAATAGCTAAATTATTATTACGGTGTATTTACACCACATTCCCTATCTGTTCTTTAACTATCTCAGATGCACAGAAACTTGCCTTTGAGACACTGTAACAGTATGTGTCATTAGTTCTCTGCAGTGCAGGAGAAGAAACTTGCCTGAAGATGAGGGAGCAGCAGAGACTGAGAAAAAAGAGATTGAGGAGCTCCAGCCTGGGCATGTGGGTGCCCACCTGTGGCAAGTCTACTCTTGACTTGCCAGGTACTCTCCAGCCCTGTTAAGAGCTCACCCTCTCACCTCCAGGTGCTGGGTCTCTAAGGAAGATCCTTTTGGTCACATCCTACATGACATCCTTGACCTCATTCCAGAAGGTGAAGATGAAGGGGTTACCATTGCAGTCACCAGGGCCACCATTTTGTTGAGGTGTGTGGAGTGGCCCTTGCCTGGCCTCACATAGATGAAGATGGCATTGCCATAGCTCAGAACCACCACTGTGAGGTGAGAGGCGCAGGTGGAGAAGGCCTTCTGGCCCCCAGAGGAGGAGGGGATGTGCAGCACTGCAGCCACAATGAGGATGTAGCAGAGAATAATGAGCAGCATGGTGGTCATCAAAAAGATCAGGGACAGGAAGAGGTCCCTGCGCTTAGTGTGGTGGGTGTCAGAGCAGGCAAGCTTGAGCAGTGGGGCAGAGTCACAGAAGTAGTGGTCAATGACATTAGGGCCACATAGAACCAGAGCCATGTTTTCTGCAGTGTGGGAGAGACAATGAAGAGGAACCCAAACATCCAACAGGCCACCACCAGCTTCACACACACTGGACCGTTCATGATGGTTGGGTAGTGCAGGGGGTGGCAGATGGCCATGTAGTGACCAAAGGCCAAGATGTTGAGGATCAGGAAGTTGGTGGAGCCCAGGGAGAAGTAAAAGAAAGACTGGGTTAGGCATTCGGCCAAGGACATGGTCCTGTGAATGGATAGCAGGTCTACCAAAATCCTAGGTACCACAGTGGAGGTGACCAGCATCTCCATGAGGGAGAAGTTGCAGAGGAAGAAGTACATAGGTGAGTGAAGGTAGAAGTCTAGGAAAGTGAGGCTGATGATGGCCAGGTTGCTCAGCAGCATCAGCACATATATCAACAGGATCACAGCAAATAGCAGAACCTGGATCTCATGGAGATGAGAAAATCCCAGGAGCTCAAACTCCCTGACAATGCTGTAGTTACCCATTGTACTTGATGCCCATTCTATGTGACACCTGCGAGGGGTTGGGAAATGTTAGTAGGAGATTGGCATCAATCTCTCTCTTGATCAGGTCCCCACGGTGCTGGCCTGGCTCCCCAAGCACAGTAGCCTGTGTCCACAGTTGACCCCAGAAGACACATTCTCAAAGGGAAGGAGTTTCCCTGGGGTGAGGAATGGATTACTGCCTGGGATGAGTAGATTTACGACTTGGCCACCTCTACGTTATCACTACTCTTAAGCTCTTCCTCTTCTGTAGTCTACTCACTGCATATATTATACAACACACTTAATAAGCTCCAACTCTGTACAAGACATTTGGCTGGGTCTGAGGGTGAAGTGGTAAACACTTCCTAACTGCCAAATCTAATGATCTGTTGCTCAAATAATAGCTGATATTTATTGTTCTTTCCCTGTGCCAGACAATGTGCTAGATACCTTACACATTACTTCCTTCCATCTTTTTTGCCCAATCCTCATCCTCTTTTTCTTCTCTATAACATTTCAGGGTACAGATAACCCATTTTTGAATTCATGCCCACCCTTGACTGCAAGGACCCTGAATTCTTGAATTTCTCCTACCAGCCTAGTTTCCCTTGTCTGCCTCCTCTAGCTCCCTGTCTTCTGCCATTTTCTAAACATGGATGTCCCCACATTTCTTATATTTAAAAAAAAATCCTATTTTCTCCTTCAGAAATCTCACCTTCTTTAACCAAAGCAATCTTTAAAATGTAAATGAATTTCAAATCTGGATTTTGTCCTCCTCTGAGTCCCAGCCCACATCTCTAACCACCAGATTGACCGCACATTCAACACATCTAAAGATACACGCATAGTCCTCCCCTCCTGCAAAGACCATGTTCATGACTCCCAATTCCCCAGTCATCTGGGCTGGAACCTGGAAGCATCTAGTCTTCCTTTTTTTATCCATAGCCATCACCCTAGTTTCAGGATCTGTTTCCTCTCAACCACTGAAACAACATTCTTAATTTTTTTTTTATTGGTAGATTGCTCAATCACCAACCTATCCATGTACCATACTATTATATTTTATTTTCCTAAGTTACTGTGTCATTCAACTGTTTTTAATAATCTGTCACAATGGGATTTCACTTACAATTACTTTCAAAATCAATCAAACTAGCCAACTATATATCATCATTCAGAAAAAGAGTAAAAGGATGCATTTTAAAATATTAACAATGGCTATATCTGGGTGTGGGTTACAAAAATTTACTTTTTAAACATCTTGTATTGAAATTACATATATTTAATGTGTTATATTAGTCTGTTCTCACACTGCTATAAGGGCCCACCCAAGACTGGATAATTTATAAAGAAAATAGGTTTAATTGACTTACAGTTCAGCATGGCTGGAGAGGCCTCAGGAAACGTATGATCATGATGGAAGATGAAGCAAACATGTTCTTCTTCACATGGCAGCAGCAAGGAGAACTGTGGAGCAAAGGAGAGAAAAAGACCCTTATAAAACTATCAGATCTCATGAGAACTCACTATCACGAGAACAGCATGGAGGTAACCACCCCCATGATTCAATTACCTCCCACAGGGTCATTCCCACAGGATGTGGGGATTATGGGAAGTACAACTCAAGATGAGATTTGGGTGGGGACATAGCCAAACCATATCAAGTGTACATAGCATGAGGTTTGGATATAAATATACTTAGTAAACTTATTGCTATAGTCAAGCTAATGATTATATCCATCTCTTTATAGAGTTACCATTTTTCGTGTGTACTGAGATGACCTAAGGTCGACCCTTTTAGCAAATGTCAAGTATGTAACACAGTATCACTACCTGTAATCCCTATGCTGAACACTAGATTGCTAGAACTTATTCTTCCCACCCAACTAAAACCTTGTACCCTTTGTTCTTCTATATGCACATACTCATTTCCAAATTCTGTTCACTTAAATTTGAATTATCTTTATATATTATTTTAGTGATAAAAAATATTAACAACAACAATCTCTTCCCTTGTCAGTCAAACCAAGCACAAATTCTCCCTGGCAACTTCTTCCCTGCATGACTCTGTTCATTCACTACCCCCAAAGCTTCACCCTCCCACCTCCTGGTCACACACTTTGTGCTACCACCAAACTGAAACCTTGCTATTCTCCATAAGTTAATTCCACTTTGCCTTCAAACCCTTCCGTTTTTATTCCTGTGCTTAGAATACTTTGTTCTGCCATCTTTGCCTGGCAAATTCTTAATCACCAACCAGGGACAATCTCAAATGTCCCCTCCTTTACAAAGCTCCTCTATGCAGATGTGAAGTAATCCTGCCTGGAGTTTCCAATCAGGAAAGTTAACATGATCTGCCTTGCATTATAATTGTGTACCAGTCAGATTCCAAATCCTGGACTCCCAGTATCTCAGTGTCAGGGCTCGTTTTTCATCTTTATAATCCTCAGAATACCAAGCAACATGCCTTGCACAGTGTAAATGGTCATTACATTTTAGTTAAACAGGTCAGGTGCACTGGCTTACACCTGTAATCCCAGCACTTTGGGAGGCAGACTCAGGAGAACTGCCTGAGGCCAGGAGTTTGAGACCCAGCCTGGGTAACATAGAGAGACCCAGGGAGGAAGGCAGCAAATCACACTGCCATGTGTGTACCTATGCAACTGTCTTGCATGTTCTTCACATGCACCCCAAAACCTAAAATGCAATAAAAAAATACATAGAGAGACCCTATCTCTACAAAAATAAGAAAGCAATAAATTGTGATTACAACACTGCACTACAGCCTGGGCCACAAAGAAGACACTCTCTCAAAATAATGATAATAATAATTGTGGTTAAACGAATCAGCACATATGTTAGGTTTTCACTTTTGGTCCTGAGAAGTAAAGTTTTGCCAAACGGAAACTCATATTTTCTTTAATGATAATGTGTATGTGTGCTATGAGGACTTTAACAAAATGTAATGGGGCAATCACAACCCCGTAATTTCTTATCAGAAACCTAAAATGAGACCAAGCCCAGAAAGGCAGGATCCTGGAATCAAGCACACTATTATTTTTGCAGCAAAATACAAAAATATTCACACTCAATGAAATAAAGGCAGAAATGGGCTCATGTTTATTAGTTCAGAACAAGTTAAGCCATTTAATTGCTTTGACTCAACATTTAAGATGGAACTTTCAGTATTCAAAGCATTTTGATTACATACTTGTGGATAAAGGGTTGGGCATGGGTAGATCCCATTCACTGAGGGCGCAATCATTACCAACTTCATATCATAGATGATAAAAACAGAGGCTCTGAACATTTAAGGATCTTAATCCCAAGTCATATCATCAATAAATGTTGAGTTGGGATTTGAACCTAGAGTTTACAATTCCAATATCTATTTGTTTGTAGTAATCAAAACCCCAAGTATGTGGAATCTGCAAAGTGTTCAATCAAGTACAGCGTCATATCAATCTCCAAACACAGGACTCAAAGCTTATTGCTTATATGTACAAATAAAAATGCTTATACCTACAAAAAAATCTATTTAATACATGGCAAATGAATGAATGTATTAAAGTCCCACAATCAGCTGTGGACTATCAGTAATAGGTAGGAGATGGGGAGGGTGTCCCTTTCCCAGCAGAAAGATCTAAGTTGGCTCTCAAATGCTATTGCAAGACTAGTTAGAGGTGCTCCAAACAAGGTCTGCCCTCAGCCCTCCATCTCTTATGGGGAATCTGTGATTGTCCAGACACCCAGGA
Source organism: Callithrix jacchus (assembly GCF_049354715.1). NCBI lineage: Eukaryota > Metazoa > Chordata > Mammalia > Primates > Cebidae > Callithrix > Callithrix jacchus. Next base: position 104,436,598 of record NC_133512.1, on the reverse strand, counting down.
AGCTGCTGTTCCTCTAATTACCACTTCCCAGACTGTGACCTCACCCTATTCAGCCTCGATATTGATGCCCTTCATATTCTGCAGGTGTTATAAATTCCTAAGCCAGAAGGAGAAATTCAACCCATGGGCCTGTTTTGTGTTTTATTTTCCACCTGCCACTCAGAAAGCAACATCTTTCTACCAAGATTCAGAGACATCACATCTTGAGGCTCTGCAGTCTAAAACATCTCAAGTCTTGGAATCAGAGTCAAAGGAGAATTCTAAGACAATCAAGTCAGGAGTACTCCAGTTCATGCGGCAGGCTTAGCTTCATACCACACCAGCTGGCCTCCTTTTCAAACTGGCCTTCAGCACAGCCCCCATTTTTGTGCCCTTGCCATTCACCCCTCATCCCAAACCCTCTTGCATTTCTCCTCCCAACCTCTGTTCAGCTGCTTAAACTTTTCACCCTTAGTTTGTTTTTTCCCTGATCAAAATCTCAACTCTCCTCTCAGGTTTGATGACTGATGCTCCTCTCTTCATACAAAATTCATGTCAGTCACTTCTTTCTGAGGCATCAAGACTCTGAGTCACAACACCCCTCAACTCCAATTCAGCAAGCCTGCAACTTGGGATGAGTCCCCGGAGTAAGTTTTAGGGCTTCTTGTGCTTGTTCAATAATTTTACATTCCAAGTTTTTATTTTGGAAAACTGACTGTTAATTACAAGTGAAGTTAACACAGGTAAAGTGTAACTTGAATGTCAAATAGACTTTTTTCTACATCAGAGTATTTGACAAAATAGGTTTCCCTCAGTGCAGCCTGTCCTTGCTAGAGAACAGATCCTCTCTGAAGCCCAGGACTCCTGCATTCCCAAGATTCAGGCAAACTCAACTGGTCCAACCAGTAGACCATCCAGTACTCAATCAAAACAGGCCAAGCGGCTGGGGCACGGTGGCTCATGCCTGTAATCCCAGCACTTTGGGAGGCCGAGGTGGGTGGATCATGAGGTCAGGAGTTCACGACCAGCCTGGCCAAAATGGAGAAACCCTGTTCTACTAAAAATACAAAAATTTGCCAGGTGTGGTGGCAGGTGCCTATAATCCCTGCTACTCGAGAGGCTGAGTCAGATAATTGCTTGAACCCGGGAGGCAGAGGTTGCAGTGAGCCGAGATAGTGCCACTGCACTTCAGTCTGAGTGACAGAGCAAGACTCCATCTCAAAAAAAAAAAAAAAAAAGGCCAAGCCCAGCCTTGGCTGTTACAGAATGGCCTAGTCAAGGCTGTGTTTGGCTATTTAGTATATGCTTTGGACAGCGTCACACATTCATTGTACCTTCAGCCTGGACTCCCTAGAGTGCCCTCAGTTCCCCGCACTCATTCCTGTTAAGGATCCTTGCTGATAAGAGATCCTGTGTATCTTTCTAAGTCCTTCATGCTGCAGGTTTTGCATTTTGCAGCTCTGTTAAAACACCAGTTAGCAGATAGCTTGCCCATCTCCGTATAACATAATAACACTCCAGAGACTTGGCACCCATTCGAATGTTCTTTCCCGATTATGTATCTTTCTCCCTCTCTACATTAAGTCTCTCAGTTCTCCTAGCTGAATTATAATAAAAAGACATCCCTGCGCCTTTTTGACTTATAAAACAATGTTTCTGCTCCAGGAAATGACTGCTTCTGACAAGCTGGGAATGCAGGAGGGGTAGCAGTACTGTCACCCTGGTTCTTTGTGGCAGGAATTTCCATCATCAGTGTCCTGCGGCATGTTGAGCTCCTCAGGGAGGGAAAGAGCAGGGTGAGAAATGCAAAAGAGGAGAGAGCAAGGAAAGCACCTGAACATCCCTCACTGTTGCCAGGTCTTGAAAGGGGCAGGTGGCCAGGGGAGGACATAGAGGTGAACAGCACCCTGGGGCTAGCAGGCCAACTGACAGTAAGAATTAAAAGCAATGAATGATGCAAGAGCACCATGTACTAGGCAGGCAAAGGTCTAGGGAGGCTCAAATAGAAAAAGAGACACTGCAGTACTGGACCTAGGCTAAGCTTTCCCAGCATCATTCTCTGAGAAATGGGCAAAAGAAGTGGGTGGGACAGAGACCCTTAGCTTCTTCCCCAGGGGCGGGCAAAATGGAACTAGTGCAGGGGGTGGAGTCCTGTCATGATGAAGTGCAATGCTGCACTGAATGTCAGCAGTAGCACAGTGAGCAGGAGGGCATAGGCAACTGAATCATTCATTCACTCACTCACTTACTCCTTCATTCCGAAAGTCATGGACTGTACCAAATACTGCTGGTGCTCTAGAATGCAGTGCTAAAAATAGCCCTGGGTTTTACCATTCAGTTGCACAAACAGACAGTAAGTAAGTTTAAAACAAAAAACTGTGATAGGTGTAATGAAAGGGGCATGACAGAAAGGGAGGGAAAGGGAGGACTCATCAGTGCCAGGTCACATCCTGGTTCAAATGCAGGACTTGGGGTCAGACCCTGTGGGCAACAGGGACAGTACAATGGGTTGAATAGGGCGAAGAGTTTCCTCTCAAGCTCTCTGCAGGCACTGGGTCCTCTGGGGCAGCCCAGAGGAAAGAGCAACAACAGGTCCCCAGGATGGGGATGCTCCACTCAGCCCAGCTGGCTCTTTATCTCCTTCCTCCTGCTATTCAGGCACTCCCAGTGGGAAACCTGGAACTGAAAGGGATTCAGAAAGGTGGAATTTTCCCACTCTCTTCAGTGCTCATGCCCCAGCAGGGTCTGGAATAGGAGCTTGAGGGTGGTTCCCAGGGAGCAGTTGCCTCTACTAGGGACTTGGCCACATCCCAGGACCATCCTCAGTTTGGGAAATGTGAGCTCCAGGGAGCAAGCAGCAACTGTGAGTCCACAGGGGCCTCCTAGGAACTGTGACTGCTCTCTCTCACACTCTCCTGTCTCCTGTGGGCACAGAGCTCAGTGCAGCCCCGACAGCCCTGGGATCCAAAAGCTGGAGAGAGGAGAAGAGGGAGAAGGAACAAGGAGTTGGGCACCAATTGTTTCAGACATAGGCAATTCAGGAACAAAGAAAATGAGCAAAGAATTGTTACCTCTGGCCACCCAGGAGGGAAAAAAATAGGTCCACTGTTTTGTTGTTTTCTTATAAATGAAAAATGAGAGGAATGCCAAAGTAGAAAACCACATCTATTTTTGGAAAAATGAAATGGCCAGGGCCTGAGAATTAAAATACTGGCTGAGCCAAAAATGAGAAGTCAGGGATCTGTTTACAATTATAAAATGGTAATTATATACATACACACTTATATATGCACATACATAAAGGGAATTTGTGTGTGTATAAATGACAAAAAATTGTTGTCAATTTGTAATTTTGTATATTATGTCAGCTATGAAAAAATTTTTAAAATATGACATTAGAACACTTTAATAAATGTAGAATTTTATTGTGACTGCCAACACCAAAGGAAGTTTGTATCTTTTTGTCAGCAAGACCAGTTTCCCTGACTTCTCCACCAGCCCAAGGACATGCATCACCTCCAGGACCACAGGACTCAAGAAATGACATAGTCCTTCTCCTTTGTCCCTTGCTCTACTTCATGGCAATAACAGCTTTATCACCTGATCCTGCAGACATTGTCTCATTTGATCCTCTCAAATGAGGCCTGTGAAGCAGCCATTATTAGAGTCTTTATTCCACTACTGATGGTACAGAGGAAGCCTTGCTCCAGGAAGCGCACCTAGTGAGTGGTGGCTGGGTTTGAACTCCAAGGAGCAGAGTACAGGTGATCTTCAGCTTGTGTACTTTAGACTTTTACACATGACTTTGCATGCCCTCTATGCTGATGTTTTCTCATTCGCCTTTCACATTTTCATATATTTGCTGATCAAGTATCACATATAGCATCTCCTGACCTAACGGTTCAACTTTGTTCAATTATCTAACAATTTTAATTGAAAATTGAAATTTAACAAGTGAAAACAGAAACTTTTCTTGATGAACTTCTATTTGCATAATGCATTTTCATGAGGATGTTGTCAAAACAATAACAAACAAACAAGCAAACAAACATAGTACATCTGTCTCAAAGATTGAGCCCAGGCTAGAGTTTCATGATTGTGCATGTAAGCTTCAGAAGAAGGGTTCTGAGGCAGAATTTAAAGGAAATACAACAGTCATGCTTCTGTGAGATATGTCTTTTTTCTCGACTTCTCATCCTTTCCCCAGATATGTGGGAATATGTTTTCCCTGCTGGAGCTTCAACTCTCTGCTCGGGTTTACATTAAATTTGGTGGTAGGCACAACCATCACCACCTTAATGTTTAAATGGCAAAATAAAGCAAAAATGGATAGGGGCTTTGAATGCCCAAATCATTTTAAGTAGTTTTATAGCATATTTTATATGTATCTAGAAGCTGTGAGTGACCTTTCTGAGACCAAAAAAAAAAATGGTGGTAGAAAGAGATTGAGGTGAGATAGAGAAATTGGGGGCACGGGGATTGTTTAAAGAAAGTAGGTTTAGAAAGCAATCAGAATGATCACTACATGAGCTGAATCGAGTAAAAGTGCTGTGATAATCAGTCTGGAAGAAACAGACCAAAGACAAGAGAGAAGAAGAAATGGAGAAAAACCACAAGAGAGATTCTGGTGTGTGCTGCTTAAGGCAGGGCACTCAGCAAAAATGATGTAAGTAACGGTTCTGAGTGCCCAGAATCTGAAGGGAGACTGTTCAGGCAGAGCTCATGAATTAATATGTAGCTCTGACAGGAAAAACATATTTTTACTGAAGATTTAGGGGACAAAAGGGCTAGAAAAAGAGAGTGATGGCAATAGAGAGAAAGCAATAACTCAAGCAAGTAAATGAGCTCTTCCTGGGGGTGATGGTGAGAGATGTCCTAACTGGAGAAAGCAATGACCTCACACCATTTTAAATGGTAGATGAAATCAAGGAGTCTGACAATGACTGCCTACTTCTTCAAGCATGGGCTTAGCAGAAGTGAGGCTCCTGGAGTTCATTTCAACTATATAATCTGCCTGCATCTCCTTATGCTATTCTACCTGTAGGCTGATTCTGAGCTTGTTGCATTTCCTGAAGGCTGGTAGATAAGAGAAATGCAGGAAGGTGAGATTTGCAGGACATTGCTAAAGGAAAAGAAAATCCCTTTTGCTCACAGAAAATCTCCTTTGCTCATGTCTTCCCCCTTTCTAATGTATAGGCAATAAAAGGTGTCCCAAAGTCAACAGGGTGAAAATTTGACTGGAAGAAGCTCTTGGTTTGGGGTCTGCTTAAGAATGGTTTTGTCAATCACTGGCTTGCTTGTGGGAGAAAAATTGGTCGGTAGATGAATGTCATCATTAAGGGTTATCTCAGGGATTTTGGACAGTTGGGGAACTGTGATGACAGGCCCATCAATAGGTACAGTTTCTCTGCTCTGACTTTCATAAAGCTAATTATTTTACATCCTTATGGATCTGGAACCTAAAGAGAAGTGGAAAGCAATGATCCCTTTTGAGCTGCAATATATTTTTGCATATACCCTCCTACTAAAATAATAATTATCTCTCAATGACCATCCCTCCATCTGTACATGTGCATGAACACACACACACACACACACACACACCACACACACACACCACACACACCCCCCCTCACACACACACTTGATTCTACTTTCTCCCTAGAGACCTCGATCTTTTATACACAATGGCTGGTTTGGCCCCAAGGCTGAGACATCAGGTGTTGTTGCTCCACAGTCCTGTAGGTAACATCAAGAATATGACATCATCAATAGCTCAGAACTGATTTGGGTTCCCTATAAACCCTGAAATCAAATTCAAACGTCACTCTGGCAGAAGCCCTCTTATCACTGCCTCCTTAGCCCATACTGACCCAATAGCATGCCTCATGCACAATCTCATTCCGTATTACCAACAGAATGTCTGTTCCTAGCACGTAAATCAGCTTACCCTCTTCATCATGACCAGTTCCTTCTGCTTGGAGCTTACTCTCCTAGGAACATATATTACAACATCCTCCCCCATCCCACATTCTACCACACATTTAAAAAAAAAAAGTGTGCCAGTCCTTTCCACTATCATAAAAACCCTAACTGCTAATGTCCTTTTATTTTGATCTTCTATTCCGCACTCAGGGACTGAGATTACACAAGAGTCAAACCCATGTTAACATCTTGTACAGGGTGAGAGAAAAGAAGAACTGCAATTAGTAGGGAATTATAAATTAATGAGAACTAATAAAGAAGCTAAAATACTGTTTTTCTTAGATATCCAGAAAATTAAATTACTTATAATGAGAAAAAAGTGCTCATTAAGGATTTTCCTTATCCCAAACAATTCACAGCATCTCTTGAAGAGCCCAGGCCTTTGCAAGTCCCCACTCAGCTTGCAGTTATCCACCCATGGCACTATTTACAAAGGAGTGAGCATCATTATTGCCACACATCACACATTCTGACAGTGAAATGGCTGGGGAGAGCTATGCTTTCCCAGAAGGATGCCCAACACTTACTACAGCAAGATTATGTCTGTCTGATGATAGCCTTCCAGCAAATAACTGAGCAACACTTAGGAAATACACTCGGAAATAAACAGAAAATTTAAGACTTTAAGGCAATAGCAGCATTGGTTCAGGAAATGTAGGTTCAGACACTAAAAGTACAGTTTATAGGACAAGAAAACTGAGATTGTGACTCAAATTTACAAGTGTCTTATGAACATAAAGAGCCTGTTGATCACTAACCCTCTTTAACACATTTGCTTCTCTTTATGTAGGAGCTGCAGTCAGGAATTATCCAACCAGACTCTGTCCAGCCACCTACTTTCTCACTCTGCAGAGGAGCTACGTATAAACCCTGCATTTCTTTTCACTTCTTACAGCCCTTAGCCATTGTTTGCCATGATCCCATCTGGGTATTCTTTTACCACAAACTTCTGAGCTCAGACAGCACTCCTTCTCTCTACCTTTTTTCTGTTAGTCTAAAACGTCGCAAGCCAAGACCAAGACATCAAATAGTGGTGATAGCACCACCTTTTCCCTTCTAATAAGGTAAAAGGCCAGGCACAATGGCTGACACATGTAATCCCAGCATTTCGGGAGGCTGAGGTGGGTGGGTCACCTGAGGTCAGGAGTTCCAGACCAGCCTGGTCAATATGGTGAAACCCCAGCTCTCCTAAAAATACAAAACGTAGCTAGGCCTGGTGGTGGGTGCCTGTAGTTCTAGCTACTCAGGAGGCTGAGGCAGGAGAATCGCTTGAACCTGGGTGGCAGAGGTTGCAGTGAGCCAAGATCATGCCACTGCACTGCAGCCTGAGTGACAGAGTGAGACTTCCTTTAAAAAACAAAACAAAACAAAACTTAAATCTGTAAGTAGAACATGACCATTTCTGAGTACTTACCAACATCCAAGGAGGCAAATCACTGGAGTGAAACTTCAGTAAAAGTCATTGGAGTTGAGAAAATCAAGAGAAGCCAAGGTGTTGACTGGGTTATCCACATAGACATAGAAGTTACCTAGGATGATGGCAGAATTGAGGGTAAAAGAAATAGTTCTCAGTGAGATGCCTAAGTCTTCACTGAGTAAGGGGTACTGACTAATAGCTTTCAGAGAGGCAGAGAGGAGAATATAATCAATGAATGAGTACCAAAGTGACAGAGATCTGAAAGAATCAGTTCAGATGTCAAATATTTTTTTATTGCATTTTAGGTTTTGGGGTACATGTGAAGAACGTGCAAAATAGTTGCATAGGTACACACATGGCAGTGTGTTTTGCTGCCTTCCTCCCCTTCACCCACATTTGGCATTTCTCCCCAGGCTATCCCTCCCCACCTCCCCCCCTGCTGTCCCTCCCCATTGCCCCCAATAGACCCCGATGTGTAGTACTCCCTTCCCTGTGTCCATGTGTTCTCATTTTTCCTCACCCGCCTATGAGTGAGAATATGTGGTATTTCATTTTCTGTTCTTGTGTCAGTTTGCTGAGAATGATGTTCTCCAGTTTCATCCACGTCCTTACGAGGGACACAAACTCATCGTTTTTGATTGCTGCATAGTATTCCATGGTGTATATGTGCCACATTTTCCCAGTCCAGTCTATCATCGATGGGCATTTGGGTTGGTTCCAGGTCTTTGCTATTGTAAACAGCACTGCAATGAACATTCGTGTGCATGTGTCCTCATAATAGAATGATTTATAGTCCCTGGATATATACCCAGTAATGGGATTGCTGGGTCAAATGGAATTTCTATTTCTAAGGCCTTGAAGAATCGCCACACTGTCTTCCACAATGGTTGAACTAATTTACACTCCCACCAGCAGTGTAAAAGTGTTCCTATTTCTTCACATCCTCTCCAGCATCTGTTGTCTCCAGATTTTTTAATGATCACCATTCTAACTGGCGTGAGATGGTATCTCAATGTGGTTTTGATTTGCATCTCTCTGATGACCAGTGACGATGAGCATTTTTTCATATGATTGTTGGTGGCTCATATATGTCTTCTTTCGTAAAGTGTCTGTTCATATCCTTTGCCCACTTTTGAATGGGCTTGTTTGTTTTTTTCCTGCAAATCTGTTTGAGTTCTTTGTAAATTCTGGATATCACCCCTTTGTCACATGGGTAAACTGCAAAAATTTTTTCCCATTCTGTTGGTTGCCGATCCACTCTAGTGACTGTTTCTTTTGACGTGCAGAAGCTGTGGAGTTTGATTAGGTCCCATTTGTCTATTTTGGCTTTTGTTGCCAATGCTTTTGGTGTTTTGTTCATGAAGTCCTTGCCTACTCCTATGTCCTGGATAGTTTTGCCTAGATTTCCTTCTAGGGTTTTTATCATGCCAGGTCTTATGTTTAAGTCTTTAATCCATCTGGAGTTAATTTTAGTGTGAGGTGTCAGGAAGGGGTCCAGTTTCTGCTTTCCGCACGTGGCTAGCCAGTTTTCCCAACACCATTTGTTAAACATGGAATCCTTTCCCCATTGCTTGTTTTTGTCAGGTTTATCAAAGATTGTATAGTTGTAGATATGTTGTGTTGCCTCCGGTGCCTCTGTTTTGTTCCATTGGTCTGTATCTCTGTTTTGGTACCAGTACCAGGCTGTTTTGATTACTGTAGCCTAGTATAGTTTGAAATCCGGTAGTGTGATGCTCCCCGCTGTGTTCTTTTTGCTTAGAATTGACTTGGATATGCGGACTCTCTTTTGGTTCCATATGAAGTTCATGGTGGTTTTTTCCAGTTCTGTGAAGAGAGTCAATGGTAGCTTGATGGGGATAGCGTTGATTCTGTAAATTACTTTGGGCAGTATAGCCATTTTCCCGATATTAATTCTTCCTAACCATGAACATGGAATGTTTCTCCATCTGTTTGTGTCCTCTCTGATTTCGTTGAGGAATGGTTTGTAGTTCTCCTTGAAGAGGTCCCTTATGTTCCTTGTGAGTTGTATTCCAAGGTATTTTATTCTTTTTGTAGCAATTGTGAATGGCAGTTCGTTCTTGATTTGGCTCTCTTTAAGTCTGTTATAGGTGTATAGGAATGCTTGTGATTTTTGCACATTGATTTTATATCCTGAGACTTTGCTGAAGTCGAGGCAGCAATTAAGAGCCTACCACTCAAAAAAAGCCCAGGTCCAGATGGGTTCACAGCCGAATTCTACCAGACACACAAAGAGGAGCTGGTACCATTCCTTCTGAAACTATTTCAAGCATTCCAAAAAGAGGGAATCCTTCCCAAATCATTTTATGAGACCAACATCATCCTGATACCAAAACCCGGCAGAGACCCAACAAGAAAAGAAAACTTCTGGCCAATATCCATGATGAACATAGATGCAAAAATCTTCAATAAAATATTGGCAAGCCGATTGCAACAGCAAATCAAAAAACTTATTCATTATGATCATGTAGGATTCATCCCGGGGATGCAAGGCTAATTCAACATACGCAAGTCTATTAACGCAATTCACCACATAAACAGAACCAAAAACAAAAACCACATGATTATCTCAATTGACGCAGAGAAGGCATTTGACAAAATTCAACAGCTCTTTATGCTAAAAATCCTCAATAAACTTGGTATTGATGGAACGTATCTCAAAGTAATAAAAGCTATTTATGACAAACCAACAGCCAATATCATACTGAATGGGCAAAAACTGGAAGCATTCCCTTTGAAATCTGGCACTAGACAAGGATGCCCTCTTTCACCACTCCTATTCAATATAGTACTGGAAGTTCTAGCCAGAGCAATCAGGCAAGAAAAAGAAATAAAGGGTATTCAAATAGGAAAGGTGGAAGCCAAATTGTCTCTATTTGCAGACGACATGATAGTATACCTAGAAGACCCCATCGCCTCAGCCCAAAAACTCCTGAAACTGATAAGCAGGCTCTCTTTTGGTTCCATTTGAAGTTCATGGTGGATTTTTCCAGTTCTGTGAAGAAAGTCAATGGTAGCTTGATGGGGATAGCATTGATTCTGTAAATTACTTTGGGCAGTATAGCCCTTTTCATGATATTGATTCTTCGTAACCATGAACATGCAATGTTTCTCCATCTGTTTGTGTCCTCTCTTATTTCCTTGGGCATTGGTTTGTAGTTTTCCTTGAAGAGGTCCCTTATGTTCTTTGTAAGTTGTATTCCAAGGTATTTTATTCTTTTTGTAGCAATTGTGAATGGCAGTTCGTTCTTGAGTTGGCTCTCTTTAAGTCTGTTATTGGTGTATAGGAATGCTTGTGATTTTTGCACATCGATTTTATATCCTGAGACTTTGCTGAAGTTGCTTATCAGTTTCAGAAGTTTTTGGGCTGAGGTGATGGGGTCTTCTAGGTATACTATCATGTCGTCTGCAAATAGTGACAATTTGGCTTCCACCTTTCCAATTTGAATACCCTTTATTTCCTTTTCTTGCCTGATTGCTCTGGCTAGAACTCCCAGTACTATATTGAATAGGAGTGGTGACAGAGGGCATCCTTGTCTAGTGCCGGATTTCAACAGGAATGCTTCCAGTTTTTGCCCATTCAGTATGATATTGGCTGTTGGTTTGTCATAAATAGCTTTTATTACTTTGAGATACATTCCATCGATACCGAGTTTATTGAGGGTTTTTAGCATAAAGAGCTGTTGAATTTTGTCAAATGCCTTCTCTGCGTCAATTGAGATAATCATGTGGTTTTTGTTTTTGATTCTGTTTATGTGGTGAATTACATTTATGTTGAACCAGCCTTGCATCCCGGGGATGAACCCTACTTGATCATGATGGATAAGTTTTCTGATGTGCTGTTGCAACCGGCTTGCCAGTATTTTATTGAAGATTTTTGCATCTATGTTCATCATGGATATTGGCCTGAAGTTTTCTTTTCTTGTTGGGTCTCTGCCAGGTTTTGGTAACAGGATGATGTTGGTCTCACAAAATGATTTGGGAAGGATTCCCTCTTTTTGGATTATTTGGAATAGTTTCAGAAGGAATGGTACCAGCTCCTCTTTGTGTGTCTGGTAGAATTTGGCTGTGAACCTATCTGGACCTGGACTTTTTTTGTGTGGTAGGCTCTTAATTGCTGCCTCGACTTCACACCTTGTTATTAGTCTATTCACAGTTTTGGCTTCCTCCTGGTTTAGGCTTGGGAGTCACAGGTGTCCAGGAATTTATCCATTTCTTCCAGGTTTACTAGTTTATGTGCATAGAGTTGTTTGTAATATTCTCTGATGATGGTTTCAATTTCTGTGGAATCTGTGGTGATTTCCCCTTTATCGTTTTTTATTGCATCTATTTGGTTGTTCTCTCTTTTCTTTTTTATCAGTCTGGCTAGTGGTCTATTTTGTTGATCTTTTAAAAAACCGGCTCTTGGATTTATTGATTTTTTTGAAGGGTTTTTTGTTTCTATCTCCTTCAGTTCTGCTCTGATCTTAGTTATTTCTTGTCTTCTGCTAGGTTTTGAGTTTTTTTGATCTTGCTCCTCTAGCTCTTTCAATTTTGACGATAGGGTGTCAATTTTGGATTTCTCCACTCTTCTCATGTGGGCACTTATTGCTATATGTTTTACTCTAGAGACTGCTTTAAATGTGTCCCAGAGATTCTGGTATGTTGTGTCTCCATTCTCGTTGGTTTCGAATAACTTCTTTATTTCTGCCTTCATTTCATTGTTTATCCAGTCAACATTCAAGAGCCAGTTGTTTAGTTTCCATGAAGCTGTGCAGTTCTGGGTTAGTTTCTGAATTCTGAGCTCTAACTTGATTGCACTATGGTCTGATAGACTGTTTGTTATGATTTCCATTGTTTTGCATTTGCTGAGGAGTGCTTTACTTCCTATGATGTGGTCAATTTTAGAGTAGCTTTGATGGGGTGCTGAGAAGAATGTATATTCTGTGGATTTGGGGTGGAGAGTTCTGTAAATGTCTATCAGGTTTGCTTGTCCCAGGTCTGAGTTCAAGGTCTGGATATCCTTGTTAATTTTCTGTCTGGTTGGTCTGTCTAACATTGACAGTGGAGTGTTAAAGTCTCCCACTATTATTGTGTAGGAGTCTAAGTCTTTTTGTAAGTTGTTAAGAACTTGCCTTATATATCTGGGTTCCCCTGTATTGGGTCTATATATATTTAGGATCGTTAGCTCTTCTTGTTGTATCAATCCTTTTACAATTATGTAATGACCGTCTTTGTCTCTTTTGATCTTTGTTGCTTTAAAGTCTATTTTATCAGAGATGAGAATTGTAACTCCTGATTTTTTTTGCTCTCCATTTGCTTGGTAAATCTTCCTCCATCCCTTTATTTTGAGCCTTTGTGTATTCTTGCATGTGAGATGGGTTTTGGATTTTTATCCAATTTGCCCGTTGTGTCTTTTGATTGGTGCATTTAGCCCATTTACATTTAGGTTAATATCGTTCTGTGTGAATTTGATACTGCCATTTTCATTCTAGCTGGCTGTTTTGCCCATTAGTTGATGCAGATTCTTCTTTTTTTTTGATGCTCTTTAGCATTTGGTATGTTTTTAGAATGGCTGGTACTGGGTGTTCCTTTCTATGTATAGTGCCTCTTTCAGGAGCTCTTGTAAAGCAGGCCTGGTGGTGACAAAATCTCTGAGTACTTGCTTGTTTGCAAAGGCTTTTATTTTTCCTTCACTTATGAAACTCAGTTTGGCTGGATATGAAATTCTGGGTTGAACGTTCTTTTCTTTAAGGATGTTGAATATTGGCCCCCACTCTCTTCTGGCTTGTAGAGTTTCTGCCGAGAGATCTGCTGTGAGTCTGATGGGCTTCCCTTCGTGGGTGACCCGACCTTTCTCTCTGGCTGCCCTTAGTATTTTCTCCTTCATTTCAAACCTGGTGAATCTGACAGTTATGTGCCTTGGGGTTGCTCTTTTTGTGGAATATCTTTGTGGTGTTCTCTGTATTTCCTGGACATGAATATTGGCCTGCCTTGCTAGGTAGGGGAAATTTTCCTGGATAATATCCTGAAGAGTATTTTCCAGCTTGGATTCATTCTCTTCGTCACATTCTGGTACACCTATCAAACCTAGGTTAGAACTCTTCACATAATCCGACATTTCTTGGAGACTTTGTACATTCCTTTTTGCACTTTTTTCTCTAATCTTGGTTTCTCATTTAATTTCATTGAGTTCATCTTCAACTTCTGATATTCTTTCTTCTGCTTGGTCAATTCGGCTGTTGAGGCTTGTGCATGCTTCGTGAAGTTCTTGTGTTGTGTTTTTCAGCTCCTTGAATTCATTCATATTCCTCTCTAAGTTGTCCATTCTTGTTATCATTTCCTCGAATCTTTTTTCAAGGTTCTTAGTTTCTTTGCATTGATTTAGAACATGTTCTTTAGCTCACAGAAGTTTCTCATTATCCACCTTCTGAAGTCTGATTCCATCATTTCATCACATTCATTCTCCTTACAGCTTTGTTTCCTTGCTGGTGAGGAGTTTTGGTCCTTTCAAGGAGGCGAGGTGTTTTGGTTTTGGGTGTTTTTCTCCTTTTTGCGCTGGTTTCTTCCCATCTTTGTGGATTTATCCACCTGTCATCTGAGTAGTTGCTGGCTTTTCGATTGGGTCTCTGAATGTACGCCCAGACTGCTGATGCTGAAGTATTTCTGTTACTTAGTTTTCCTTCTAACAGTCTAGCCCCTCTGCTGTATGACTGCTGAGGTCCACTCCAGTCCCTGCGGCTGTGGGCTCCGCCCTGCTGCTGTGCGTTTCACCCAGCTGCTGTGGGCTCCACCCTTCTGTCCTGGGCTCCGCCCTGTTGCCTGTGGGCTCTGCCCTGTGGTTGTGAGCTCCGCCCTGTTGGCGGAGTCTCTCTTTTATGGTGGGTTGCCTTGGCAATGGCAGGCTGCATCAGCAATGGGCGTGTACCTCAGTAGGGGCGGAATGCCTTGGTAGTGGCGGACGCCCCTCCCCCATGGAGCTGCACCATCCTGAAGCCAGCTGTGCCCACAGTGAAACTCTCTACCCTGAGCATTTTGAATCGCCGTTTCGTTTGTCCCTGTGGGGGTGGGACCTGCCAAGCCTGATCACCTGGCTCCCTGCCTCAGAGCCCTTTCTCCCTTTTTTTTTTTTTAAGTTGTATGGTTGACTCTCTCCCAGGTGTTTTAGTCACCTGCTGGTAGGGCACCAGGATCTATGTGATTTCCCATGCAGGGGCCCACTGCACTGGCTCAAATGTCGCTTCTCAGTAATCTCCTTGTCTGACTCACTGTCCAAGTCCCGTTTAATCAGATGGATATGCTAATCTGCCCTCCCAAATCTCAGATTGCCAGTTTAACAGGGCACCCAGATCAGCGCGTTTTGTGCGAGGTGCTGCTGCACTGCGGCGCAGGCCAGAACGACCCGCGCAAGCCAAGACGGCTGCGCTGGCTTCCCATGTCTCTCCTACACCTGGGAATTTCCCCATTCTGTGGGCAACAAAGATTCATCTGGAAATGCAGCTAGGACTCACCCTCTGCACCTTCACTAAGAGCTGCAATCCCGAGTTGTTCCTACCATGCCATCTTGGAAAACCCAGATGTCAAATTTTTTTAAGAAGTCTGCCCTGGGATCCCATAGTCGAGATGGCGCTGTGAGAACAACCCAGGATTGGAGCTCTCGTTGTGTCCGCGGAGAGGTGAGTCTGAGCTGCATTTCCAGACTGATCTTTGTTGCCCACGGAACGGGGAAATTCCCAAGTGAAGAGGAGACGCGGGACGCCAGGCAGAACCTCCGCCTGGCGAAGCTGGCAGCCGGGGCGGCGGCGGCCGGCTGTACCCAGCGCTCCCCACAGGGCGCACTTGTCTGGGTGCCCCGTTGAACTGGCAACTGGAGATGTGAGAGGGCTGGACTTGAGACTGAGTTAGACTTGGACAGTGGGCCAGTCCAGGGGATTGCAGGGACAGAGCGTTAGGGGTGGCCCAGTGGGATGAACAAAACCGCGATTTCAAACAAGCCCCGTGCAGACGGCCCCAGACGCTCTGAGGGGGAGGGGCGTCCACTATTACCGAGGCAACCTGCCCCAACTGAGATACACGCCCATTGCTGATGCAGCCAGCCATTGCTGAGGCAACCCGTCCCTACTGAGATACACGCCCACTGCTGACGCAGCCTGCCGTTGCCGAGGCAACCCGTCCCTACTGAGATACACGCCCACTGCTGACACAGCCTGCTGTTGCTGAGGCAACCCGCTACAACAAAGAGACTCTGCCTCAGGGCGTGGCGGAGAACACAGCAGAGCCTGCAGGAACAGGGCGAATCACACAACAGCAGGGCAGAGACTCGGCAGGCAAACAGTGGCTAGTCTGCGTCCTAGCTGGGCAGGACCTCAACGGACATCCAAAAATACAGCCCAAACCCCTCAACACAGAGCATTTGAGAAAAAAAAAGGGTTTCTTTAATGAGCTCTGTTGCAGCAGAATCAAACATAGCAGCCTAACAGCCCTGAATGAACAACAGAGCTCACAGCTCAGCAATTAAGCTCCTATAAAGTACAAACTGTCTCCTCAAGCAACTCCCTGACCCCTCTATATCCAAAAGACTGACATTAGGCAGGCATCATCCTGGGACAAAGAGAGCAGAAAAAGAAACTGGTAGCATCCCTCGCTGTGCCACAGCTGCTAGAGGTGCACCCCAGACAAGCAGGGTCTGGAGCGGACCTCAGCAGTCATACAGCGAAGGGGCTAGACTGGTAGAAGGAAAAACAAGCAACAGAAATACTTCATCATCAACAGTCTGGGTGTCCACTCAGAGACCCAATCGAAAAGTCAGCAACTACAAAGACGACCAGCGGACAAATCCACAAAGATGGGAAGAAACCAGCGCAAAAAGGAGGAAAACATCCGAAACCAGAACACCTCACCTCCTAGAAAGGACCAAAACTCCTCACCAGCAAGGGAACAAAGCTGGACGGAGAATGACTGTGATGAAATGATGGAATTAGACTTCAGAAGGTGGATAATGAGAAACTTTTGTGAGCTAAAAGATCATGTATTAAATCAATGCAAAGAAACTAAGAACCTTGAAAAAAGATTTGAAAAATGATTCGAGGAAATGATAACAAGAATGGATAACTTAGAGAGGAATATGAATGAATTAAAGGAGCTGAAAAACACAATACAAGAACTTCGCGAAGCAAGCACAAGTTTCAATAGCTGAATTGACCAAGCAGAAGAAAGAATATCTGAAGTCGAAGACCAACTCAATGAAATAAAACGAGAAACCAAGATCAGAGAAAAAAGCGCAAAAAGGAATGAACAAAGTCTCCAAGAAATGTGGGACTATGTGAAAAGACCTAACCTACGTTTGATAGGTGTACCAGAAGGGGACGAAGAGAATGAATCCAAGCTGGAAAATACTCTTCAGGACATCATCCAGGAAAATTTACCCCACCTAGCAAGACAGGCAAACACTCAATTGCAGGAAATACAGAGAACACCACAAAGATATTCCGCAAGAAGAGCAACCGCAAGGAACATAATCGTCAGATTCAACAGGGTTGAAATAAAGGAGAGAACACGAAGGGCAGCCAGAGAGAAAGGTCGGGTCACCCACGAAGGGAAGCCCATCAGACTCACAGCAGATCTCTCGGCAGAAACTCTACAAGCCAGAAGAGAGTGGGGGCCAATATTCAACATTCTTAAAGAAAAGAACTTTCAACCCAGAATTTCATATCCAGCCAAACTGAGCTTCAGAAGTGAAGGAAAAGTAAAATCCTTTGTGAACAAGCAAGTACTCAGAGATTTTGTCACCACCAGGCCTGCTTTACAAGAGCTCCTAAAAGAGGCGCTACACATAGAAAGGATCAACCAGTACCAGCCATTCCCAAATCACACTGAATGCTAAAGAGCATCAACATAATGAAGAATCTACAACAACTAACAGGCAAAACAGCCACTTAGCATCAAAATGGCAGTATCAAATTCACACATAACAATATTAACCCTAAATGTAAATGGACTAAATGCACCAATCAAAAGACACAGCCTGGCAAATTGGATAAAAATCCAAAACCCATCAGTGTGCTGTATCCAGGAAACCCATCTCACATGCAAGGATACACAAAGGCTCAAAATAAAGGGATGGAGGAAGATTTACCAAGCTAATGGAAAGCAAAAAAAAGCAGGAGTTGCAATTCTCATCTCTGATAAAATAGACTTTAAAGCAACAAAGATCAAAAGAGACAAAGAAGGCCATTACATAATGGTAAAAGGATTGATACAACAAGAAGAGCTAACGATCCTAAACATATATGGACCCAATGCAGGAGCACCCAGATACATAAGGCAAGTTCTTAATGACTTACAAAAGGACTTAGACTCCCACACAATAATAGTGGGAGACTTTAACACTCCACTGTCAATACTAGACAGATCAACCAGACAG
Source organism: Callithrix jacchus (assembly GCF_049354715.1). Taxonomy (NCBI): domain Eukaryota; kingdom Metazoa; phylum Chordata; class Mammalia; order Primates; family Cebidae; genus Callithrix; species Callithrix jacchus. Next base: position 104,418,797 of record NC_133512.1, on the reverse strand, counting down.
AAAGTCAACAAGGATATCCAGGGCTTGAACTCAGACCTGGAGCAAGCAAACCTGATAGACATTTATAGAACTCTCCACCCCAAATCCACAGAATACACATTCTTCTCAGCACCACATCACACCTACTCAAAAATTGACCACATAATTGGAAGTAAAGCACTGCTCAACAAATGCAAAACAACTGAAATCATAACAAACAGCCTCTCAGACCATAGGGCAATCAGGTAGAACTCAGAGTTCAGAAACCGACCCAGAACCGCACAGCTTCATGGAAACTGAACAACTGGCTCTTGAATGTTGACTGGGTAAACAATGAAATGAAGGCAGAAATAAAGAAGTTCATCGAAACCAATGAGAACGAAGACACAACGTGCCAGAACCTCTGGGACACATTTAAAGCAGTCTCTAGAGGAAAGTATATAGCAATAAGTGCCCATATGAGGAGAATGGAGAGATCCAAAATTGACACCCTATCGTCAAAATAGAAAGAACTAGAGGAGCAAGATAAAAAAAACTCAAAACCCAGCAGAAGACAAGAAATAACTAAGATCAGAGCTGAGCTGAAGGAGATTGAGACACGAAAAACCCTTCAAAAAATCAATAAATCCAAGAACTGTTTTTTTGAAAAGATCAACAAAATAGACAGACCACTAGCCAGATTGATTAAAAATAAAAGAGAGAACAACCAAATAGATGCAATAAAAAATGATAAAGGGGAAATCACCACAGATTCCACAGAAATTCAAACCATCATCAGAGAATATTACAAACAACTCTATGCACATAAACTAGTAAACCTGGAAGAAATGGATAAATTCCTGACTCCTGTGTCCTCCCAACCCTAAATCAGGAGGAAGCTGAAACTATGAATAGACCAATAACAAGGTCTGAAGTTGAGGCAGCAATTAAGAGCCTACCACACAAAAAAAGCCCAGGTCCAGACAGGTTCACAGTCGAATTCTACCAGACACACAAGGAGGAGCTGGTACCATTCCTTCTAAAACTATTTCAAACAATCCAAAAAGAGGGAATCCTTCCCAAATCATTTTATGAGACCAACATCATTCTGATACCAAAACCCGGCAGAGACCCAACAAGAAAAGAAAACTTCAGGCCAATATCCATGATGAACATAGATGCAAAAATCTTCAATAAAATATTGGCAAGCCGATCGCAACAGCAAGTCAAAAAACTTATTCATCATGATCAAGTAGGATTCATCCCGGGCATGCAAGGCTGGTTCAACATACGCAAGTCTATCAACGTAATTCACCACATAAACAGAACCAAAAACAAAAACCACATGATTATCTCAATCGACGCAGAGAAGGCATTTGACAAAATTCAACAGCCCTTTATGCTAAAAACCCTCAATAAACTCGGTATCGATGGAACGTATCTCAAAGTAATAAAAGCTATTTATGACAAACCAACAGCCAATATCATACTGAATGGGCAAAAACTGGAAGCATTACCTTTGAAATATGGCACTAGACAAGAATGCCCTCTTTCACCACTCCTATTCAATATAGTACTGGAAGTTCTAGCCAGAGCAATCAGGCAAGAAAAAGAAATAAAGGGTATTCAAATAGGAAAGGTGGAAGCCAAATTGTCTCTATTTGCAGACGACATGATAGTATACCTAGAAGACCCCATTGCCTCAGCCCAAAAACTCCTGAAACTGATAAGCAACTTCAGCAAAGTCTCAGGATATAAAATCGATGTGCAAAAATCACAAGAATTCATCTACACCAATAACAGACTTAAAGAAAGCCAAATCAAGAACGAACTGCCATTCGCAATTGCTACAAAAAGAATAAAATACCTTGGAATACAACTCACAAGGAACGTAAGAGACCTCTTCAAGGAGAACTACAAACCACTGCTCAACGAAATCAGAGAGGACACAAACAGATGGAGAAACATTCCATGTTCATGGTTAGGAAGAATTAATATCGGGAAAATGGCTATACTGCCCAAAGTAATTTACAGAATCAACGCTATCCCCATCAAGCTACCATTGACTGTCTTCACAGAACTGGAAAAAACCACCATGAACTTCATATGGAACCAAAAGAGAGCCCGCATAGCCAAGTCAATTCTAAGCAAAAAGAACACAGCGGGGGGCATCACACTACCGGATTTCAAACTATACTACAAGGCTACAGTAATCAAAACAGCATGGTACTGGTACCAAAACAGAGATATAGACCAATGGAACAGAACAGAGGCACCGGAGGCAACACAACATACATACAACTATACAATCTTTGATAAACCTGACAAAAACAAGCAATGGGGAAAGGATTCCATGTTTAACAAATGGTGTTGGGAAAACTGGCTAGCCATGTGCAGAAAGCAGACACTGGACCCCTTCCTGACACCTTACACTAAAATTAACTCCAGATGGATTAAAGACTTAAACATAAGACCTGGCATGATAAAAACCCTAGAAGGAAACCTAGGCAAAACTATCCAGGACATAGGAGTAGGCAAGGACTTCATGAACAAAACACCAAAAGCATTGGCAACAAAAGCCAAAATAGACAAATGGGACCTAATCAAACTCCACAGCTTCTGCACGTCAAAAGAAACAGTCACTAGAGTGGATCGGCAACCAACAGAATGGGAAAAAATTTTCGCTGTCTACCCATCTGACAAAGGGCTGATATCCAGAATTTACAAAGAACTCAAACAGATTTACAGAAAAAAAACAAACAAGCCCATTCAAAAGTGGGCAAAGTATATGAACAGATACTTTACGAAAGAAGACATATATGAGGCCAACAATCATATGAAAAAATGCTCATCATCACTGGTCATCAGAGAGATGCAAATCAAAACCACATTGAGATACCATCTCACGCCAGTTAGAATGGCGATCATTAAAAAATCTGGAGACAACAGATGCTGGAGAGGATGTGGAGAAAAAGGAACACTTTTACACTGTTGGTGGGAGTGTAAATTAGTTCAACCATTGTGGAAGACAGTGTGGCGATTCCTCAAGGCCTTAGAAATAGAAATTCCATTTGACCCAGCAATCCCATTACTGGGTATATATCCAAAAGACTATAAATCTTTCTACTATAAGGACACATGTACACGAATGTTCATTGCAGCACTGTTTACAATAACAAAGACCTGGAATCAACCCAAATGCCCATTGATGATAGACTGGATTGGAAAAATGTGGCACATATACACCATGGAATATTATGCAGCAATCAGAAATGATGAGTTTGTGTCGTTTGTAGGGACATGGATGAATCTGGAGAACATCATCCTCAGCAAACTGACAAAAGAACAGAAAATGAAACACCACATATTCTCACTCATAGGTGGGTGATGAAAAATGAGAACACATGGACACAGAAAGGAGAGTACTAAACACTGGGGTCTATTGGGGGGAAAAGGGGAGGGCCAGTGGGATGGGGAGGTGGGGAGGGATAGCCTGGGGAGAAATGCCAAATGTGGGTGAAGGGGAGAAGAAAAGCAAAGCACACTGCCATGTGTGTACCTACGCAACTGTCTTGCATGCTCTGCTCATGTACCCCAAAATCTAAAATCCAATAAAAAATTTAAAAAAAAAAGAAGTCTGCCCTGATTCTGACTTCACCAATTGTATTAATACTAAGTAAATTATTGAAAGTTTTCATAGCACTCTGCAAGTTCTGCTGTCTAAAGTATGGTGTCTATTAGTTCACATTTCTTCTAGACTATGGGCTTTCCTGTTACCTGGTGTATAGAATGAGCCATCTAAAAATTTGTTAAACAAAACTTTTCTACCATACTCTATTGCCCCCATCCAGTGTACTTTATTTCAATGATTTTCTCTTCACTCTAGCATATCCCAGATGTTCAAACAAATAAAAGTTATTTAAAGTAGTATAGGCTGCTTATCACTGTATATGTTAAAAAGAAAGCATGAGTGCTGAACTTAGTATCTTCACATCAGTTTCAATATCCCAGTTGTGATATTGCACTATAGTTTATCAAGATGGTACCATGGGGGAAACTGGGTTAAGGGTACATAGAATCTTTCTGTACTATTTCTTATAATTTCATGTGATTTTATTCTGATTACAGAATAAACATTTCTATAAATAAAACTCAAAACATTATTACATGTTTTTAATTTAAAAATTAAGAAAATAGACACTAAACAGATTAGAGTGACTTCATACTGGTAGAAAAGGAGAAGGGAACAGGAGTGAAGAATGAGACTAAAAGATATACATTATTAACAATATAAGTTTTACATTACAAAAAATATTATCTCAATTCAGTAGATTCACTCTTGGCTCATTATTGGCTATCTAATCAGCCAGTAATTGATTATAGAACAGAATTACCATGGAATAATATTCTCTACTGAATGCATTCTGAAGGTGGGTGCAGCAGCTCATGTCTGTAATCCTAGCTACTTGGGAGGCTGGAGGTAGGGCATCCAAGGTCATAAATCAGAGGTTGTAGTTAAAAGAAAACTTCTCCTTATAATATGAAGTTTGTATAATGAGCCCAGGGAGCTCCAGATATAGTCATAGGCATCACATTATTGATTCAGGTATGCAAAATATAGTTCCATTTCAATTCCAGGTATTCTATATTTATACATCCATTGATGCAATTTGAGTAATTGTTCATGAAAATAACTGTGTCACCATAGTAACAGTTAAGTTTACCTTTCAAAAATCCCTTGTTTTGAGCAGTTATACTAGTTGCTCATTTTAATTGTTTGGATAATTAACTTGTAAAGGCACATTGCCATTAAATAACAGTACTGGTTCAGTTTGTTGAACTACTTATGTTACTATTTTATGTCTTTTAGTTTCTTACTAACTTTTCTATAAAAGCATTAAAGACAGAAGAGAATTTTGTCTTAAGGGTTTTTAGTAGATATGTTAAATAAGAAATTACTGAGTAAAATTACCTGCAACTTTCAGATCCAATTCTGGAAAGGCTGTTTAATGTTCATTAACCTTTTTCTGGGTATATGAGAAAACAGAAAGTTCAAAAACTCAGGTCTATTTGATCTTTAAGAATGTATTCAATTAAGAAATATCTATTGAGCAACTGCTATGAACTGGGAACTATACTAGATACTGGCAAAAAATACAAATGACGTATACCCTTTGTCCTCAAGGAGCTGAAAATCTAGTAAAAGGACAAGTAAACAGAAAATTAGCATTTAATGTATAAAGAAATAAAGAAAGATATGGAGTAAAATCCTGTGAAAGTAAAGAGTGAGAAAAGAGTAGGTTGTCCTTTGTTCTGGGGAAGCCAGGTGGGAGTGACATGCATACTGTTCTTTTAAAAGGAGTAGGTGTTTGAGTGACAGAGAAGAGAATAAAGTGCATTTGAGACAGGTTTAACGACATGAGACAAAACAGCATCTTCAAGGAGTTTTGACTTCCTCACTTATCGTTCTAAATCAGAGTTCCCATTAGAGTTCTGGTTGCAATGTAATCTGAGAAAAGACTTCAGCAAGGTCAGGAATCCAGCTATCTTGGGACTGGCCATCTTCCTCTCTGTGCTCGCCTATTCCCACCCCTGTCGCTGTTTTGTTTCTTCAGCTAGTCTTTTTTCCTCTTCCCTCTCTTGACCAACCTCCTCTAAGTCCCTATTATGTGATATATCTGCATAGCCATAGACTCATTATGACTAGCTTGTCCCAACTTATCCTAAGCTTTCGGGTCAAATATCCACCAATGCCTTTGAGATTCCCTTCAAATTCCTGAGGGAGAAATCTAATGGGTCCACCTTACAGTTTTCAGACATGTTCACAGAACATCACAAAGTTTCACATGGTAAATGATTAACCCTAATGTATGATACTAACAAAGGAGACATAATGACCATTGAAAAAGTCACTGTTTCACTTTTAATATCTAGGTGCCTGGTTGAGTATTCTAGATTCATGTTTTCAGAATGAGATGCTTCACAATTTCAGTGTTTTGCAACCCTGGCTGCACATTACTATCACTTCTGTGATGTTTTTGAATGCCCAGACAGCATGCCCAGAAATTCTGATATCATTAACTGGTCTGGGGTAAGGCTTCCCAGGTGACTGTTCTGTGCAGACACATCAAAAACCACGAAGACTTATCTTAATATATTGCCTAAGAAGAGATGATCAGCTTCCCTGACCCCAGTGACTAATGAAGTTCTTCCTGCCATCTTTGGTCAACAGCATTCACCATATAGCCAGAGAGTCTCTGACATCACATCAGCTGATACCGCTATACCTTAGGTATATTTTGCCAAAAATAAATGGGAGGTTTTTTCCCGAAGGAAAAAAGTGTATTCCCTCCCTTCAGAAATGCAGGCATTCCAGATTATAGAATAGGAAATGAACAAATGGAGAAGGTAGGATGGTGAATGATGGGCTAAATTCTCACTGGAATTTCTGAATTCTATTAACTGGTGCTGACAGAAGCTCCATGTCTTATGGAGTGATTATGGTGCAGCTGACCTTGATAGATAGTATTCTCCTCCCCAGTGAATCCTATAGGGATTTCTACCTCTGGTTCAGAGCCAGTTCAATGCTTAGTAAGGGGCATCTTTTTGCCTCATTCTGTTTTAGCTCCTAATGTGGTCAGAAGAGGGGCAAGTAGTCACCTCTTCACCTGGATCATGTGCCTAGCTGGAAAATTACTAGGAGTGGGGGGTTATCTTTCATGGGGTACCCCCTTCAAGAGTGAAGGTGGCCCAGTCCTGCCCAGGCTATTCCAGGACTAGCAATCACAAGGTTAATTTTCTGTCCCAAAGATCCATGTCTCCTGAATCATCCAAAAACAACACTGTGAAACTAGCCCAGTGTCATAAATGACTTATGCCAAGATTTCTTGGCACAGACCTGCAGCCGGATATTTACCCCTGTCTAGGACTTCTAAGGACATGGTATGAGAGTAAGGCAAAGCAGCAGATAAGCAGCTCTCAGAAGGTTCGCATTCAGTACCCATGTCTCAGAACTCCCAGATCCATGTGCAGAAAGGCACTGACTTATATTAGAAACACCAATACACAGACATATGCTCATGTAATTCATTCAGACTGTGGTCACCATTACCCAGCTTACATGTGAGTTCATACACATTTGTATACACACATCATTCCCCATCCCTTCCCAATAGCTCATTATCAATATTCACATGCATTCGTGTCAGAGTAGAAATAAATTCCCACTGCCTGAAGCTGTGTTCACTTTCAAGATGAGCAACTAGAGCTTCCTACTTCTCTCTCACCATCTTAGACATCACCCTAGAGATGACACACCAGTGATAAGGCACCTTCTCCCAGGGAGAAGGAACTGTGCTCCTTTTGGAGGATGACCTAGCCCTATGGCCTTTTTCTCTTCCTAGTGGAAAGGGAGAGCTCCCCACCTGCAGTAGAAGAGGCCAGAGATGAATCTACACAGTGAAGGCAGGAAGCAGGGCACAGACATTTTGATGATGACGAAGCTTTTTCTCAAATTCTCATCCCTGCTACTATAGAAACATTAGCTACCCTGGAGGGCTGAGAATCCTAACCATTCCTTCTCAGCCTTCTCTTCATATTGCTCTACTTTCCAGAGGTCATCTCATCTCACAGGCCCTGCTGTTCCCCAAAGCTGGCAGTCACCACAGCGATGACATGCACACTCTCCTGTTCTCTCATCCCTCTCTAAGGTCAGGTAACATCAGTCACATGCCAATGTGGAGGCTACAGCTGGACTATATCCAGGTTAATTCCAATGTGAGTTTCTGTAAGACTTGAGAAATAACTGGAAATAATCTTCTGTTTTCCCCAGAGTCTAGGTAAGTTGCATAGTTTGGGGCAGGTCATGTCTCCAATTTTCTATCTTCTACAACTGGTTACCTGTAGTTTTTCCAGAGGTCTCAGCCAGAGAGAGAGAGAGAGAGAGAGAGAGAGAGAGAGAGAGAAAACATCCCATGCTCACAAATTAGAATAATTAACATTAAAATAACCATATTGCCCAAAGCTATTTAAGGACCCAATATACTCCTTATCAAAATACCAACATCATTTTTCACAGAATCAGAATTTTTAAAATCCTAAAATTCACATGGGAAAAAAATGAACCCAAATTGCCAAAGTAATCCTAAACACGAAGAACAAAGCTGGAGGTATGACATTTGCTGACCTCAAATTATATGACAAGAGAGTAAAAAATGATGGATAAGAGGGAGGACTAAATTGCAGCTTTCACTTGGATGGATGGAGCAGCATATGGAGACTCATACTGTAGACTTTTGCTCCAAGAAAGTATATTCCTGCAAGAACATACCAGGAAAGCCAAGAGAATCCACACACCCTTTGAAGGAAACAGATTGATCCTGCAGGACCCAGGAGACAGCCCAAAGTATGTGAGTATCCAAACAGTGAAAGTGGGAGAGCAGGATCGTCCACCCCCAAACACACACCCTCACTGGGGAATCTGAAGGTCCAGATCATGGAAGAAGGATTAGACCTCACCTGGATCTGAGACAATTTACAGAGCTGGGTGAAATACAGGGATGGATGAAACAGCAGGAAAAGCCCTGTGGGCTCTCTGAGTCCCCAGGGAATCATTACTGACTTGTTTCACAGTGGTCCTTGGGGAGGGCTACCAGAGGAACTGAGAAAAGACCACAGTTGGAGTGGGGGGACCTCCTGGTGAACTTTGTACCAATTCCAACTAAATGTGAAGTTTCCTGGCCAGAACTTGGGGGTGGGGGGGGAGCCGTGTGAATCTGGTGTGCAGACTCAACAGGCTGGGAGGCACAAAAGCCCTGCTTGCTTTCTCAGCCAGGAGGCTGGTAGCCTAGGGCAAGTTCTCAGCCCTACTCACCCACTGACTGGTAACAAATTTGGCACTGCTGGAGGGCCATGGTGGGAGTGAGACTGGTCTTTTGGGTTGTGTGGGAGTTGGGTGAGGCCTATAACTGCTAGCTTTCCCCGACTTCCTGACAACCTGCATGACACAGTAGAGGCACCCATAATCTTCCTGGAAACATAACTCCATTGACTGGGGAACCACACCCTATCCCCTACAGCAGCCACAGCAAGCCCTGCCCAAGGAGAGTCTGGGCTCAGACATACCTAATGCTGCTCCCACCTGATGGTCCTTCCTCACCCACCCTGGTGACTGAAGGCAAAGTTTATATTCTCTTGTGAGTTCTAGGGCCCCACCACCACCTGATCCTCCCCTATGCTACCACAGTTGATGCTCTCTTGAAAGCATCACTTCCTGGCATGAGGCCAACCAGCATTAGTGCATTAAATAACTACAACTAAGGATCCTCACAGAATTCATTTTACTCTCCTGCCACCTCCACTGGAGCAGGTGCTGGTATCCATGACTGAGAGACCTAAAGATGGTTCACACCACAGGACTCTATGCAGACATCCCCCATCCCACCCAATATTAGCCTGGAGACCAGTAGTTATTTCTCTTTTAGATCTGCTGGGTCACTAGATCCAGAAGAGAAATAACAATAACTACAGTTTGGCTCTCAGGAAACCACATCACTAGTAATAGGGAGAGAGTACTACATCAAGGGATCACTCCATTGGACAAAAGACGGACAGCAGCCTTGAGTCCCAGGACTTCCCTCTGACATAGTCTACTCAAATGAAAAGAAATCAGAAAAACAATTCTGTTAATATAATAAAACAAGGTTCTTCAACACAGCCAAAAAAAAAAAAAAATCACTAGCTCACCAGCAATGGATTCAAACCAAGAAGAAATCCCTGAATTGCCAGAAAAAGAATTTAGAAGGTCAATTATTAAGCTAATCAATGAGGCACCAGAGAAAGGTGAAGTCCAACTTAAGAAAATTAAAAAAAAAAAAAAAAGATATTTGATATGAGGGAAGAAATCTTCAGTGAAATAGACACTATGATTTAAAAACAATCACAACTTCAGGAAATAAAGGACACACTTAGAGAAATGCAAAATGTAGTGGAAAGTCTCAGCAATAGAATCAAATAAGCATAAGAAAGAACTCCAGAGCTCAAAGGTAAGGTTTTTGAAATAACTCAATTCAACAAAGATGAGGAAAAAAGAATTTTTAAAAATGCACAAACCTCCAAGAAGTTTGGAATTACGTTAAACAACCAAACGACCAAACCTAAGAATAATTGGAATTCCTGAAGAATAAGAGAAATCTTAAAGTTTTGAAAACATATTTGGGGGAATAATTGAGGAAAACTTCCTCAGCCTTGCTAGAGATCTAGACATCCAAATACAAGAAACTCAAAAAACGCCTGGAAAATTTATCACAAAGAGGCACATAATCATCAGGTTATCTAAAGTCTAGACAAAGAAAACAATCTTAAGAGCTGTGAGGCAAAAGCATCAGATAACCTATAAAAGAAAACCTACCAAATTAACAGCAGATTTCGCAGAAGAAACCCTACAAGCTGAAAGGAATTAAGGCTGTCTTCAGCCTCCTTAAACAAAACAATTATCAGCCAAGAATTTTGTATCCAGTGAAACTAGGTTTCATTAGCAAAGGAAAGATACAGTCTTTTTGAGACAAACAAATGCTGAGAGAATTCAAAATTGCCATGCCAGCACTATGAGAACTGCTAAAAGGAGCTCTAAATCTTGAAACAAATCCTAGAAACAAGTCAAAACAGAACCTCTTTAAAGTATGAATCTCATAGGACCTATAAAAATATGCAATAAAAAAGGTATTCACAAAATGAACAGTACAATGAATGGAATAGCACCTCACATCTCTATACTAACATTGAATGTAAATGGCCTAAATGCTCCATTTAAAAGATACAGAATTGTAGAATGGATAAGAATTCAACAACCAACTATCTGCTGCCCTCAAGAGATTCACCTAACACACAAGGACTCACATAAACTTAAGGTAAAAGGGTGGAAAAAAACATTTCATGCAAATAGATACCAAAAGTGAGCAGAAGTAGCTATTATTATATCAGATAAAACAAACTTTAAAGCAACAGCAGTTAAAAAAGATAAAGAGGGACATTATATAATAGTAAAAGGCCTTGTCCAGCTAGAAAATATCATAATCCTAAATATATATGTATCTAACACTGTGGCTACCATATTTATAAAACAATTACTACTAGACCTAAGAAATTAGAGAAAGCAACACAATAATAGCGAGGGACTTCAATACTTCACTGTCAGCACTAGACAAGTCATCAAGACAGAAAGCCAACAAAGAAACAATGGATTTAAACTATAACCTGGAAAAAAAATGGACTTAACAGATATTTACAAAACATTCTACCCAACAACCACAGAATATACATTTTATTTATTTATCAGTGCATAGAACTTTCTCCAAGATACTATGATAGGCCACAAAACAAGTCTCAATAAATTTAAGAAAATTGAAATTAAGTCAAGTATTTTCTCTAACCACAGTGAAATAAAATTGGAAATTAACTCCAAAAGAAACCTCCAGAACAATGCAAATACAGGGAAATTAAATAACCTGCTCCTGGATGGGAATGGTGGCTTGTGCCTGTAATTTCAGCACTTTGGGAGGCCAAGGTGGATGGATCACCAGAGGACAGTAGTTCAAGACCAGCCTGGTAAACATGCCAAAACCCTATCTCTACTAAAAATACAAAAATCAGCCAGGCATGGTAGCACACTCCTGTAATCCCAGCTATTTGGGAGGCTGAGGCAGGAGAATTGCCTGAACCTGGGAGGTGGAGGTTGCAATGAGCTGATATCACACCACTGCACCTCAGCATCAGTGACAGAGTGAGACTCTGCCTCAAAAATAAATACGTAAATAAATGAATAAATAAATAACCTACTCCTGAGTGATCACTGGGTCAACAATCAAATCAAGATGGAAATAAAAAAATCTTTTGACTTAATAATAATAGAGACACAACCTATCAAAACCTCTGAGATAAAGCAAAGGTGGTGGTAAGAGGGAAGTTCATAGCCTTAAATGCCTACATCAAAAATTCTGAAGGAGCACAAATAGACAATGTAAGTTCACACCTCAAAAAACCAGAGAAACAACAAACCAAACCTGAACCCAGCAGATAAAACAAAATGACAATGATCCAGAGCAGAACTAAATAAAATTGAAACAACAACAACAACAACAAAAGATAAATAAAACAAAATTCTGGTTGCTTGAAAAGATAAATAAAATTGATAGACCATTAGCAAGATTAACCAAGAAAAGAAGAGAGAAAACACAAGCGATCTCATTAAGAAATAAAATAGGAGATATTACAAGCAACCACAAAAAATAATTCAAGGCTAATATGAACACCTTTACACATATAAACTAGAAAATCTAGAGGAGATGGAAAAATTCCTGAAAAGACACAACCTTCCTAGCTTGAATCAGGAAGAATTAGAAATCCTGAAAAGACCAATAACAAGCAATGAGGTTGAAATGGTAATTAACAAAAAAATTACCAAAGAAAAATAGTCAAGGACCAGACAGACTCACAGCTGAATTCTATCACACATGCAAAGAAGAGTTGGTGCCAATCCTATTGACACTATTCCATAAGATAGAGAAAGAGGGAATTCTCCCTAAATCATTTGATGAAGCCAGTATCACCCTAATGCCAAAACCAGGAAAGGCCATTAAAAAAAAAGAAAACTACAGACCAATATTTCTGATGAACATAGATGCTAAAATCCTGAACAAAAATACTAGCTAACCAAATCCAATAACGTATCAAAAAGATAATCCACCATAATCAAGTGGGTTTATGCCAGGAATGCAGGGATGGTTTAACATACACAAGTCAATAAATGTGATACACTACATAAACAGAATTAAAAACAACAACCAAAAAAACCACATGATCATCTCAATAGATGCAGAAAAAGCATTAGAAAAAAATCTAGCATCTCCTTACGATTAAAACCCTTAGCAAAATTGGCATACAAGGGACATACCTCAATGTAATAAAAGTGATCTATGACAAACCCATAGCCAACATAATACTGAATGGAGAAAAGTTGAAAGCATTCTCTCTGAGAACTGGAACAAGTCAAGGATGCTCACTCTCACCACTTCTATTCAACACAGTACTAGAAGTCCTAGCCAGAGCAGTCAGACAAGAGAATGTAATAAAGGACATCCATCAGTAAAGAGGAAGTCAAACTGTCACTGTTTGCTGATTATATGATTGTATACCCAGAAAACCCTAAAAACTCCTCCAAAAAGCTCCTGGAATTCAGCAACGTTTCAGAATACAAAATTAATGTACACAAATCAGTAGCTCCTCTATACATCAACAGTGACCAAGCTGAGAATTAAATCAAGAACTCAACCCCTTTTACAATAGCTGCAACAAAATAAAATAAAACACTTAGGAATATACCTAACCAAGGAGGTGAAAGAACCCTACAAGGAAAACTACAAAAGACTTTCTGAAAGAAATCATAGATGACATAAACAAACGGAAACACATCCCATGCTTGTGGATGGATAGAATCAATATTGCGAAAATGACCATAATGCCAAAAAGCAATCTATAAATTCAATGCAATCCCCATCAGAATGCTGCTGCCATTCTTCACAGAACTAGAAAACACATTCTTAAAATTCACATGGAAACAAGAAAGAGCTCACATAGCCAAAGCAAGACTAAGCAAAATGAACAAATCTGGAAGCACCACATTACCAGACTTCAAACTATACTATAAGGTCATAGTCACCAAAACAGCGTGGTACTGGTATAAAAGTAGGCACATAGACCAATGAAACAGAATAGAGAACCCAGAAATAAACCCAAATACTTACAGCCAAGTGATCTTTGACAAAGCAAACAAAAACATAAAGTGAGGAAAGAACACCTTATTCAACAAATAATGCTGGGATAATTGGCAATCTACATGTAGGAGAATGAAACTGGATACCCCTCTTCACCTTATATGAAAATCAACTGAAGGTGGATCAAGGACTTAAATCTAAGACCTGAAACTATAAAAATTATAGAAGACAACATTGGAAAAACCCTTCTAGAAATTGGCTTAGGCAAAGATTTCATGACCAAGAACCCAAAAGCAAATGCAAAATAAAGATCAACCTGTACATTTGACAAAGGATATCCAGAATCTATAAGGAACTCAAACAGATCAGCAAGATAAAAACAAACAATCCCATCCAAAAGTGGGCCAAAGACATAAATAGACAATTCTCAAAAGGAGATATACAAATGGCCAGAAGACATATCAAAAAATGCTCAACATAACTAATGATGAGGGAAATGCAAATAGCAATGCCACCTTACTCCTGCAAGAATGGTCATAACAAAAAAAAATAATAAATGTTGGCATGGATGCAGTAAAAAGAGAACACTTCCACACTGCTCATGGAAATGTTGACTAATACGTGGAAAACGGTTTGGAGATTCCTTTAAAAACTTAAAGTAGGACTACCATTTGGTTCAGCAATTCCATTACTGGGACTACCATTTGATCCAGCAATACCACTACCATTTGATCCAGCAATCCCACTTCTACTGAGAGGAAAAGAAGTCATTATACAAAAAACATACTTGCTCATGCATACTTATAGCAGCACAATTCACAATTGCAAAAATATGAAACCAACCCAAATGCCCATCAATCAATGAGTGGATAAAGAAATTGTGATATACATATCACCATAGTATTCCATTGTGTGTGTGTGTGTGTGTGTGCATGTGTGTACACACATATATATGCATATAATACATGTGTGTATATATATATATACTTACGTATATGCAAACACACATATATATATGTATATATATATACATACACATACACCTATGGGTATGTATATATATACATATATATGTATTTGTGTATACACACACACACACACAATTGAATACTACTCAGCCATATAAAGGAATGAATTAATGGCATTTGCAGCAACCTTGATGGAACTGAAGACTATTATTCTAAGTGAAGTAACTTAAGGATGGAAAACCAAACATCATATGTTCTCATGAGTGGGAGCTAAGCTGAGGATGCAAAGGAATAAGAATGATGCGATGAATTTTTAAGACTTTGAGGGAAAGAATGAAAGGAGGGGTGAAGGATAAAAGAGTGCAAACTGGGTTCAGTGTATACTGCTTGAGTGATGGGTGAATCAAAATCTCACAAATCACCACTGAAGAACTTACTCATGTAACCAAATACTACCTGTACCCCAAAAAGCTATGGAAATAATTTTTTTTAAAAAAAGGAGAAAAGTATACTACAAGGCTATAATAATCAAACCTGCATGGTATCAGTAGAGAAACCAATACATAGACAACTGGAACAGAAAAGCAAAAAAACAAAAAAAACAGAAATAAAGCCACATATCTACAGTCAACTGGTTTTTGACAAATTTGGCAAAAATACACACTGGTAGAAGGACACCCTTTTCAGTAAATAATGCAGAAAATACTGGATTGCTCTATGCAGAAGAATGAAACTGGATCTTAATCTCTCACCATATACAAGAATCAATTTAATATAGATTAAAAAGTTAAATGTAAGTCATGAAACTATAAAAATACTAGAGGAAAACCTCTCTAGGTTTTCTTGACATTGGTCTAGGCAAAAAAATTATGATTAATACTACAGGCAACAAAAGCAGAAATAGATAAATGAAATTTATTTAAACTAAAATGCTTCTGCACAGCCAAATACATAATCAACAGAGTAAACAGACAATCTGCAGAATGAGAGAGAATACTTGAAAATTATCCATTCAATATGAGATTAATATCCAGAATTTACAAGAAACTCAAACAACTCAACAACAAAGATAAAAAACAAATAATTCTATTAAAAAATTGACAAAGGATATAAAAATACATTTTTCTTTTTCTTTTCTTTGAGACGGAGTTTCGCTCTTGTTACCCAGGCTGGAGTGCAATGGCGTGATCTCGGCTCACCGCAACCTCCGCCTCCTAGGTTCAGGCAATTCTCCTGCCTCAGCCTCCTGAATAGCTTAGATTACAGGCACGAGCCACTGTGCCCAGATAATTTTTTGTATTTTTAGTAGAGACGGGGTTTCACCATATTGACCGGGATGGTCTCGATTTCTTGATCTCGTGATCCACCCGTCTCGGCCTCCCAAAGTGCTGGGATTACCACTGCGCCCAGCCGACATTTTTCTTTTTTGTATTTTTAATAGCCTTTTATTTTGGAATAAATTTAGATTTACAGAAAAGTTGGGAAAATAGTATGAAGTCCCTGCCTATCCCTTATCGAGATTCCCCTAATGTTAACATCTTACATAACCAGGTACTTTTGTCAAAACTAAGAAACTAACATTGGCAAATACTGTTAAGTAAGCTTCTATCCAAAGTATTCTTTTAATTATTAACTAAACAGGTTTCCAGGATACTGTGATGAATTTAGCAAACACAGTTTAAAAAATAAATGTTAAAATGTTTTAAATGCTAATTTTAACTTAAAAAATTTTTTTATTTTCTTTTTTATTGAGACTGGGCTTGCAATGTTGCCTGGATTCTCAAACTCCTAGGCTCAAGCAGTCCTCCCACTTCAGTCTCCTAGAGTGCTGGAATTACAAACATGACCCACTGCGCTGAGCAAATTTGAACTTTTTCAATCTGCTTTTGCAGAAAATCTTTCAGTCCTAACTTGTTCCATTAAAAAGGCATCTTATTACTCACACATAAATGTTAAGGTACAAAAAAGATTACATTTGGGTAAGATATGAAAAACTTCATAAGAAGTAAATTTTGAATAGAATTTTAAAGGACTTGGATGGGATAAAATTTGATAGAAAGAGGTGGGTGATAATGAGTAATTTATATTCCAAGATTATAACTGAAAGTTTTTAACTGAAGCTTGTAACTGGTAGTACAAAGCATGTGCATGAGTATGTATTTTAAAAAACTCCCTAGTAATATCGTTCCCACAAAAACTGCAGATTAAAAGACCAAGGAGGGAAAGACCAAGGAGCATTAGAATGATCATAGAAAAACAGTCATGTCTTGACAGACAAGAGTAAGAGTTTCCTGAAAGAGTAAGTGATCAACCGTGTCAAACAGTGCAGGAAGACCAAAGGGAATTCATACAATCTAAACAATGCCTACAAATGCTCTTTTCTGTTGCTGATTTCAGGTGAATTATAAAGAGTTACATAAAAGAAAGAGAGGTGACTTCCACACAGATACCGTGAAGGTTCCTTGAGAAGACTGAGGTGGTAGCTGTACATGTATATGGAGTGGGAGGGGAAGCTGTATGGAAGAGTGAATTCTATAATTTTATAGTGAAATAATACAACTGAGAGTTTTATTATTATTCTCTTGAAAAGAATAAAAGATAAAAAAGAAATGTAAGATGATTCTGCAACCCAAGGAAACCAGGATGGGTAAGTGTTTACAAATGAAAATATTGAAAGAAAACAGAAAACCAAAGAAATCTGAGCCAATTCCTTCTTCATTTTAGAGGAATAAAGGACATGATAAAATAGTCTAGACAAGAAGGTTTAAGAATTCAGTTTTCTAGAGTCGCTGATGAAACATCCAAACTTGGGTATTCTTTTTTTTTAATTGCATTTTAGGTTTTGGGATACATGTGCAGAACATGCAAGATAGTTGCATAGGTACACACATGGCAGTGTGATTTGCTGCCTTCCTCCCCTTCACCCACATATGGCATTTCTCCCCATGCTATCACTCCCCAACTCCTCCCCCTTGTAGTCCCTCCCCTATTTCCCCCAATAGACCCCAGTGTGTAGTGCCCCCCTCCCTGTGTCCATGTGTTCTCATTGTTCATCACCCGCCTATGAGTGAGAGCATGTGGTATTTCATTTTCTGTTCTTGTGTCAGTTTGCTGAGAATGATGTTCTCCAGATTCATCCATGTCCCTACAAAGGACACAAACTCATTGTTTTTGATTGCTGCATAACATTCCATGGTGTATATGTGCCACATCTAATGACTGTTTCTTTTGCCGTGCAGAAGCTGTGGAGTTTGATTAGGTCCCATTTGTCTATTTTGGCTTCTGTTGCCAATGCTTTTGGTGTTTTGGTCATGAAGTCCTTGCCTACCCCTATGTCCTGAATGGTTTTGCCTAGATTTTCTTCTAGGGTTTTTATGGTGCCAGGTCTTATGTTTAAGTCTTTAATCCATCTAGAGTTAATTTTAGTGTAAGGTGTCAGGAAGAGTTCCAGTTTCTGCTTTCTGCATATGGCTAGCCAGTTTTCCCAACACCAGTTATTAAGCAGGGAATCCTTTCCCCATTGCTTGTTTTTGTCAGGTTTATCAAAGATTGTATGGTTTATGTTGTGTTGCCTCCGATGCCTTTGTTCTGTTCCATTGGTCTATATCTCTGTTTTGGTACCAGTATCGTGCTGCTTTGATTACTGTAGCCTTGTAGTATAGTTTGAAGTCTGGTAGTGTGATGCCTCCTGCTGTGTTCTTTTGCTTAGAATTGACTTGTCTATGCGGGCTCTCTTTTGGTTCTATATGAAGTTTAAGGTGGTTTTTCCAGTTCTGTGAAGAAGGTCATTGGTAACTTGATGGGAATTAGGAAGAATCAATATCGTGAAAATGGTCATACTGCCCAAAGTAATTTACAGATTCAACTTGGGTATTCTTTAGCATGCCTCAGCAGATACAGTTCCAGAGGAACAGATGAATAATGAGGATTGAAAATATAGATTAGAAATAACCCAAAATACATCTTGTATTTGTATGCTATTTTAAGAAGTGAAATTTGCTTTTATATATATCTCACTTGATTCTCACAACTACTACCTAAAGTAGGCAAAACAAGCATAACTATCTTTATTTTATGGAATCAGCATATTCAGGAAGGTTAAGTAACTTGCCTGAGGTCATTCAACCAGTGACTAGAACCTGAATAATTCAGTTCTCTTCCCACTACTCAATGATCCCATCCAGAATCCACTTTTAGGTAGCTGCAAATACCTATGATTGTGTAAAAATATGCTGAATAGACATGTTTCAATAGAAAACATACAAGCAACTGACAAACATATAAAAATGTTCAACATCATCCATCTATCATCAGAGAAATGCAAAAAAAAGCCACAATGAGCTATCATCTTACAACTGTCAGAATAGCTATTATTAAAAAGATTAAAAATACTACATTTTAGTGAGGATGAAGAGAAAAGGGAACATTTATGTGCTATTGATGGGAATGCACAACCTTTATGGAAAACAGTACAAATATTTCTTAAATAACTAAAAATAGAACTACTATTTGATTCAGCAATCCCACTACTGGATATCTACCCAACGAAAAAGATATCATGATACCAAAAAGACATTTGCACTCATATGTTTATCACAGCATTACTCACAATAGCAAAGATATGGAATCAATCTAAATGTCTATCAGTGGATTACTGGATGGGCAAAATGCGGTATATATACACTGTGGAATAGTATGCAGACATAAATAAGAATGATAACCCTTTTTTTTGCAACAAAACTGGAGGACATTATTTTAAGTCAAACAAGACAGAGGCAGCGAGGCAAATACATATGTTCTCACTTATAAGTGAGAGCTAAATAATGTGAACACCTGGGCATAGAGTGTGGAATGATAAAATGATGCCTAGAAAGAGTAGAGGTAGATGGGGTGAATGATGAAAAATTACTTAATGGGTAAAATGTATGTTATATTGTTACTACTGGGTAAAATGTATGTTATATTGTTACTACGGTCTTCTTAAAGGAATTTCATGGTATATGTGTGGGAGAAGTACTCTTTCTTTTATGTAACTCTTTATAATCCAACTGAAATTGGCAACAGAAAAGAGCATTTTCAGACATTGTTTAGGCTGTATTCATTTCCTTTGATCTCCCTGAACTATTTGTATAACTATGTGTATGTTATACATTGTACTCATTAAGTAGAACATACATTGTACCATTAAGTAATTAAGCCCTGACTTCATCATTATACAATATATTCATGTAACAAAATTACATTTGTGGCCCCATAACTTCACACAAATAAAAATAAAAGAACTCAGAACTCTGTATAATTCTTTACAAGTCACCTGACCAGGGCTGAGGAGAAGAAGTTGTGACTTCCATGATTCAGGCCCCAAAGGTTTACAATGTTTAGAGCTACTTTTATTCTCTCAGATTTGTTTATCACATTAATCTATTCAATAAAGAATTGTGAGCTCTGTTCTATGCCAGAAACTGGACATACATAGGGGAATATGACACAAGATCTCAAGAAGCTTAAAGTTTACATGAAACTCTGAGCTCATAATCTCAGCAGTATGTAGTGTGGGTTATTTTTCATTATGAGTATTTATTGTTCTTTACTTAATCTTACCAGCTTTGCTTTCTATTTATTAATCTTGAAAATTATTATTGCAGTCCTATTGACTTGACATTCACTATTTGGTTAGCATAGCTAGTTCAGAATGAATCAGGAAGACACTGGACTCCAAGATGCCTTTTTAGAGAAAAAAAAATGTTTCCATGAAATATATGACATGACATTTGACAGGTAAAAACATGCAAAAAATATTTAAAATATTTCCATGGAAGTTCATGCAAATACAAATATATTACTTTTATTTTGTAAAATACAAAAGCTATACCAGAAAAGGAATAAATGCACACCTTTGTACTTAACTCCACAGTGAATGAAATTTTTATAATAATAATGATATAGTCACTGATTACTGATTTAATTAAAATAGTAATAATTTCAAGAGAGATGAATAGGACAGGTGGAGCCCAAGGGAGTCAGATCCACAGCTATTATAACAGAAAGTGAATAGAAAACATCTGTAATTGACAAATCAATTAATAGAAGTAGAAGCTCTTCATTAAGAGGTGTAAAAATAATTATGAGGGAAGATAATAGTGGTGTTCTCTGTGAAATAGGAACTATATATGTGAGAGAGAGAAAGGCAGCACTACTGTTTTTTAGTACAGGGCTTTCAGCACTGTTTGATTTTCTTAAACATGTGTATGTCTTACTTTGCTTTTTAAATTTTTTTCTACTTATCTTACTCTTCAGGAAACGATTCTACCATCCATGACCCTGAGCATTTTATTAAAAACTAATATTCTACTAATGTCCTTCTATCAAGGGTAACTGAGCTACTGATATTGATCTTGGGCAACTTATCCCATCTTTAGTTTCTAAGCACAGAGCCCAAGGTCAAGTAAAGGCAAATACAGTAATTATATTTGACTCCTACAAACTAGAGCTTAAAACAACGGTCCACAGTCAAATAACAACATCTAAAGACTACCTGTTACTCACTTAGTATATTGGTCTGAGAAATATGTTTTTACCTGATTTCAAACAGGAAACTGTTACAGAGTTCAGATGGAATGTCCAGCAGCACATCATGGTATTGATAGATTGTTGCAATATACATGACCTGGGCTTGAGCCCAAATTAACCTCTGACAATATTTACCTTCCCAACATTTATCTCCCAACATTTTCATTCAGAAATTTTTTGTTCTAGCTACCCCATCCTTTTCACTATATTCTATTTACACTCTAATTTCTCTGTTTTCACCATGCTTGACTACATCTTTAGCCATTTTCCCACTCAGATCTTTTCTGTTCTCTCCATTTTTCTGACTGCTGCCCATCTTTCAATACTGAACAAGTCATCTTCTTAGTGCATATCTGTGATATGGAAAACACTGTTAGGTGCTTCAAAAGTTAGTCTTCTAAGAGCTTTATGTTTTATTAGAACGTGACACAAGTATGCAAATTACTACAATGCAAGATAAAGTGAAAAAGGTTCTATAAAAAAGATTTACTCAAAATACTGAGAGTTCAAAATGTGTATTATGACATTAATTAGGAAGAATTAGAAAACAGTGCATGTAGAGAGAATTATATGAAAGGCACCTCAAGGAAGGCATTTATCATTGACAGCTGGAAACATGAACTGTAGAAAGGCATTATTTGGGATTGAAATATGAACAAAGCTCTATCAGCAAAGCATCTTTAAGGCTCGATGAAAAGCCCACTGTGTGTGTGTGGCTCGGAGGTAGAGTACATAAATAGGAAAGCAATAGGAAGTGAGTCTAATTTCAAGTTGGTGGCACGGCAGAAGGCTTTGAATGCCAGGTTGAGGAATTCTTACTCACCTCAATAACCAAGAGCAGTACATAAAGATTTTTTAGAGAGAAGTGGTCCAATCAGAATAATACTTTAGAAAGATTAATTTAACAGCAGTTTTTAAGGTAGAAACTGCAGTTAGGAAGCTATTCCACTAGTCTCAATGACAAGTTTTGCTGGTGAAATAATGTGGCCAAGAAGGAAATGAAAGAAAACTGGATAGGGAAGGAAGGGAGGAAGACTCCAAGGGACTTGATGCTAGATTGATTGGTGTCGCCATCTCTCTTGCTTGATTCAAAGAAAAGGACTCTAGTTTGTATACCTGATAGACTAGGGTCATGCTGGTAGCAAAAGAGAAGAGAACGAGTAGAATATGCTTTGAATACATTGAGTTAAACTGTTAAATAATGGTGCTAAGAGGAAAGTTCATAGCCCTAAACGCCCACATCAAAAAGACTGAAAGAGCACAAACTGATGTTCTAAGATCAGACCTCAAGGAACCAGAGAAAAAAGAGAAAATGAAACCCAAACCCAACAGAAGAAAAAAATTAACCAAGATCATAGCAGAACTAAATGAAAGTGAAACAAAAATACAATACCAACGATAAATGAAACAAAAAGCTGGTTCTTTGAAAAGATAAATAAAATTGATAAACTATTAGCAAGATTAACCAACAAAAGAAGAGAGAAAATCCAAATAGCCTCATTAAGAAACAAAACAGGACATATTACATCTGACACCATTGAAATAGGAAAGATCATTCAAGGCTATTATGAACAACTTTATACACATAAACTAGAAAACCTTGAAGAAATGGATAAATTCCTAGAAAAATAAAATCCTCCTAGTTTAAATCAGGAAGAATTAGATATGCTGAACAGACCAAATAACAAGCAATGAGATTGAAATGGCAATTTTAAAATTACCAACAAAAAAGCCTAGGACCAGATGGATTCACAGAGAATTCTACCGGACATTCAAAAAAGAGTTGGTACCAATTGTTTTGACATTATTCCACAAGATAGAGAAAGAAGAAACCCTCTCTAATTAATTCTATGAAGCTAGCACCACCCTAAAACCAACACCATGAACAGACATAAGTAAAAAGAAAACTACAGACTGATATCCTTGATGAACATAGATGCTAAAATCCTTAACAAAATAGTAGCTAACTGAATCCAGCAGCATATCAAAAAGACAATCCACCATGATCAAATGGGTTTCATACCAGGAATGCAGGGACAGTTTAAGATATGCAAGTCAATAAATATAATACACCACATGAACAGAATTAAAAACAAAAATCACATAATCATCTCAATATGCAGAAAAAGCATTTGATGAAATCCAGCATCTCTTTATGATTAAAACTCTCAGCAAAATCAGCATACTGATTTTGAGGGACATATCTCAATGTAATAAAAGCCACCTATGACAAACCCACAGCCAACATAACATCTAATTAATGGAGAAAAGTTGAAAACATTCCCCCTGAGATCTGGAACAAGACAAGGATGCCCACTCTCACCACTCCTCTTCAACATAGTACCGGAAGTCCTAGCCAGAGCAATCAGACAAGAGAAAGAAATAAAAAGAATCCAAATCAGTAAAGAGGAAGTGAAACTGTCACTGTTTGCTGACGATATGATTATTTTCCTTAAAAACCTAAAAGACTCCTGCAGAAAGCTCCTAGAACTGATAAGAATTCAGCAAAGTTTCAGTATACAAGACTAATGTACACAAATCAGTGGTTCTGCTATACACCAATAGCAACCAAGAGAGAATCAAATGAAAAACTCAACCCCTTTTACAGTAGCTGAAAAAAATAAAATACTTAGAAATAGACCTAACCAATGAGTCAGAAAAACTTAACCAGGAAAACTACAAAACACTGTTGAAAGAAATCATAGATGACACAAAGGGAACACATCCCATACTCATGGATGAATAGAATCAATATTGTGGAAATGACCATACTGCCAAAAGTAATCTACAAATTCAGTGCAATCCCCATCAAAATATAAGCACCATTCTCCAAAGAATTAGATAAAACAACTCTAAAATTCATATGGAATCGAAAAAGAGCCCACACAGCCAAGACTAAGCATAAATAACAAATCTGGAGGCATCACACTACCTGATTTCAAACTATACTATAAGGCCATAGTCACGAAAATGGCATGGTACTTGTATAAAAATAGGCACACAGAGAATGAAACTGGATCTTCCTCTCACCTTATAGAAAAATCAACTCAAGATGGACTAAGGACTTAAATCTAAGACCTGAAACTATAAAAATTCTAGAAGATAACATTGGAAAAAACCCTTCTAGACATTGGCTTAGGCAAGGATTTCATGAGCAAACGTTGCATGTTCTCACTTCTAAGTAGGAGCTAAGCTATGAGGACACAAAGGCATAAGGATGATACAGTGGACTTTGGAGACTTGCAGGGAAGAATGGGAGGGAGGTGAGGGATAAAAGACAACACATATGGTGCAGTGTATACTGTGTAGGTGATGGGTGCACCACAATCTCACAAATCACCACTAAAGAACTTACTCATGTAAGCAAACAACCACTTGTACCCCAATAACTTATGGAGAAAGAAAGAGAAAGAGAGAAAGAGAGAGAGAGAGAGAGAGAGAGAGAGAGAGAGAGAGAGAGAGAGAGAAAGAAAGAAAAGAAAGAAAGAAGAAAGAAAAGAGAAAGGAAGAAAGAAAGAAAAGAGAGAGAAGGAAGGAAAAAAGGAAGGAAGGAAGGAAGAAGGAGAAAGAAAAGTGTTAAAGAGACTCACAATGGAAGTAAACAACAGGCAATCGGAATGAGAGTCAGGAGCCCAGGAATGAAGATGGGGATTGAGATATTTCTGCACAAAAGTGACATTTGAAGAAGGGGAAGTATAAATAGAGAAGTCCACAAATAATCATTTCTAAAAGTCTTTGTTTATGAGACTGGGGGAAAAAGAGACATAAAAAGAGAAGGGCTTGTAATAAAGTGGTTGCTCTCCTTTTTTGCTGTTAGGCATTTTAAAATTATTGTTTATTTAATTGTGTTGTTGTTGTTGTTGTATTCATTTATTTCATGGAGGGAAGGAAAGCAAACAATTGGCCCATTTTACCATCTTGAGCTGAAAGGCCATAGTAGCAAAGGTTCTAATGGAGAGGTAAAGGACTATTATCTTAAAGGAAGGAAGCAATTCTGGAGCAGATTAACTTTATTTCTTTCCTGGCACTGTCCCATCTCCAGCCCAAACAAGGCATCTAGAAGTTAACCTTAGTGCTGAAGTACTTTGTGAGCTAGAATCTGAGGTAAAATAGGAATTAGAGTGGTCCATGAGCTGAGGAGTCTCCCAGGACAGAAGACTTTAAGTGATAAAACTGGGAAAGTTCTGGGAAAACCAGGGTAAGGTAGTCATCCTCAAGAGGGTGGAATGCAGAAAGTGGGCAGAAATGCCTAATTCTGATACCAATTACTTATCTTAATTATCTCAAAATGTGTCCAGGGCTGGGAGGCAGACATCTACAAAAAAAGCATGGGTGAGCTTTCTGTGTGTACAATCCAGACAGATGAAGTTTTTGGTTCATATGGGGCTTTCTCTCAACAACCATTCACCAATGGAATGGGAGCCCTGAAAATTTACCCAGGGAATCTGTCTGGGGTCACTCCCTGGAAATACTACAAGACCAAATACAGGGTTAGAGTGGGAGAGCAGGAGACTTGGATCAGGGTAGTGCAAAGTCAGCAAATAGAGATTCAGCAACAACTATTTCACAGTATTTAAGAAGTTGAAATGGCAAGCAAGTGAAGATAGGTGGATTACATTGGCCCCTGACACAAAGACATTATTTTGCCTATAAAACCAGGAAGAACAATCTGTCTCCTGTCCTGAGGGCATATTCATGACATTTGCCATTGTGCAGCTACTGTTGACATTTCCTGTAGAAGCAAAATCTGTCTAAAAGGACATCTTGAAAGGCTAAGAGGGCATGTTGGGACCTCCTGCCAGCTGGCCTGAAGAGGTTTACAAAACACCTCTTCTTCCTGATTCCTTCAGAAATCCCACTGGACAATGCAGACTGCTTCACCTCCTTTTACTTAACTGAACGGCCAGGTTGGAGACAGTCCCAAATGTTTTGCACAGAGCTGTAATTTTAAACTGTAATTTTAAATTGAGAGATGTGACATGGTGTAGTGAGAATAGCTCTTGTAACTAGAGAAACCTAGATATTAATTTAACCTGGCCACTTACTACCTGTATAATCTTAGGTACATTAATTAGTTGCTATGATCCTCAGTTCTCTCTGTAACACTGGTTTAATAATATGTATCTCAGGGATTTTGTGATATGCAGACATAACCATATGAATATGCAAAGCACAGTGTACAAGAGGTATGGGAAGTCCCTCTTCCCCCACACCCCTACAAAGTGGTCCGATTTTCTATCTCTGTGTGTGACTGTGTGTGCAAAACTGTGTACATGTGATTGTGTGTGTCTGTGTGCACACGTGTGCAGAGCTCTTCAGATAACCCTCTGCCTGACAGTCTTATCAAAGAACATGAACTCTCCTTGTTCTCAACTTTCCTCAACAGTTATGTTGTAAATTGGGTGCCATAGCTTTAATTTCACAGTCACCAGGCTCTATTTCTCCATCTCCCCCATAGATTTCCATGCTCATGATTACACTTGTGGCTTCTGTTTTACTGTAAAAAGGGAGCTGGAGCATATTTCTTTCAATTCCTAGAGGAACATAAAGCTATCTCTGCCTCTTGGATGGCCTGTCCCAAATGTCTTTCTCTATAGGGTTTGCTATGAATTTCCCTCACAAAACTGCTTTGCTGCATCCTGTAACTGTTGGTATATTGTATTTTCATTTTTGTTTGTAAGATTATTTGTCTCCCTCTTAATTTCTTCCGTGAACCCTTGATTATTTAGAGGCATTATGTTTAATTTCTATACTTTTTAGAATTTTCCAAGATTTCTTCTATTAATTCATTTCTAGTTTTATACCATTGTAATTGGAAAAGATATTTGATATGATTTCAATTTTCTTAAACTTGTTGTGACTTGTTTTTGTTTGTTTTTGGCCTGACATATAATCTATTTTAGAGAATGTACCATGTGTACTTGAGACAACTGTGTTTTCTGTTATGGCTGGATACAATGTTCTGTTTGTCTGGCTTATTTGGTTAAATGTGTAATTAAAGTCCAATGTTTCCTTATTGATTTTCTGTCTAAATGATTTGTTTATTGTTGAATTGTGTTTCCCTAATTGTGTATTACCTAATATTGTGCTTCCCTAATATTACGGTATTACTGTACATTTCTCCCTTTAGATTACTTGCTTCTTTATACATTAGATGCTTCAATTTTGAGTTTATATGCATTTACAATTGTCATGTCCTCTTTATAAATTGATCTCTTTATTATTATATAATGACCTTCTTTGTCTCTTTTTAAGGTTTTTGACCTAAGGTCTATTTTGTTGATAGGAGTATAGCTCTCCCTGGTCTTTTTTTTTTTTTTCAATTTATGTAAAATATCTTCTTCCATCCCTTCACGTTTACTCTCTATGTGTCCTTACTAATAAAGAGAGTCACTTATAAGTAGTGTACACTAAAATTTTTGTTCGTTTTAATACATTCAGCCACTTTACATCTTTTAAGTATTTAATCTAATTACATTTAAGATAGTAATTGACAGGTGAGAACTTTCTATTCCCATTTGGTAATTTGCTTTCTGAGTGTTTTGTGAATATTTTTTCTTTTTCTCACTTCCTGTCTTTCATTGTGGTTTGATGGCTTTCTGTAGCAATATAATTTGAATTCTTTCTTTTTTTTTTTTTTTTTTGAGACGGAGTTTCACTCTTGCTACCCAGGCTGGAGTGCAATGGCATGATCTCAGCTCACCGTAACCTCTGCCTCCTGGGTTCAGGCAATTCTCCTGCCTCAGCCTCCCGAGTAGCTGGGATTACAGGCATGCACCACCATGCCCAGCTAATTTTTTGTATCTTTATTAGAGATGAGGTTTCACCATGTTGACCAGGATGGTCTCAATATCCCAACCTCGTGATCCACCCACCTCAGCCTCCCAAAGTGCTGGGATTACAGGCTTGAGCCACCGCGCCCGGCCTGAATTCTTTCTTTATATATTTTGTGTAACTACTATAGATTTTTGTCTTGTAGCTACCTTGGGGCTTATATAAAACATTGTATACTTATAACAAGGTATTTTAAGCTAATAACAACTTAACTTAATCGCATACAAAAACTCTACATTTATGGCCTCTCCCACCTTTTAAGATGATGACAAAATTTATACCTTTTTGTAATTTTTATCCCCTAACAATTTATTGTACCTGTAGTTGTTTTTAATAATTTTGTTTTTTAAGCATAATACTACAGATAACATTTCTGTATTCACTACATTTACAGTATTAGAGTATTCTGAGTATAATTATATACTACTTGTATCATCAATTTTTGTACTTTTATATGTCTTATGTCATTCTTTAGCAGCATTTAGTTTCTTAAAGAACTCTCTTTGGCACTTCCTGTAAGACATGTCTAGTGGTAATAAACTCCTTTAGCTTTTATTTGTCAGGTAAAGTTTTTATTTTTCCCTCAAGTCTGAAAGAAAGCTTTGCTAGGTAAAGTATTTTTGGTTAACAGTCTTTTTTTTTCTTTTACCATTTTGAATACATCATCCCACTCTGTCCTGAACTATAAAACTTCTGCTGAGAAATTTCCTGACAGCAGTATAGAGACTCTGATACTAAACCTAGTACTCAATAGTTATTTTTTCTAATCCTCTCCCTTCTCCCCCCTCCACCCTTAAGTAGACTTCAGTGTCTGTTGTTTCCCTCTTTGTGTCATAAGTTTTCACTATTTAGCTCCCACTTATAAGTGAGAATATTCAGGCCAGCATGGTGGCTAACAATTAGTTAGGCATGGTTGTGGGCACCTGTAATCCCAGCTACTCGGGAGGCTAAGGCAGGAGAATCACTTGAACCTTGGAGGCAAAGGTTTCAATGAGCCAAGATCACACCATTGCACTCCAGCCTGGGCAACCAGAGTGAAACTCTGTCTCAAAAGAAAAAAAAAAGAATGAGAATACGTGATACTTGGTTTTCTATTGCTGTGTTGGTTCGCTAAGGTTAGTGGCCTCCAGCTTCACTCATGTTCTCACAAAAGATGTGATCTTGTTCTTTTTTATAACTGCGTAGTATTCCGTGGTATATAAGTACCACATTTTCTTTATCCTATCTGTCATTGATGGGCATTTAGCTTGATTATATGTCTTTGCTATAGTGAACAGTGCCAGGGAACATTCATCTGCATGTGTGTTTATGGTAAAATTATTTCTATTCCTTTGGGTATATACCCAAAGCAATGAGATTGCTGGGTTGAATGGTAGTTCTGTTTTTAGCTCTTTGTGGAGTCACAACACTGCTTTTCACAATGGCTGAACTACCTTACAATCCCATCGACAGTGTACAAGCATTCTTTTTCACCACAACCTCACTAATATTTGTTATTTTTTCACTTTTTAATAATAGCTGTTCTGACTGGTGTGAGATGATTTGTATTCTCTAATGATCAGTGATACTGAGCTTCTCTTCATATGCTTCTTGGTGGCATGTATATCTTCTTCTTAAAAGTATAATACTTTTTTTGAAGTCAAATTTTTTTCAGTGCAATTAATTTATTGTGAAAAAATTTGAGCATAATGAGAATTTCACATTTTCTTATGGATAGTCTCAACAGCAAGAAACACGAGGTGAAACAGAAACTGTACCAAGTTAAACCAATTCACATAAGAATACACAAAACACACTCCTATACCTCAAACATCTACCAGCTATCTTGGTACACTGGGTGTACTGACCTCAAGGTTTTGTTTATTATCTTGTTAGATTTGTTGCCATGTTCTCACATGGCAGAAGAGTGGAAGGGCAAAAGGGGTGAATGCTATACCCTCACATGAGAGAAAGGGAAAGGGCAAAATGTCAGGCAGCTCTCAGAAGTCTTTTTTATAAGGGCATTAATACCATTCATGAGGATTTCAACCTTATGACCTAATCACCTTCCAAAGGCCCTGCCTCTTAACAATATAATATTAGTGATTAAATTTCAAAATATGAATTTGGGGGACACATCAAGACCATAACAGGGCATAAAGAAAGCTTCTGGTTTACAATAAATAATCTAAATTTTAATTTGGGTGGTAGTTTCAGAGGGTTACTCCTTTGTGAAAATGTATCAAGGACAACTTAAAATCTCTGTATTTTATGCATTAGTTATACCTCAATAAAAATATTCACCAACAAATTATTTTAAAATATGTAGGAATAATTAAAATACATAGCAGCAATGGCATGCAAAGTTGGAGACAAGGATAAAGTAAATTAAAATTATCTAAGGCATTGTATTGCTCAGAAAAAGTTAATATAATTAATATTAGACTTTCATGTTACATCTTTATGTCAGATAAAATTTCTAGGATAACCACAAAAAATACTTATACATTGTATAATATCAAAGCTTCAAAGGTAACCATAAAGAATATTTACAGATTATATAAGAGCAAAGCTAATGTAGAAAAGAAATTGAATAATAAAAAAGTATTATAAACTCTAAAGAAGGCAAAAAATTAAAAAAAAATAGAAATATGGGAGAGGTAGAAAAATATGTATACTATGTAGTTTGATAGTAATTAAAACCCAAATACAGTATATCAAGTTTTATGTTAAATGTAAATATATGAAATGTTTAGATTAAAATACTAATATATTCAGATTGTAGAAAAATTCCAAAATCCAATTATATGCAGCTTATAAAAGTCACATCAATTAAGAGTATTTAAAGGTAGAAAATGAAAGCATCCAAGAAAATTTACTAGGCAAAAACTAACCAAACACAGCTGGTGTCACAGTATTAATATTGAACAGAATAGACTTTAGGGCCAAAAATATTCTATTCTCATTGATGAAAGTTGAGTACAACAGGAAACATAACAATCGTGAATTTATATGCACCAATAACATAGACTCAAAATGCATAAACTTTTACAAAATAATGAGAAATAGTAGAAATTACAAATCTTCAATTATAAAAAATTTTTAATATGCTACTCTGTATATTATTTTACAAATTCAGTCAGCATGTAGACTAATAAAAATAACTTTAAACCTTAATCCAATAGGTATATATAAAAAAAGTACCCGGTCGGGGAGGACTCAAGATGGCGCTGTGAGAACAACCCAGGATTGGAGCTCGCATTGAATCCACAAATGGTGAGTCTGAGCTGCATTTCCAGACTGATCTTTGTTGCCCACAGAACAGGAAAACTCCCAAGTATAAAAAAGACACAGGACACCAGGCAGTAGGTCTGCCTGGCAAAGCCGGCAGCCGGGGCGGCGGCGGCCGGCCCTACCCAGCAATCCCCACAGGGCGCGCTTGTCCAGGTGACTTGTTGAACCGGCAACCTGAGACTTGAGAGGGCGGAACTTGAGACTGAACCGAGACTTGGACAGTAGCCCAGCCCAGGGGATTGTAGGGACAGATCGTTTGGGATACCCAGTGAGACGAACAAAACCGTGATTTCAAACTATCCCAAGCAGACAGCCCGAGACGCTCTGTGGGGGAGGGGCGTCCACCACTACCAAGGCAACCCGCCCCAACTGAGATACAAGCCCACTGCTGACGCACCCAGCCGTTGCCAAGGCAACCCGCCCCAACTGAGATACACGCCCACTGCTGACGCAGCCAGCCATTGCTGAGGCAACCCGTCCCTACTGAGATACACGCCCACTGCTGACGCAGCCTGCCGTTGCTGAGGCAACACGCTACAACGAACAGACTCCACCGCAGGGCGTGGCGGAGAACACAGCAGAGCCTGCAGGAACAGGGCGAATCAAACAACAGCGGGGCAGAGCCTCGGCAGCCAAACAGTGGCTAGTCTGCCTTCTAGCTGGGCAGGACACCTCATCGAACATCCAAAAATAAAGCCCAAACCCCTCAACACAGAGCATTTGAGGAAAAAAAAAAAAAAAGGGTTTTTTAATGAGCTCTGTTGCAGCAGAATCAAACATAGCAGCCTAACAGCCCTGAAGGAACAACAGAGCGCACAGCTCAGCAAATAACCCCTATAAAGTACAAACTGTCTCCTCAAGCAGCTCCCTGACCCCTCTATATCCAAAAGACTGACATTAGGCAGGCATCATCCTGGCACAAAGATAGCAGAAAAAGAAACTGGTAGCATCCCTCGCTGTGCCACAGCTGCTAGAGGTGCACCCCAGACAAGCAGGGTCTGGAGCGGACCTCAGCAGTCATACAGCGAAGGGGCTAGACGGGTAGAAGGAAAACCAAGCAACAGAAATACTTCATCATCAACATTCTGGGTGTCCACTCAGAGACCCAATCGAAAAGTCAGCAACTACGCAGACGACCAGCGGAAAAATCCACAAAGACGGGAAGAAACCAGCGCAAAAAGGAGGAAAACACCCGAAACCAGAACACCTCGCCTCCTAGAAAGGACCAAAACACCTCACCAGCAAGGGAACAAAGCTGGACGGAGAATGACTGTGACGAAATGACGGAATTAGACTTCAGAAGATAGATAATGAGAAACTTTTGTGAGCTAAAAGATCATGTATTAAATCAATGCAAAAAAACTAAGAACCTTGAAAAAAGATTTGAGAAAAGATTCGAGGAAACGATAACAAGAATGGATAACTTAGAGAGGAATATGAATGAATTAAAGGAGCTGAAAAACACAATACGAGAACTTCGCGAAGCAAACACAAGTTTCAATATCCGAATTGACCAAGCAGAGGAAAGAATATCTGAAGTCGAAGACCAACTCAATGAAATAAAACGAGAAACCAAGATCAGAGAAAAAAGCACAAAAAGGAATGAACAAAGTCTCCAAGAAATGTGGGACTATGTGAAAAGACCTAACCTACGTTTGATAGGTGTACCAGAAGGAGACGAAGAGAATGAATCCAAGCTGGAAAATACTCTTCAGGACATCATCCAGGAAAATTTCCCCCACCTAGCAAGACAGGCCAACACTCAATTGCAGGAAATACAGAGAACACCACAAAGATATTCCGCAAGAAGAGCAACCCCAAGGCACATAATCGTCAGATTCAACAGGGTTGAAATAAAGGAGAGAATATTAAGGGCAGCCAGAGAGAAAGGTCGGGTCACCCACAAAAGGAAGCCCATCAGACTCACAGTAGATCTCTCAGCAGAAACACTAAAAGCCAGAAGAGAGTGGGGGCCAATATTCAACATTCTTAAAGAAAAGAACTTTCAATCCAGAATTTCATATCCAGCCAAACTGAGCTTCAGAAGTGAAGGAAAAATAAAATCCTTTGCGAACAAGCAAGTACTCAGAGATTTTTTCACCACCAGGCCTGCTTTACAAGAGCTCCTAAAAGAGGCACTACACATAGAAAGGATCAACCAGTACCAGCCATTCCAAAATCACACTGAATGCTAAAGAGCTTCAACATAATGAAGAATCTACAACAACTAACAGGCAAAACAGCCACTTAGCATCAAAATGGCAGTATCAAATTCACACATAACAATATTAACCCTAAATGTAAATGGACTAAATGCACCAATCAAAAGACACAGCCTGGCAAATTGGATAAAAATCCAAAACCCATCAGTGTGCTGTATCCAGGAAACCCATCTCACATGCAAGGATACACAAAGGCTCAAAATAAAGGGATGGAGGAAGATTTACCAAGCTAATGGAAAGAAAAAAAAAGCAGGAGTTGCAATTCTCATCTCTGATAAAATAGACTTTAAAGCAACAAAGATCAAAAGAGACAAAGAAGGCCATTACATAATGGTAAAAGGATCAATACAACAAGAAGAGCTAACGATCCTAAACATATATGGACCCAATGCAGGAGCACCCAGATACATAAGGCAAGTTCTTAAGGACTTACAAAAGGACTTAGACTCCCACACAATAATAGTGGGAGACTTTAACACTCCACTGTCAATACTAGACAGATCAACCAGACAGAAAATCAACAAGGATATCCAGGGCTTGAACTCAGACCTGGAGCAAGCAAACCTGATAGACATTTACAGAACTCTCCACCCCAAATCCACAGAATACACATTCTTATCAGCACCACATCACACCTACTCTAAAATTGATCACATAATTGGAAGTAAAGCACTGCTCAACAAATGCAAAACAACTGAAATCATAACAAACAGCCTCTCAGACCATAGTGCAATCAAGTTAGAACTCAGAGTTCAGAAACCGACCCAGAACCGCACAGCTTCATGGAAACTGAACAACTGGCTCTTGAATGTGGACTGGGTAAACAACGAAATGAAGGCAGAAATAAAGAAGTTCATCGAAACCAATGAGAACGAAGACACAACGTGCCAGAACCTCTGGGACACATTTAAAGCAGTCTCTAGAGGAAAGTATATAGCAATAAGTGCCCATATGAGGAGAATGGAGAGATCCAAAATTGACACCCTATCGTCAAAATTGAAAGAGCTAGAGGAGCAAGATAAAAAAAACTCAAAACCCAGCAGAAGACAAGAAATAACTAAGATCAGAGCTGAGCTGAAGGAGATTGAGACACGAAAAACCCTTCAAAAAATCAATAAATCCAAGAGCTGGTTTTTTGAAAAGATCAACAAAATAGACAGACCACTAGCCAGATTGATTAAAAATAAAAGAGAGAACAACCAAATAGATGCAATAAAAAATGATAAAGGGGAAATCACCACAGATTCCACAGAAATTCAAACCATCATCAGAGAATATTACAAACAACTCTATGCGCATAAACTAGTAAACCTGGAAGAAATGGATAAATTCCTAGACTCCTGTGTCCTCCCAAGCCTAAACCATGTGGAAGCTGAAACTATGAATAGACCAATAACAAGGTCTGAAGTTGAGGCAGCAATTAAGAGCCTACCACACAAAAAAAGCCCAGGTCCAGACGGGTTCACAGCCGAATTCTACCAGACACACAAGGAGGAGTTGGTACCATTCCTTCTAAAACTATTTCAAACAATCCAAAAAGAGGGAATCCTTCCCAAATCATTTTATGAGACCAACATCATCCTGATACCAAAACCCGGCAGAGACCCAACAAGAAAAGAAAACTTCAGGCCAATATCCATGATGAACATAGATGCAAAAATCTTCAATAAAATATTGGCAAACCAACTGCAAGAGCAAATCAAAAAACTTATTCATCATGATCAAGTAGGATTCATCCCAGGGATGCAAGGCTGGTTCAACATATGCAAGTCTATCAACGTAATTCACCACATAAACAGAACCAAAAACAAAAACCACATGATTATCTCAATTGACGCACAGAAGGCATTTGACAAAATTCAACAGCCCTTTATGCTAAAAACCCTCAATAAACTCGGCATTGATGGAACGTATCTCAAAGTAATAAAAGCTATTTATGACAAACCAACAACCAATATCATACTGAATAGGAAAAAACTGGAAGCATTCCCTTTAAAATCTGGCACTAGACAAGGATGCCCTCTCTCACCACTCCTATTCAATATAGTACTGGAAGTTCTACCCAGAGCAATCAGGCAAGAAAAAGAAATAAAGGGTATTCAAATAGGAAAGGTGGAAGCCAAATTGTCTCTATTTGCAGACGACATGATAGTATACCTAGAAGACCCCATTGCCTCAGCCCAAAAACTCCTGAAACTGATAAGCAACTTCAGCAAAGTCTCAGGATATAAAATCAATGTGCAAAAATCACAAGCATTCGTCTACACCAATAACAGACTTAAAGAAAGCCAAATCAAGAGCGAACTGCCATTTGCAATTGCTACAAAAAGAATAAAATACCTTGGAATACAACTCACAAGGAACGTAAGAGACCTCTTCAAGGAGAACTACAAACCGCTGCTCAACGAAATCAGAGAGGACACAAACAGATGGAGAAACATTCCATGTTTATGGTTAGGAAGAATTAATATCGTGAAAATGGCTATACTGCCCAAAGTAATTTACAGAATCAACGCTATCCCCATCAAGCTACCATTGACTTTCTTCACAGAACTGGAAAAAACCACCATGAACTTCATATGGAACCAAAAGAGAGCCCGCATAGCCAAGTCAATTCTAAGCAAAAAGAACACAGCGGGGGGCATCACACTACCGGATTTCAAACTATACTACAAGGCTACAGTAATCAAAACAGCATGGTACTGGTACCAAAACAGACATATAGACCAATGGAACAGAACAGAGGCACCGGAGGCAACACAACATACATACAACTATACAATCTTTGATAAACCTGACAAAAACAAGCAATGGGGAAAGGATTCCATGTTTAACAAATGGTGTTGGGAAAACTGGCTAGCCATGTGCAGAAAGCAGAAACTGGACCCCTTCCTGACACCTTACACTAAAATTAACTCCAGATGGATTAAAGACTTAAACATAAGACCTGGCACCATAAAAACCCTAGAAGGAAATCTAGGCAAAACCATCCAGGACATAGGAGTAGGCAAGGACTTCATGAACAAAACACCAAAAGCATTGGCAACAAAAGCCAAAATAGACAAATGGGACCTAATGAAACTCCACAGCTTCTGCACGACAAAAGAAACAGTAACTAGAGTGGATCGGCAACCAACAGAATGGGAAAAAATTTTCGCAGTCTACCCATCTGACAAAGGGCTGATATCCAGAATTTACAAAGAACTCAAACAGATTTATAGGAAAGAAACAAACAAGCCCATTCAAAAGTGGGCAAAGGATATGAACAGATATTTTACGAAAGAAGACATATATGAGGCCAACAATCATATGAAAAAATGCTCATCGTCACTGGTCATCAGAGAGATGCAAATCAAAACCACATTGAGATACCATCTCACGCCAGTTAGAATGGCGATCATTAAAAAATCTGGAGACAACAGATGCTGGAGAGGATGTGGAGAAAAAGGAACACTTTTACACTGTTGGTGGGAGTGTAAATTAGTTCAACCATTGTGGAAGACAGTGTGGCGATTCCTCAAGGCCTTAGAAATAGAAATTCCATTTGACCCAGCAATCCCATTACTGGGTATATATCCAAAAGACTATAAATCATTCTACTATAAGGACACATGTACACGAATGTTCATTGCAGCACTGTTTACAATAGCAAAGACCTGGAATCAACCCAAATGCCCATTGATGATAGACTGGATTAGAAAAATGTGGCACATATACACCATGGAATATTATGCAGCAATCAGAAATGATGAGTTTGTGTCGTTTGTAGGGACATGGATGAATCTGGAGAACATCATCCTCAGCAAACTGACACAAGAACAGTAAATGAAACACCGCATATTCTCACTCATAGGTGGGTGATGAAAAATGAGAACACATGGACACAGAAAGGGGAGTACTAAACACTGGGGTCTATTGGGGGGAAAAGGGGAGGGCCAGTGGGAGGGGGAGGTGGGGAGGGATAGCCTGGGGAGAAATGCCAAATGTGGGTGAAGGGGAGAAGAAAAGCAAAGCACACTGCCATGTGTGTACCTACTCAACTGTCTTGCATGCTCTGCTCATGTACCCCAAAACCTAAAAACCAATAAGAAATTAAAAAAAAAAGTACCCAAAATATACATTCTTTTTAAGCATACACTTCACAGAAACTGAATAAAAAGTTTTAATGTCTCAAATGATTGAAATTATACAGCATGCATTGGTTTCCTATATATGGCTGCTGTAACAAATTGCCATAAATTTACTGTCTATAAACAAAACAAATTTATTATCTTATAGCTCTGATGATCAGAAATCCTAAATCAAGGAGTTCACAGAGCTGTGTTCCATCTGGAGGCTATAGAAATAAGAAGTCAGAACATTTAAGCTTCAACTTATAATTAGTCATTAATGTCTTACAATTACATCTTATTTAGAGATAATTGAGATATTCAATGAATATTCATCCTTTAATTTAGCATAGCAAATTTTGAGGGTATAGTTACCAAAAAGATTTTAAAACCCTTTGTATTTCTCAGGGTTCTCCAGAGGGACAGAACTAATAGGATATATACATATGTATATATACATACACATATATATATATGTGTCCCATATGTATATATATATATACACACACAGGGAGGAAGATTCAAGATGGCGCTGTAGGAGCAGCTCAGGATTGCAGCTGCCAGTGAAAGCGCAGAAAATGAATGGACACCGCATTTCCAGATGAATCTTTATTGCCCACAGACCAGGAGATTCCCAGGTGGATGAGCCCCACAGGTCACCAGCGTGGCTGTTTCGACCAGCACCACAGTGCAACGATTCTCTGTACTGGTTGCCCTGTTAAACTGGCAATCGGAGATCTGGGAAGGCAGATTAGCACATTCATCTGATTAAACGGGACTGAAACATAAAGTCAGGCCAGGAGATTCCCAGGCAGCAACGTTGTTTCAGCTGGTGCAGTGGGTCACTGCACGGGAAATCACACAGATCCTGGTATCCTTTCGGCAGGTGACTGGAACACCTGGGAGAGAGTCAACCATTCAACTTAAACAAAAAGGGCTCTGAGACAGGGAGCCAGGTGATCAGGCTCAGCAGGTCCCATGCCCACAAAAACAAACAAACAAAAAAAACAGCAATTGGAAACGCTAAGGGTTGAGAGTTTCATGGCAAGCACAGCTAAACCTGGGATGGTCCAGCTCTATGGAGGGAAGGGCGTCTGCCATTACCGAGGCACTCCACCTCTAAGGAGGTAGTCTGCCATTGCCGAGGCAACCTGCCATAACAGAGGGAGTCCACCATTACAGAGGTGGGCCACCATTGCCATGCCAGTTCTAACCACACCCATATAAACAGGACTGCAGGGAAATACACACAGCAGCAGGGCATAGCTCATGGCAGCAAGGAGGACCCCAAAGGAGCTCAGCAAAGCCTCTGCAGGCAGACAGTGATTAGGCTGCCTCCTTGCTGGGCAGAACAGCCCTGAAAAAAAAAAAAAACGCAGCAGCACAATGGATACTCATAAATAAAGCCCTAACTCCCCAGGACAGAGCACCCGGGACAAAAAAGGGGGGTTTTATGAGTTCTGCAGCAGCAGACATAAACGTACCTGCCAAGCAGCTCTGAATGAACAACGGAGCTCACAGCTCAGCACTTGAGCTCCTATAAAGAACAGACTGTCTCCTCAAGCAGCTCCCTGACCCCTGTATTTCCAAAGAGTCACCTCACAAAGGACTGATCAGACTGACATTTGGCAGGCATCATTCTGGGACAAAGATAGCAGAAGAAGAAACTGGTAGCAACCCTTACTGTTCTGCAGCTGCTACAAGTTTTCCCCAGGCAAGCAGGGCCTGGAGTCGACCTCAGCAGTCCTAAAGCAGAGGGGTCAGACTGTTGGAAGGAAAACTAAAAAAGAGAAATAACTTCATCATCAACAACCTGGATGTCCACTCAGAGACCCAAACTGAAAATCAGCAACTACACAGATGACAGGTGGATAAATCCAAAAAGATGGGAAGAAACCAGCAGAAAAGGAGGAAAACACCCGAAACCAGAACACCTCTCCTCCTACAGGAAATCACAACTCCTCACTAGCATGGGAACAAAACTGAATGGAGAATAAGAGTGATGAAATGACAGAATCAGAATTCAGAAGGTGGGTAATGAGAAACTTTGTGAGCTAAAAGAACATGTTCTAATTCAATGCAAAGAAACTAAGAACCTTGAAAAAAGATTTGATGAAATGATAACAAGAATGGACAACTTAGAGAGGAATATGACTGAATTGATGGAGCTGAAAAACACAACACGAGAACTTCGTGAAGCATGCACAAGTTTCAACAGCCGAATTGACCAAGCAGAAGAAAGGATATCAGAGGTGGAAGATCAACTCAATGAAATAAAACGAGAAGGCAAGACTAGAGAAAAAAAGCACAAAAAGGAATGAACAAAGTCTCCAAGAAATGTGGGACTATGTGAAGAGACCTAATCTACATTTGATACGTGTACTTGAATGTCACAAAGAGAATGAATCCAAGCTGGAAAATACACTTCAGGATATTATCCAGTAAAACTTCCCTGACCGAGCAAGGCAGGCCAATATTCAAGTCCAGGAAATACAGAGAACACCTCAAAGATATTCCGCAAGAAGAGCAACCCCAAGGCATATAATCATCAGATTCACCAGGGTTGAAATGAAAGAGAAAATACTAAGGGCAGCCAGAGAGAAAGGTCGGGTCACCCACAAAGGGAAGCCCATCAGACTCACAGCAGATCTCTTGGTACAAACCCTACAAGCCAGAAGAGAGTGGGGGGCGATATTCAACAACCTTAAAGAAAAGAACTTTCAACCCAGAATTTCATATCCAGCCAAACTGAGCTTCATAAGTGAAGGAAAAATAAAAGCCTTTGCAAACAAGCAAGTACTCAGAGATTTTGTCACCACCAGGCCTGCTTTACAAGAGCTCTGAAAGAGGCACCACACATAGAAAGAAACAACCAGTACCAGCCACTCCAAAAACATACCAAATGCTAAAGAGCATCAACAAAATGAGGAATCGGCATCAACTAATGGGCAAAACAGCCAGCTAGCATCAAAATGGCAGTATCAAATTCAAACATAACAATATTAACCCTAAATGTAAATGGGCTAAACGCACCAATCAAAAGACACAGACTGGTAAATTGGATAAAAAGCCAAAACCCATCGGTGTGCTGTATCCAGGAAACCCATCTCACAGGCAAGGATACACAAAGGCTCAAAATAAATGGATGGAGGAAGATTTACCAAAGCAAATGAAGAGCAAAAAAAAGCAGGAGTTGGAATTCTCATCTCTGATAAAATAGACTTTAAAGCAACAAAGATCAAAAGAGACAAAGAAGGACATTACATAATGGTAAAAGAATCGATACAACAAGAAGAGCTAATGATCCTAAATACATATGGACTGAATACAGGAGCACCCAGATATATAAGGCAGGTTCTTAACGACTTACAAAGAGACTTCGACTCCCACACAATAATAGTGGGAAACTTTAACACTCCACTGTCAATATTAGACAGATCAACCAGACAGAAAATTAACAAGGATATCCAGGACTTGAACTCAGACCTGGAACAAGCAAACTTGATAGACATGTACAGAACTCTCCATCGCAAATCCGCAGAATATACATTCTTCTCAGCACCACATCACACCTACTCTAAAATTGACCACATAATTGGAAGTAAAGCACTGCTCAGCAAATGCAAAACAACTGAAATCACAACAAACAGTCTCTCAGACGACAGTGCAATCAAATTAGAACTCAGATTTCAGAAACTAACTCAGAACCACACAGCTTCATGGAAACTGAACAACTGGCTCTTGAATGTTGACTGGATAAACAATGAAATGAAGACAGAAATAAAGTTCTTCGAAACCAACGAGAATGAAGACACAACATGCCAGAATCTCTGGGACACATTTAAAGCAGTCTCTAGAGGAAAATATATAGCAATAAGTGCCCACATGAGAAGAGTAAAGAGATCCAAAATTGACACCCTATCATCAAAATTGAAAGAGCTAGAGGAGCAAGATCAAAAAAACTCAAAACCTAGCAGAAGACAAGAAATAACTAAGATCAGAGCAGAACTGAAGGAGAGACACGAAAACCCCTTCAAAAAATCAATAAATCCAAGAGCTGTTTTTTTGAAAAGATCAACAAAATAGACAGATCACTAGCCAGACTGATAAAAAAGAAAAGAGAAAACAACCAAAAGATGCAGCAAAAAACGATAAAGGGGAAATCACCACAGATTCCACAGAAATTCAAACCATCATCAGAGAATATTACAAACAACTCTATGCACATAAACTAGTAAATCTGGAAGAAATGGATGAATTCCTGGACACTGTGTCTTCACAAGCCTAAACCAGGAAGAAGTCAAAACTATGAATAGACTAATAACAAGATCTAAAGTTGAGGCAGCAATTAAGAGCCTACCACACAAAAAAAAGCCCAGGTCCAGTTGGGTTCACAGCCAAATTCTACCAGACACACAAAGAAGATTGTGTTACCATTCCTTCTGAAACTATTCCAAATAATCCAAAAAGAGGGAATCCTTCTCAAATCATTTTAAGAGACCAACATCATCCTGATATCAAAACCAGTCAGAGACTCAACAAGAAAAGATAACTTGAGGCCAATATCCATGATGAACCTAGAAGCAAAAATCTTCAATAAAATACTGGCAATCTGATTGCAACAGCACATCAAAAAGCTTATCCATCATGATCAAGTAGGATCATCCCGGGGATGCAAGGCTGGTTCATCATACGCAAGCCTATAACTATAATTCACCACATAAACAGAACCAAAAACAAAAACCACATGATTATCTCAATTGATGCAGAGAAGGACTTTGACAAAATTCAACAGCCCTTTATGCTAAAAACCCTCAATAAACTCGGTATTGATGGAACGTATCTCAAAATAATTAAAGCTATTTACGACAAACCAACAGCCAATATCATACTGAATGGGAAAAAACTGGAAGCATTCCCTTTGAAATCCGGCACTAGACAAGGATGCCCTCTCTCACCACCCCTATTCAATATAGTACTGGAAGTTCTAGCCAGAGCAATCGGGCAGGAAAAAGAAATAAAGTGTATTCAAATAGAAAAGGAGGAAGCCAAATTGTCTCTATTTGCAGACGACATGATAGTATATCTAGAAGACCCCATCATCTCAGCCCAAAAACTCCTGAAACTGATAAGCAACTTCAGCAAAGTCTCAGGATATAAAATCAACGTGCAAAAATCACAAGCATTCCTATACACCAATAGCAGACTTAAAGAGAGCCTAATCAAGAACCAACTGCCATTCACAATTGCTACAAAGAGAATAAAATACCTAGGAATACAACTCACAAGGAACGTAAAGGACCTCTTCAAGGAGAACTACAAACCACTGCTCAACGAAATAAGAGAGGACACAATCAGATGGAGAAACATTCCATGTTCATGGTTAGGAAGAATCAATATCATGAAAATGGACATTTGCCCAAAGTAATTTACAGATTCAACACTATCCCCATCAAGCTACCAATGACCTTCATCACAGAACTGGAAAAAATCATCTTAAACTTCATATGGAACCAAAAGAAATCCTGCATAGACAAG
Source organism: Callithrix jacchus (assembly GCF_049354715.1). Lineage (NCBI taxonomy): Eukaryota > Metazoa > Chordata > Mammalia > Primates > Cebidae > Callithrix > Callithrix jacchus. The sequence goes on along the minus strand of NC_133512.1, from coordinate 104,375,556 downwards.
TCAATTCTAAGTAAAAAGAACACAGTGGGAGGCATCACACTACCGGACTTCAAACTATAAGGCTACAGTAATCAAAACAGCATGGTACTGGTACCAAAACAGACATATAGACCAATGGAACAGAACAGAGGCATCGGAGGCAACACAACATCTCTACAACCAAACAATCTTTGATAAAAAGATTTCCAGTGTTGGGAAAACTGGCTAGCCATGTGCAGATAGCAGAAACTGGACCCCTTCCTGACACCTTACACTAAAATTAACTCCAGATGGATTAAAGACTTAAACATAAGACCTGGCACCATAAAAACCCTAGAAGAAAATCTAGGCAAAACCATTCAGGACATAGGAGTAGGCAAGGACTTCATGACCAGAACACCAAAAGCATTGGCAACAAAAGCCAAAATAGATAAATGAGACCTAAGCAAACTCCACAGCTTCTGCACGTCAAAAGAAACAAGTCACTAGAGTGAACCGGCAACCAACAGAATGGGAAAAAATTTTTGCAGTCTACCCATCTGACAAAGGACTGATATCCAGAATTTACAAAGAACTGAAACAGATTTACAGGAAAAAACAAACAAGCCCATTCAAAAATGGGAAAAGGATATGAACAGACACTTTATAAAAGAAGATATACATGAGGTCAACAAACATATGAAAAAATGCTCATCATCACTGGTCATCAGAGAAATGCAAATCAAAACTACATTGAGATACCATCTCATGCCAGTTAGAATGGCGATCATTAAAATATCTGGAGACAGCAGATGCTGGAGAGGATGCGGAGAAATAGGAACACTTTTACACTGCTGATGGGAGAGTGAATTGGTTCAACCATTGTGGAAGACAGTGTGGCGATTCCTCAAGGACCTAGAAATAGAAATTCCATTTGATCCAGCAATCCCATTACTGGGTATATATTCAAAGGACTATACATACATAGCTCTACTATAAGGACACATGCACACGAATGTTCATTGCAGCACTGTTTACAATCGCAAAGATCTGGAACCAACCCAAATGCCCATCGATGATAGACTGGACTGGGAAAATGTGGCACATATACACTATGGAATATTATGCAGCAATCAAAAATGATGAGTTCGTGTCGTCTGTAGGGACATGGATGAATCTGGAGAACACCATTCTCCGCAATCTGACACAAGAACAGAAAATGAAATACCACATGTTCTCACTCATAGGTGGGTGATGAACAATGAGAACACATGGACACAGGGAGGGGAACTCTACACACTGGGGTCTATTGGGGGGAATAGGGGAGGAACAGCGGGGGGGGAGTTGGGGAGAGATAGCATGGGGAGAAATGCCAGATATGGGTGAAGGGGAGGAAGGCAACAAATCACACTGCCATGTGTGCACCTATGCAACTATCTTGCATGTTCTTCACATGTACCCCCAAACCTAAAATGTAATAAAAAATATATATATACACACACACACACACACACACACATATATATGCATTCCATATATATGTGATATATATATATATCCATTTACATCTATTTACTTTATATATATGGGACATATATGTGTGTGTGTGTGTGTGTATATATATATATGAGTTTATTAAGTATTAACTCACAGGATTACAAGGTTCCACAATAGGTCATCTGCAGCTGAGGAGCAAGAAAAGCCAGTCAGAGTCTCAAAACTGAAGAACTTGGAGTCCGATGTTCAAGGGCAGGAAGGGTTCAAGGGCACAAGAGAAACATGTAGGCCAGGAGGCTAGGCCAGTCTAGTCCTCTTTTTTTTTTGAGACAGACTCTTGCTCTGTCACCCAGGCTGGAGTGCAGTGGTACAATCTTGGCTCACTGCAAACTCCGCCTTTTGGGTTCAAGCGATTCTCCTGCCTCAGCCCCCCAAGTAGCTGGGATTACAGGTGCATACTACCACATCCAGCTTATTTTTATGTTTATAGTAAAGATAGGGTTTTGCCATTTTGGCTAGGCTGGTCCGGAACTCCTGATGTCAGGTGTTCCACTTGCCTTAGCCTCCCAAAGTGTTGGGATTACTGGCATGAACCACTGCACCTGCTCCTAGTCTTGTCTTTTTATGTTTTACCTTCTGCTTTATATTCTAGCAGCTGACTAGATGGTGTCCACCCAGATTAAGGGTGGGTCTGTCTTTCCCAGCCCACTGACTCAAATGTTAATCTCCTTTGGCAACACCCTCACAAACACACCCAGGATAAATAATTTGCATCCTTCAATCCAATCAAGTTGGCACTCAGTATTAACCATTACAACCTCTTTAAGTAAGCATATTATAAAAGGTAATCGTTATTAACAGTTCATTTATAAACTCTTATCCCATTTACATCTATTTAATTTATCCACTCAACAATTATGTTTGGAAAATTTTATAAGACATAGGACAAATCTGGTCATCTCAAGTTAAATTTTCTATTAACTATTTTTATATTACTATATGTTAGGCAAATATCCTAAAGGCAAGATACTTAAAGGGTCATTTGAGCCTTTTTACAAGTCAATTTTGTAACTTGTAGACAATATACAAACACAAACATGTACCCAAATATACATAAAACTATAAAGATTTTATTGTTTTGATTTGTTAAAGGAAAATAAACCTTGGAACGACACAATCACTAAGCCAAAGGGAAAAGGCAAGCTGGGAACTGCTTAGGGAAAACCTGCCTCCCATTTTATTATCCCTAAGTAAGATAGCTACAGAGATAAGAAGCTACATACCTCCCTCACCATTTTCCCTCAAGGAAATTCCTGTGGACAAAGGACAGACAGAATTCAAAGTCATCCCTCTCAGGCTCACCTGGGACAAATGCATATCAGATTGCCTCCTCTGACCTATTGTTTATGTAAAAATGTAGATTCACTGAGACAGACTAAATTGTATATTCAGTGGAAGACTGATCAAGTACTTAAAATAATGCAACCTTTTGTCTTTTATCTACTTTTAACCTGGAAACCTGTATTTTGAGTTGTCCTGCCTTACTAGACCAAACCAATGTACATTTTACACATATTGATTGATGCCTCATGTCTCCCTCAAATGTATAAAAGCAAGCTGTACCCTGACCACCTTGGGCACATGTTGTCAGGATGTCCCAAGGCTGTGCCATGGGTGCATCCTTAACTTTGGCAAAACAAACTTTCTAATTTGACTGAGACCTGTCTCAGATATTTGGGGTTCACAGATTTTAATATACCCATGAGTCAGGCAAAATTCATTAGTTTAAAAAAACAGTTGGAATCAAACTGTGGCTTTGTAAATGGAACAAGTTAATGTTTATCTGACTCACAGGCTGAAGTCCTTACTGATTTATAAAACAAGCTAGCAAATTTACATTTCAAAGCACAGAGAAAGAATTTAAGCTTTCAAAAAGGCCAATGAAGTTTTACGTTATCCTTGGCACAAATCATGTCAACAAAACAGAAGCAAACTAAGGGAGTGCATACAGTTAGTAAGGTGTAAAAAAGGAAATAAAACCGTAAGTTCCTCAACTGACTGATGGGCCCTCCCCTCTGCCAAGGGCATTCCAAAATTAACCTAAAAAATTAGTTCAGGCCTTGATGGGAAGTGGGGGGCCATTGGACATGCCACGCAGCTGACCAGTGTTAACATCAACCATCTTAATGGACCCCTCCTCTCAGCCAAGGGCATTCCAAAGTTAGTAGAAGAAAACTTTAGGGAAAAGCTCTTTGATACTGGCCTTGGCAATGATTTTTTAGATACTACACCAAAAGCTCGGACAAGTGATAATAACAAATAGACAATAAACAAGTGGGACTACAGTGATCTATGTTTTACTTAGAAGTATGCTTTTTTCTCCAAACATACATTTTAATCATTTATTTTAGCTTTTTTTTTAATCGCATTTTAGGTTTTGGGGTACATGTGCAGAACATGCAAGATAGTTGCACAGGTACACACGTGGCAGTGTGTTTTCCTGCCTTCCTCCCCTTCACCCACATTTGGCATTTCTCCCCATGCTATCCCTCCCCAGCTCCCCCACCGCTGTCCCTCCCCTGTTCCCCCAAAAGATACCAGTGTGTAGTGCTGTAGACGGAATAATGACACACTTCAAATTATCCACGTCATTGGTGTTTCCTGTCTCTATTAAAAATACAAAAATTAGCTGGATGTGGTGGCATGTGCCTGTAATCCCAGTTACTTAGGAAACTGAGACAGGAGAATCACTTGAACCCTGGGGGCGGAGGTTGTAGTGAGCTGAGATATGCGCCATTGCACTCCTGCCTGGGTGACAGAGTGAGACTCCATCATTAAAAACAAAAAACAAACAAACAAAAAGAATGAGGTCCTTTGCAGGAACATGGAAGGAGCTGGAGGCCATTATTCTTAGCAAACTAACACAGAAACAGAAAACCAAATACTGCATATTCTCACTTATAAGTGGGAGCTAAATGATGAGAACACATGGATATACAGACAATGGGGAACAACAGACAATGGGGCCTACTTGAGGGTGGGGGTTTTGAAGAGAGAATGGATCAGGAAAAATAACTAATGAGTTATTTTTATTAACAGGCTTAACCTGTTTTTGGCCATGCTCCAAGCCCTCATTCTTTCTGTAACCTCAAGATGGCCCATGAGCTTCTGTTCCCCCATTGAGGAGTTAGAGATAATCACTCTGTCATTCTCCCCATGCATGTTAATAAGCTTGTATGCCATTTCTCCTATTAATCTATTTTTTGTCAGTTTCAGTGAAACTTCAGAAGGCAGAGAAGTTTTCCTTTGGCCCCTACATTATGACCAGGGTGACCTTATAAATGATACTGAATGATTAAAGGCCAGGCGCGGTGGCTCACACCTGTAATTCTAGCACTTTGGGAGGCTGAGGGGGACGGACTACCTGAGGTCAGGCAGGAGTTCATGACCAGCCTAGCCAACATGGTGAAACCCTGTCTCTACTAAAAATACAAAAATTAGCTGGGCCTGGTGGCAGTCACCTGTAATCCCAGCTACTCGGGAGGCTGAGACAGGAGAATCACTTGAACCCAGGAGGCAGAGGTTGCAGTGAGGCGAGATTGTGCCACTAAACTCCAGCCTGGAAAACAAGAGTTGTCCAGTAGCTCATTCCTTATGGCTCATTCTTCATCTCAAAAAAAAAAAAAAAAAAAAAAGACACTAAAAATGACAGAGTTTCTAAGAAAAGAGTCACACTCCAGCTTCTCTCACCTCTAAGAGATTTTGCTTGGATATAACCTCCTCTAAGAAACAATTCATTACATCTTCAGAATGCATTATATGCTCTTGTACAAGTCTTGTGCCAATTGTGCTTTTATTAAGTAAGAGGAAATATGGAGCAATCGCTCTAAGTGCCAACTCCGGATTCCCTTCTATCTCAGTTCCAATGGTTTGGCTTAGTCATATGGCCAAGCCAAACTGCAATACCTTTCTTATTTGTTGGCTCTGTGGCTTGAACAACTTATTAAAACCTCTGTGAGTTTCCTTTTCTCAACTTAACACTCTTGCTACATCAAGAAATAGAATAGACAAGCGTTTAAGGACATAGCCTCTGGTATCAGACTACTTGATTTGAACCCCTTACTCTGCCAGTTTCTAACTTTGCAACTGGATCTCACCAGCAGGCAGTGCAGTGGTTAAAGGATCATGCTTCAAGGCAAGACTGCCAGCATGGAAATTCTGGCTCCATCCAAAGGTGTATTCACCATTAAAGTAACAGCATGAAGCCTCAGGGCTTCCTACTTATTGGTGCCTCCTCCAAGGTCCTGTTCCTGTAGTTTACATTTGTAAGTTTGGATTCTGTTTCCCAAAGAGGTTCTCCAATACTGTAAATCAAAACTCAGATTCCACAAAATCTGCATGCAAACTTGATTCTGCCAGATACTGGCTATATGGTCTGGGCTAGATATTTATCTCCTGGGTCTCTGTTTCCCCTCTTGTAAAATGGAATAAAAATGGCAACCACCTTCACAGGGTTGTAATAAAGATTGAGCTAATACATGTTAAAATGTTTAGAGCAATATAATGCACCACGGTATATGCTTCATGTGTGTTGGTGTCTATAACTCCCTCTCTTTTTCTATTCCTTATCTTCTTCTCATGAGCCCTGTCAGGACTAAGATCATCTTCCTCTTTGCAAACTTCCCCTGTGGCAAGCTCCAACTTAATCCTAACCCTTAATCCTAACCCCAGAGGGAACTCTGAGCCTTTACATATTCTCTTCTGTACGTTTCCTGATTGTTTACAACCTGATTTTATCAACCTTTATTTGATTTCTTAAACCTACTACTTGTTCATTCTTTGTGGCATAATAATTATGGTTTCTTTTTCTCCCTAATTTCTTCTTCCTCAAGGGACCTCAAGCTGTTCTCTTAAGGTTTTCAACTGATTCAATGAGTCTGACCCATATTATGGAGGTAATCTGTTTTACTCAAACTTTACTGATTTAAATGTTAATCACATTTAAAACAAAAAAATGAACAAACAAAAACTTCACAACATCTAAACTGTTGTTTTTCCAAAAATTGGGCACCATGCATAGCCAAGCTGGCATGTAAAAGTAACCATTACAGCAGTCATGGCCTGAATAAGACCTGTCCTGGGCCAGGCACAGGGGCTCACACCTGTAATCCCAGCACTTTGGGAGGCTGAGGCAGGAGGATCACTGAGGTCAAGAATGTGAGACCAGCCTGGCCAACATGGTAAAACCCTATCTCTACCAAAAATACAAAAATCAGCTGGGCATGGTGGCTCCTGCCTCTAATCCCTGCTACTCGGGAGGCTGAAGCATGAGAATTTCCTGAACCTGGGAGGTGGAGGTTGCCGGGAGCTGAGCTCATGCCACTGCACTCCAGCCTGGCCTATAGAGTGAGACTCTGTCAAAAATAAATAAATAAATAAACAAATAAGAAAGAAAGAAAAGGAAAGAAATTGTCCTTTACATTGAAGGGTTGTAGGTATTGCAGTTTCTTTTTCTTCTTCTTCTTTTTTTTTTTTTTTGAGATGGAGTTTTACTCTTGTAGCCCAGTCTAGAGTGCAATGGGGTGATCACTGCAACCTCCGCCTCCCGGGTTGAAGTGATTTTCCTGCCTCAGCCTTCTGAGTAACTAGGATTACAGGCATGTGCCACCACACCCAGTTAATTTTGTATTTTTAGTAAAGACAGGGTTTCTCCATGTTGGTCAGACGGCTGGTCTTGAACTCCTGACCTCAGGTGATCCACCCGCCTTGGCCTCCAAAAGTGCTAGGATTACAGGCGTGAGCCACTGTGCCCAGCCAAGCATTACAGTTTTCTGCTCGCTCACAGAAGAACAGCCTCATTACCTTCAATAGATGCTCTTAACCCATTGTCATCTGCCTTCCTCTGGACACCACCTTTGGGGAGTGCTGGAGTTACATCCTCAAGGATGGAGCTATGGCCTCAAAGTGCCCAGCAAAGAACTTTTCCTGCATTTTTCCCACATAGACACTTCCTAGATTCTTCTGCCTTATGCCTTGGCTAGTCTAGCTAGTATATGCTTCAGATGGAAATTATTCAAGTGAGAAGGACCAGGTGTAGACAATTTAAATGTGGAAAGAGGCTTACAAAGGAAGGTCATTGTGACCCAGATCACAGCATTGTTCTTGAGTGGATAGGACATAAACAGGGAAGAAAGCATGTGATCATGAAAACAGCTGAAGTTTTAAGTGAGCAATGACATAATGTGGTGTCCAGTTGAAAAGAAAGAGAAAGTAGTTGCAGGAACCGAATAACAGGCAGAGCAATTTTAAGAGACACATCCAGAAACCAGAAGCAAGCACTGAGACTTTAGCTCTGAATTCTGGCTAAAGCAACACACGAGGTGGTAACTCCTAGAACTCTAATTTTCACTCTTGTCAGAGAGGCTCTTCCTGGGCAGTGGTCTGCCGTGCAGAGGATAGAAACAAATCCCATAGTGTTTCACATCTTAGGTTAAGGAACAGATTCAATTTCATAAGGAGAAACAGCACAATGCCAGTGTCAGCAAAAGCAAGTCTCCCCATCATCCCAAGGAGAGGAATTCTACAGTCTGGGTATCTACTGGACATAATGTGGGCTCCATTCTCACAGAGGGTGTCCTTCCCATTGTGGGTCTTTTGATGTGGCTTATGCTGTGAGACAAGTGTAAGAAAGTGGCCATGTCAAGAAGAAAATGACCCAGCTCTTTGGTGCCAAAAAGTCTGATTTGGGGGTGCCAGCTATTTACAGGAATTGTCTATAATTAAAATATCACCCTGCCTCGGGGACTGTGTGACAACTGGGGATCTTGGGCATCTTTGGTACATTGCCACCACACCTGAAGTTAAGAAGGACTCAACGATAATAAACATCTTTAGGTCACTCAGTGCCTTGAACTCACTTCCCCATCACGTAGAGCAGCTCAGGTATTCTCTAGCTCGTCCACCTGGTGATTGGTAGTGACTGCTAGAGAAGTCCTGATCATCCTAGCCCTCCAAGTAATGCTTTGAATAGCATTGCCTCTTGAGCTCACTATAAGGAGATCAAGCAAAGATGTTCTATGCCTGTGGTCTGAAACCTGCCACCACAGCTGGGTTCTCTGCCATCAGAGACCAGGGGAGCAGTGACTGAAGCTAAGACTACACACAGCACTTCAGATAGGCAAATTAGGAGGGAAAAGAAACTGAATCTGTAAGCTTGGGAAAAACTGGTATATTTTTTGAGGTCCCAGCCATTTTGAGAAACTCTGACACTGAAAAAATAAGGAAGAACAATTTCATTCCTCTCTCAAATGCTGTCATTCTAGCTAAGCGTTGATTTTTTTTTCTTAGAAAAACAAACTTTGGGTCAACAAGGAAAGATCACGAGTGGGGAGGGTGAGTGGGTGATTCACCTCATGGATCTCCCTGGCAGCTCTTGCACTTCCTTGATCAATCTGCATATAAGAAATGTGATGAGCACCTGGGACACCACTTCTCCGAGACACTGCCTTCTGTTTTCTCCAGCATGCGCTTGTTCCAGCTCCTGTTCAGGGCCAGCCCTGCCGCCCTGCTCCTGGTTCTCTGCCTGCAGCTGGGGTCCAACAAAGCTCAGGAAAACACGTGAGCCATACCCTTCTCCTCCCCACAAAAAAAAAAAAAAAAAAAAAAAAGGCTTGCAGGGAGGGCTCCTCTCCCAATCTGGAAATCTACATAACTCTTTCTATTTTTTTTTTTTTTTTTTTTTTTTTTTTTTTTTTTAAGACGGAGTTTCGCTCTTGTCACCCAGGCTGGAGTGCAATGGCGCGATCTCGGCTCACCGCAACCTCCGCCTCCTGGGTTCAGGCAATTCTCCTGCCTCAGCCTCCCGAGTAGTTGGGATTACAGGCACGCACCACCGTGCCCAGCTAATTTTTGTTGTATTTTTAGTAGAGACGGGGTTTCACCATGTTGACAAGGATGGTCTCGATCTCTTGACCTCGTGATCCACCCGCCTCGGCCTCCCAAAATGCTGGGATTACAGGCGTGAGCCACCGTGCCCGGCCCTACATAACTCTGAGAATTTCCTTCAACTTCCCAGAACTCTGGTCCTGGGAGCTCCCATGGACCTCCTGCCAGGTTCCACTTCTGTCCTCTAGGAAGCCCCACTAACTCCTCTCACATTTTTGCTGGGTGTCTCTGCACTGCCGGTGGAAATAAAGCTCCGAGTGTACCTATAGGCTATCATTAGTAATTAGTCTTCATCTAACATGCCCGCGCCGATCCACATCTTTTTCGTAATTTATACCTTTGTTCAGATTGCTGATCAGTAAACTTGACTTTCTCACACCTTGCCTCCTAGAAGAGAAGCATAACAGGTCTGAGTTCCCATGGCAGCTTAGGGCAGCTTTGGCAGGACCTGTCAAAGAATAAGAGGCCCTGGTCACTGCTCTGTGGTCTGAGATTGAGCTAGCCTGGCAGTTTAGACGTTCTTCCTAACCTGATGTCTGAAGATGAATATGAGGACCTCCTGCTCTCACATGTACTGGGACCTGACAGCACAGGTTCAGAAGTCAACTTATTGAGAACACATGTTTGAAGGGAGCAGAAAAATTGGAGCAAGTAAAATAAAGTAGAAAATGGAGTCAGAGGTCTGGGGAAAAGCAGGGATACTCAATCTAGGGAGTTTTCTCTATAGCGGTAGGGTTTATAATGATGGGTTTCTGGGTTGTGATCTTGGAGGTACTATCTATGGCATGGCCAGATATCCTGTCCCAGAGGAAACTGTCAGGGTCCTCTTAGACAAGCTGGTATAATGGAGGCAAGTGTCCCATAAAACCCTGCGTGGGGACAGGTTCAGATCCCGCCCCCCCCCAACCTCTCAGATGAGTCCACTTAGCCCTGAACGGCAGCAAGGTATTCAAATAAGCTATGCTAATTAGTGTTATCAACCATCATGATTTGCCCAGGAATTTTCTGGTGGTAGCATTGAAAGTCCCCCACCATCTCTGTGGCCCATTCCAGAAAAGACTCCAGTCCTGGGTAAACTGAGATGGTTAGTCACTTGAGCTAAGCTGGTCATCCTATCTTATTTATCCAAAACTCATTTACAAATGGGAGAGATTTTGAAGATGCTTAGGTATTTATACCCTTTTTCTGTGCCCTGGGCATTAGAGCAATTGGCACAAAAAATGTAATCTCTCTGAAATCTAAGATGCTTTGCCCCAAGAATATGGGGTTGTGAGACACTGTGGGGTCTTCTGTCCCACACAGTAACAAAGGTCTGTAGCCAGGAGTTTCTAGGAAAGAGAAAGTAACTCTCCTGGCCCAGAACCCAGTCCTCATTGACAGAAGAAGAATATTTGAGTATTTTCTTTGCCTCCATTTCCTTTCCCTTTCAGATTGTGGTGTATGGTCTAAATGTAGAGTGGTATCTAAAGTCCCCAAACATGGCCATATGTCCAAATTTCCTAAGGAGCTAAATAAATACAAATTCCTAAGCCCTACCTAAGAACCAAAGAAGGGGGATCTTCAAAGATGCTCCTACAAATACCTGTAGTGCATGGAGATGTTTGCTGGGTTTCTAAATTTTTTCATTGTTTTATTTTAATTTTACATAGTTATTGGGGTATAGGTGGTATTTGGTTACATGAGTAAGTTCTTTAGCAGTGATTTTGTGAGATTTTGGTGCACCTATCACCTGAGATAAAAGACTACAAATATGATGCAGTGTATATTGCACCATATTTGTAATCTTTTATCCTTCACCCCCTCCCACTCTTCCCCTCAAGTCCCAAAGGCCCTTTGTATCATTCTTATACCTTTGCATCCTCATAGCTTAGCTCCCACATATCAGTGAGAACATATGTTTGGTTTTCCATTACTGAGTTACATCACTTAGAATAATAGCCTCTAATCTCATCCAGGTCACTGCAAATGCTGTTAATTCACTCCTTATTATGGCTGAGTAGCAGTCCATCATATATATATATACATATACATATATATGTATATATGTATATATAAACACTGAGGTGTGTGTGTGTCTATATATATATATTATATATATATATATACACAGACACCATATATATATATATACACACACACACACACACACACACACACACCCCACAGTTTCTTTATCCACTCGTTGATTGATGGGCATTTTGATTGATTCCACAATTTTGCAATTGTGAATTGTGCTGCTATAAACATATATGTGCAAGTATCTTTTCTGAATAATGACTTATTTTCCTCTGGGTAGATACCCCGTAGTAGGATTGCTGGATCAAATGGTAGTTCTGCTTTTAGTTCTTTAAGGAATCTCCACACTATTTTCCACAGTGGCTGTACTAGTTTACATTCCCACCAGCAGTGTAGAAGTGTTCCCTCATCACTGCATCCACACCAACATCTACTGTTTTTTGATTTTTGTGATTATGGCCATTCTTGCAGGAAGAAAGTGGTATCACATTGTGGTTTTGATTTCCATTTCCCTGATCAAGATGTTTGCTGGTTTAATGTGATTCTGTTGCTAGAAAATTTTCTCCTAATAATGACTTGAGCCCTCCTAGTCAGCAGACAATCACCAGAACCTATAGGATGCTATCAGGAAACGACATGTGGTATTGTACATTTTTTCTTTTTAAAAATTCATTTTTGGTCGATGGAAGGGAAGAAGATGCTCGTTGACTGATGGGGATTTAGGTTGGTTCCATGACTTTGCAACTGTGAACTGTGCTGCTATAAACATGCAAGTGCAATTATCTTTTTTGAAAAATGACTTATTTTCCTCTGGATAGATACCCAGTAGTGGGACTGCTGGATCAAATGGTAGTTCTGGTTTTAGTTCTTTAAGGAATCTTAAAGTGTCCTAGTTATGTGACTAAACAAAACTAAATTTGTACGAAGCAATCAACCCAATCAACACACAAAAATTCCAGGGGATTCTGATGCTGAACAATTGATCCAAGCCCCATAATTTCCCTCCCTTTCCCATCCTGTGCCCCTTGCCCTGTTTATAGCTCCCACATTCACTCACAGATTGGTCTCTGATCTTGGTGTCCTGATTCTCTCTTCCTAGAACCAGTCCGAGGATCATGATAATGGATTTTCAGCTTTCCAGGGCAGAAGATGAAAAGCAGGAGGTCACTGCAGACCTTTCAGTTAAAACAGAATTGAAAGAATGCATGGTGGTAAGTAGAGGACTAGGGGCATGACTTCAAAAAATAATTCAACTCTTTGATTACAAATACAACTTAATTAATCTCTCACTTTAATAATGTACAGTATACGTAATAAAACATTGTCATTTATGTTATGCTACTCAAGACTCAGAACAACTGTGGGAGCTTGGGACAGATGACTTCTCATTTTCCAGATGAAGAAATTCTAATAAGAAAGAAAAGAAGAAGGAATAGGAAGTGAGAAAGAGGGAAAAAAGAAAAAAGTCTAAGAGGTAGTGGAGAACCAGTTAGAGTTCTTCCAAGGCCCTGAGCATGTTTACTTTAGGATGGAGGGAGGGGAGTTCTCAGAAGAGAAAGCTGCAAGTCCACACCACAGGTTGAGGTGGGTGGGCAGAAGAGGACATGCAGGATATGATTTCTCCTCTCCAGTAAGCACTGAGCTAGTCTGCTGGCTTCTTGCCTTCTTGTGCTCCTTTGCTCTGGGTCACCAGAAGTTGACTCTTGTTCCAGCCTCTCTGCCCTGACAAGGAGCTCGTACTCATCTCCTTTTCAGCAGTTGTGAGGGAACTCCAATTTCTGAACTAGGTCAGAGGTTTTCCAATGGCAATGTACCTAAAACTCACCCAGGGATCTTGTTAAAATGCAGAGTGACCTTCAGCGGGTCTGGGGAGCGGTTAAAGCTTCTAGGTTTTAACAGATGCCCAAGGTACACCAAGGCTGTGCCCAAAAGACCATATTTTGAGCCACTTGGGACTACAGCATTTTCCTCCTGTCTAGCTGCTGAGGACAAGATTTATGCAGTTATTAATCCACAGTGACTCTTCCTTGGGACACTGATTGTGTGTCCTTCTCCTAGTCAATGATCTCAGGTGTCACAAGCATACGAACTGCCGCCACTACCTTTGTTCTAGGGCCAAGACCCATGTAATCCCTATCTCTCCTACTCTGTCCCCAAACCCTTCCTGAGAAGCCTCCTCTATCAGGCAGCACAAGTATTTCCTTACAGGATAAGATGCCTAATTCAAATGAGACTTAAGGACAATGACTGCATGGAAAACAAAATTGAGAGCATGAAGATTGCTATTCAGTAAACTGCATTCTAGAAACATCTCCACACCTGTAGAGAAAAATTCCTGGTCAATGAGCAAAGAATATCACAGCTGCTTTGTCAAATTTTCTATTTTCAGTCCAAGAATCTGAAGCATGTACATTCATCTGGGGTAGGAGTGAGGCTGAGTCATAATTTTTCAACTTTGTATTTTGTTTATCACAAGCACAGGTGAAAATGAGAATAAGAATATGTACATAATGTGTACATAAAACTTTTGTGAAAATGGTGGTTTCTAGTGGTAGTAGTTAATGGTAGTGGTAGGTATAATAAGATATGTTTGAATCAATAAAATGACATGATATAATTTTGTGCCTTTGTGATTAATAAAAGTATGCTTTTAAGAATCATGCTAGTACACTAAAATAAAGCAATCTTTTTAAAACCTACCTAAGCACAACTAAAAGGATGAGAAATCCTCAGATTAACTGATTTTGCTAACCAGAAAGAATTTATGGGAAAGGAAATTTTGTTAGTTCTAGTCAACAAATTTTTATTTGTGGCTTCAATTTTTGAAAGTATAGCTATTTTTAAATTTTTATTGAAATATATTTATGGAACTATAAAATTTGTACCACCTAATCCTCATTTTCTATCATTTATAATATTTTCTGTGACTGAATTTTTGCAAAAGTGAGGTTTAGGCTCATATTTATTTATTTTAGAATTAGAATAGAATATGCCTACAATCGTGTATTTGAATATAAAGACTGTATAATCCTTTAAAGCTTAAAAAAACTTGTGGCAAACTACAATGCTTAAACATTTTGGTGCCACGGGCCATTTTGTTGATTTCATGAAGTCTATGAAACATTTATCAGAAAATTGCTTCTAAATGTATAAAGGGCATTGGATTACAGGGAGAAACTACCACATTGAGTAACAGTGACAAACTTATTAAAAATAAATTTGTGATGCAGTAACATGTTTATTCGCACATTAGCTAGAAAAGCAATACATTTAAAATATAGAGGAATTAAATTTTATTTTATAAAGATATTATCCGTGTGATGGATGGTGTTGCTTAGCTCAAAAAAGTACATTGAACTGTACTGGTCTTTGGCAACACGTCCCATGTGCCACTCTGGGCATGCAATAGATCCTGATCTTTTGTTATACAAGTGGTGTAAATTCTGATTCATGAAGATATGTTGCTGCGGATGTAATAAAAAAGTAAACAAGGCTGGGCGCAGTGGCTCATGCCTGTAATCCCAGCACTTTGGGAAGCCAAGGCAGGCAGATAACCTGAGGTGAGGCGTTCAAGACCAGCTTGGCCAACGTGGAGAAACCCCATCTCTACTAATACAAAAATTAGCCAGGCGTGGTGGCAGGTGCCTATAATCCCAGCTACCTGGGAGGCTGAGGCAGAAGAATTGCTTGAACCTGGGAGGCAGAGGTTGCAGTGAGCCAAGATTGTGCCATTGCACTCCAGCCTGGCAACAGAGTAAGACTCTGTCTCAAAAAAAAGAAAAAAAGACAAGGCATGGGTAGGCTTCTCTAAAGAAATACCAGGCTTCTCCAAGACATTCTGAGTAAAACTCCAAGGATGAGAACACCTGAATTTACTGTTTGGGGCTGAAAGGCTATTTGGTGCAGAGTTGCCAGGTATTTGAGCAAGTTGCAGGGGATGGGCAGACCAGCACTGGGCCTCATTCAGGACCATAAAGCCAGTCTGATAATTAGCATACATTCAAGGTCGTGTATGTGGGTGATATTTTGGACATCTGAATCTGTAAAATGATATGTACATATGTGTGTTTCTCCTTGTGATAAAATCATACATACTGCTAAGGGCAATGTGGTTCCTTGATGACATTCATTACTGAAGTGATGCTGAATTTCAATTAGAGGTTAGTAAGATAAAGATGCATTTTTTTCCCTCCTGCCTGAGTTCACAGACTCACTGAATGCTATCCACAGATCCCTGTGGGTCCACGGACCCTCAGGATAAAACTGCTGTGATAATGCTAACTGGACAAAATCTTCTGAATCCACTGAAATTTACATATACAATCACCTGGGATCTTGAACTGCAAAGCACTCAAGTTAAAAAGAAATTTACATTCAAGATGCCACTGGCTTATCTAACAGCCAGGCTTGGTAGTTAATTGTTTCCATCTCACAACTGAGGAAAATGAGAGTGAGAGGTCTAATTCTAATCACCAAAGGTTACCAAGTCAGAGAGAAGCACAACTGGGGCTTGGTCACAGCTCTGACAACAAGGCCTGACGTCAGCTCCTACAACTAAGTGGCCAGGCTGCTGTCTCACCAGGTCTCAGAGTAAGTGTGACTGCAGGTTGATTCCTGAAAGCTCTGGCTGGTGACTACGGCAAGCCTGTTCCCCAGATGGACAGCTGCACCGGAGGAGTTCTCCTTGCCCTGTGGATTCATGTGCACCTCTAGTTCCTCCTGAGCCTCTCCATACTGCTAAGGCAGGAGTTTGAGAGTGTGGGGAGGGAAAACCTTCTGACCTAGACTTTGGCTCCTGAAATGATACTACAACAGTAGACTCCTCCTTGCCCTGGTCCCACCTTTACCCCTACTCTTCTCCTTCGGCTTCTTCCTCTCTTATTTTTCCCTCCCTTACCCATTCCCCAGAATAACAGTCAGTTCCTCCTCCCACCTTCTCCTCACCAGGTGAAAGCTTACCTCAATAGCAACGTACATATAGAAAGTGGATTTAATTTTAAGTATACTGCCTGCCTCTGTGAAGAGAATCCAAGACACTTCTTCTGGGACTTTAAGACCAGCTGTAAGTACAGAAGTTATCCAAGGAAGGAGCTACCCAACAGCCACCAGGGAGGAGAAACTATAAACAGAAACAGGGCTGCAGAATTGAGCAGGACCAGGACCTCAGGGCAGAAGGACAGAAGGGAGGGAGGAAAGAGCATGGGGAGAAGAGATGGGAAGGTACCCAGATTCTAACGCAGAGACATTGTGTACACCAAGTTGATATGGGAGACAAATTTGTAAAGGATTTGGGGAAACTGAACCCCAGGGTGCAGAAGCCTGATATGAGTAGAAAAGACAGGACATGGCTGGGGTGTCTGAAAGATGATCTCTGTCCCCATCTTTTTCAGCAAATGCATCAATTGCAGCCGTCGTTGATATTGTTCGGGAATTAGGCATCTGCCCTGATAATGATGCTGTAATCCCCATCAGAGCGAACAGGTTTTATACGGTTAAAACCCTAAGAGCAGCATAATGGAAACCCTGTGTGTCCACCACACCCAGGTGATTTCCCCTAAGAAAACTTGGCTGCAATTTCTGTTGTGGTCTCTGAAATAAACTTAACAAGCTTTTCCGTGTTCTGTTATATATTCTGTCCAAAATCTGCTCCTGAAGAACCCCAGATTACCTGGAATTTCTAAAATATCTGTCTTTCAAAGAACCTTTGCTTAGGAGATTGTATAAGAACCTTTACTATGGGTTCTCACTGCCCACTAGTATGAAGAGGGAGAGAAGGAGGAACTGGAAAGAGAGGAGCCATGCTCACAGAGAGGAAAAGCAGTGGCATAAAGTTCATGGCACAGGAATGGCAGGTCCAGGCCAACACCAGGCCTCCATGCTGCTTGGCTTACTCCATCCCACTGCCCTCCAGCCACTGCTCAGACCCTAGAAGACGGGAGTCCTAGTACATGCCTCAGAGTCAGGGATGGAGTCTGTGGCCCCCTAAATGAGCGGTAGCATTCTATGCTATTCTGTTGCTTATGGTCAATAGATTGTGACACTCAGGGACTTCGGGCTCCTGTGCAGCTCTGCCTGAGGAGCTCAGGTATAATATAGGAGTAAGTGGGCAGAGGGAGCCCTGAGGTGCTTTATCCCAGAGGGCCAGCCCGTAGAAATGGAATATGAGCAAGATCAAGTGCACAAAGTGGGCAGAGGACATTCTGGCAGATAGGACGGCAGGCACCAAGGGCCCAAAGCATGATGTAGTGGCTCGTTCAGGGCAGGTAAGCACTTTGATATTGAGCAGGATCAAGTATACATGGAAGGGTTAGAAGCAGAGCTGGCAAGAGAACAGGAGCAAAATCAGGAGAGGCTGAGTGAATCTGGGCAAGAAAGTGGGACCATATGCTCGAGGCCAATGATCCTAAATGAGAATCAAAATCCAGGGCAGGAAACGCAATCATTGGAAAAGATCATTTTTTTATATTAATTAGGATTGTAACATTGTGAAACAGGAGAGTTACCCGACCCCCCTCGCAGGATATGCGACAGGGGTGTGGCTTGTCTGTTCAGCCGCTCAAACCCCTTAGAGGAGGAGGAGCATGCAGACGGACAGGTGCAGGAGCCCAGGTGGGCGTGTTAACACACAGTGCACTCTTTTAAACTTGCTGTCTATAGACAGCTTAAGTGTTAATCAGCTTAGCGGTCCCTCTGCTGTTTTGCAAAGGCAAAGGGCCAGTGTGACAGCTTTCTGTATCCCGAGTTCTTGTCCAGCATCCTGGAAGAATCAGGTCACACATGAACTTGAAGTATGGTGAATGTGGAGTTGTATTGGGTGGTGGGTTTTCAGGGGAATGGATGCGAGGCAGGCCAGGGGATGGAGTGGGAAGATGATCTTCCCCTGGAGTATGGTCATCCAGTGGCTGATTCTCCAACTGACTGTCCCCAGCCAAACTCCTCCCTACGTTCAGACACTCTTTCCCTTCTCTCCTTCTCTGCTGTGCTATTATGCTGTTCATCTGCTTGTCTCCTTCTGGAGCCGGGGGTTCAGGATTTATATGGGTACCAGATGGGGGCATGGTGGGCCAAAAGGCAACTTTTTGGACGCAAAAACAGGAATGCCTGTTTTCGTTTAGGGCTGCCGGTTTCCAGGCTTGAGGGTTGGGCCTTTGCCAGGGAACCGCCCTCTTCTACCCAGTATATCTGTCTCCTGTCCATATCAATTGATCATGTGCTTAACATGTACCAAAAATGTGAATATTTTTATTTACATGTTTTATCACGTGCCCTATTTAAAACAATAACAGGCATTAAGTAGTCACTCAATAAATATTGATCAAGTACCTACATGTGCCATTACCTGCTTTCAGGGCTTGGTTTTACAGAAGCAAATCAGGAATTTTTTATCCTGTTCTTAAAATGCTTATATTCTTCATGGGAAATAGAAAATAAATGAGTAAATGTTGTTTTTACCTTTATTTATGGGAAAACTAAGATGACAGAAGGTGATTAATTTGCATATAGCCAGCAAGGGGCAGAGCCAAGATTCGAACCACACGGGTAGCCTGACGGGAGAGTCCATGGTCCTAGCTTCTGTACTGCCTGCATATACTCCCTGACAGTTTCCTTTGGGCCCCTGTAAAACCTCTACCACAAAGCATTTCAAAATTGCAAATGTTAGCTCCTGTATGAGTTCTGTGCACATCTGTATCCACCTAGATTTTTTTGTGTTGAGACAGTGTCTCACTCTTTTTTTTTTTTTTTTTGAGATGGAGTTTCGCTCTTTTTACCCAGGCTGGAGTGCAATGGCGCGATCTCCACTCACCGCAACCTCTGCCTCCTGGATTCAGGCAATTCTCCTGCCTCAGCCTCCTGAGTAGCTGGGATTACAGGCACGCGCCACCATGCCCAGCTAATTTTTTGTATTTTTAATAGAGACAGGGTTTCACCATATTGACCAGGATGGTCTCGATCTCTCGACCTCGTGATCCACCCGCCTCGGCCTCCCAAAGTGCTGGGACTACAGGCTTGAGCCACCGTGTCCGGCCAGTGTCTCACTCTTTTACCCAGGATGTAGTGCAGTGGTCTGATAACGGCTCACTGCAGACACAACCTCCTGGGTTCAAGTGATGCTCACACCTCAGCCTCAGAGTAGTTCGGACTACAGGCAAGCACCACCCCACCTGGCTAATTTTTTAAAAAACACTTTTTGTAGACATTGGAAGAGGGTCTCACTATGTTTCCTAAGGTGGTCTCAAACTCCTGTCCTCAAGTGATCCTCCTGCTTTAACCTCCCAAAGTGCTGCAATTACAAGCATGAGCCACCCATGGCCAGCCCAGAATTTTTCATTGCCTAGAGTAGACTGCTCAGTAGAAATATTTATTGAAATATATTTTAAGCTACATGTATAATTTTGATAACCACATTTAAAAAAAGAAAAGAAAAAGGAAACAGGTGAAATTAAGTTAATAATATATTTTATTTAGCTGAATATATCCTAAATTTATTTATAAGATCTTATTAATGTTTTTAAAATTTTTAAGGAAATAGTTTACATTGTTTTATTCTTACGAAGTCTTTGAAATCTGTTGGGTGGTTTATGCTTACAAAACACTTAGTCAGGCTAGCCTTATTTCTGAAACTCAATGGCTATATGTAGCCAGTGGCTACCATATTAGATGGGAAATTTATAGGATGAGTCTATAGGGTCAGTGAGAGAAAGGAATTTAGAGGATGGGTCAACAGGTGCAGCAAACCACCATGGCACATGTGTACCTATGTAACAAACTTGCACATTCTGTATATGTATCCTGTCTTTCTTCAGAAGAAATAAGGAAAAACAAAAATTTAAAATAAATAAATAATAACAATTCAGCCAGGTATGGTGGCACACACCTGAAGTTCTAGCTACTCAGGAAGTGTGGTTAAAAACAAACAAACAACAACAACAACAACAACAACAACAAAAAACAAACAAAAACCACCTTGAGTACTTTGACACTTCCTTGTTCCAAATAAGAGACTACATCATGGTTGCCTGGTCGATATGTTTTCATACTTGTAGAATAACAGGTAAAGCCTTAAAACGCTCACCGAATGTAACAGTTGCCCAATAAATGCTTTGCTTAACTGTGAATTAATTAAGGCTGAGAAATGCATAAGAATGAGTGGAAGGTTAAGTTTTATAAGGTTGATAGTCCTGCTACAAACTGATAACAGCTAGTTTCACCCTGTATTATCATTTGTTTCCTATACCCTCAGCAAGACATTTTCCATTTCAGGTGAAAGTTTACTAAGTGGGTGTGATGGGAAAAATTTAGAAAAAATATCAAGTTTTTCAAAAGTAACTCCTATGATTAAATTTGTATACATTTGTTGGGAGTAACACGAAATGGCATCTTTATATGGAAGGAAGAAGACTGAGGAGTTCAGTATAAACAAAAAACAATGTCAGTGCTGGGTGCAATGGCTTACACCTGTAATCCCAGCACTTTGGGAAGCCAAGGCAGGAGGATCACTTTAGGTAAGGAATTCGAGACCAGCCTGGCCAACACAGTGAAACTCATCTCTAATAAAAATACAAAAACTAGCTGGGCATGGTGGCACACACCTGTAATCCCAGCTACTTGGGCTGAGGCAGGGGAATCACTTAAACCTGGGAGGCAGAGATTGCAGGGAGCCCAGATCACACCACTGCACTCCAGCCTGGGCAACAAGAGTGAAACTCCATCTCAAAAAAAAAAAAAAAAAAAAAAAAAAAAAGTCAAAATACAGAAAAAAAAAAAAAACCTGAAATATAAAAGGGTTACTAGGAGAGAGAAAACCTTAATTTTTATTCATCCAAGAGATAAAAGTGATAAAGATAGAGCAGAGAATATTGAATAAATCAATGATTACTGTAGTGTCATAGGAGAAATAATTAGTGATGACTTTCATTTCTGGGTGAATGGTCAAGGACCAGAGAAACAGATAGATGGAACACTTCTGGAAGGATTTGTAAGAAATTAATTACTGTGGTTATCTGTTAGAATTAAGGCATAGATGATGTCTATTTTTCAAGTTATAGTCTTCTATACATTATTTTGTTATTTGATTTTATATAAAAAAAACAAAGTTAACCCCAAAATGAATCAGAAATTCTAAAACTGAAAAATACAATAATTAAGAACCCAATAAACAGTTTTAATAGTGACTCAGACAAAGCCAAGGAGTGAACTACACAGTTAATCACAAAGAAAAGAAAGATGGATAACACAGAAAATAGAGTTAGAGACATATGGGATAATTGGAAAAGGGATAAAATATTTGCAATAAGCATCTCAGAAGGAGAAGTGACAATGATTGGAAAAGGAGTAATGTTGGAAGATATAATGGCTTAGAATTTTCCAAAACTGACAAAAGACATCAAACCACAAATATAAGGAAGAACTCAAACTTGAACCATGATAAATGCAAAGAAAGTTATGTTTAACAGATCACATCATGTGTACCATTTTATTTTCAAATGGTCAGCAATAAGACTGATAACTGACTTGAAAAACAGAAACAATGTGAGCCAGAAAAAATAGGATAATATCCTCAGAATGCTGAAAAAACAAACTAATCCAGAGTTCATGTCAGTGAAAATACAGACAAAAATGTCTTTAAATATAAATAACCTTCAAGGAAATTCTGTACTTAAAGTATTTATTTACTTTAACTTATACAATATTTGAACTCCTTGGTTTTCACATTTTCCTTCATTCCTTGCATAATTTATGAGAATCTAATTTGCAAGTATTTAAAACTCTTAAATCTTACAGATGTTGTGAATGTATAAAATAGGCCAACTAATTAAAAATCTTATTTGAAAAAATAAAATTGATCACTTACGTATTAGTAAGTTTTATTTAAAGAATATTGAAATATTGCTTTGAAATCAGTTATTTCTGTCTTGGAACAAATTTCTAAAACCAGCTTGAGAGGGCACAACCAAAAGTCTAACTGAAAGAAAAAAAAATCACCTGAGCATATGAGAAGATACTTGACTTCATTCTTAATAAGCACTGTGAAAATCTAGACTATGCTGAAATGTTTTTCACCTACTTGACAAAAGAAACACACACACACACAAAATATAATGCTCTCTGTTGCTGAGATTGTGGAAAAACAGGCATTTCAAACATTTCTCATAAGGTGTGCAAAACTAGCATAACACTGCAAAGACCAACTTGGCAAAACCCATCAAATTTACAAGTCTATTTCTCTTTTGTACAGCAATTCTAATTCTGGGAATTTATCCCACACATAAACCTATGAGCATGCAAAATTATTTATTAAAAAGGTTATTCATTACAGCTTATTCACAATAGTAAAAGTTTAGAAAGAGTCAGTGTCTACCAATAAAAAACTGCTTAAATTAAATCTGGTTCATATATGCAACTGAATAAATACACATGACTTTAAAAAGACTGAAGGCACTCTGATGTATGAAATTGAAAGTTCTTCAATCATAGTGTTAAATAAAACTAGTGAGGCATAGAACATTATATGATAAATTTTGTGATGGAAATTAAAGGACATAATAATTATTTTATAAGTGTACACTGATGTAAAGAAACACTAAGATGATACACAAGAATCTAATAAGAGTGGTTCCCTATAGAGATTATGAAGGGAGATGGGTAAACTGAAACAGAGATTCACCTTTACATTTTAAGGTCTTTTATATAATTTTGATTTTTGAACCGTAAGAATATATTGCACTGGGAAGATGGCACGGTAGGGGCAACTCGGGATTGCAGCTCTCAGTGAAGACGCAGAGGGTGAGTGCAGGCCGCATTTCCAGATGGATATTTGTTGCCCACAGAATGGGGAGGTTCCCAGGTGGAGGAGAGACACAGGATGCCAGCACAGCTGCTTCAGCTGACACAGCTGCTTTGGCTGGTGCAGCCATTTCAGCTGGCACCGCAGCGCAGCGGCACTCCGCACAAAATGCATTGGTCTGGGTGCCCTGTTAAACCGGCAATCTGAGATTTGGGAGGGCAGATTAGCATATCCGTCAAATTGAATGGGACTTGGACAGTGAGCCAGACCAGGAGATTCCCATGAGGCGACATTTGAGCCGGTGAAGTGGATTGCTGCACGGGAAATCACACAGATCCCGGTGCCCTACCAGCAGGCGATTGAAATGCCTGGGAGAGAGTCAACCATTCAACTTAAAAAGAGAAAAAAAAAGGGCTCTGAGGCAGGGAGCCCGGTGGTCAGGCTCAGCAGGTCCCACCCCCATGGGGACAAACAAAACAGCGATTCGAAACACTCGAACACTCAGGGTTGAGAGTTTCACTGTGGGCACGGCTAAACCCAGGACGGTGCAGCTCAGTGGAAGAGGGAAATTCACCATTACCGAGGCATTCTGCCCCTACTGAGGGACACTCCCATTGCTGACACAGCCTGCCATTGCCAAGGCAACCCGCCATAACAGAGAGACTCTGCCAACAGAGCGGAGCCCATGGCAGCAGGGCAGAGCCCACGGCAGCAGGGCGGACCCCACAGCAGCAGGGCAGAGCCTTGGCAGGCAAATAGTCACTAGACTGCCTCCTAGCTGGGCAGGACAGTGCAACAGATACTCATAAAGAAAGCCCTAACTCCCCAAGAAAGAGCATCTGAGGAAAAAATGGGGTTTTATAAGTTCTGCTGCAGCAGACTTAAACGTTCCTGCCTAACAGCTCTGAATAATCAACGGGGCTGACAGCTCAGCACTTGAGCTCCTATAAAGTACAGACTGCCTCCTCAAGCAGCTCTGACTCCTATATATCCAAAGAGTCACCGCAAAAAGGACTGATCAGACTGACATTTGGCAGGCATCATTCTGGGACAAAGATAGCAGAAGAAGAAACTGGTAGCATCCCTCACTGTTCTGCAGCTGCTACAGGTGTACCCCAGATAAGCAGGGCCTGGAGTGGACCTCAGCAGTCATACAGCAGAGGGGCTAGACTGTTAGAAGGAAAACTAAGTAACAGAAATACTTCATCATGAACAATCTGGGCATCCACTCAGAGACCCAATCGAAAAGTCAGCAACTACTCAGACGACAGGTGGATAAACCCACAAAAATGGGAAGAAACCAGAGCAAAAAGGAGGAAAACACCCGAAACCAAAACACCTCGCCTCCTACAAAGGACCAAAACTCCTCACCAGCAAGGGAACAAAGCTGGACGAAGAATGACTGTGATGAAATGACAGAATCAGACTTCAAAAGGTGGGTAATGAGAAATTTTCGTGAGCTAAAAAAACATGTTCTAAATCAATGCAAAAAAAATTAAGAACCTTGAAAAAAGATTCGAGGAAATGATAACAAGAATGGACAACTTAGAGAGGAATATGAATGAATAGAAGGAGCTGAAAAACACAACATGAGAACTTCGCAAAGCATGCAAAAGTTTCAACGGCCAAATTGACCAAGCAGAAGAAAGAATATCAGAAGTCGAAGATCAACTCAATGAAATAAAACAAGAAACCAAGATTAGAGAAAAAAGCTCAAAAAGGAATGAATAAAGTCTTCAAGAAATGTGGGACTATGTGAAGAGACCTAACCTACATTTGATAAGTGTACCAGAATGTGACAAAGAGAATGAATCCAAGCTGGAAATAACCCAAGACAAGAATTAATTAAGATCAGAGCAGAACTGAAGGAGATAGAGACACGAAAAAACCCATTAAAAAAATCAATAAATCCAAGAGCTGGTTTTTTGAAAAGATCAACAAAATAGACAGACCACTAGCCAGACTGATAAAAAAGAAAAGAAAGAAAAACTAGTAAACCTGGAAGAAATGGATAAATTCCTGGACACCAGTGTCCTCCCAAGCCTAAACCAGGAGGAAGCTGAAACTGTGAATAGACTAATAACAAAGTCTGAAGTCGAGGCAGCAATTAAGAGCCTACCACACAAAAAAAAGCCCAGGTCCAGATGGGTTCACAGCCAAATTCTACCAGACACACAAAGAGGAGTTGGTACCATTCCTTCTGAAACTATTCCAAATAATCCGAAAAGAGGGAATCCTTCCCAAATCATTTTATGAGACCAACATCATCCTGATACCAAAATCCGGCAGAGACTCAACAAGAAAAGAAAACTTCAGGCCAATATTCATGATGAACATAGATGCAAAAATCTTCAATAAAATACTGGCAAGCCGACTGCAACAGCACATCAAAAA
This sequence comes from Callithrix jacchus, assembly GCF_049354715.1. Taxonomy (NCBI): domain Eukaryota; kingdom Metazoa; phylum Chordata; class Mammalia; order Primates; family Cebidae; genus Callithrix; species Callithrix jacchus. Next base: position 104,349,962 of record NC_133512.1, on the reverse strand, counting down.
ACTTATCCATCATGATCAAGTAGGATTCATCCTGGTATGCAAGGCTGGTTCAACATACGCAAGTCTATCAACGTAATTCACCACATAAACAGAACCAAAAACAAAAACCACATGATTATCTCAATTGATGCAGAGAAGGACTTTGACAAAGTTCAACAGCCCTTTATGCTAAAAAAAACCCTCAATAAACTCGGTATTGATGGAGCGTATCTCAAAGTAATAAAAGCTATTTACGACAAACCAACAGCCAATATTATACTGAAAGGGCAAAAACTGGAAGCATTCCCTTTGAAATCCGGCACTAGACAAGGATGCCCTCTTTCACCACTCCTATTCAATATAGAACTGGAAGTTCTAGCCAGAGCAATCAGGCAAGAAAAAGAAATAAAGGATATTCAAATAGGAAAGGAGGAAGCCAAATTGCCTCTATTTGCAGATGACATGATAGTATACCTAGAAGACCCCATCGCCTCAGCCCAAGAACTCCTGAAACTGATAAGCAACTTCAGCAAAGTCTCAGGATATAAAATCAATGTGCAAAAATCACAAGTATTCCTATACACCAATAACAGACTTAAAGAGAGCCAAATCAAGAACGAACTACCATTCACAACTGCTACAAAAGAATAAAATAACTAGGAATACAACTTACAAGAAATGTAAGGGACCTCTTCTAGGAAAACTACAAACCACTGCTCAACAAAATAAGAGAGGACACAAACAGATGGAGAAACATTCCATGTTCATGGTTAGGAAGAATCAATAACGTGAAAATGGCTATACTGCCCAAAGTAATTTACAGAATCAACGCTATCCCCATCAAGCTACCATTGACTTTCTTCACAGAACTGGAAAAAAACACCATGAACTTCATATGGAACCAAAAGAGAGCCCACATAGCCAAGTCAATTTTAAGCAAAAAGAACACAGCAGGAGGCATCATACTACCGGACTTCAAACTATACTACAAGGCTACAGTAATCAAAGCAGCATGGTACTGGTACCAAAACAGAAATATAGACCAATGGAACAGAACAGAGGCATCAGAGGCAACACAGCATATCTACAACCATACAATCTTTGATAAACCTGACAAAAACAAGCAATGGGGAAAGGATTCCATTTAATAAATGGTGTTGGGAAAACTGGCTAGCCATATGCAGAAAGCAGAAACTGGACCCCTTCCTGACACCTCACACTAAAATTAACTCCAGATGGATTAAAGACTTAAACATAAGACCTGGCACCATAAAAACCCTAGAAGAAAATCTAGGCAAAACCATTCAGGACATAGGAGTAGGCAAGGACTTCATGACCAAAACATCAAAAGCATTGGCAACAATAGCCAAAATAGACAAATAGGACCTAATAAAACTCCACAGCTTCTTCACGGCAAAAGAAACAGTCACTAGAGTGAATCGGCAACCAACAGAGTGGGAAAAAATTTTTGCAGTCTACCCATCTGACAAAGGGCTGATATCCAGAATTTACAAAGAACTCAAACAGATTTACAGGAAAAAAACAAACAAGCCCATTCAAAAATGGGCAAAGAATAAGAACAGACACTTTACAAAAGAAGACATACATGAGGCCAACAAACATATGAAAAAATGCTCATCATCACTGGTCATTAGAGAGATGTAAATCAAAACTACATTGAGATACCATCTCATGCCAGTTAGAATGGCGATCATTAAATAATCTGGAGACAACAGATTCTGGAGGGGATGTGGAGAAATAGGAACACTTTTACACTGTTGGTGGGAGTGTAAGTTAGCTCAACCATTGTGGAAGATGGTGTGGTGATTCCTCAAGGCCTTAGAAATAGAAATTCCAATTGACCCAGCAATCCCATTACTGGGTATATATATAAATCGTTCTACTATAAGGACACATGCACACGAATGTTTATTGCAGCACTGTTTACAATAGCAAAGACCTGGAAGCAACCCAAATGGCCATCGATGATAGACTTGACTGGGAAAATGTGGCACATATACACCATGGAATATTATGCAGCAATCAAAAATGATGAGTTCATGTCCTTTGTAGGGACATGGATGAATCTGCAGAACATCATTCTCAGCAAACTGACACAAGAACAGAAAATGAAATACCACATATTCTCACTCATAGGCGGGTGATGAAAAATGAGAACACATGGACACAGGGAAGGGAGTACTACACACTAGGATCTATTGGGGGGAATAGGGGAGGGACAGCGGGGAGGGGAGTTGGGGAGGGATAGCCTGGGGAGAAATACCAAATGTGGGTGAAGGGGAGGAAGGCAGCAAAACACACTGCCATGTGTCTACCTATGCAACTATCTTGCATGTTCTGCACATGTACCCCAAAACCTAAAATTCTATTAAAAAAAAAAGAAATACATTTAGAAAACAACTATTTAAGTTTAAAAATAAAAAGAATATATTGCATATTCTTAAAATACTTTGGCCAGGTGCAGTGGCTCACACCTGTAATCCCAGCATTTTGGGAGGCTGAGGCAGGTTTACCACTTGAGGTCAGGAGTTCAAGACCAGTAGACCAGTCTGGCCAACATGGTGAAAATCTGTCTCTACTAAAAATATAAAAATTAGCCTGGCATGATAGTGAGTGCCCATAATCCCAGCTACTCTGGAGGCTGAGGAAGGACAATCAACCTGGGAGGCAGAGGTTGTAATAAGCCAACATTGCGCCACTGCACTCCAGCCCAGGTGACAGAGAAAGACTCCATCTCAAAAATAATAATACTATTTTTGAATATGTAAGCAATGAATGGAAGGAAGGAAAGGAGGAAAGAAGAGGAGAAATTAGTTAAATGAGTTTTGAAAAACATAGGGATGAATAGCAGAGTAATCCAAGTAAGAAAAGACCTGCTGCATAGCACCTGGTATTTGGGAGCCAGTCCTCTAAATCCATGGTAAATCTTGTAGAAAATTCAAAATGAATGGATGGAAGCAGCCCTCCCTGGTCTTTGTATCACCTTAAGGCATCTCAAGGTCCTCGTTAGGTTTAGCACTCTAGTTCTCTTGAAGGACTCTACAGGGGTAAGAGCACAGCATTCTCAACTGTCTCAATTCATCTACTCTTGAATTTCACCTCACCATCTGACATGGTTCTCCCACTTGAATGTTAGCTAGGCATTTCAATGGGTTCTCTGGTCGCTTTAACTTTCTAAGAACTTCTTAAGACCACATCTTCTCCTGCAGATGAGATGATCACAAAGTCCTTCAAAGATGGAGTCTGACATCTGTCCCCACATCTGAATTCCCGCAAGAGGAAGAAGCAGGCTGAGCAGTAACTGAAGCTAGAAAAACAGAGACCTGGGACAACAGGACCTTTCCTAGGAAGCTTCAGGATAGCAGCTCCCACACATATAACTTAAATCCAAGCCCTGCTACAGGGGCCAATACACAGAAAGGTCTTGCTTACTGACAGTATCCTAAGAAATAGATACCGGCTAGGTGCAGTGGCTCTTGCCTGTAATCCCAGAACTTCAGGAGGCCAAGGCAAGTGGATCACATGGTCAGGAGTTTGAGACCAGCCTAGCCAATGTGGTGAAACCCCGTCTCTGCTAAAATACAAAAATTAGCTGGGCATGTTGGCAGAGGTCTGTAGTCCCAGCTACTTGAGAGGCTAATGCAGGAGAATCACTTGAACCTGGGAGGTGGAGGTTGCAGTGAGCCAAGATCGTGCCACTGTACTCCAGCCTGGGTGACAGAGCAAGACTCCAACTCAAAACAAACCAAAAAAAAAAAGGAAAATAGATAGATACCAAATATATCTGGTCTCACCTCTTCTCATCTGATTTTTTCCTATTTCTGTGGCTTGAATTCTCATGAGACATACTCTATACCCTATAGAAAGCTGTAGTTTCTTAAAGAAGACTCATTGTATCTAAAGATGTAAACCAGGTGAGGCTGAGTAGGAACATTAGTGTCAAGTAATTCACTCAACTAGAGTAAATTTTAGAATGAAAGCAACTGGCATTGGTAGAAAGATAAGACAATATGTCATCCAGAGGACAAAAAGATAAGAATATACATTTCATAGATCCTACAGACCTAGAGCAAGAATTGGGAGATAGAAGTGAAAAAGATCCTGCTTACAAAAGGGAAAATGACTGAACTAATTCTTTCCTCACTCCATTCCAATTTAAAATTCCAGCTGAATGTTGACATTTCTCCAAGAAAAAAAAAATCATGGTGGTAATGAGGGAAGTTTCAAGGTCTGATGACTTTGGCTGAGTGGACCTGCCCAAATGCTGCAATGTCCTCTTGCTGTAGTTATTAAGAATGATTTGGGTGCCCGGGTGCACAGTTCTCTGGGCATCAAATTTTTCCATCATGCATGCTCTTCAGATTCTGTTCAAGCCCAGTCTAGCTGCCTTGCTCCTGGTTCTTTGCCTGGAGTAGCTAGGCTGGGAATCAGCAAAGCTCAGGAAGACAAGTAAGCTATCACTTTCTCTTTGCTGCAGAAAATCTTCCTGTAGGACCCATCTCCCAACCCCAAAATCAATATTGTGCCCCCAGAGATTATTTTGCCACTCCAAAGGGGACAATTCTCACTATATATGTCTCTTACTCTCACTCTTTTCCTATTCAGATCCTGTTATGGGGGTTACTACACTCATGTCCTATTACTACTTGTGTTTTAATTCATTTTTCAATCCTGAGTTTATCATTGTCATTCTTTTTTCCTAAAAGAGAAGCATGGGAAGAGGTGTGGGCTTGGTCAATAGCAGTGGGATAAGCTTTGGATATAATGCCTGAGCTGCAAGAGAGGAGCCATGGCCCTGGTCTCTACTGGGTTTACAAGGTTGTGCTGACCACTAACTCATACAATTGGTTTCCTTGGAAACAGTGCTCTCCATCTCATTAACATTTGTGTCATACACTGGGGCTGGGACCTACAAGACCTGAGCTGGTTTCTCTATGCAAAGAAAAGTAGAAACATGCTCCTGGACCCCACCTTTTCCTGGGTTTGTTCCTAAATGTAAGGTCTCCTTCCATAGATGTGACAAAGCAGGTCTCCAGGTCTATAATTATCCTCCAAGAAGGAGGAAAATAAATGCCAGATTCCAGTTCCTTAAGTGGAGAGAAGAACACTGAAAGGGGACTATGTCCCTTCACAAAAGCAAAGTACTAAGATCCAGAAAGAAGCCAGGATCTCCTTAGGAGAAATGGACATGGACATGTAGCAGACAGAATGCAGAGAAAGGAGTATTTAGTAGATGGAAATGGATCCACAGAGATTTTGGTGAAGAAGGGGTTCTTGTCAATCCTGGATGTTTCCCTAAGGAGAAAAGAGGCAAAGAGGATGTGGGGGTGGATATATGGAGTAACATAAAATGCATGTGTGTTGGGTTTAGGTTGACAAAACCTCTACTTAGGTTCCCCTCTACTTAGTGAGTTGAACAAAGTTGAACTGTTGATCATCATTGAAACTTTAATTCATTGGTGTGATATGTTTCTCAGACTCATAGAATTTCTTATCCTTTGACTAGCTTTACCAGCACAAGAAAAGAAACTTTCATGGATTTGGGGATGATTCCATGAGAATAATGGAAAGGAGAGAGAATCTCGGGTTAAAGTAGACCATGCAACCAAATTACTTCCTGCTTCAAACAACATGGTGGAGATTCAACTGAGTATCCATGATGAAGGAAAAGCAGCCCCTCAGTTGGCTCCATGCCCTCATCAGTCCACCAGGAATATGACCTCTTTTCCTCTGGCCTCCATTTCCCTTTCCTATCAGATAGGGGTGTCTTGGCTGGACATACAGAGCCCATGGGCACAAGTCATGCATAGAAGATCCTTACAAGTGACAACTTGAGTTGTGTGTCTCCTCACTCCCTACACGCCACTATTCCCTCTGTCCTCTTGTTTCCATTCTTTCCTCCCAGAACAACCCACCCTGGACTTTCCCTAACTTTGAGTTTCTCCCTCTTTTGCCATATCCAGACAGAACATAATTTTTCTGCACATAACAATGCCTGAACCTATTAAGCCAGAGGAAATATTTTTGCTAACACTCATGGTTACAAAATAACAACAGCTATAAATATGTGGAGGTAAAGGAAGAATTGGAGGTAAGGTCGGTGGGAAAGAGAAGAGAAATACAATAAAGAATGTTCATCATCATCACTGATTATATGTGAAACAGTTTAACATCTTGCCAAATGCTTCACCTACACATGCTTTTGTGTACATTAGCCTTGAACCTCAGAACAACTCTGTTAGGAATGTGCATTTTATCAATTCCATTTTGAAGTTGAAGAAATGGTGTTGTGAAAAAGATGAATGAGTGGAGCCTTTTAACCATAGGCTCAGGACTCTTTAGTTCATTAGGAAGAGAAAAAAAAAAAAGAAATGAGAGGAAAGCAATCCAAATGGGGATGAAAACAAGGATGGACAGAGAAACACAAAAGGAAACCACAATGAGATACCATCTTAAACCAGTCAAAATGGCTACTACCAAAAAGTAAAAAAAAAAAAAAAAAAAGCGCAAATTCTGGTAAAGCTGCAGAGAGAAGGGAATGGTCATACACTTTTCATGGGAATGTAAATTGGTTCAGCCACTTTGAAAAGCTGTTTGAAGATTTCTCAAAAAACTTAAAACTGAGCTACCATTCAATCCAGCAATCCCATGACTGGCTATATACCCAAAGGAAAATAGATCATTATACCAAAAAGATACAGGCACGTGTATGTTCATCACCATGCTATTCACAATGTTAAAGACATGGAATCAACTACGTGCCCATCGATGGCGGACTGGATAAGGAAAATGTGGCACATAGACACTGTGGAATACTGTGTAGCCATAAAAAATAAAATCGGATTCAGGGGAAGATGGCCAAAGGGAAGCTTTCCCGGAGTGCAACTACCACTGAGTGAGACAGAAACAAAGCGATATCTGTGTCTCCGAGCGAGGTACCGGTTTTGTTTTATTTTTTATTTTATTTTATTTTTTTAATAAATGACAACTTTATTTTTCTTACACTTTTAAGGCTGAACCTTCATTTAAATTGAAAAATATGGTAACTGTATTTACTCATTAAATATTATTAAAGTTTTCCAAAACACAACTTGAAAACATCCAGCATGCTTGTTTAATATCAGTACAATAAATTCAATACCAAGTACACGTTACATGCAGCAAGACTAGATTACAAATTATCATAATCATCGTCATCATCATCTTCATGTTTTCTTTTCAATGCATTTGATGATTCATTGGCAGTGTTTTGTGATGACACCATATTAGTGGTAATAAGAATGTTTTTGGACCCAATTAATGATGGATTAATGAGAACATTCTGAACTGCTGAAGTTGCAGGAATTGAAGCTTTTACAGCTGGAGACTGCAATGGGAGTCCCCACTTTAGTTGAAACAGACATGGTCTGTGGGGTTGGTGTGCCTAGTGTGGGAGTACTTGGTCTGCTAGTAACCGAACCAACACTTAACCACGGGACTGTTATTCTTCCTGAAGAAGTTGATGCCTTTTTCTGTAAAGATTTCAGCCTATAGTTTGGAGCTGTTAAGCAATACCTATCACGTGGCAACCTAGGACCTGAATATGGCTTGATTAATGGCAAAGGCATTTGATTTCTTTGCCTTGCAATTAAAAAATCTCTTGGGGGAGGAGAGGTAAAAGACTGGTCAGCATGGCACTGGATTGCCAATAGCACATCATCTGCATCAACAGTAGCTTTCTTAGCATGGCTTGAGTAAATTTTTGCATCATCTAGAATTGTGGTCACATATCGGAAGGCAAACTCCAACATCTGATTTATAACTCTTGGCTCATATTCTGTAATCCCCATATCCTTCAGGATTTGTGCCACCATCTGCATCTTTCGGCATGCTCTTGGGAGAAGCCATCTTGCCAGACTCCATGATATCCGATGATCAGACTTCTCGAGCTTAATCACCCACATTAATGTATTTCAGTTCTGATTTTGATGCAATTTCTTTGCCTAGTGTGGTTTTTCCAACCCCTGGTGTACCAGTGAGCAGGATGTTCAGAAGCAACATGGTCCTTGCTGCGACTGCTCCAATCACCTTGCTCAAGCGCCCTTTGTACTACTGGGAGGAGCCGAAAGGGGCGGGCGGCAGTGAGAGCCCACGGGTCCCAAGGACCTCCAGGCCCACCGCAGCATCTCTGGCCTGCCCTGGTGGCCCAGTTGCGGCCCACTAGTTACCTAGCTTTCCCTAACACGTTTCCATGGCAAAGCTGGAGGGTGGGCATCTGGCTTTGTTTTAAAGAGACTGGTTGAGGGGGAACGATCCAAGATGGCCGATCAATAACAGCTCGGGATTGCAGCTCTCAGTCAAAGCGCAGAGAACTAGAGGACGCCACACTTTCAGATAAATTCTGGTCGCTCACGGAGCAGAAGATCCCCAGTGGAGGAACCACAAAGGTTGCCAGCGCGACTCTTGCAGCTGGCGCAGCAGTTTCGCCGGCACCTCGGCGCGGCAGCTCTCAGAGCAGAGTAAACAGGGCTGGCTCCCCTTCTGACCGAGGCTTGGAGGACCCACAAGAGTCACCAGCACGACTCCTGAGACCGGGGCAGTGGCTGTGACGGCACCTCAGCACGGCAGCTCTCAGCGCAGAGTAAAAGAGACTGGTTCCCCTTCTGACTGAGGTTTGGAGCCCGGGGAAGGCAGAGTCGCCCATTATGGACACAAGAAGGAAGCCAGACAGGAGAATCCTGGGCAGAAAAGCACCACCAGCCTTAATGCTACCGTTCTGGCCCTGGGAACTAACAACTTGGACATCCAATCAAGAGACCTAATCTGAAAGTTGGTAATTTCAAAGACGACAGGAGGATAAACTTACAATGATGGGAAGAAACCAGCGTAAAAAGGCTGAGAATACTCAAAATCAGAACGCCTCTCCCTCTAAAGATGATCACAGTTCCACATCAACAATAGAACAAGGCTTGACGGAGAACGAGCGCATCCCAATGACAGAATCACTCTTCAAGGAATGGATAATAAGAAACTTCTGTGAGTTCAAAGAACATGTTGTAGCCCAATGTAAAGAAAGTAGGAACTTCGAAAAAAGGTTTGACGAAATCCTATTGAGAATAGACAACTTAGAGAGGAATATAAGTGAATTAATGGAACTGAAGAATACAATACAGGAACTCCGAGAAGTATGCACAGGTTTAAACACTCGAATTGTTCAAGCAGAAGAAAGGATAACAGAGGTCAAAGTCCAACTTAATGAAAGAAAACAAGAAGACAAGATTAGAGATAAAAGGATCAAACGGAATGAGCAAAGTCTCCAAGAAATGTGGGACTATGTGAAAAGACCAAATTTACGTTTGATAGGTGTACCTGAATGCGACAGAGAGAATGAATCCAAGCTGGAAAATACCCTTCAGGATATTATTCAGGAAAATTTTCCTAAACTAGCAAAGCAGGTCAGTCTTCAACCCCAGGTAATACAGAGAACACCACAAAGATATTCCTCAAGAAGAGCAACCCCAAGGCACATAAATGTTAAATTCACCAGGGTTGAAACAAAAGAGAAAATACTAAGGGCAGCCAGAGAGAAAGGTCAGGTTACCCACAAAAGGAAGCCTATCAGACTTATAGCAGATCTCTCAGCAGAAACTCTACAAGCTAGAAGAGAGTGGGAGGCAATATTCAACATCCTCAAAGAACAGAGCCTACAGCCCAGAATTTCATATCCAGCCAAACTAAGCTTCACAACTGAAGGAAAAATAAAATCTTTTATGAACAAGCAAGTACTCAGAGATTTTATTACCACCAGGCCTGCTTTACAAGAGCTTCTGAAAGAGGCATTACACACAGAAAGAAACCACCAGTATTAACCTTACTAAAAATATACCAAAAAGTAAAGAGCACCAACATAAGGAAGAATTTACATCAATAAATGGATCAAACAGCCAGTCAACATCAAATGGCAGTAACCCTAAATTTAAATCGACTAAATCCCCCAATCAAAAGACACAGCCAAAACCAAACAGCATGTTACATCCAGACTTGTTTCATATGCAAGGATACACAAAGACTCAAAACAAAGGAATAGAGAAAGATTTACCAACCAAATGGAGAGCAAAAATAAATACATAAATAAATAAAAAGCAGGAGTTGCAATTCTCGTAGCAGATAAAATAGATTTTAAAGCAACAAAGATATAGTGGTAAAAGGATCAATACAACAACAAGCGCTAACGATCCTAACACCCAGATACATAAAGACTTAGATTCAATGAGACAGAAAAGTAATAAGGATATCCAGGACTCGAACTCAGATCCGGAACAAGTAAACTTAATAAATATTTATAGAGCTCTCCACTTCAAACACATAAAATATACATTCTAGTCAATACCACATCACACCTACTCATAGGTTTAAATGAAACATTGATTGGCCATTATTAATACCCATTTTTTTTCAGAATAAAGCAATATTTCCGTTCACCCTCCCTCTCTCTCTTCCTCTTTCTTTCTCTCCTTTACCCATTTTTTTTTCTTTCCTTCTCTCAAAAAAAGAAATCAACTTGTAAACCTCTAGATCCAGGTCGGCAATGTCTCTCTCATTGCTTGAATTCCTTCCTTTCCTTCCCTCCCTCCCTCCCCCCTTCCTCCCCCTTCCTCCCTTCCTTCCTTCATCCCTTCCTTCCTCCCTCTCTTCCTCCTTCCCTCCCTTCCTGCCTTCTTCCCTTCCTCCTTCCCTCCCTAAAAAAAAAGAGAGAGACTGGTTGAACAGCAGGATTAACCCCCCTACCCCAAAAAGGCAGCAAAAGCAGCCCAAAGGCGTCCAGCCGAGGCAAGGCAGTGCACTGCCCCACATGGAAGATGTATCAGGCATGGAGGATGCGGGGCGGGGGCATCACTTCATTGATTCTCTGAATCAGATACAGCAATTCACTTTGAGATTTTGCCAGCACACAGACCAAGGAAACGCTGCCTTGCTGTGAACCACCTGGAGTCACAGACCTGGGTGACAGCACAGGCCGGTGTCTTGTTAGCGCAGACCAGGGCAGAGATTTGGACTAATGCCGAGAAAGCTTGCGAAAAGGAACTGCCCGTCCTACAGAAGGGAGAGTTGAAAGCGGGGAGGGGGATACGACCAGACAGGCCCCTTCCCGACAAGATCCAGCAACCTGAGTCCCTCTCCAGGGAGAGTTTCGCCTTTAACACAACCTCCACCCGGGAAGAGCGGGCTCTGCAGAGCAAAAGAGCCCGCCATTGGGAAGGCAGGGCTAACCCCAGCAGTACGCAAACCAGGCGAAGAATAAGCAGCAGCCTGGGCTGAGACCCAGGCAGCCCCGCAACGCCTCAGCAGATTTCTTCTTTCATCTTTCGAAACTCAGTGTTTAATTAAAAGTTTTATAATTTGATTGGCGGAAGAAAAACGGGTGCTAAATACTAGTCAAATGCTTCCAGAATCCAAGTGATGTCTTCCTGAGACAGTATCAAAGAAGACCTCTGGAGAGGAGGCTTATCAAAAGCATCTGCTGTCACCATATGGCCAACTATGTGCGGCTGCCCCTCCCAGAGACCTTAAAGGTCAACTACCCAGAAGTCCTAAAATGATTATATCTGCTCCTTTTCAACTGGAGGTTAAAAAAAAAAAAATAGACTCATTGAATTTCAGGTATACTGGGTTCCTAATCATGACACACCCCTCCCCGTGTTCATGCCCTTGTCTTTCCTCATAGTAAGGGAAAACTCAGAAAGCTACATAACACCAAGTGTCTGCAGAGAATGAGGAGACAGGAGAACCATTAAGCACTGTTGTTCTCCAAATGGCTGCACCCATGTCCATATTGTGGAACAATCTGGCATTGCTTAGTCAAATTAATTATGTACAGACCTTTTGACCCAGCACCTCCACAATTGAAAGTGATGGTAAGAGAGGCCATTTCCATCCCTGGATTTCTAGGCCAATACAGTTTAGCTATCAAGAACACAGAAACATTTAATAACCATTATTTCAAAATATGTGTCACATCTTGAAAGACATCATCATAACCCTGAAGGGTGTGATCCCCAAGCAGTCTCCCTAGACACTTATTTATGAGATTTTTCTAGTATGCTATAAGGCCAGCAGTTTGCTGATGGTAGAGTTATGAAAGTACAATAGATTCCTTGATTATGTGTCCGTTACAGCAACTTTATCGTTTAAGAAAAAGGTTCTCTTGGTCCATAAAGATATTACATGAGATACCATGTCTAAAAACCAGATACTCTGTGAGCCTTCAGATAGTGGAGCTGTCCAAAATACTGTAGGCAGGAACGACACATCTACAGGTAGAATATACATCATTCTTAGTGAAGATAAATTGCTGCCCTTTCTAGAGTCAAAGGGATTCAATATAATCATTGTTTTATAAAACAGGTGGTTCATTTCCTTGAGAGATAGTACCCTATTGAGGTCTCAGCCTTAACCTCTGTTGCTGAAGGGTTGGCAGCAGAATTACCTAAATCTCTTTAGGTGAAAGGGAATCCTTACTATTGGGTACATGCATAGTATAAATCATTGCCTCATTAGCCATCAAACAAGCACTGGAGAAGCTAAGGACGTCCACTGAACCAGTCCTCCTGTGTTTCTAATTGTTCACTCTCTCCTCTGTTCCAGATACTTTTTAATGAGCACCAACATGAGACACAAAGATTCACACATCTTGTGTTCACATCCAGAGGTTCATTCAGTTGGCCTTCTGCAGACCTCCCTTGCCAAATATTAATATTCTTGTTCCTACCAGATTCCTGACCAGACAGAACCAAGAGATCTCCCACTGCTTCAAGTGTGCAGGTATCCTGCTTATGACCAGGTGTGCAGCTTGTAGTTCTGCCCAAGAGTATTTTCACTGAGCCATGCTCCTCTAGGGTACCTATTGAGTAAAGTTTTAGTGTGGTAATAGTCCACTATTGGCTCACAACAAATTAAGCCTATCTGTGAACCACATTTTTGTTTTGACCCTCTAAAGTCTAGTCACAGGAGCCCCCTATGAGACTGTAGGTACAATCTAAAGGAGCAGTGTTAGTTCTGCAGATGTAGTTCATACAGAAATTAAACCACTGTCTTCTGTTACTTTGGGCCTCTGGATTAGGCTGGGTCCAATCTCAACTGCACCATTCCCATTGTGTGATGTATTTGTGCTGTACCCACTCAAATTTATAATTTGTGGGTCTGTCAATACAGGTCATGATGGGCAGTTCTGGCCCTGTAGCCATTTGATGTTTCATGGTGAGGTATTGAGTCTCTATAGAGTCCATGTCCATGCCATATGCTCCTTTTCCAAAAAAAAGTTCTCTCACTTTTACACTGCTGGTGGGAAGACAGGGTGGAGATTCCTTAAAGAACCAAAAGTAGATCTACCATTTTATTCAGCAACCCCACTACTAGGGATCTGCCCAGAGGAAAAAAAGTCATTATATGAAAAGTGACTTGCACGTGCATGTTTACAGCAGCACAATTCGTAATTGCAAAAATATGGAACCAGCCCAAATCCCCTTCAATCAACGAGTGGATAATGAAAATGATATATATATATATACTACTCAGCCATAAAAAGGAAGGAAATAACAGCATTTTCAGCAACCTGAATGGAATTGGAGACCATTGTTCTAAATGAAGAAACTCAGGAATGAAAAACCAAACATTATTCTCACTCATAAGAAAGAGCTAAGATACGAGGAAGCAGAGGCATAAGAATCATACAATGGACTTTGAGGACTTGTGGAAAGGGTGGGAAGGGGACTAGTGATAAAAGACTACACACGTTGGGTACGGGTACACTGCTCAGGTGATGGGTGCACCAAAATCTCAGAAATCACCACTAAAGAACTTATTCATGGCTGGGCATGGTGGCTCATGCCTGTAATCCCAGCACTTTGGGAGGCCAAGGTGGGCAGATCACAAGGTCAAGAGATTGAGACCATCCTGGCCAACATGATGAAACCCTGTCTCTACTAAAAATACAAAAATTAGCTGAGCATGGTGGCACGCTCCTGTAGTCCCAGCTACTCAGGAGGTTGAGGCATGAGAATCGCTTGAACCAGGGAGGTGGAGATTGCAGTGAGCAGATGAGCCGAGATCGCGCCACTGCACTCCAGCCTGGCAACAGAGCGAGACTCCATCTCAAAAAAAAAAAAAAAAAAAAAGAAGCACTTATTCATGTAGATTCCCGATTGTTTGGTAGGGAGTGGGTGTGTGTGTGTGCGCACACGAGCGTGTGTGTGTGTGTGTGTGCGTGCACGAACGTGTGTGTGTGTGCGCGTGTGTGTGTGTGTTTGACTTAAGATTCAAATAAAGTTGATGATCTAAATCTTTAAAGATCCATAAATAAATAAACAAAATAAAAAGAGTTCTCTGCTGCAGACAGCATGGCCTTGTTTCAGAAACCTACTGGTCTACCCAGCATCTCTATCTCTCCCTGGGACTTACTAGAGACTATGCTCAGCATCATTAACCATGAATCTCTGTAGTTCCATAGGATCTGCCAGGTGATATGGCCAAAATAAAGGACAGCTTAAATCAAAGTTTCAGCCTGCTCCAGAGCCTTTTTTTTTACTCTAAATACCACTCCAAACTGGTATCTGTGAGTGAGCCACTAAAGCAACTGAATATATAATTGCCAAGTACAGTAAATGCAGCCTCCAAAATTTAAGATCTCCCAAGCTCTGTGCCTCCTTTTTAGTGATAGGTTGTTTAAGGTACAACACTAGGCCGAGGCAGGTGGATCATGAGGTCAAGAGATCAAGACCATCCTGGTCAACATGATGAAACGCCATCTCTACTAAAAATACAAAAACTTAGCTGGGCATGGTAGCGCGTGCCTGTAGTCCCAGCTACTTGGGAGGCCGAGGCAGGAGAATTGCCTGAACCTAGGAGGCGGAGGTTGTGGTGAGCCGAGATCGTGCCATTGCGCTCCAGCCTGGGTAACAAAAGCAAAACTCCGTCTCAAAAAAAAAAAAAAGCTCACTGATGTGGTAGGCCCTTAAATATTTTCACTGTGCATGTGTCTTGCTAGGATATCTAGAGTAGTTGCCAATTCCTGCTCCTCAGATCCAACTAACACAATATCATCAATGTATGAACCAGGATTCTGTCCTGTGGATGTCAGGAGGATCAAGGGACCCATACTATAACAAAGTGAATATGATATGGTCTCAAGGTAGAACTGTGAATGTAGATGACTGTCCTTGTAGGTGAATGTAAACTACTCTTACGTTTTTTTTCTGGTGGGAATTGAAAAAAAATTGCATTTATCAGATTTAATAGCTGCATGCCAAATACCAGAGACTGTGTTGATTGTTTTGTAAAGATATCACATCAGACCACAGCAGCTGTCAGTGGAGCTTTTTAAAATAGTTTACAGTAGCACCCTATGGACTGTTTTAATTTTGCGTGAGACAGACTGCTGAAATAACGGAGCTATAAAGCAGACCACCGCATGTGCATCCTTTAATTGTTTAAGAGTAGCACTTATCTCTATCATTCCAGCAGGAGGAATTGTGACTTACTCTCTTAGCTGCAGGACGCAAATTCACAGGGCTCCATTTGGCCTTTCCAATTATAACAGTGCTTGCTCCACATGTCAGGGAATGGATATGAAAGTTCTGCATCTGTGGATTATATTGTTCTAAATTATGCATTCGAGTGCCAGAGAAATGACCACAGGATGAGAAAAAAATGTACTCACTGTGAAATGGACTTAGACTACTACCCCGTTTATCACTTGGCTTCCATTAACTCTACCCTACCATTGAGGCCTTAATGGAATTTTGGTGTCAGCTGAGAACCATATCTAATATCACACACACACACACACACACACACACACACACACACAAATTGGGAGTGTCTCATTCCCAGATGCAGTTATCCTAGTAAATGGCCGTAAGTCTCTTTGGAGAAAGATAAAAGGAGTCTTTTCACGTACTGTAAACATATGCTGTATTATTGCATGGTCTTCCCTTTAATAAATATGCCATGTGGTAGGGTGCAGTGGCTCATGCCTGTAATCCCAGCACTTTGGGAGGCTGAGGCAGGTGGATCACAAAGGTCAGGAGTTTGAGACCAGGCTGGCCAACATGGTGAAACCCTGTCTCTACTAAAAAGTCAAAAATTAGCCAGGGTGTGGTGGCACATGCCTGTGATCCCAGTTACTTGGGAGGCTATGGCAGGAAAATGACTTGAACCCGGGAGGCAGAGTTGCAGTCAGCTGAGATCATGCCACTGCACTCCAGTCTGGGCAACAGAGTGAGACTCCATCTAATAAATAAATAATAGATCATGCTGCTTCTAAAAAGTAACTCTGGTCTGGAAAGTAGGTGAAAATTTGTGACTTTTCTCTATATTTGCCAATACCAGCTTTCTGCTCAATCAATCTTGAACCTTTTGTATATTTAAGTCATACATTTCATCATTACCTTTCCATTTACATTTCTCCTAGGAACATCATGGTCTATTAGCCATCACCAAATATCCCTGTGGGCCAAGACCTCCAGGTTGTAATTTTTGCTTGTTTTTGCTGTTTTGTAGTTTTTGTCTATTTTGTGACTGCTGCCTATTTTGGCTCTTTTGTAATTGCTGTCACGGTAACTATGTCCCCCTTTTGCCTCCAACACTGTAGTGGCAATAGTAAGCCTCCAGTGGCCCAGTATCCTATAATCCCCCATTGATGCATAGGAACCCTGCTTCATAGAGGCATTGCCTGCCCAACTCCGACCTAGACAGGACAGTGACAGCCAAAATTCTCAGCAATTCCAGGGGCTCGCTCACCATTAATTACATTCCTAACTGAACTACTGAAGTCTACATAATCTGGGATTTCTCAGGTAATAGAGCCACCCGATTGGTTTTCTGGCCTTATATACTATATCCATTCTTACTTGCACAATTCATTATCTTGAATCTTTCTTTAGTACTCTGCCAAAACAGTATGAGCCTCTCCACATAATTTTCCTTAGTTCACAATATTTCCAAACTTCATAGAGGCACTCCAGAGGAATATCAAAGGGACTCCAGGCATCCTTTGAAAAGAACTTAAATCGTGGACAAAGGGAGAGTGTCTCTGTGGTCGGCAGCTTCCAAGATTCCTAATGATCTCTGCCTCCTGGTGTTCATGCCACTCTGTAATCTCCTTCTTGAGAGTAGCCTGAAACTATTAATATGACTTGCTTCCAACTGATAGAATTCGGCAAAAATGATGAAATGTGCTTATGTGATTACATAAGATGGTTACTTTTGCTTTCTCATAGACTCTCTCCCTTGCTAGGTTTGATGAAGCAAGCTGCCATTCTGGAAAGACCCAGATGGCAAGAAATTGAAGGTGGCCTCTGACCAACAGCTAGCAAGGAACTAAGGCCCTCAGTTCAAAACCCACAGGGAACTGAATGCTGCCAACAACCATGTGAGCTTGGAAACACACCGTTCCATAATTAAGCCTTCAGAGAGAACGTATTCCTGGCTAACACCTGGACTGTAGCTTGTGAAAGGTGCTTGTGAAAGCAGAGGACCCAGTTAAACTGTGCCTAAAATTCCTGACCCCAGAAACTGAAAGATAATAAATGTGTGTGCATGCTTTTAAGACACTATATTTGTGGTAACTTATTATGCAGCAATAGATAACTAATACAACCTCTGTGTCAACAAATTCTTTCTAATTAATCTTGTATCATGTTTTCCGTGATTCGAATCGGTCAAAATCCATTCCCAGGCATGTTCACCTCATTCCTGTTGATAAAAGTTAGCCAGCACTTTGGTGAGTAATCTTTTCCTTTCCATTACAGGGACAGTCCTTCCTTTCTTGGACCACACTGATACCCTAATGATTCTCTGAAATCAGTGAGTTGAAACATGTGGGCAAATTTCAAGAACAAGGCAAAACATTATCTCAGATGAGATCTGTGCATGGTCTGTATGCAAAAGAAGTTTGCTCTTTTCTAGCAAACTTCAAAAGTACAGGGAACCTGGGGATTCAATGTTCTTATGTGCGTCTATCCAAATTTCCCAATCCCAAGCCCTAGAATACGTTTAGTCCTCACAAGAGTTCTAACTTTATCACAGGAATCTTTTCCAAGGCTGTAAATTCACCACCATTATAATGAAATCTTAGGCCTGACTTTCAGCCTCCCTCATTTTCTGTAGGTGTACTGAAAATTGCAAGAGATGAGAATCTTTTTAAACTGGTTGAAGACCTTCTGACTTTAAAACTATATTTTGAGTTGAACATTGACCTACCTGACTCTGTCATTTCTTCTGGGTTTCCATGACCAATCACAGCAGTCATACAATGTCTCAATCTTTATAATTATCTTTAATTATAATTATCCATGTATTAATAAAACACTACTGATACCCCATTCCAACCTATCCAAAGTTAAAGTTTTTTAGTTTGATATACCCTTGCTTGTCTATTTTCATTCTTGTTGCTGTGCTTTTGTTGTAATATCTAAGAAATCATTGTTAATCCCAATGTGGAGAAGTATTTTTCCCTGTCTTTTCTTCTAGGAGTTCTATAGTTTCAAGTCTTATGTTTAAATCTTCAATCTATTTTTACCTGCTTTGAGTTTATTTTTGTGTATGCTGTAAAACAATATTTCAGCTTTATTCTTTTGCATGTGAATATTCAATTTTCACAACACAATGTGTTGAAGAGAGTATCCTTTATCCATTATGTATTCTTGGTACCCATGTCAAAGATCAGTTGACCATACATGAGTAGGTTTATTTCTGAGTTCTCTATCCTGTTACATTGGTCTATGAGTATGTGTTTATGCCAATGTCATATTGTTTTAATTACTGTAGCTTTGTAATATATTTTGAAATCACAAAGTATGATGCCTCCAACTTTGTTCTTTCTCAACAGCACTTTGGCTATTTGGGGTCTTTTGTGGTTTCATATAAATTTTTAGATCATTTCTCTATTTTTATTAAAAATGCCATTGGAATTGAATGAGGATAGCATTGAATCCATATATTGCTTTGGATGGTATGGGTATTTTCACAACATTAAGCTTTCCAATACATGAACACAGGTTGTTTTTCCAATTATTTGTATCTTCTTTAGTTTTATTCATCAATGTTTTAATGTGTGTTTATATCCTTTGCCTTCTTGGTTTGATTTATTTCTATTTTATTATCTTTGATGCTTTTGTAAGTGGAATTGTTTTCTTAAGTTCCTTTTCAGATGGTTCATTGTTAGTATATAGAAACTCAACAAATTTTCATAGGTCAATTTTGTATCCTGTAACTTTAATGAATTTATTCATTCTAAGTTTTTTGGTAGTGTCTTTGGGATTTTCTTCATATAGTATCATGTCATCTATGAAAAGAATACTTTTACTTCTTCCTGTCTGATTTCATTTGAATGCCTTGTGATTTGATTTAAATGCCTTGTATTTCTTTTTCTTGCCTAAGTGATCTGGTTAGAACTTCGAGTACTGTATGAATCAATTTTCACATTGCTGTAAAGAACTATCTGAGAGTGAGTAATTTATGAAGAAAATATGTTTAATTGACTCACTGTTCTGCAGGCTTAATAGGAAACATGACTTGGGCGGGGGCAGGTCTCAGGAAACTTACAATCATGGCAGAAGGTAAAGGGGAAGCAAGGACCTTCTTCTTATGGTGGCAGGATAAACAGTGAGGGGAGAAGTGCCATCAGATCTCATGAGAACTCACTCACTATTAGGAGAACAGCAAGGGAGAGAGTCCCACCCATAGTCCAGTCTGAGATGAAAAACAGCATGAAGCTTCCTTAAAATAAAAATAGAACTACTGTATGATCCAGCAATCTCATTTCTGCATATGTATCCAAAAAAGTGAAATCAAAATCTTCAAGAGATACCTGCACTGCACTTCCATGTTCACTACAGGATTATTTACAATAGTTAGGATATAGAAACAACCAATGGACAAATGGGTAAAGAAATTATGATAAAACTCTCAACAATTTCTTTATATGTCATAAAGAAATTTATATATATATAGAATATTATGCAATGTTCATATATATAAATACATATGGAATATCATAATGGGATATTACTCAGCCTTAAAAAAAGAAGGAAATCATGGCCAGGCACGGTGGTTTATGCCTGTAATTACAGCACTCTGGGAGGCCGAGATGGGTAGATTACCTGAGGTTGGGAGTTCAAGACCAGGCTGGCCAAATGGTGAGACCTCATCTCTACTAAAAATACAAAAAATTAGCTGGGCGTGGTGGTGCACACCTGTAATCCCAGCCACTTTGGAGGCTGAAGCAGGAGAATTGCTTGAACCCAGGAGTCAGTGGTTGCAATGAGCTGCAACCATGCCACTGTGCTCCAGCCTGGGTGACAGAGTTAGATTCCATCTCCAAAAAAACAAACAAAAAAAAAAAAAAGAAGGAAATACTATCATATGCAAAAACACGAATGAACCTGGAACCAGGAGAATATTTTACTAAATGAAATAAGCCAGGCACAGAAGAAGAACAAACACTGCAAGATTCCACTTACAGGAGGTAACTAAAATATCAATCTCATAGAAACAAAGATAGAAGTATGGTCTTGCACTCCAAGAGATTCCCCAAGGTTGGAGTTACAGGTGTGTACAATAAGGTCAGAGCTATTGTTAGCGCCTTGTCCATCTTTCAAACCCTACCATCCCTGTGCCCTCTGAGCAATTTCAACCTGCCATATCTGCCTCTCTGTGCTGGTGGACTTCTACCAGAGATAGGAAAGGTCATTTGTCCACAAATGGCAGACTAGAGGGGTAGGTGGGGAGAGGGCCATTACAAACTCTGAAGAGCAACCCTCAACCAAGGATTGGAAAATTGACATGGATGAACCCAGGCTTTTCTGCCTCTGAGGTGTGGGAACTATGAGTCACACATTTCATAGCACTTGCCAGAGATTCCTCTCAGGATGAAGCTTCAGAGTTCCACTGTGGTAACTGGCCTAGTAATGTACCTTTATTTTTTTTTTAAATCATATTGTCCTGAGTATTAAAAAAGAAAATAAAAACTGAAAAATACTTCTATTCAAGCCTTGGTCTTAAAGTCTGTCCCTGGAGGAACACAAGCTAAAATAAGTTTCATTATGTTCAGGAATGATGGTTACTAAGGAAAGACAGTGGAGCCCCAACAGCAACTCCTCCAGGGAGGATGGGAAGAAAAGGAAAACTATTGCATCCAATCAGGTATCAGTGGCAATACACAGTTACACGACATTTGATATGTTTCTTCTGGTGTAGGCATTTCAGCTAAGGTCACATTTTTATGGTCCTTAGCAAGAAAATCAAAATTTTATAAAACCCATTATAATTTTAGTCTTGTGTTAGGGTCAGAAATGAAAAGACATCATTTTGAAAGAAAACTACATATAACCAGGAGTCAAGTGTTCATCAAAAATGTACACACCTGAAAGACCTGTAACTCACAGAAACAAAGTATCTGCAATACCAACAATATCAGCCCTAGGCAAGAACCTTGGCTCTTCACTGGGAAACCACAGCATCGGGAAGAAGGGTCTGAAACACAGCGAAACTGCTAGACAGGAGGGTGACTTTGGAGAAAGGAGAGGCTCCCTGGTTCAAGAGGAAACACCAGACCCAAACTGTAACATAGAAACCTAATGCCGAGCTACTGTTAAACTAATAGTATAATCTTAAAAGAGGCAGACATTTTTTAAAGGGGCAGAAATAAAAAGAAATAAACAGGAAAAATAACTAATTAGAAATTTTGCAAGGGAAAAATATATTCACTGAAGGTTTTTAAGACACAAATAAAAGGAATAAACTGTGAAATGGACCCAATAAAGAAAATAGTTGTAAATTAGAACAAAATGTTAAAGAATTTTGCTAGAGCCAGAGAAATTTCCCATAAAGATATTAGTCTGTGCCTTTTGCTCCAGTGCCCTCTCTAGATTTAGCATTTGTCCTCTAACTTTAATTTTTAGTCTGCTCCGTTAAAATATGACAGGAAGGATTTGGCACTTTCATTTTGTATTCCAACTTCTGCCAAGGTCTTTTCTAGTAGTATATGAACTACTCCCCTAAAATCCCAGCTGGGTGTTCCCTATAGTTTCCGTGAACAGAAGGACGCTAATACCTCTTCTTGAAGGATACTATCCAGGGAACTTGCTGCAAAAATAAAGTACACTCCTAAGCAAGTGGCTCAGGATAGCCATCTCTCTGCAGCCATAGATGGTAATACGAAAGTAAACAATGTTGCTGCCAGGGCCGGCCCCACTCACCAGCTCTGCCACGGCTCTTGCTGTGACCTGAGAATTCCATGAAACCTTCAGACCACTAATTGAAGAGAACAGTGGGGGGAAAATGAGAACTTATAGCTTAACTGTACAGGAAAAGTAAGTAGGAAATAGAGGTTGAGCAGTCCTACCATAGAACAAATATAAAGAGAGGTCTGACTGTTCCTGTGATGATAATTTGTCATTTTTTGTAAGGCGTAAGTCTACAACTACTTATTTTATTATTTGACTTTTTTTTTCAATCAAGCTTTTGGCATAATGAGCTCCAGAAAACAAAATGTAAGATAATGAAAATTAACTACTGAATTTTCATTTTTCAAGGAAGTTAATGATGAACATGTAACTTGCACAATATGTTTGTTGACATTTACCATCTATCGTAATGGCTATTGAGAGGGGAGACCCCCTTGCTTCCTTCTGTTTCCGGATCCCCACCTCCTCCCTTCCTCCCCTCCGGTCCATATATGACAAGCCCACAGCTAACATCATCCTCAATGATGGAAAACTAAAAGCTTTCTCTCTAAGATTAGGAACAAGACAAAAATGTACACTTTACCACTTCTTTAAACATAGTATTGAAAGTCCTAGATGGAGCAATTAGGCAAGAAATAAAAGACTTCGAAATGGGAAAGAAAGAAATATAATTCCAAAATATACATTTTTAATTCCAATATTTTTTGTGCATGTACAAAAAAGGAATTGAAACCTATTAATATGTTAATCCATCAGTAGAAGAAAAAATTCCCAATTACATGATGTCAGTTTTATATCAATTTTACCAGTCTTTCAAATAGAAAAATGAGTTAATCTAAATAATGGTTAGATTGTGTTCATCCAACTCATGAGGTAAAAGTAAAGCTTTTAAAAGTTCTATCTAACCAAGCACAGTGGCTCACACCTGTAATCCCAACATTTTGGGAGGCCAAGGCAGGTGGATCACCTGAGGTCAAGTGTTCAAGACCAGTCTCACCAACATGGTGACACCCCACCTTTACTAAAACCACAACAATTAGCTGGGTGTGGTGGTACACACCTGTGATCCCAGCTACTCAGGAGGCCAAGGCAGAAGAATCACTTGAACCTGGGAGGCAGAGGTTGCAGTGGGCCAAGATGGTGCCACTGCACTCCAGGCTGGGTGACAGAGTGAGGCTCTGTCTCAAAATAAAAAAGTTATTTCTGTTAAAGATGAAATATCTGAACTTTTAGTATGTGCTATTGAAACTCATTTAAAAAGGTAAAATTTTAAATTATTTGTTTTGCAGTTAGTAACATAAACACAAGTTTTAGTGGGGCGCAGCATCACAGCTTACTAAATTAAGAAATCTGTGAAATATAAAAACAATTTAAATCTTTTGTGGTACAAACATAATTAAAAATATTCAAGCAATCAGAGATATGTTATCAATCAAAACAAAAGCTACAATTGATAAACTTTGCAAACTTTTCTGTGTACACAGAATAACTGACCTACTAAACTTGTATGATGAATTTCATCTTGAATACTAAAAACACCTCAGCATAGCAATACACGTGTTCTCTCTTTTTGTTCCCTTTCATCAATCGTTCTTTACATATGTTTCAGTCTTTGAAGAAGTACTTTGTAAATGAACCAAAATTTCTTACAATTATATTGAATGTTTCTATACACAATTTCTCTAGATTTTGATTGCTTTTGTGGAAAATTAGAGGGAAATACATAATCGAAGTATTAAACAAATGGAGCAAAAAATGCTTCAGCTTTTAAAGCTTTGAGAAAATCACAATGATTAAAACCCAACTTACAAATAGGAAGACACTGAATAATAACCTTTATCCCTGCAAAAGTAAGAAAGAAACTAAACAAATTAAGCCATGCATGCTCAGTGATGGAGAAGATATAATTTTAAAATTTAAAAATTATGCTAGAATATCTCATTTTTCTGGAAAGAACATTTGGGTGTAGTTATTATTTTTGATCGAATAAATAGATATTCTGTTATAATAAAGTTAAATTGAAGACTAGAATTTTGCATGATTTAGATCTGGCAAAACATTTAAAGGAATCACAAATAGAGAAAACATATTTGATTATTTTTGTCATAAAATATTTTAAAGAAAGGTTTTCTGAATAGAAGCTAAAATATTTACATAATTCAGTTTTTAAAAAAGTTACAATTGAGGATAGCCTCCATGTAGCAAAACTTACTTAGCACACACTAGTTATCTCAACCTATAAAGAACTATTTTCTCAATATCAGAGAAGAGTCCACTGAGGTGTCAATAATTTCAAATATGTTAACCATAAAATGCAACTTAAAGGAATACTGTAGGCAATTTCATAAAAATAAGAGCAATCAAAACAGGTATTTTTAAAAAATACATCATTCAGAAAAAATATCAATGACATGGTATCAGAAATAAATATAACTAAAAAGCTCATTAAAGTACATTAATAAAGACCAGGCATGGTGGCTTATTCCTGTAATCCCAGTACTTTGGGAAGCCAAGGCAGAAAGATTGCTTGAGACCAGGAGTTTGAGACCAGCCTGTGTAACACAGGGAGACCTCATTCCTACAAAAAATACAGAAATTAGCCGGGCATAGTCGTGCACGCCTGTAGTGCCAGCTACTGGGCTGAGGTGGGAGAACCACTTGATCCCAAGAGGTGATGGTTGTAATGAGCCAAGATCACGCCACCGCACTCCAGCCTAGGCACAGAGCAAAAACCCTGTCTAAAATGTTTTTTTTTATTTTAAATGTAAAAATACATTAATATATAATAAAAATTGTCTACTTATTTTTAATGTTCAGTAAGTACAAAGAAGTCCTTTTTTTTTTTTTTTTTTGCTTTAGAGAGCAGGATATATAGTTTTTAGAAAGGTTTCATAGAATGCTTTTAGAATAGATCTACTTTATCAGACTACCAACAAGTAATAAAAGTAATTTTACCCAATAAATTTGTATTTTAAATAATTATATAATTTTAATTATTCTTGCACTCTTTTTACTGTCAAAAGTATTTCATTTGCATGGTAAATTACATGGGTGCCATCAGAATATAAAATACAGAGACAAAAATATAAAAAATTGCAAAAACAGTTAAGAAAAACTGAGTCTAATTGTAATTCCAGGTAAAGAGAATGGAAGAAAAGTCTGAGAAGCAGTATGTAAAGATATAACTGCTGGGCCAGGTGCGGTGGCTCATGCCCAACACTTTGGGAGGCCAAGGTGAGTAGATCATTTGAGGTCAGGAGTTTGAGACCAGCTTGGTCAACATGGTGAAACCCTGTTTCTACTAAAAATACAAAAATTAGCCAGGCATGGGCGTGAGCCTGTAATCCCAGCTACTTGGAAGTCTGGGGCTGAGGCAGAAGAATCAGTTGAACCCAGATGGCAGAGTTTTCAGTGAGCAGAGATCTCACCACTGCACTCCAGCCTGGTAACAGAGCAAGACTCCATCTCAAAAAAGAAAAAACAAGAAAGAGAAAGATACAATTGTTGAAAGTTTTTCCATTTAAAAAACATATAAAATGTTATATCTAGAGCCCCTTCTGAATGCCAAGCAAAACATATTAAATAATAATAATAATAAAGTCCAAACTACATTCATGGTAGAAAAACTATAGAAAATTAAAGAAAAACAATCTTAAAATTAACCACAGTTATTGCTGAAAAGAATTTGCTCGAACATTTTTCCAGAGGCTCCACTCACAGCAAAACAACTCTGAAAAGCATGAAGAAAATTGGAGTATTCACAATGACTTTAAGACTTATTATAACATTACAATAATTAAATGGTGTGTTTTTTACAAAAGGATAGATAGATAGATAGATAGATAATAGATAAAATGAAAGAGACAGTGGAGAAATAGACCCACAGAAATATAGTCAACTGATACTTGACAAGAGATGCAAGTCAATTTAATGGAGAAAGGATGCTTTTGACAACAAATGTTGTAGAACAATTGGATATTCATATACCAAAAATTAGAAACACCCAATCTGGACACATTCCTCATATGTTACACAAAAATTAATTCTAATTAGATCATCAACATAAATATGAAAGCTAAAATTATATAACTTCTCAAAGAAAACATGTATAGCTTTGGGTCTGGCACATTTTTATGATCAAACACCAAAAGCACAACACACAAAAGAAAAATTGATAAATTGAATTTTACCAAAATTTAAAACTTGTATTCTGTGAAAAACATTAAGGGACTGGAAAGATAAGTCATACGTGTGTGTGTGTGTGTGTGTGTGTGTGTGTGTGTGTGTGTATATTTAAAGGTGAGTTTATGAAGTGTTAACTCACACCATCACTAGGTCCTACAATAGGCCATCTGGAGGCTGAGGAGCAAGAAAAGTCAGTACAAGTTCCAAAACTGAAGAACTCAGAGTCCCATGTTTCAGGACAGGAAGCATCCAGCACAGGAGAAAGATGGAGGCTAAGCCAGTCTCTCTTTTTCACATTTTTCTGTCTGCTTCATATTCGCTGGCAGCTGATTAGATGATGCCCACCAGATTAAGGGTGGGTCTGCCTTTCCCAGCCCACTGGCTCAAATGTTAATTTCCTTTGGCAACACCCTCACAGACACACCCAGGATCAATACTTTGTATCCTTCAATCCAATCAAGTTGACACCCAGTGTTAACCATCACAATAAGCATATGAACAGATGCTCAACATCACTAGTCATTAGGGAAATGCAAATTAAAATTATGAAAAAATACCACACTACACATTGTTAAATGATTAAAATTTAAAAAAAAAATTTGACAATGCCAAGTGCTGGTAAAGATGTGAAGCAACTGGAAAACTCTCATACATTGTTGGTAATAGCATAAACCACTCTAGAAAATAGTTTGGCAGTTTCTTACAAAGTTAAAGACCTAGATCCTGGTGTGCAAATGCCATTCTCCAATAAAAGAATTAAGACTCCTTGAATAAATGGTTAATTCCAGTATTGGGGTGAGAAAAATGTGAGTTTGGAACATACCATGATGCCAGATACTTAGGAAGTTCTTAAGAAAAAAAAATGGAGTAATATCTAAAAGACATAAGAACCAATCTGAAACAGTTCCCAATTGCCAAAACTTCAGCAGGTTGAGTAAAAAATAATAGCAGTATTGGAGTGTGACAGAAATACAAAATTTAAAATAAAAATCCGTGAGTGCACAGGAGCACAAATAAATGTGTGATTAAGTAACTAAATCGGAGAGAAGGAACAATTCCTTCTTAAAGAAGAATTCTAATTAATAAAGGTGATGGGAAAGAGGAAAACAAAAAATTATAATGCTACACTAATGTTAAATGCTGCAGGCAGCATGCCCTCATGAATACTCAAATTAGTGGACAAGAGTTTTAAGAAAAACAAGATATTTGCATAGCTTCAAAGTATCTCCTACAGAATATTTCTGTGGTGGTAATTAAAATATGTCCACAAATTCGTCAAGAGTTCTCCTCTGGCAGGTGAAGTTTCATTCATCTCCCCCATTGAGTGTGGGGCCAGACTTACTTATAATTGATAGAGTACAAAAGGAAAAAAAGAGTGACTTTATGGTGGAGAGACCTGTCAGATATCACTTTAACTAAGTGATCACGTTAACATCACCAGTAAAATTCATTGACATCACATGTCCCTGCAGTCAGAGGGGCACATCATTTCTGTGGTATTCTTCCCCAAATCCATTAACCTAGTCTAATTATGAGAAAATGTAAGACAAACCTAAATCAAGGAATACTGCAAAATACCTGACCAGGACTCTTCAAAACTGTCAAGGTCATAAAAGAAAGGGAAGACCAAGAATTTGTTTCAAATTGAAAGAGACGAAATAAACAATGATTAATTACAATGTGGTATCCTGGATTGGGTCTTGAAACAGAAGAAAGGACATTGGTGGAAAAACTGGAAAAATCCAAACGAAGCCAAAAGTTGAGCTGATAGTATTGTATCAATGCCAGTTTCCTACTTTTGATCATTGTACCATGATTATGTAAGACGTAAGCATTAGTGGAAGCGGAGTGAAGGGCGTATGAAAATTCTCTGTACTATCTTTACAACTCATCACTATGTCAAAAGTTATTTCACAATAATAAGTTAAAAATACAACCAAAATAAACTGGACTTTTCAAAGCTATTCCCTATGTCCTTAATGGGTCAGAGTTTTCTTCATGAGCTTTCCTTAATTATCAGGTTGGTGCAAAAGCAATTGTGGTTTTCACCTTTTTTTTAAGTAATGACAAAAACCGCAATTACTTTTGCACCAACCTAATATTAGAAACACCCACCTGAATCTATCCAACATGTATTTAGGAAATTGGATGTGCCATTTAGGAACTGGTCCAACAGTGTTACTTTAAGAAGATCATCTTTTCACCCAGAAAGGTTATTTCATCCCCCCTCAGACTGTCCCTGGAAATTTCCATGAATGAAACTCTTTTCATTGCAGGAAGCACCTCTTTCATAAGCTGTGACAAGCAGAATGTCTTCTGCAATGTCTTTGGTGTTGTCTGTGGCCCCAGCTCCTGCCCACGGCCTCTGCAGCACCCTACACTGTGAAGCCAGACCCTGTCTGAGCTCTTTCTCATCCTGCTGCTCTGTCTCTGCTTCCCCTTCCTTTGTCCTCTCTGTCGCCCACCAGTGTTTCTTACACAGACATTCTCCACAGTCTGCTCTGTTCTCACTCATCCTCACTGTTTATACTCTGACCCTCAATTTAGGCATAGGATCTGCGGATTTTCAAATTTGAGGAGAGGTGGAACTGCCATTTCTCCTCATATCTCTCATAAAGAACTTCTCTGAGCTGACAGTCTTCAGTAAGGCCATTCATTAACCCAGCATTATGCACTGCCTCCTGGGTGTCAGGCACAGGCTACGAACTGGAAGTGGGATACAGGGATAAGCAAATCAAACGAGGAGGGATGAAACAGCCTCTTAAGGGACCATGTCCTGTTTCTCCTCCCACTCTGGGAAGCCTGGATCAGCAGAAGTAGGAGAAAGCCAGTGGCAAAAAAAAATCCTCTTTAAAACCAAACTGGACGTCCTGAGATACTCCAGGCCTATTTGTGCAAATGGGTAGAAACAAGCAAAAAGAAGCAGTTACCTTTTATGCTGTATTCAAGGGAAATATTTGTTCAGGAATACAGATTTTCAAATGAGATGCTAAAATTCATAACCACTCACCTAAAATCATTAGTCAAGCCAGAAAACTTTTAAAAGTCCTTGCCTTGTTTTTAAAAAGCTTTCAGTAAAAACCAAATGTAGAGATTTTCTGAGACTTCTCACCTACCAACCTTAGAATTACTTCTTCATTATTTGAGTTATATACATTCATAAAAATTAATTTACTCTGAAATGAAAAGTCCCTTTTATCATTATATGTCCGATGCCGATGTTTTAAAATCAGAAAAAATTTCCCTAAGATAAAAGTGATTCTTTTTACCTTTCTTTTGGTTTTAATATTCCAAAATTAGATGAATTGGAGCATTGCTTTTACTCAGGTTCATTAGCTTACCTTGTTCGAAACTAGGGAGTTTTTCCTTCAACTCATATTTTCCGAGTTTTGCTTAAAATGAAAGGCGAATGTGTGTGTGGGTGTGTGTGTGTGTGCGCGTGTGTGTGTGTGATCCTGTGTATGATCATTTATGTATAATTAAATTTATTACCTCCCAAGTAATTTACTTTGAAAAGAGAGTCCTATCTCTTGAAAATTAGCATCTTCGTGCTTTACTGATTTTTCTTTAAAGGGTGAGGACATAAAAGGCTACCAGGAAAAAAATATCGCAGTCGAATCAACCCTGCATTTAGTCTTAAGCACACAAAAGAATCCACAGGTCTAGGTAGCATAACATAGTGGGTAAGGGGAGGAACTCTGGGACCAGGTGACTTGGGTTTCAATCCCAGTTCTATCACTTTCTAATTGTGTGATGTTGGCCAAGTGATTTAACCTCTGTATGCCTCAGTTTCTTCATCTGCAAAATGGAGGTAATAAAAGTACATACTCACAAGGTTTAATGTAGTAATTATAAATAAATAATTTGAACGTTTCCTAGCACAAAATAGGAAGTGCGTTCGTGTGTGTATGTGTGTGTGTGTGTAGCAGTTACCACTTTCAATCATTTTCTGCAGTCACAAGGTGAAACTAAGTTAAATGATGACTTGGTCAACCAATGTTCAGATTAACTGAAGCCACCAAAGAACATGGACCTCAGTACCATGTTAGCTGCTTTTCAAGAGAGTGTACTCAAGCACTTCCCTGGGCCTCATTATTGAACTAATACCAACATGTTCAAAAATAGGGAGAGGATTAGAAACCAAATCCTTCCAACATTTGCATCTCTAGATGTAGAGCTAAGGGTTCTGAAATAAACAAATGGAGTGAATTTGGAAATGATGCATCAACTGCTTCCTCCTATGACATGAATACTGGGAGTTATCAAGAATCTGCCAACCAAACGCTAGGGAGATATTTTCCTCCAGACACCAAAGAGAAGCAACAGCTCAGGATGACTAAACTCTGAGATCCCCCAGAAAGTGGATTGTCGCCATTTCTCATCACCTTACTGTTAGCAGTTTTACTTGCTGAATACCTCATTGGTATCATTGCAAATGGATTCATCACGGCTATACATGCAGCTGAATGGGTTCAAAATAAGGCAGTTTCCACAAGTGGCAGGATCCTGGTTTTCCTGTGTATATCCAGAATAGCTCTCCAAAGCTTCATGATGTTGGAAATTACCATCAGCTCAAACTCCCTAAGTTTTTATTATGAAGATGCTGTATATTATACATTCAAAATAAGTTTTATTTTCTTAAATTTTTGTACCCTGTGGTTTGCTGCCTGGCTTCGTTTCTTCTATTTTGTGAAGATTGCCAATTTCTCCTACCCCCTTTTCCTCAAGCTGAGGTGGAAAATTTCTGGATTGATGCCCTGGCTTCTATGGCTGTCAGTGTTTACTTCCTTCAGTCACAGCATGTTCTGCATCAACATCTGCACTATGTACTGTAACAATTCTTTCCCTATCCATTCCTTCAACTCCGCTAAGAAAAAGTACTTCTCTGAGACCAATGTGGTCAGCCTGGCTTTTTTCTATAACCTGGGGATTGTGGTTCCTCTGATCATGTTCATCTTGGCAGCCACCCTGCTGATCCTCTCTCTCAAGAGACACACCCTACACATGGGAAGCAATGCCACAGGGTCCAGGGACCCCAGCATGGAGGCTCACATGGGGGCCATCAAAGCCACCAGCTACTTTCTCATTCTCTACATTTTCAATGCAGTTGCTCTGTTTATCTACCTGTCCAACATCTTTGACATCTACAGTCTGTGGAATATTTTGTGCCAGATCATCATGGCTGCCTACCCTGGGAGTCACTCAATTCTATTGATTCAGGATAACCCTGGACTCAGAAGAGCCTGGAAGTGGCTTCAGCTTCGACTTCATCTTTACCCAAAAGAGTGGACTCTGTGACCAGCACCCAAGAAGACCACAGGACCTAGATCTCTCTCTTCTCTCCTCTTTTGTTCTCCAACCCTGATCTGACCCTTTCACCTGATGTGGCTTTTTATATAGGAGACTGGTCATTTCTCTTTTTCTTCATGGGTACAATCTTAGTGGTGCTTGTCATATTCTTTACCTGGGCCCTCTACCTCTCCTGGCTCTGTCTAAAGCAGTAATTTTATGCACTGGTTACACATTAGAATCTATAGGGTTGATTTTTAAAATACCAATCTTCATACCCAATCTCAGCTCTATGAAGTCAGAATTTCTAGTGTTAGAACTTAGACAAGTTCTCCAGGTGATTCTGCTGTGCAGCAGGGTTGTATAGCCACCAAAATAGAAGAATGTTGTGAAACTTGAGTTTCTGACAACTCTCTTTCTCCCTCCACATGCCCTTTAATCACATTGAGATTACTTGGAAAGTTTTCTGAGCAGAAATTTGAAATGCATTTATCTTCATCTTCCAAAGATATAACCAAAATAATGTGGAACTATCAATCAAAATTAATAATGCATAAAACAACTTTCAACCTAAAAATTACTAAGAATTTTTTTCTAAGCATGGTTGGGTGTACATAAGCAAAAATATGTACAAGAGGATCTTCATAGCTGCACTATTCATTCCTGAGGGGAACTGAATGTATGAAATGAATATTATGTTAATCTTTTTTAAATGAGATAGGTGCATGTATCCTGAGATGAAAAGATTTCCAATACATAGTGCAAAAAGCAAGGAGATATTTTATGATTCCTTTTGTATTTCTTTTTTTCATAATATTTATATATTTGTATGCATATATATGTACATACAGTTTCTGGACAAATATACCAAAAACAATTCACAGAGGGCTTCTGAGCGGTGTCATTGAGTATCTGGGGGATAAATGAAATACTTACAATTTATTTTATGCCTTTGTGCATTGTTTGAACTACTTAGAACATGTATTCACTAATTTCAAAATTTTAAAAGATTTATATTGATTTTTATTAGACAGAGAAATGGTAAGTAAAAAAGATTTGAGAGAAAAGATTGTGCACAATGATTTATTGATTGACTCTCTCACTACTGGTTTTTATTAAAAATGCAAACAAATCCCAAATTAAGCATTAATCAAATCACTCTCCTATCACTACCTCTTATTTTTCCATTTTATTTGCTCAAGGGTTGCCATGGAAACATCATAGGCTTTCAATCCATTGACACCTCTATATTCTCTGTACCTCTATCAGGCCTCTCCTCTCTTCCTTTCATATTCCGTTTGGATTATTGGTCAATCGTTATACTTACCCTTCAAAAATATCTTCGATATTTACAGATGAAATGAGCTGTATCTGTGATTTGCTTTAAAATAATCCAGCACAGGGCAAAGGAGTAGAGAATGCGGAGATTTAGTAACTTCATTGAGCATTTCTATCCCATATTTCCCTAGAGAAGTCACTCATTAAGTCCCCACAGTGACTATCTCACATCTTTCCCACTGTCTTCAAACCTTCAACCTCTCTTCTCCCTGACCCATTTCAGCCCTTAAAATCTTTGACAGGCAACATTAGGACAATCCTCTTTTTCCCATTAACAAATCTACTAATCCACCAATTTCTGCCTATATCCCCAATATTTCAATAGAAAGAGTGCTTTCAATGAAGACACATTTTAACTATGTTCTCCTCCCTCTATATTTTTTCTTCCTCCAAGTTTCACTTTTCTATGTGTTTTGGTTCCTTTTCTTTCATGATTGAGTCTTTCCTTGAATATCTGATGATCCTTGAATGTCAGCACTAAAAAGTCGATTGCCAAATTTTAAAAATTCATTTTAAACATCTTTTAGAATATAAAATTTATATTAAAACCTCTATGTGAAAGGCAGCTCAAAAGTAGAACATCCAAAGTTGGATTCTTAATTTTCCCCTTGAAACACATTTCCCTCTCAGTTTTCTCCAACTCATTAAATAGTGCCATATTATTTCCACTGGTGAAGCCAGAATGTTAGGAACCATCTATGACTGTGTCTTCTGTCTTACTCACTTCATGTAATTAATCAGTAAGTCCCTTGCTTCTGTCCTGTGACATGTATAAGTAGAGGATCATCCAGTTATTAGTTGAACAAGTATTGGCTGAACACTAACTATTTGGCATATT
Organism: Callithrix jacchus; assembly: GCF_049354715.1. Classification (NCBI taxonomy): domain Eukaryota; kingdom Metazoa; phylum Chordata; class Mammalia; order Primates; family Cebidae; genus Callithrix; species Callithrix jacchus. The sequence continues at coordinate 104,316,089 of NC_133512.1, read as the reverse complement.
CTCTTCCAGGTGCTATGTATGCAATGAACAGGGCTCTTGTCATCATGAATTTTCTACTCTAGTGGAAAAGGACTGATAAGAAAAACCTAGAATGAATAGCACATCATGGTGGCCATGTTAGATCAGCCCAGTCAGGAAGGGCATGGATGAGTAAGTAAGCTTTAAAGAAGTAATTGTTAAAAATATAAGTCTAAATAGGAGGAATAAGTTCTAGAGTTCCACAGCACTGGAGGCTGACTTATAGTTAACAATAATTTATCACGTATTTTCAAATTGCTAGAAGAGAGGATTTTGAATATTTCCAACAGAAAGAAATGTTTGATGTGATAGCTATACAGATTACTATGATTTGATCATCCCACATTGTATATATGTACCCAAATATCACTGGGTACCATAATTATATACAATTACTACATGTTAACTAAAAATAAAACAAAACTATGAAAATAAAACATTATAAATATAAACCAAACATTTAGGATAATTACAAAATAAATTTAAGGAAATCAGAACATATTAAACATATTAAATATTGATTTGATAAATAAAAGATTTAAAAAGTTAAAATGGACACAAAAACTGGTTCATTGAAAAAAGACAGTAAAATTAGCATCATTAGCTGATATAATCAAGAAAGAAAAAAGGCATAAATACACAAAATAAGACATGAAGGAAAACTAACTACACATCAGAGAAATTCCAGTACTTTTAAGAAATTATTTTGTTTAACTCTATGCTACAGTTTGAAGATATAGATAAGATAGATGTTCCTAGAACAATATAATTCACTAAAATTGACTTGAAGAAAATCTAAGCAGAATAATCATCACAGTTGAGCTAGAAAAAGTTGTGAAGAGCCTATTCTCAAGTAATACTGGCACCAAATGTTCACAAGGGAATTCTATCAACTTTTTAAAAGCAGATAATATCAAGGCTATGTAAACTGTTTCACAGCATGAGAGTTAAAGGAAGCTTCCAAATTTGTTTTGTGAAATAAATATAATTTAGATATCAAAACCAAACAAAAACTGGCTCCCAGAAAACCACAAATAAAATTCACTTATCCATATTTATGCAAAAATACTAAATACAATTTAGTATTAAATTTAAATCCAGAATACAGGTTTATTCCATGAAAGTAAAGCTGGTTTAATACTAGGAAACATATAAATGTAATTTGCCATATTAATAATACTAAAGAGAAGAATCATATAATGTTCATAAGTGCTGAAAAATAAAATTCGACAACCGTTTTTTTTTTTTTTTTTTTGAGACAGAGTCTCACTCTGTTGTCCAGCCTGGAGTGAAATGGCATGATCTCAGCTCACTGCAACCTCCTCCTCCTGGGTTCAAGTGATTCTCCTGCCTCAGCCTCCCAAGTAGCTGGGATTACCGACATACACCACCAGGCCCAGCTAATTTAACAGTTTGCATCATTCTTAATGAGAAAACATTATTATTTCCATTAATTTCAGAAAAAAAGACAAAGATGTTTACACTCACCCTATTAACTGATATTATCCCTAGACAGTATCCAGTACAATCAGATGTAAAATTAATTTAAAGGATTTTTTAAAATTAGAAGTTCCCTGGTGGAAGTATCATTATCTGCAGATGGCTGTATAAATTAAAAACCCAAGAGAGGTGACTAAAATATTATTATAAATAATAAAAGCATGAAGCATGGAAAGAAAAGAATAAAGAGCAACAAAAGATAAGATGCTAGAGCAATAAAGTTAACAAAAAATGAGCACGACTGAAACAGGAAATCTTCCCTGACCCCTTCAGGGGACTCACAAAGCGGGTGGCTCGTTTACTCAGGCTGCAGCTCTCAATCCCTTATGGGAAGGGAAGCCCGCGGGTGAGTGGGTGCAGGGACCAGGATGAGTTCTTCTGGGTGCTGGCAGGAGCAGAATTCTGTGTGGCCCCACAGCAGCATCAAGGCGGGTACCCATGACCCCTGGAGCCCCAGAGGGCATGTGTTACAGTGCTCTCTTAGTTTTGCCATACATATGCGGCTTTAGTGTTTAACAGCTCAGTGCGACAGCCCTCTGTATCCTGAGCTCTTGTTCAGCCTCCAGGAACAAGCAGGTCACAGGAACAAATTGAAGACAGTAAATGCAGGAGATTTCATTGCTGATAAAAGTGGCTCTCGGTGGGATGAAGAGCTGGGAAGCGGATGGAGCGGGAAGATTGTCTTTCCCCAGAGATAGGTCATCTACAGCCAAACTCTTCTCCAAGGTCCCGCCATCAAACTGACCCTCTGAAGTCAAGCTGCTGCTTGCCAGTGTCAAACTGCTTCTTCTCTTTTCTCCTTCTCTGCCGCTCCACTGGCAATGGAGCCTGGGGTTTTTATGGGCACAGGATGGGTGGGGGTGGAGTGGGACAGGGTGGTTTTCGAAAAGGCAACATTTCAGCAGGAAAACAGAAATGCATGTCCTCACTTTGGGCTGGGTCCAGGCTTGAGGGTGGGGCTTCAAAACACTCATTCTTGAAGGAAGGCGCATTTTGCTGCCTCCCATCCATATCATAATCTATATGAAGGCTACTTTTAAATGCTTCAGATAGACAAACAGAAGACTTCAACAGGAGAAAGGCTACCATGCTATTGAGTGGAAAGTGTCAATATCATTAGATATAACATTTCCCTAAGTGAATCTACATTTAGTGTAATTTGACACAAATGCCAAAATGTTTTTAGATAATAAACAATCTGGAAAAAATGAATCAAGAATGGCCAGAAACATTCTGAAAATGAAAAAGTAATGAGGGAGGACTAACTCCATGAACTAACACACATGTTATGAAACTAACAAACACAAAATAGTGTGACAGTGGAAATGAATACTCAATAAAACAGAGTAGACATCAGAAAAATGAGAATTTAGGAATTTAGTAAATTATAAAAGTGGTATTGCAAATTAGTAAAGAAATCATGGATTATTCAATAAATTATGTTAGATCAACTAGCTAGCCAAGTGGAAAAAAACTTCTTGGATGTCTCTCACATCTTATACAAGGCCAAATAAATCAAATAATTCATGGTTTTTTTAAAAAAAAAACTATGAAAGAAGAAATTCTGGAGATTTCAAAGTTAATTTTAGAGTTGATAAGACCCTTCTAAGGATGATAAGTGAAAAAAACAAGCATAAAACAATTTATTTAATCTGGTTACGTAAAATAAAAAGATACTACATGTCAAAAACTACTTTGAGCAAAGTCAAAGACAAGGAAGAAACTGGGAAATAACATTTGCCACTCACATTCCAGATAAAGTTTAATTTTCTGAATACATTAGGAGCTCATGCAAATCAGTAAGAACAATTACTGAATTTAAAAATTGGCAAAGGATCTGAATTGAATTACAGAAAATGAAATAAAGGTGGCGCTTAAGAAATTCAAAGCTTATAAAATGTGAAAAGACATTTAAAAATAAAAATTAAAAATCGTCCATTATCCTTCAATCCAGAGACAACTTTTATTAACATTTTTTAGTGTGTGTTCAGGGGAGGAGTTTAGCAAAACTGGGTGCATACTAAACATAAAGTTCTTATAACCTTTTAGTTTTATATAATATTTGGATGATTGTAATTTATTAAGTTGTTTCAAAAATTTGTTTAAAAAATGTAAAGGATGCTCAGCCTGACTTACTACAAGAGAAATAGAAATGAGAACTACTCTGAGATGTATTTTTTCACCTATCAGATTAACAAAGAATGTACTTTGCAGAGACATGGATGAAACTGGAAACCATCACTCTCAGCAAACTGACACAAGAACAGAAAAACAAGCACCACATATTCTCACCCATAAGTGGGTGTTGAACAATGAGAACACATAGACAAAGGGAGGAGAACATCACACACAAGGGCTTGTTGGGGTTGGAGGAGCTATGGGAAGGATAGCAGGGGGTTGGGAGGACTGGGGAGGATTAACATTAGGAGAAATACCTAATGTAGATGACGGGGGAATGGATGCAACAAACCACCATGGCACGTGTATACTTATGTAAGAAACCTGCACATTCTGCACATGTACCCCAGAAATTAAACTATAAAAAAAAAGTTTGATAACACACTGTGCTGATGATCATAGGGACCAGGTGAGCTCATACATGATGGAAGTGTTCATCGCTACTGCCTCAAGTACAGTTTAGTACTATCTGTGAGAATGATGATGCTACATACTTTCACTCAAGAATTTTACATGAGAGAATTTATCTCATACATACACTTGAACACACAAAAGATGACAAAGGTACAGGTTACATGTTACAGCATTGTTTATAATAGAAACAAATAGGAAAATCACAAGGTATCATCAATACTAATTGATGATAGAAGTTTCAATGTAAGAAGTTATAAAGAGAAAATATTAAAAGAGGCCTAAGAAAAAGAAAGAAAGAGAAAACATGTATTCATGTGTTTGGAATGGCTTCCAAATGCACTATTAGGGGCAAAAAAAAGTGTTAAAAAATCAATGCATTTAGTATACTATCATTTGCATTTAATAATGTCAAAAATAATTAAACACGTGTGCTTGCATATAAATTAATTTTCTTTAGAAGATACAATAAGAAATTAATAATATTGTTTTCTTAAAATAGAGGTAGAGAATGGGGAAATATTTATGTATACTTTTTCCACAGATGTAAATTATGTGAATGGGAGACAAGAAGCAGGAGGAGGACTTTTCACTGTATACATTTTTGTATCTTCTGAATTTTCAATGGTATTAACATATAATCTATTCAAGAAATGAATAAATAGAAAATCTGAGCTGTTTTGTAGTATGTGCTTGTATTAGTCTGTTCTCACACTGCTAATAAAGACATACCCAAGACTAGGGTAATTTATAAAGGAAAGAGGTTTAATTGACTCACAGTTTCATAGGGCTTCGAGGCCTCACAAACAAGGTGGAAGAGCAAGACATCTTACATGGTGACAGGCAAGAGAGAGCTTGTGCAGGGGAACTCCCCTTTCTAAAACCATCAGCTCTCGTGAGCCTTATTCACTATCACGAGAACAGCATGGGAAAGACCTGTCCCCATGATTCAGTCACCTCCCACTGGGCCCTTCTCACAACATGTAGGAATTATGGGAGCTACAATTCAAGATGAGACTTGGGTGGGGACACAGCCAAACCATATCAGTGCTACTAAAGCTTGAGAATTTAGTCAAGCTTATTATAATGCCAACAACATCCACTGCCATCCTCTGTGTTTCCAGAACTTCATTTTGTTTCAGCCGCAAACATTTTTTTTCGTGTCTGGTCAAAAATTAGTATAGACTATGCAATGGTGATTCTCAGGCAGTCAGGAGTATTCTCAATGTGTGCTAACTTGGATTAAGGGAGGGCATATTTCTATGGCCCAATAAATTTAAGAAATGCTCTCTTGAGCCCCAGTAAACAAGTTTCTATATAGTAAACAAAATGTTGCTAATTAACCATCAGCACTGGAATGATAAACCCTACCTAGCAAGCTGCCTCTTTCATAAAATCTCCCATATCACTGGCCATTTAGCTGAAAGAATTTCTTCTACTTGGCACTAGGGCAAGAGTAACAGCCCACAGTTGGGTTGAAAAGGCCAGATTGACATATACGTAAAAAAAAAAAAAAGACTAAAGACAAACTGAAAACAAAATGCTGAGGAAACAGTAATTAAGAAAGTGCTCTGAGAAGAAAATCAGGTTGAATCTTAGAGAAAATGGAATTAACAACAAAAGTAGCAGCAACAACAACCAAACAACCAACCACAGAGCAGAAAGTGTCTACAGGCAAGGAATGGTAAGAATACAGGTGGAGTAGTTAAATTCAAGTTAAATTCTAAGTCTCTGCCATCTACTCTGTTTATTCTTGAGCAAACAACTAACCTGTGCAACTCTTATTTCTCTCATCTGTAAAATAAGGAGGATAACAATGCTGACCTCACAAGAGGGTCCTGAACAATAATTAAAATTATATGTTTATATATATATATAATAAATGGCTGATACGAGGTGGTCATACCTATTATTGAAAGCAGCTGTATGGGGGTAACAACTAATGTTGAATTGCCAGTCTCCAGAACTTGACATATGATAAATTTTCCAAACAAAACTTATTTTACCTTCTATTCCTCTCTGCAAAGTATTAGGTGGAACTCTTCTGAAATAGAGGTGCTATTTCTTTTTTCTCTTCAGGAAATTGCAGTGAATCTTTTTAAGGGTCTCATTTTCTGAACTTTAATGTTCATTGACTTCTAAGAGGAGATGCATAAGGGCAAAAGAGCCAAAAGCAAGAACAATTGTGAAATTCTCAAGTCAAGAAACAGATACTACAGATCAATTTAATTTATTCCCGACAGGTTCTGGGCATCAGGCTTCTGACCTGGCATGGAAAGGGCTTCAGAAGGTAGACCTTCCTAAAAGGAAAAAAGGTGAATGGAACTGCCCCCATTTCCTAAACTAATCTCTAAGACAGTCTGTAAACATGGACACCTGTTGAGGGTCTTCATTGGGCCAATAACTTATCTGTGTTAGCCATCATTCCTCACATATACCATCCTTAAAAGCTAACAAGTAAGATGACATTTGGTTGACACCCTTTCACAGCCTTCCAGGAAGAAAAATGTCTGTTCCAGGTGTGTTAGACAAACAACATCATTATCTTTCATTTAATCCCTACTGAGGATTTTGTTGTTGTTTAAAAAAATAAAGTGTTTGGTATTCAAAATGATGGCATGCTTCCTTGTACCTTAACAAAACGGATTTTGAATAATATACTGAATGCAGAGAAAATGGGTAAGTGTATTTTGTGACGCTTTTTCCTATCTCATCATTCTCAGTGGCTGAAAACAGTAAGTCAACGACATGTCAAAACATTGTCATGGGTAGCTGGAACTACAGCATTAAAGCCAGAGAAAACCACCTGGGAGAAAATATTTATGGGAAACAATGAGATTCCTTATCAAGCAGCTGCCAATCATCTCAACAACAGGTAATTTAGAGAAAACATGTCATATATCACAATTGTTTGCTACTATTTCCTGGTAATGTTGAGAGGTTTTATTTTCTTGTGAAATTGCCTGATTAGTAGAAAATTAAAATCATCATAACTCAAATTCTTGTGTATGGCCTTTTAAAAAAAATGGATTGGGAAGATGTACAAGAATATAATAATACTACTTTTTTAAATCATCATTATAAGCTCATGCCTATAATTCTAACACTTTGGGAGGCCAAGGCGGGAGGATTCCTTGAGGTGCCAGGAGGTTAAGACCAGCCTGGGCAATATAGGGAGACCCCATGTCTATTTTTTTTAAGTGAGAATTTAAGTGTTGCTTACATTACTCTTCAACTATTCACTCTTGTCCTCTTCTAAAATTTTGAATTATATTACTATTTTAGCTCTTATTTTCATTACCTTTAAATTGTTAAGTGATAATTTTGTTTCCATTTCTTATTCAAATATTTATATTCAATCCCTATAAAATGCACTTTATAAAATGAGTATATTAGCTCTCCGTCCTTCCTTCAACATCTTCCTTTTTCTACCTTATAACTTCTGAAAGCAATATGTCCTTCTCTATTGTCATAAGCTTTTCTATAATTGTAGTTCAGTCTTCTATGTTTTATTTATAAGTTCCATTTTAAATATGGAAAGCCAATAAATAACATTTCTAATATTGTGGCTAAATATTGTTGAACTCAAGACAAAAAGTTGCTTCCCATTAAGGTCAATGACACAATCCATATACCTAAATCAAAGGAGAATGTTTTCACAATAAAAATCAAATGCATTCTATAGTTTTTGGTGTACAAGTTCTTCAACTTCTTGTTTAGGTTTATCCCTAGGTATTTCATCATTTTTGATGTTATAATTTTTGACTGTTATTTTAAATTTCATACTTGGTGCAAATAACCGCTTCTGATTTTGTGTGTTGACTTTGTATCCTGCAACTGTACTGAATTTGCCTATTCTAACAGATTTTTGTAGTCTTTAGACTTTATATATAGACTTTAGACTTTATATATAGACTTTACATAATTTTACTTCTTCCTTTCCAAATTGGATGCCCTTTATTTGTTTCTCTTGTTGCCTAATTGCTCTGGCAAGGACTTACTATGTCGAATAGCAGAGGCAAGAGTGGGCAACGTTGTCTTGATCTGGACAAAAGAAAAGCTGTCAGCTTTGAGCTATGAGCTTGTCATGTGATATATGGCCCTTATTATGTTGGGGCACATTCTTTTTATACATAATTTGTTAAAAGTTTTCATCATGAAAGGGTGCTGAATTTTGTCAAATGTTTTTCTGCATTGATTATGATGATGGTATCATTTTTATTCTACATTCCATTAATATAATGCATAGTTTTATTGATTTGCATAGGTTGAGGTATCCTTGCATCCCAACAATAAATCCCAATTGATCATGGTGTTTTTGAAATGCTACTGAATTCATTTTATACTATTTTGTTCTGGATTTTTGCATGTATGTTCATTGGGGATATTGGTCTGTAGTTTTCAGTTTTCTTTTCATATGGTGTCTTTGTCTGGTTTTAATATCATGATAAAGCTGAACCATAAGACTAGTTTGGTACTGTTTCCTTTTTTTTTTTTTTAAATGGAGTCATGCTCTGTTGTCCAGGCTGGAGTGCAGTAGTGCAATCTCTGCTCAACTAATCGCCAAGTAACTCCCTCAGAAAAGTGACCTGAGAACATAAACTATCAGTCCTTGAATGTTTATAATTTCTTTTCATTTTGCCCTCATTCCTGATTCATAGTTTTGTTAAATATATAATTTAGGTCTAAAATAATCTCCCTTAAGAACCTAAAATAAATTTCATTATCTTCTAACATTCCTTGTATATTAGTCCATTTTCATGCTGCTATGAAGACATACCTGAGACTGGGTAATTTATAAAGAAAAGAAGTTTCATTGACTCACAGTTCCGCATGGCTAGGGGAGGCCTCCAGAAACTGACAATCCTGGTGGAAGGCACCCCTTGATAGGGCAGCAGGAGAGAGAATGAGTGAGAGCAGGGGAAATGCTAGATGCTTACAAAACCTTCAGAGCTGATAAGTCTCACTCACTATCATGAGAACAGCATGAGAGAAACTGCCCCTATGATCTAATCATTTCCCACCAGGTCCCTCCCATGACACACGGGGATTATGTGAACTACAATTCAAGATGAGATTTGGGTGGGGACACAGAGCCAAGCCATATCACCTTATTACTAACTGGTAGTCTGAAAGCAATGTGTATTTTTTTTTCACATTCTTTTTCTCTAGAACTTTTTAGGGTCTTCTCTTTATTTTTGGTGGTCCACTAGTATTGTACAACTGCATATAACAGAAATCTAGCTATAGTGACCATATAATGCCTAACATTTTTAATGTAACATGAAGTCTAGAGGCTGAACAAAATGCCCCAGGCAGTCATGAAGGTCCTAGGATCCTTCCAGCTTCCTGTTCCATAACTCTTTTCTTATTGCTAACTCTCTTGTTCATTGTCACAGGATGGCTTCTCCACAATGAGGCATCACATTTTTTTTTCCACCCAGGATTGCCCTCTGCAACCCAAGCTGGAGTGCAGTGGCACAATCTCAAGTCACTGCAGCCTCCACCTCCTGGCTCAAGCAATTCTCCTGCCTCAGCCTCCCAAGTAGCTGGGACCACAGGCACACACCACCACGCCCAGCTAATTTCTGTATTTTTAGTAGAGACAAGGTTTTACCATGTTGCCCAAGCTGGTCTCTAACTCCTGGGCTCAGGTGATCCACCCACCTCGGCCTCTCAAATGCTGGGATTACAGACAGGAGCCACTGCAGCTAGCCGAGGCATCGCATCTACATCCCAGGCAGAACTGGGTCACATGGACACCCCTGCAAGGACCTGTGTAGGAGAAATGATTTTTCACTGTGCACACTTCCACACTAAATAAAATTGATTTTTTTTTTTTCAGGAAAAAAAGGGGAGAATGAACATGTCTTAGTAAATTTGTAGTGAATGTTCCACTTGATGAAAATTACATAAGACCAACCCTGGGCTTACCAATTAAAATAATATGTTTTTTATCAGCACTGAATTTTTTTTCTATGTAAAAAAAAATAATAATGTTTTTCCCTCCATCTAACTTCACTACCTAAAACTTCTTTCAGTCAGAGCTTAGATCTCCTGGATTAAACAACTGTCTCTCAACTTTTTCTTTATCTTTTTCATGATTGAGTTTTGCTCTGAATTCTGAGAAATTACCTTGACTTTATCGTGTTTTTACTATAATCATATGTTATCTGGATGTAATTTTAAATCATGCTTTTAATATCTGAAAGCCTCTCATGTCTTTTTAACTTTGTTTTTAATTGACATTAACAATTATTCATATTTATGGGGTACAGTATGATCTTTTAATACATGTATATATTGTGTAATCATCAAATCAGGATATTTAATATACTATCTCCTCTTATAATGATCATTTCTTTATAGTGAGAACATTCAAAATCCTCCTTTATAACTATTGTGATGTTTGTTTTTGTTTTTTTTGTTTGTTTGAGACAGAGTCTCATTCTATTGCCCAGACTGTAGTGCAACAGCGCAATCTTGGCTCACTGCAACCTCTGCCTCCCAGGTTCAAGCGATTCTCCTGCCTCAGCTTCCCAAGTAGCTAGGATTACAGGCACACATCACCACACCTGGCTAATTTTTGTGTCTTTTTTTTAGTAGAGATGAGGTTTCTCCATGTTGGTCAGGCTGGTCTTGAACTGATCTCACGTGATCCACTCACCTCAGCCTCCCAAAGTTCTGGGATTACAGGCATGAGCCACTGCACCCAGCCTAACTATTTTGAAATACACAACATTGTTAACTAACATAGTCACTCTACTGTGCAATAGAAGACCAGAACTAATTCCTCCTATCTAACTGAAACTTTGTACTCGTTGACCAATCTTTCCCCATTTCCCCCCTAATCTCACGATCTTCCCCAGCCTCTGGTAACCACTATTCTACTTGTACGAAATCAACTTTTTAAAGATTCCACATATAAGTAAGATCATGCAGTATTTGTCTTTTTGTGCTTGGTGTATTTCATTAAAATAATGTTCTCTCAGTTTATCCATGTTGCCACAAATAATAGTATTCCATTTTTTCCTCTTTTTGAGATGGAGTCTCACTTTGTTGCCCAGGCTATAGTGCAGTGGCACGATCTCAGCTCACTGCAACCTCCACCTCCTGGGTTCAAGCTATTCTCCTGCCTCAGCCTCCCAACTACCTGGAATCACAAGTGTGCACCACCATGCCTGGCTAATTTTGGTATTTTTAGTAGAGATGGGGTTTCACTATGTTGGCCAGGCTAGTCTTGAACTACTGACCTCAGGCGATATGCCTGCTTTCGCTTCCCAAAGAGCTGGGATTATAGGCATGAGCCACCATGCAGGCCATATTCCAATTATTTTTTACGTCTAAATAGTATTCCTCTGTGTTTATATAAAACGCATTTTCTTTCTCTTTTCATCCATTGGTGGACACATAGGTCGATCCTATATCTTGACTCTTGTAAATAGTGCTGCAATAAACATTGAGAGGGCAGATGCCTCTCAGTGATTTCCTTTGAATATATGCTCAATAGTGGGGTTGCTGGATCATATGGCTAGTTCTATTTTTAATGTTTGAGGAATTTCCATACTGTTTTCCATAATGACTGTACTAATTTACATTTTCACCTTCTCATTTCTTAATTGCTTATTTTTAATAGCATCCTTTTCTTATTTTATGGATGCCATATCTTTTGTGCTGCCTCTAAGGACACGAGTTTAACTTTCTTGTGTTCTTTGATCTTTATTTCTTACTGTTTATCTTGGTCTTTCTCTTTCAGGCTGTGGATTTTGTTCCTATTTCTGGTCATCCTTGATTACTAATTCATGAAGGAAAAGGAAAGGCTATTTTGGGTAAGTAGGTATCATTCTCCAGTAGAACAGTCTCCTGAATGGAAAGGCTGATTGGGAGCTTTGTTTTGTAACTGGGCCATCTTGATAGGTTGGCTCCTCTTTTAGGTATGTGGGTGTGGAATCTGACATTAGCCTGGAAATTCAAAATGCCATAATAAAAAAAGGATTTAATCTGTGTGCAAACATCAATAGAAGCCCTAATTCTTCCTTGGAAATGTACTTAATTTTTCTAGATAAGAATCGCCAATATGGAGGTTTCCAATGGTTCTGTAGGCAGTGGCAAGGAAGGCACTAAAGGCATCAATGGTGCAGTTATATGGCAGACAGAATTTTAATAATGCCTCTTGTCTTTGCACCATGTCTCATTCCTGCTATCCAAAGCTAGGAATCCAACAGCCAAGGCTCTCCAGGCTTCTAGCAGGCTGATCAGCCACCACATTCCCAGAGGCCCACCACTTGCATATTCTGAGCATCCTCTACTCCACTTCATCATGCAATATGCTTTTTCTGATTGTCCACAACCAAGAAATAGGATGAAATCTCTAGTCTGCTCTTGGCCATCTTCATTTCCCTCTCCTTAGTATTACGATTTTTTTTCCTCTATGGAGTCTCAGAAGAAAGGGAAGTGGTGAACACATCATTTAAAAAATCAAATTGAAACCTTATACATACTTTTTTTTATCATACAATAATCTCTGAGTCTATTTGTTTTATTTTATTTTATTTTAAGACAGAGTCTTGCTGCCACCCAGGTTGGTATGCAGTGGCACATTCTCAGCTCACTCCAACCTCCGCCTCCCGAGTTCAAGTGATTCTTCTGCCTCAGCTTCCCAAGTATCTAGGATTACAGCCATGTGGCACTATGCCAGGCTAATTCTCTGTATTTTTAGTAGAGATGGGGTTTCATCATGTTAGCCAGGTTAATTTCCATCTCCTGACCTCATGATCTGCCCGCCTCGGCCTCCCAACTTGCTGGGATTACAGGTGTGAGCCACCGTGCTCGGCCATCTCTAGGTCTATTTCAGAAGCTTAATGTTTGGTGCCCAAAATATTTGATCATTCATAGTCTTATATTGCACAAATCTTAATTTGGAGTCATAAAAGTCCTCCAAACTGGCTTTCTCAAGGAAATTTTTCAACTCGTGCATAAACCCCATTGATGATAGACTAATCTTATTTCTGTTTATGCTCATGTGCTTTCTCACCTGTTAAGAAACTTGCTAATTTGTGACTCTCTGGCAAAGCTTATCAAGGCTTTAAATTAATTAAGCAGTGGCAGCTCCCAATTTCCTTTTTTTACTGGCAAAACTTCGTTTCATAGAAAATATCCAGAAAGCTTAAGTTGGTAAAAGGTGATTGTTGACCTGGAAATAAGAGGTTTTCATCAGCATATTAAGTGGTCAGGATACTTAAAAAGAAGAAAACATCTATATGAGACTTCTTAGCATGTACTCTAGACAAACACTTTCTGTCCTTCACTATTATCTCAGGATTTTTTTTTTTTCACAAAAGCATAAGAACAAACACACAAATGATAGAAACAGTATTTAGGCCAACTCTAGTTTGCCTGCCAAGTAGGTAAGGTGTGGTGGCAGAATCCTGGCTATACTTGTGCCTGTATCACCATGGATACCCTACTTCCACCATCAAGTAATGGGATTCAAATGAGGAATGCTGCTGTACAACAAGCATGGCTGGGCCCAAAGACAGAGCTGCTGGCATTGGAACATAGGGGTGGGCAAGGGAAGGGGCAGCCCAAGGGAAAAGAAAAGGTGACACTGAACATAGGTGTTGTGATGAGAAGAAAATAGGTTGCAGGTGGTGACTACCTGGAGCTCAGCCCAAATCACCTTCCACCTTTAACTAGCATCCAGCCTCAAAGCAGGAGGGACGGTCTTGAGTGGGATAAATGTGACTTGAAATGAGTCAGTTTGCCCAGAATATGTTTTTATCTATGAGGTGGATTGGGTGGGAAGGAAGAGAGGAGGGCTTGTGGGCAGGGGGTGGAGGGTCATGGAAATTAAGTGAATTACTTCTCTAATGTGCATTGGTTTTTTACACAATTGGTTCACAAAATAAAACATTAATCCTTACTTTATGCATGAGCTCATTTGGGATTTTGTAATAGCCTCCTGATGCACATCTGCACTTAGACCAATTCCAAATCTTGGACTAGAATTTCGAGTAAAATCATCTCTGGGCAAGAGCAAGGACCAGTGAGAGTTGAGAGGTCCAAGAAGCGATGAGAATAGATTAGATTAACCCTCACTGTTGATATCAGAATTAGGAATGAATTATAAAAAGGCTGAGTTTCAAAGAGAAAATGCCAGGATGGGCCAGGATGCACCTTTCTCTCTCCCCCTGCAAGCTGTCCCTGAGGGGTCTCCTCCATTCTAAGTGCTCAGGTGCCCCCAACAAGTCAATGGCTTCCAAACTTGTGTTTATCTCATCCCTTGCTCTTGATCTCCAGGCCTCTCTACCCTCAACAATCCCTTCTCATATATATATATATATATAGATATATATAGATATATATATATATACACACACACACACATATGTGTATATATATATACATATATATGTATATATATACATGTATTTATACATATACACATATTTATACATATATACACATATTTATATATACATATTTATACATGTATATATACGTGTGTGTATATACATATATATGTGTGTGTATTTATATATACATGTGTGTATATACACACACACACGCACGCGTGCACACACACACACACATATTGTTGGGCCCAATTTTTTGCTAAATGAATGGTTCTGGCTCTAACTATCTTCTCCCTTGCAAATGAGAGCTCTTTCATTCTAAGAATTATGATGGGTTGGCATTTGTAGCTGACATTGAAAATAAATCCCCCACTGACCTGCCTATAAGATGTGATTTTCTGAGAACCCGCAGGCCTTGGTAATGCAAATCAGAGAGAGATCCAATTGTCACCAGCACTTACTAGGGAAAACTGCCATTTGCATCTGCACTGCAGATCCCTGGTGGCTGCAAATAAATCACTGGCTTATTCAAACCAGAACCCAGGCACAGATTGAAAGCACGAGTGGAGGTGGATTTGAAAAGAGGAATGAAAAGGACACAGCTCTGGACACTGGGGGGAATTAGTCCGTGTCACTGCCAAGATGGAAGGGCAGGCAGTGTATTCCCACCTGTCTAACCTCAAGATTTCAAATTTCATTAGTAGCATCTCCTTTAACTCAACCTAACTGCAAGGAGGATGAGAAATAGGAGTTCCCTGCCATGTTTGGGGAGCATTACAGTCTCTGCCCCAGCATCTCCCATTTTCTGCTGAACTAAAAACATTTCTCTTTCCCAAGATATGTGGAAAAGGAAAAGGAGAAATAAGCCCTGTATCTTACTTTAGTCCTTCATTTTTGTAGTTTCCCAACTCTCCAACTTAAACTCTCACTCTGACTCCCAAGTCAAATATGGCAGATAGCCTTGCTTTCTTTAGGGGTCTTCCAGATTATGCCACCACCACCAGCACCATCACTCCGCTTTTCAGAAACATGCGGGTTTCCACTTGTCAAAAATAAAACAACCCTCTAGATCATTGTAGACCTGGCATTTTGGTTAGAGAACAAATGAAAATAGGATTAAGAACAAAGAGTCTGGGTGTAGTGGCCCACACCTATAATCCCAGCACTTTGGGAGGCCTAGGTGAGTGGATCACCTGAGGTCAAGTTTGAGATTAGCCTGACCAACATGGTGAAACCTCGTCTCTACTAAAAATAAAAAAATTAGCCGGGCATGGTGGCAGGCACCTGCAGTCCCAGCTACTCAGGAGGCTGAGGCAGGAGAATCTCTTGAACCTGAGAGGAGGAGGCTGCAGTGAGCCGAGATCATGCCACCACACTCCAGCCCTGGCAAAAGAGTGAGACTCCATCTCAAATCTCAAATAATAATAACACCAACAACGAAGAAAGGCAAATAGTTAAGAATAAGCATTTAAACATTTTAAATTCCATAAATATTGACCAAGGCCCGCTATACAACTAGATTTTTTACACTTAATATTCACTACTCCCACCCAAGTTCTGGGCACCGTATAATGTACACATTTGCAAGCAACAGTCCAGCACAAAGGGCATTTCCTAAATGAGAGCAACCACATCCCTCCTGAGAATCACACAATGTAGAGAACCACCCTCTCTCCCTTCAAAAAATACAACCACGGAGTATAAGGCTGATTGCATCAAACGTAGGAACAGGGGAGGGAGGAATCACCGCTGAAGGGAAATAAAGCAAATGGTCCCAATACAGGCAGTAAATGAAGGTGGCATGGGGCTCTCTGGGGTTTGCTGTATCGAAGCAACCAGCAAAAGGCAATTTGGCAGCTCTTTAGAGATAATCCGCCTTACAAGGGACCATGAGCTGACTGGCAAGCAACAGAGTGGCTTGCCACCACCACGGTCACATTTCTTACCCTTATTTGCAGAGGAAGAATAGTCATATTTCTCCCCACCACAAACCTCCAAAGATATTCGCCATCAAAGTAGCCTTCCTGCTTTCTCTGTCACAGCCCAAAGCTTCAGAGTTCCTCACAGATTTCACTTCCTCCATAATTTCAGATCCTATTCCCTGTATAAATTCATGTGATTGTGCACAGAAGCACACGCACATACAGGGAAGTGTTGTTCATTTCTTTCCTCCCTCTTTCCTTCCCTCATTCCTTCTCTTGCTTCCTTCCCTCCTTCCTTTCTTTCCACTTTTCTTTCTTCCACCTTCCTTCCCTCAACCAGTTTATGTATTGATAGCCTCACACATGGACAGGCACATCTCTTTAACTTAGAAAATAAGACTGTACTACATGCAATTTAAAAGTAAAAAGTACCTGTTCCCAGATAAACAGGGACAAATGCCCAGAGAGAGACAGAACCCAGCTTCAATTGCATGCATCTGCCCACCCACCGGAGCAAAACATACAACTACTCAGGTTCTTTCCTTTGTCAGATAATACTATGTAACGTTTTGGCATGAAGATAGAATGCACCCATAGAGGTAAGTACATAAAGATACCTTACTTTCAATATCTCCAGTGAACCTGGAGTAAAGATTTCACAGATCATTCTTTTTTTTTTTTGAGACAAAGTCTTGCTCTGGAGTGCAGTGCCGGGATCTCAGCTCACTGCAACCTCCGCCTCCCGGGTTCAAGCAATTCTCCCGCCTCAGCCTCCCAAGTAGCTGGTACTACAGGCATACGCCACCATACCCAGCTAATTTTTGTATTCGTTTTAGTAGAGACAGGGTTTCACCATGTTGGCCAGGATGGTCTTGATCCCTTGACCTCGTGATCCACCCACCTTGGCCTCCCACAGTGCTGGGATTACAGGCATGAGCCACTGTGCCCGGCCAGATCATTCTTATTTAGGATCTAGAGATGGATTAATTCTGTTTAACTCTTATCAGCCCTCCCTCCCTCCTTCCCACCATGTCAGTCTCTTATGTAGGTTTTTTCTCTGGACTTGAATCTCTGTCAAGGATTGAGCCCTGTTCTCCAGCTTTGCATTTCCCTCAGGCCCCATACTGATGTGGAAGGCACAAAATATCCATGTCTTATTGCATTATCTTCATGACCTGCTACACTTTACCCTGAATACTCCATTCCATTCAAACAGATATTCCAACATATTATTCCCTTCATGTAACACACAACCATTTTTAGTGCTCCATAATCTTCCATCTCCCATCTCCCCCAAAAAACGAAAGCAAGCAAAAAACCCAAATCACTGTATGTCTTTTTATGAAAAAACTATAACCAGAATATATTTGTCACTTTTTACTTGTCAACTTAAAGAGTTAAATTCTGTAAAATGTTTGCAGAGATTTATTCTGACCCAAGTATGATTGACCATGGACCATGACACAGCCCTCAGGAGATCCTGAGAACATATGCCCAAGGTGGTCAGGCTACAACATGGTTTTATACAATTAGGGAGATATAAGACATCAATCAGTTGGGGTGCGGTGGCTCACACCTGTAATCCCAGCACTTTGGGAGGCCAAGGTGGGCAAATCACCTGAGGTCAGGAGTTCGACACCAGGCTGGCCAACACAGTGAAACCCTGTCTCTACTAAAAATACAAAAATTAGCCAAGCATGGAGGTAGACACCAGTAGTCCCAGCTACTAGGGAGACTGAGGCAGAAGAATTTCTGGAACCTGGGAGGCAGAGACTGCAGTTGGCCAAGACTGTGCCATTGCACTCCAGCCTGGGTGACAGAGTGAGACTCTGTCTCCAAAAAAAAAAAAAAAAAAAAAAAAAGAAAAGACATCAATTAACAATATAAGATGTACATTGGCTCCGTCCAGAAAGGTGGGACAAGTGGAAGGGGGTGTTTCCAGGTCATAGGCAAATTCAAAAATTTTCTGATTGATAATTGGTTATTATTATCTACAGGTCTGAAATCAATAAAAAGAAATGTCCAGGTTATAATACGGGATTGTGGAGACCAGGGTTTTATCATGCAGATAAGCCTCCAGGTAGCAGGCTTCAGAGAAAATAGATTGAAAATGTTTCTTATCAGATGGAGAGTCTATCAGTCTTAAGGTCTGTGTTGATGTTAATGCTGGTCAGTTGGGCCTGAATTCCAAAAGACAGGAGGATGTAATGAGGCATGTCTGACTCTCCCTTTCCATCATGGTCTGAACTCACTTTTCAGGTTAACTTTGCAATGCCTTTGGCCAAGAGAAGGAGTCCACTCAAATGTTGGGGGCCTTGGAATTTTATTTTTGGTTCACAGAATTCTTAAAATGGTCTTCAAAATTATGTATAGATAGCACTGGGTGTGGCGGCTCACACCTGTAATCCCAGCACTTTGGGAGGCTGAGAAAGGCAGATCACTTGAACTTAGGAATTTGAGACCAGCCTGGGCAACATGGCAAAACCTCATCTGTACCAAAAGTACAAAAATTAGCTGGGCGTGGTGGTGCCTGTGGTCCCAGCTACTTGGGAGGCTGAGGTGGGAGGATCGCTTGAGCCCAGGAGGTGGAAGTTGCAGTGAGCTGTGAACAAACCACTGTACTCCAGCCTGGGCAAGAGAGCTAGAACCTGTCTCAAAAAATATATATGTGTATATATTTAAAAAAACAAAATATATACATACATATTACTTTTTGATTATATCACATATAATAAAAAAACACAGGTAATTTTGGTTTTAGATTAACAATTTCCACTCAAAGTTTTCATATTTGAGTAACCTGTCCTACTGTGTTCCTGGATCCCAGAAAAGTAAAGGACTCAGGATGAAGGCTCACCCAGCCACCCGGGGAAAACCCTGGATTTAGACATCTGATTGGTGTCCTCAAGAAACCCAGGAAAGTTCCCTGGTTACAGCTTTAGCGTTTAAGCGAGCCATCCATTTACAAATTGGAAGCATTTTAAAGTTTGATTCCAAGCTGCAGAGAGGCAAGCTGTACCTCCCTCCCTTTGGTGGCCACATGCCCCAGCATTTTCTGCCAACACCGATTTAAAATATTGTCTATGTATTCTTCTCTCACAAGAAGGCTCACGGCTCTCAGTTTGGGTCTTTCCACTTTTCTCTCACATTGTCTGCTCCTCAACTGCCTTCTCAAACGTCTAGGTAACAGAAAAACATCCGGTGGTCCTAGGAAAAGAGAGAACCACGTGGGCTTTCCAAGGCCCCACCTCTCAGTCTCCTGGTACCGACTGGCTCAACTCCTAGCAACCTCACCCTCTCTAGGAAGACCTTCACAGTCTATGAGGTGGCTTAATAGAATTTTGAAATCCCCTCCCCTAAAATCATCTGGTTCCAGGTTTATTCAAACAACCGGATTCTACAAAGCACCATGAAGGATAACTTTTTCCTCTCTCCATCACTGCCTTTGGTGTGACTGTTTAACAGCTTTCTCCTGCATTTAAGAGCAACCTTCCAGGTAGAGCCCATGGCTTTCTAGACGTGTCAGAAACCAAAACAACTATTTTTAGGTAAAAGATTAAAAAAGGTTCAGTCCTATTGCAATCAAAACCATTATCTCCCATCTCATTTTAAGGTGCTCTCCTCTCTCCGGCAAGGCCTGAGCCACAGAGTTTTACCCCAGTTCCAGCAATGAGAATGGGTCAGATAAAATCTGTTTTCCTCACCCTCCTTTCCCTGCTTGCTCAAGTGCTGCCAGTTTCTGGAGGCAAGAAGGGAGAGGAGAGGAAAAAGTTTTAGGTAATTACTTAACCAGTTCCGGGGCAATGTGGCTACTCAATGCCCTCTAGTTGACATGTGCCCAAATACTGATGAAACGGGAAAGGTTCCCTTATTCCTCTTGCAGATTATGCCATAGGGGTGTGGCTTACTTCTTTGGTGCCCCGCTGCTCAAACCCCTAGCGGGAACATGCAGACAAGCAGGTCTTGGGGAGCTTTTTTTGGGTTCCAACTCCACGGCAGCATCTAGGGTTGAGTGTTCATAGCTTCCAAAAACTGTCTGAAATAACTGATCATAAAAAGAATCATAGATCCCCTTAGAAGTGAGGAGGTAAAATTCTTAGTCAATTGCCTCAAATAGTATTTCAAAGGATTCGCCCGGCAGGATCCTATTTAGAAAGAGCATGACTGCTCACTAGTGGACGAATTAAGGAATTGCTCTCTTTTCTGAGAGGAATTCATAGGGCTCCATCTTGTGGTGAAAACTGTTAATAAGCTTTACAGCTACCGCATAATCCATTCCTGGTCAAGACCCAGGCCTTGAAGAGGTCATTCAAAACTCCAGGGTCTGCAGAAGCCAGAGACATCAAGGTGTACAGGCAAACATGGTGGCCATATGAAAAAGCAAAGCAACTGTCAGGAAAATAAACACTGTCTTTATTTTTCTGAACTATGACTGCAACCATACCAGATAATGTTTATGTGTATGAATATATATGTGATATTGAAGATTGTATCTTAAATTCAAAATTTTAAAAAAGATAAAATATAAATATTTCATTTCTAGTATTTTCTTTTACAATTTGCTCACTTTTTCTTCAGCACCAATGTGTCCTTGTTAAACCTGTGTCAAGTTGTATAATGAAAACAGAATTCAGCCTTGACTAGGAGCCATTAACTTGAAGTGATAGTCTTACTTAGTTTAATACTGGAAGAGTGCTGTTCAAAAATGCAGATATTTTTAAGTGTGAGTCTTTGCATAATTGTGAAGATATCTGTAGAAATTTGGAATTCCAGTGTCACTGTACAAAATATCCAATCCTATATCACACGATGAATCATTTTTCACATTATAAGTAGGACTTGACAAGGTGCATTGAACAATGGGAGGTTATCTTCACAAAGTCTGAAATCAATAAGCCATTTTGAGAAGTCAGTTTGCAGTGTATCACAATTTTTATGACAGGCTTCAGGCCATCAGTTGCATTTCTAGAAACTAATTCCAACACAGAAAAGAGGACTTAATAATGATGCCAGATATGCCTTCCTATAACATTTTTTCTTTTTTTAACACCCTTGGTGGCAGACTCTATCTTACATTTTATAACTGCTTTGTGGATGCCTTTGCAGGGAAATATTCAAAGTGTTTGTCAACCCAAAAGGCCAATTATATGATAACAATCTTTGCTGCTTAACATAAGCAAGGCTTTTTCCCTCCAATGATGTGAATTTCACTTCTCTCAACTGCTCAACAATGCTCCTATGCTTTCTGCCATGACTAAGCCACCCACTGTCTGTGTTGTGAGCAGACTGCCATGCTATGTGGCCAATTCATCACACGGTGCATCCAACACTTAGGGCCTGAAGCCCTACAAGGAGTTCCAGCTCACAGTATGAGCGCTGTGTTTCGGACATCTCAATTTTTAACTTCTAGCAGAAAGCAATTCCTGCTAAATAATGCAAGTAAGTAGATGTAAAGCCTGTGTCTTTACATAACTTGCCACCTAGAGTTTAAGCTTTATTGCAAGCCCAATACAAACATTGCTTATCCCAGGAAAATCATCCTATAGGCACACAAATCTATTACATTAAATTGAAAGTTTCCTCTATACCCCAAAATTATATTCTTAATCATTTCCTAGGGTTGTGTCTGTCATGAGCACAAAATTCTTAGCCCCCATGGTGGTTAGTAGAGCTCATTACTACATCTAAGTATTGCTAAATATGTATCCTCACCAACTGCAATAGCAAATACCACCATTTTAAAACTTTTTCACATAATTTTTCTTTTCATTCCTTAGCCACATTTCCATTGCATTGAGCAACAGTATTTCCAGTTACATTTACATTTGCACGTGCTTCTATCTTTTCAGGACACATAATTTCCGCTACATTCAGTAGATTCTCTTTTACAACTTGCTCTCTGTGAAGAATTTGATGTCCCAGGCAGATTTTTTACTTATGACTTCTTATTTTATAAACAACCAAGACAAAGCTTGTTGGCATTTCAGTTCTCTCTTCAGCTCCCTGGGATTGGATCACACATCTCTTCCATGGCCCTCTGCTTTGTTCTTCCGAGGTTTGTTTCATACTGGCACCTAGGCTGTTTTCTTAAATTACATCTTACATATGATCCCCTCAATCTACTTTTTTTCTACTTTTCAAAATATATGAGTACAAGAAATATGCTACTTTTCTAATACTATATGGTAGATGGGACTTCACACCACCAAAAACCCAGTTCTGCAAAATATTGTAATTATTTTCTATAATTCAACCTCTGAATCTGGTCTCCTTTCACCTGATAAAGGATATGTCCTCTTAATCTTCTTCAGGAAGTCATTCAGTCACTTCCACAAGGATACTGAGTGCCACTTTTCCTGTTACCCCAGTAACCCTAGAGCTCATGCTATAAACCATAAACATACGTCCTCCCACTACCAGGGTAAAGGTAGTGATCCTCAACCCTGTCCTGCTTCATATAAGAATCACAGTGGGGGGGGACTCAAGATGGCGCTGTGAGAACAACCCAGGATTGGAGCCCGCGTTGAATTCGCAAACGGTGAGTCAGTGCTGCATTTCCAGACTGATCTTTGTTGCCCACAGAACGGGGAAACTCCCAAGTATAAAAAGACACGGGACGCCAGGCAGTAGGTCTGCCTGGCGAAGCCGGCAGCCGGGGCGGCGGCGGCCGGCCCTACCCAGCAATCCCCACAGGGCGCGCTTGTCCGGGTGCCTTGTTGAACCGGCAACCTGAGACTTGAGAGGGCTGGACTTGAGACTGAACGAGACTTGCACAGTAGCCCAGCCCAGGGGATTGCAGGGACAGATCGCTTGGGATACCCAGTGGGACGAACAAAACCGCGATTTCAAACTATCCCGGGCAGACGGTCCGAGACGCTCTGTGGGGGAGGGGCGTCCACCACTACGGAGGCAACCTGCCCCAACTGATATACACGCCCACTGCTGAGGCAGCCAGCCGTTGCCGAGGCAACCCGCCCCAACTGAGATACACGCCCACTGCTGACGCAGCCAGCCGTTGCCGAGGCAACCCGTCCCTACTTAGATACACGCCCACTGCTGACGCAGCCTGCCGTTGCTGAGGCAACACGCTACAACGAAGAGACTCCGCCGCAGGGCGTGGCGGAGACCACAGCAGAGCCGGCAGGAACAGCGCGAATCACACAACAGCAGGGCGGAGCCTCGGCAGCCAAACAGTGGCTAGTCTGCCTTTGAGCTGGGCAGGACACCTGATCGGACATCCAAAAATAAAGCCCAAACCCCTCAACACAGAGCATTTGAGAAAAAAAAAAGGGTTGTTTAATGAGCTGTGTTGCAGCAGAATCAAACATAGCAGCCTAACAGCCCTGAATGAACAACAGAGCTCACAGCTCAGCAATTAAACCCCTATAAAGTACAAACTGTCTCCTCAAGCAGCTCCCTGACCCCTCTATATCCAAAAGACTGTCATTAGGCAGGCATCATCCTGGGACAAAGATAGGAGAAAAAGAAACTGGTAGCATCCCTCGCTGTGCCACGGCTACTAGAGGTGCACCCCAGACAAGCAGGGTCTGGAGCGGACCTCAACAGTCGTACAGCGAAGGGGCTAGACTGGTAGAAGGAAAACCAAGCAACAGAAATACTTCATCATCAACATTCTGGGTGTCCACTCAGAGACCCAAACGAAAAGTCAGCAACTACGCAGACGACCAGCAGACAAATCCACAAAGATGGGAAGAAACCAGCGCAAAAAGGAGGAAAACACCCGAAACCAGAACACATCGCCTCCTAGAAAGGACCAAGACTCCTCACCAGCAAGGGAACAAAGCTGGACGGAGAATGACTGTGACGAAATGACGGAATTAGACTTCAGAAGATGGATAATGAGAAACTTTTGTGAGCTAAAAGATCATGTATTAAATCAATGCAAAGAAACTAAGAACCTTGAAAAAAGATTTGAAAAAAGATTCGAGGAAATGATAACAAGAATGGATACCTTAGAGAGGAATATGAATGAATTAAAGGAGCTGAAAAACACAATACGAGAACTTCGCGAAGCAAACGCAAGTTTCAATAGCCGAATTGACCAAGCAGAAGAAAGAATATCTGAAGTCGAAGACCAACTCAATGAAATAAAACGAGAAACCAAGATCTGAGAAAAAAGCGCAAAAAGGAATGAACAAAGTCTCCAAGAAATGTGGGACTATGTGAAAAGACCTAACCTACGTTTGATAGGTGTACCAGAAGGGGACGAAGAGAATGAATCCCAGCTGGAAAATACTCTTCAGGACATCATCCAGGAAAATTTCCCCCACCTAGCAAGACAAGCCAACACTCAATTGCAGGAAATACAGAGAACACCACAAAGATATTCCGCAAGAAGAGCAACCCCAAGGCACATAATCGTCAGATTCAACAGGGTTGAAATAAAGGAGAGAATACTAAGGGCAGCCAGAGAGAAAGGTCAGGTCACCCACAAAGGGAAGCCCATCAGACTCACAGCAGATCTCTCGGCAGAAACATTACAAGCCAGAAGAGAGTGGGGGCCAATATTCAACATTCTTAAAGAAAAGAACTTTCAACCCAGAATTTCATATCCAGCCAAACTGAGCTTCAGAAGTGAAGGAAGAATAAAATCCTTTGCGAACAAGCAAGTACTCAGAGATTTTGTTACCACCAGGCCTGCTTTACAAGAGCTCCTAAAAGAGGCACTACACATAGAAAGGATCAATCAGTACCAGCCATTCCAAAATCACACTGAATGCTAAAGAGCTTCAACATAATGTAGAATCTACAACAACTAACAGGCAAAACAGCCACTTAGAATCAAAATGGCAGTATCAAATTCACACATAACAATATTAACCCTAAATGTAAATGGACTAAATGCACCAATCAAAAGACACAGACTGGCAAATTGGATAAAAATCCAAAACCCATCAGTGTGCTGTATCCAGGAAACCCATCTCACATGCAAGGATACACAAAGGCTCAAAATAAAGGGATGGAGGAAGATTTACCAAGCTAATGGAAAGCAAAAAAAAGCAGGAGTTGCAATTCTCATCTCTGATAAAATAGACTTTAAAGCAACAAAGATCAAAAGAGACAAAGAAGGCCATTACATAATGGTAAAAGGATCGATACAACAAGAAGAGCTAACGATCCTAAACATATATGGACCCAACACAGGAGCACCCAGATACATAAGGCAAGTTCTTAATGACTTACAGAAGGACTTAGACTCCCACACAATAATAGTGGGAGACTTTAACACTCCACTGTCAATACTAGACAGATCAACCAGACAGAAAATCAACAAGGATACCCAGGGCTTGAACTCAGACCTGGAGCAAGCAAACCTGGTGGACATTTACAGAACTCTCCACCCCAAATCCACAGAATACACATTCTTCTCAGCACCACATCACACCTACTCTAAAATTGACCACATAATTGGAAGTAAAGCACTGCTCAACAAATGCAAAACAACTGAAATCATAACAAACAGCCTCTCAGACCATAGTGCAATCAAGATAGAACTCAGAATTCAGAAACCGACCCAGAACCGCACAGCTTCATGGAAACTGAACAACTGGCTCTTGAATGTTGACTGGGTAAACAACGAAATGAAGGCAGAAATAAAGAAGTTCTTCGAAACCAATGAGAACGAAGACACAACGTGCCAGAACCTCTGGGACACATTTAAAGCAGTCTCTAGAGGAAAGTATATAGCAATAAGTGCCCATATGAGGAGAATGGAGAGATCCAAAATTGACACCCTATCGTCAAAATTGAAAGAGCTAGAGGAGCAAGATCAAAAAAACTCAAAACCCAGCAGAAGACAAGAAATTACTAAGATCAGAGCTGAGCTGAAGGAGATTGAGACACGAAAAACCCTTCAAAAAATCAATAAATCCAAGAGCTGGTTTTTTGAAAAGATCAACAAAATAGACAGACCACTAGCCAGATTGATTAAAAATAAAAGAGAGAACAATCAAATAGATGCAATAAAAAATGATAAAGGGGAAATCACCACAGATTCCACAGAAATTCAAACCATCATCAGAGAATATTACAAACAACTCTATGCACATAAACTAGTAAACCTGGAAGAAATGGATAAATTCCTGGACTCCTGTGTCCTCCCAAGCCTAAACCAGGAGGAAGCTGAAACTATGAATAGACCAATAACAAGGTCTGAAGTTGAGGCAGCAATTAAGAGCCTACCTCACAAAAAAAGCCCAGGTCCAGACGGGTTCACAGCCGAATTCTACCAGACACACAAGGAGGAGCTGGTACCATCCCTTCTAAAACTATTTCAAACAATCCAAAAAGAGGGAATCCTTCCCAAATCATTTTATGAGACCAACATCATCCTGATACCAAAACCCGGCAGAGACCCAACGAGAAAAGAAAACTTCAGGCCAATATCCATGATGAACATAGATGCAAAAATCTTCAATAAAATATTGGCAAGCCGATTGCAACAGCAAATCAAAAAACTTATTCATCATGATCAAGTAGGATTCATCCCAGGGATGCAAGGCTGGTTCAACATACGCAAGTCTATCAACGTAATTCACCACATAAACAGAACCAAAAACAAAAACCACATGATTATCTCAATTGACGCAGAGAAGGCATTTGACAAAATTCAACAGCCCTTTATGCTAAAAACCCTCAATAAACTCGGTATCGATGGAACGTATCTCAAAGTAATAAAAGCTATTTATGACAAACGAACAGCCAATATCATACTGAATGGGCAAAAACTGGAAGCAATCCCTTTGAAATCTGGTACTAGACAAGGATGCCCTCTCTCACCACTCCTATTCAATATAGTACTGGAAGTTCTAGCCAGAGCAATCAGGCAAGAAAAAGAAATAAAGGGTATTCAAATAGGAAAGGTGGAAGCCAAATTGTCTCTATTTGCAGACGACATGATAGTATACCTAGAAGACCCCATCGCCTCAGCCCAAAAACTCCTGAAACTGATAAACAACTTCAGCAAAGTCTCAGGATATAAAATCAACGTGCAAAAATCACAAGCATTCGTCTACACCAATAACAGACTTAAAGAAAGCCAAATCAAGAGCGAACTGCCATTCGCAATTGCTACAAAAAGAATAAAATACCTTGGAATACAACTCACAAGGAACGTAAGAGACCTCTTCAAGGAGAACTACAAACCACTGCTCAACGAAATCAGAGAGGACACAAACAGATGGAGAAACATTCCATGTTCATGGTTAGGAAGAATTAATATCGTGAAAATGGCTATACTGCCCAAAGTAATTTACAGAATCAACGCTATCCCCATCAAGCTACCATTGACTTTCTTCACAGAACTGGAAAAAACCACCATGAACTTCATATGGAACCAAAAGAGAGCCCGCATAGCCAAGTCAATTCTAAGCAAAAAGAACACAGCGGGGGGCATCACACTACCGGATTTCAAACTATACTACAAGGCTACAGTAATCAAAACAGCATGGTACTGGTACCAAAACAGAGATATAGACCAATGGAACAAAACAGAGGCACCGGAGGCAACACAACATACATACAACTATACAATCTTTGATAAACCTGACAAAAACAAGCAATGGGGCAAGGATTCCATGTTTAACAAATGGTGTTGGGAAAACTGGCTAGCCATGTGCAGAAAGCAGAAACTGGACCCCTTCCTGACACCTTACACTAAAATTAACTCCAGATGGATTAAAGACTTAAACATAAGACCTGGCACCATAAAAACCCTAGAAGGAAATCTAGGCAAAACTATACAGGACATAGGAGTAGGCAAGGACTTCATGAACAAAACACCAAGAGCATTGGCAACAAAAGCCAAAATAGACAAATGGGACCTAATGAAACTCCACAGCTTCTGCACGGCAAAAGAAACAGTCACTAGAGTGGATCGGCAACCAACAGAATGGGAAAAAATTTTCGCAGTCTACCCATCTGACAAAGGGCTGATATCCAGAATTTACAAACAACTCAAGCAGATTTACAGGAAAAAAACAAACAAGCCCATTCAAAAGTGGGCAAAGGATATGAACAGATACTTTACGAAAGAAGACATATATGAGGCCAACAATCATATGAAAAAATGCTCATCGTCACTGGTCATCAGAGAGATGCAAATCAAAACCACATTGAGATACCATCTCACGCCAGTTAGAATGGCGATCATTAAAAAATCTGGAGACAACAGATGCTGGAGAGGATGTGGAGAAAAAGGAACACTTTTACACTGTTGGTGGGAGTGTAAATTAGTTCAACCATTGTGGAAGACGGTGTGGCGATTCCTCAAGGCCTTAGAAATAGAAATTCCATTTGACCCAGCAATCCCATTACTGGGTATATATCCAAAAGACTATAAATCGTTCTACTATAAGGACACATGTACACGAATGTTCATTGCAGCACTGTTTACAATAGCAAAGACCTGGAATCAACCCAAATGCCCATTGATAATAGACTGGATTGGAAAAATGTGGCACATATACACCATGGAATATTATGCAGCAATCAGAAATGATGAGTTCGTGTCATTTGTAGGGACATGGATGAATCTGGAAAACATCATCCTCAGCAAACTGACACAAGAGCAGAAAATGAAACACCGCATATTCTCACTCATAGGTGGGTGATGAAATATGAGAACACAAGGACACAGAAAGGGGAGTACTAAACACTGGGGTCTATTGGGGGGAAAAGGGGAGGGCCAGTGGGAGGGGGAGGTGGGGAGGGATAGCCTGGGAAGAAATGCCAAATATGGGTGAAGGGGAGAAGAAAAGCAAAGCACACTGCCATGTGTGTACCTACGCAACTGTATTGCATGCTCTGCTCATGTACCCCAAAACCTGTAATCCAATAAAAAATTTAAAAAAAAAAAAAAAAAAAAAAAAAGAAAGAAAAACTGTTCTCTAGTATGCTGAAGGCAGTCTTACTTATAGTATATTTCTGAGACCAATAAACTAGTATAAGTGCAAAAAAAAAAAAAAAAAAAAGAATCACAGTGGGGAGCTTTGAAAATGCCAATGCTTAGCTGTTCTCCAGAACAATTATTCATAATCTTCGAGGGTGGGACTTGGGTATAGGGGCTTGGCAAAAGCCCTTCCAGTCATAAGGGTAATTCTAGGATATGGACAGGATTGAAAAAACAGATCTAAAGAAAGCAGCCAGCAATTGGGACCAAACATCTACCTGCAAAGCTTAATAAGAGGTGACAGTTACCTGCCCTGCTGCAAATGGCCAGGATCCCAGCAGCAGCCCTCCACCTGAGTCTGCATATGTAGAAAGATTAAGGGGGAAGAACGGGGACCTACTGGAGTTATGGGCAGCAGAGTGAAGAGCTGCTGCAGAGCCTCCTCAAGACTCACACGAGATCCTCACAAGACAGCCAACATATGGACGTCTGGCACCCAGAAGGCACGGAGGGCCAGATGGTGTTGGCCAGGGGAGCAGCAGCAACACAAGAGAGTGCATTTACAACAGCAGCCATGGAAATAAAGAGACTCTGCTGCCAGTCCTCTCTCTCCGACACCAGCCAGAAACTGAAGAGAGAGAGACAGGTGTCTCAGGGTCTACCTTGTCTCCTTCCAATCCAAGCAGATGGGGTCTCAGCTAAAATTATGCTTGGGGAAAAGCAGAAGATAAGACTTAAACCAAATATGAAATATTGGACTGAGTATTACAACCAAAAGAAGACAAATACTTGTTTTTTTAATTCTCTCAGCACAAGGAAGACGAATATTTGAAACCTGCCCAAGACATCACAATGGGATGGGAAGCACAGAGTGGGGCACTGAAGCTGGAGGGGAAGAAACATGTTGTGTTTAACCCCCACATTGAGTTGACACTGCTCCATAAACTAATTGTACTTTGTGTTTTCTCAGCCATATGAGGCTTAAACACTGTTCTTACCAAATTTTTCCTTCTTGTCTTCCACAAGTGACATCTGTGCTCCTTGGGGGTCACTCAAAGATTTGGCATGAAGGTGAAATGTAGAGTCTATACTGTGGCCATTCCTCTTTCCTTAACGTTAACTACAATTCATGGGTCCACATTTTGATCTCATGCTTGCAATGTCTCCTTGATATGGCCACTAGACCCCATCCACTAACTCCCTTAGCAGATTTCCAAACTCCTTTTGTTAACACAAGGAAGTCTGAACAGCTCTCCCAAGCAGAGACGAGCTGCAGGGGACTCAGGGGCTCTCTTGCAGCCTGTCATCCTTTGACACCCCCATGCAGCCATGAGCAGTGGGCCAAGATGTGGGACCCCTTCAACAGAGATCCTTACCTTCTCTAGCTCTTTGCTGCCTCCTCTTCTTTCATTTGTCTCTAACTGGGAAAGCATTTTCTAGTCTACATGGTGGTAATGGAGAGAGACGTGAAAGAAAAATGTTTCCCCAACCACGTATTCTTCCAGTCTGTTCTATCCTATGCCTGGACCAAAGCTTTTAAACTTAATAGCCAAGAATTTGAAATTTTTGTTCTATGAAGACTTCCCTAAAGTAGGCAAGGCACAGTGGCTCATGCTTGTAATCCCAGCACTTTGGAAGGCAGAGGCAGGTGGATCACATGAGGCTAGGAGTTCAAGACCAGCCTGACCAATATGGTGAAACCCCATCTCTACTAAAAATACAAAAGTTAGCCAGGCATGGTGGTGCACACCCAAAATCCCGGCTCCTTGGGAGGTTGAGGCATGAGAATCACTTGAACCAGGAGGGGGCAGTCTCAGTGACCTGAGATCGCACCACTGCACTGCAGCCTGGGTGACAGAGCAAGACCCTATCTCAAAACATTAAAAAAAAAAAAAAAAAAGAAAGAATTTCCCTAAAGTAGAGATGATGCCTCCATTCTAGCTCTCCAAATGAGAAAATATGGAATAAAAATGAATTGGCCGCACATAGCTATAAATGTGGCACTGTGAGTGGCTTGGAGTTGTCAACCTAGACCGCCAGCTTGCATAGAACCTCAGCACAAGTCCCACATCCCATTGGCTGATGCCCTCCCTGTTCCTCTTGCCTGTGCCCCTAGGGCTGCAGGCAGACCCTGCCCAACATCTCCTTCTGTTCCCACTTCTTAAAATCAGAAAAAAAACATGAATGAAGACCAACAGAAAACAGTACCAGAACAATGGAAGTTAACAACTGTGTGCCAGCAATTTGGGGAGATACCATTTATTACAAACTTGCATATGTTGGGACAGAATAAACCAAAAAATGAGTTTAATGCTCTGGAACATGTGAAAGCTGCTGACAAATACCACTGTCCTCAATTAAGAGAATTCACTGAAGTTAGTGAGTCTCTTACAGGAGACGTAGAACCTACCAACAAAGCTTGTTTCCAGTTCTGACTATTAAGAATAAAGCTGCTATGCGCACTCTCATACAAATCTCTGTGTTGACATAAGTTTTCATTTCTCTAAACAATGCTTTCTTAATTTTGAAATATGTTGCTTTGCCGGGTGCTTATTTCTATACAAATATGATCTAATAACATAAGATATTTTCATAATAATAATAAATGTCTGACTTAGAGATTTATTAAATCTCTAAAGTAAAGTAAATGTGATTAATTTACTTATTTTTGAGACTGGCTCAAAATAATTTATTTATTTATTTGGGGTCTGGCTCTGTCACCCAGGCTGGAGTGCAGTAGCCATATCTCAACTCACTGCAACCTCTGCCTCCCAGGCTCAAGGATCCTCCCACCTCAGACTTCCCAATATCTGAGACCACAGGTGTGTGTCACCACACCCAGCTAATTTGTTTGTATTTCTGGTAGAGACAGGGTTTCACCATGTTGCCCAGCCTGACCTCAAACCCCTGAGCTCAAGCAACCCTCCTCCTCGGCCTCCCGAAGTGCTGGAATTACAGGAATGAGCCACTGTGCCTAGCCTACTTTCTTATTTTAAATAAAATTAATTTGGGGTAGGGAAATCCATTTTTATCATTCCTCCATTTATATTATTAAAAAGTATAATGGGCCAAGGCCAGGGATGGTGGCTCACATCTATAATCCCAGTATTTTGGGAGGCTGAGGTGGGAAGATTGCTTGAGCCCAGGAGCTCAAGATCAGCCCGGACAACATGGTGAAACCCTGTCTCTACAAAAAATACAAAAATTAGTCAGGTGTGGTGGTATGCACCTGTAGTCCCAGCTACTTGGGTGGCTGAAGTGTGGAGAGCACCTGAGCCATGGAGGTCAAGGCTGCAGTGAGCCATGATTATGCCACTGCTCTCCAGCCTGAATGACAGAGTGAGACCAAGTCTCAAAAAGAAAAAAAAAAAGATCGAACAGAAATAACAGGGCAAGCACACTGAAAAATGATAACTGGCACTCTGCTTCTGTGTCAAGAAGACACTAGGAATTAGTATTGTCAACAAACTGAAAAGTATATACCTTGTTTAAAATGGGCAGCCACTACTGAGCTTCGACCAATTGATTATGAAGACCCAATACTGCCAAATCTTCTAATTTTTCAAGAGAAGATAGATTTTTTTGTGTGTACATATAAGTAATCTCCTAAGTTTAAATGTTGGCCAATAAAACACTTCAAAAAAAAAAAAAGTTGTGCACTGGTGGATTAATGCTGTATGGCATTAGCCAATGCAAGGTAAAATGACTACAGGCCAAATCTGACCCAAGGCTCATTGGTTTCTAGCTAAGAGTTTGGTTCTCAATCCTGACTATGAGCAACAAGACCTTTTGGCTTTTTTAAAAGATAGCATGCCTGAGCCCTAGTTCAAATTCTGATTTCCTAGATTTGGATGAGTCCTATATATTCTTGTAAACTGTCAGAGTTCATTCTGGTTCACAGCCAGAATTAAAAAGTAGGAAATTAAATTTCAAGCTATAGTACCTTATCACATTTCTGAACTTCAACACCATGTCCAGAACACTGAATTCTCCCCAGGCTCATTCTACCTGATTCTGAGCTCAAATAGTCATGTGGATCTCAGTCAGCTGAAACTGATGACATGTACACAATGAAAACTGGGACTATGGAGACTTCCTTGTCTCCAACTCAAATAGCATCCAATTTTGGCTGTTCTGTACACTATCTGAGAACATTATAATAGCAGGCCTTCTTGGAAGAAACTCAATTCTAAGTAAAAGATATTCATATATGAGCTTATGGGAATCTTTTATTCACAAACATGGTAACTATCAAAATAAAAATCTCTTCCAAAGTAAGAGAGACAAGAAAAGAAGTGGGGAAAAGGAATTTTAAAAGCTGTATGAGCTTTTACAGATAATTTAGCAGGTAACAGAGATCTTGTGAGACAAGTAAAAAAGCCTACTATTCATGCCTCATCAGGAAAATGTGGACTTAAAGTAAGTAAGATAGGAAGGTGTTGAGCTAGAAACATGTCCCAAACTATTTCCAGTGAGCTTCTGAAAGTCCAAGACAAATGTATCTTTATGAAAAATTGAGACAGAGCCAGTAACCAGATCCTCTCATCATTTGCATGTGAAGGCTCTAACTTGTAGTCATGTGATAAACAAATTGAGAAAAATTGTAAATAACCATTAACGAGGGGAGCGAAAATTATAAAAACATTGAGCGAGGGTCAGAAGATTGCAGAGCAGTCTTGGCACAGAAACCTGAAAGTCGAGATCACAGAGAATGGCAACGGTGAACACAGATGCCACAGATAAAGACATCTCCAGGTTCAAGGTCACCTTCACCTTGGTGGTCTCCGGAATACAGTGCATCATTGGCATCCTTGGGAGTGGCTTCATCACGGCCATCTATGGGGCTGAGTGGGCCAGGGGCAAAACACTCCCCACTGGTGACTGCATTATGTTGATGCTGAGCATTTCCAGGGTCTTGCTACAGATTTGGATGATGCTGGAGAACATTTTCAGTCTGCTATTCCGAATTGTTTATAACCAAAACACAGTGTATACCCTCTTCAAAGTCATCATTGTCTTTCTGAACCATTCCAACCTCTGGTTTGCTGCCTGGCTCAATGTCTTCTATTGTCTTAGAATTGCAAACTTCAATCACCCTTTGTTCTTCCTGATGAAGAGGAAAATCATAGTGCTGATGCCTTGGCTTCTGAGGCTGTCAGTGCTGGTTTCCTTAGGCTTCAGCATTCCATTCTCTAAAGATGTCTTCAACGTGTATGTGAATAGCTCCATTCCTATCCCCTCCTCCAACTCCACAGAGAAGAAGTACTTCTCTGAAACCAATATGGTCAACCTGGTTTTTTTCTATAACATGGGGCTCTTCATTCCTCTGATCATGTTCACCCTGGCAGCCACCCTGCTGATCCTCTCTCTCAAGAGACACACCCTACACATGGGAAGCAATGCCACAGGGTCCGGGGACCCCAGCATGAAGGCTCACATAGGGGCCATCAAAGCCACCAGCTACTTTCTCATCCTCTACGTTTTCAATGCAACTGCTCTATTTCTTTCCATGTCCAACATTTTTGACACTTACAGTTCCTGGAATATTTTGTGCAAGATCATCATGGCTGCCTACCCTGCAGGCCACTCAGTACAACTGATCTTGGGCAACCCTGGGCTGAAAAGAGCCTGGAAGCGGTTTCAGCACCAAGTTCCTCTTTACCTAAAAGGGCAGACTCTGTGACGAACTCAGGGAGGACTGCAGGACCTGGTCCAACCACCTCTGCCTTTTCCTCAGGTAGAACTCTCTCCTCACCCTCTCTTTTCTCCCAAACCTGCTCTGACATTTCTCAGATAACTTGACCCTTTTATGAATATGAAGCTGAATTTTTAACCTGAGATTCTAAACAGAAATAACCAAGAAACCTGAAGATGGACATTGAAAGTGACTTGAACTATGTTCATTCACATCTTGCCCTGAGATCTCTCCACTTTATTTTCCCCTGAGCCTTAAGGAGAGGGTGGCCAGATGCCAAGGCCAATCTCTGTTTATTGTCTGTTGTTAATTGAGCACCCTTTAATTCTCAAGAATATCATGGTCTGGATGAAGAATTACATGATCATCCTACTTAAGACACCCGACTAACGTAGAGTTAGGGCTGGTGAAGCAGAGCACAGCAATCAGTGCAAAGGGTAGAAGGGAAACCAGAGTAGCTACAGAGGAAGAAGAGCAGGAAAGAAAGGCTGCTGGAAATTATCAAGTGCTGTGGATGTTCCAACGAAAGTAAAGGCTGAAGAAAAAGGCTTTGGATTTGACTAAAAAAAGGCCATGTGTGCTATTATCAGTGGAGTGATAGGGTGACATCCTGATCCCAGGGGTTCTAGAAGATGATGCCAAAAGGGAGGGAATGGGTAAAAACCAATAGTCTAGAAAGGATGTTTGGAGATAGAGATGAGTTATAGGATGGCACATGGATATGCAAAGGTAACTGAATGCTATTTTTTTTTTTTTTTTTTTGAGACAGAGTCTCACTCTGTTGCCTAGGCTGGAGTGCAGTGGCGTGATCTCGGCTCACTGCAACCTCTACCACCCAGGTGGGAGCATCAAGCGATTCTTCTTCCTCAGCCTCCCAAGTAGCTGGGATTACAGGCACCTGCCACTGCGCCCAGCTAATTTTTTTGTACTTTTAGTAGAGATGGGGTTTCACCATCTTGGCCAGGCTGGTCTTGAATACCTGACCTCATGATCCACCCACCTCAGCCTTCTAAAATGCTGGGATTACAGGCATGAGCCACTGCACCTGGCCTGAATGCTTTATTTCTCCAAATGAAAGGGAACAAAGTGAGCAGAGAGGAAAGAAAGAATGCAGGGAAAAGAGTGAAGTGGGCAGGAAGCAGAAAGAGAAAAGAAAGAGGCCAGAGTAAGTTAGCATCTGTTTTGCTCAGCTCCTGGCCACCGCACCTGGCTAGCTGTTAGTATTCTAAAGGGTAGGACAGTGAGACTGAGAGGCATCTAGAATCAGGTTATTTAAAGCAGGCCAGATATGAAAAGGCCAAACTAGATTGGGCCAGATGCACACAGAAAGCTCAGCCTTTATAGTCCCATAAGCCTGGTGGCAGAACGTGGCCACAGATCCAGTAGTTCAATCCAAGTGGCAGGTGAAAAGTATAGGGTGGCCTTAAGAATTGTTTTCCTGTTCCCTTCCTGACAATGTCAGAAATGTAAGACATGCAGTATTCCACAGTTTAGCTCCCCAACAGTTATTTGAGTGTCAATTTGAACCGAGCAGGGCACTAGGTTAGGGGCCAGCAAACTTTTTCTGTGAAGGATCAGAGAGTAAATAATTTAGGCTTTATCGGCCACATGCAGTCCCTGCCAGAAGAGTCCAGCTCTTCTGTTGCAGAACAAAAGCCACCAGATTCAAAAAAACAAATGAACGGACATGGGTGTGCTCCACCAAAATTTTGTGTATGGAGGCCGAAATTTGAATTTCAAATAATTTTCACATTATAAAATATTATTTTAATTTTTTCAACCATTTAAAAATACATGTTTAGTAAATGCTTCTTGCATTTTTAAGTGGTTGAAAAAAATTAATATTTCATGATATGAAATTCTGTTGGAGCATGGCTATGTCCAATTTTCCTAGGTGTGCATTCTCGGAGGGTGAAATTTTGGTTGAGTGGATCGTGGGCTACACAAAACAAAACGAATGAGTGGATCAGATTTTCTCCCAGGCTGCAGTTGCAGCCCCTTCACTCAGGCATGTTCTTCAGCTCCTGAAGGCACAGCATGCCCGAGGCCCCAGTCACACTTCATTGCAAAACCAGGGATACTGATTGTGGAAACTTGTGCCGTGTTTTGAACGTGGCAACTTCTCCAGTATTTTTGCCACTTTCAATTTCTCCAGTTTTTCTGTCCCTGTGAAATCTTTAAAACACAATCCGCTAGTTCTTTGAATAAATAAATAAATAAATAAACAAAAAGCTCAAAAAGCTAAATGTTCTAGTCCCCTGTCTTCCACCTGTTAAGGACAGACACATAGCCCCAAATTTGTTTCTATCTAAGGCTTTGAAAACTATGACCCTGAAGCTACTCATTTGATAACAATGAGTTTGAAATGAGCTTGAAATAGTCGTGCCTCTATAAACCATCTCCGTTGAGGCTGAACACTAGGCTGTGGTTCTCCTTGTGGATTTGATCCAGCAGGGCAATGTTTGTATTTGCGTGTTCTTTTTAGATGACTAAGCAAAAGACTGGTTCATTGTATGATGATGGGAAAGGCTTAGAGTTAGTGTGGTGTGTAGAAAGAACCTACACTTGGTGTCAAAGACCTAGACTTCAGTCCCCATTCTGTGTGATCTTGGGAAAGTCACTAAACCTCTCTGAGCCTCAGTTTCCCCATCTGGAAAGCAGAAATAATCACAACATCCACTTCATAGGGCTGCTGTGAGACTCAAAATAATATGTCTATGACAAACTGCAAACCACCATACAAAATGAGTGCATCTATACATTCAAGAAAAATGTATGTCTTAATGCATTTTTAGTAAACAAAGATCAACTCAACAAAAATTTCACCCTCCCAAGAGTACACAGGCTGGAAAAGGATACTGGATTAAATTACAATGTGGAAAATTCCTGAGTGGAAGTCTATGTACTGTGGAGTCAGGAATGTACCCTAAACCTTAAATGTCCACAATTAAAACTCCTATCCTCTAAAAACAATTTTTTAATCCTGATCTTCCTTCCCTATTTCCTTCACCATGGCGAGAAGAGAACTCAGGACAGAATCCTTTTCCTTCAGTCTTACTGAGCCATTCAGGAGAGATCAGGGCTGAGAGGAAAAGAAATTTTCCACTGAGCATCCTCAGAGATTCCCATCAGAGCCTGAGGATGCAAAACAGAAAAGGGTCCCATTACATTCAGCCCTCCCGAGGGAAAGCTGCTGTTTGCATTTCCTGCCTACAGCTCTAGGAGACTGCAAATAAATCATTGATTTATTCAAACCAGTAGCTGGATAATAGATTATGGCTGGCAGCCCTGAGTGCAGCTGAGACGATGAGTGATAGAAATACTTGTCAGGGAGGGAGTGGCAACGTGATATGCAGAAAGTACCAAGACCCCATAGGCCCATTCTTCCCTCATCTCACTGCTCAGTGGAATAGCACCACCTAACACTCACACTCTACTCATAAGAGTTGACTAAGATTTGTTAAGCTTTATGTGAGATTTATCTTAACATAATAAAAATTAAATATCTCCAAATACTACAAGAGATGGCCTTAACCTCTTTGTTATCTAATCAAATCGTTAAGTGATTCAAACACCTTTGCCTTAATATTTTATCTTTCATGAGTTATTTCACCAAGTCCTGTGTCTACATTCTAATCTATGTTTTTGGCACTAATAGTATTAATTGCACCCAATGGCAGAAATTTGTTGTTGTTGCTGTTGTTGTCTGAAGTCTAAATAACAAAAAACATGCCTGGTAAGTCCTAATCTGAGTAAGTTAATAATATTTTGAAAACTCAAACCTGTGGCCTGAGTCTCCATCGACTCAGATCCCCTTAAGGGTGGGGCACTGCTGGACACTCCCTCTGTTTTAAAGATCTTCACCCTTGACTTCCATATCTATTCAGCTGCCTGATTTTTCTTTGTTTCCTTATCCACCAAGCACCATTCAAACATAGAACTACTCACAATTTGTACCCTTTATCCACTGCCACTACTAAGGTGACTAACCACTCAGATTTTTAAAACTCAGAGTTCCAATATCCCAGAAAACTTCCCTGTCCTGAATAACCTGGGACAGCTGGCCACCCTAAGCTCCACCCAGAGGACTGAGGCTAAATTCAGACTTCAAGTATTACCTTTCAACTACAGCTATGATATTCACACCAGTTCCATGACTGTATGAGCAGGAAACCTATACACATTCACTTGAACTCATATACTCTTGCACACACACCTAACATATACACTTACACATACTCCCATATAGACATTCACATCTACACACATTCACATTCATACACACACACCACCTGCTTAATATCCTCGAAAGGCTTCTCATTACGCAAAAACTTTCTGACTGGCCTGCAAAGCCCTTCACACTGCATCTCAGGACTACCTTTTCTGGCAGCTCTTGATGCTTCATTCTATTCACTCCGCTAAGTATAATCATTGAAAGGGCCTGATGGTTAGGTAATATTTTTTTATTTTAATTTTGGAAAATTTCAAACCTACACAAAAGCAGGCAATGGTACATCCCCTATGTAGCCATTATTCAACCATTAACATAGTGCCAGTACACACTATTGAAGACTTTTGAGGAGGTTTATTATGATTCAAATATTTCCAGTACCTTTAGTCCAAAAGATTTTGTGGGTTCTTTTGATTCCAGCTATTTTTAGTACCTATTAAAATGAATTGGGCTTCAAGATCCACCTTTGAAAACCACACTATCTGAAATATACCAAAATATATATCATTCTTCTGGTATATATTTCCTCTAATTCAGGTTTTTTCCGTTCTATTTTTAGTTGACATGTAATAACAGTAAATATCTATGAGTGATATTTCTATACATGTATACAATGTGTAATCATAAAAGTAGGGTAATTAGCATGTCCACACCTCAAAACTATCATTTCTTTATGTTGGGTACATTAAAATCCTCTCTTCTAGCTTTTGAAAATATAGTTACTGTTAACTATATTCACCCAATGCTATAAAGCACTAAAGCCTATTCCTCATATCTAGCAGTAATTCATCTGTTAGCCAACCTCTTCTAATCCTCTCCCAACCCTTCCTAGCCTCTAATAACCACAACTCTACTCACTTTTATGAACTCAACTTTTTTTAGCTCCTACATATGAATGAAAATATGCAGTATTTCTTTCCATCTGACTTATTTCACTTAACATAATCATCTCCAAGCTCACTTGCATTGCTGCAAATGACAGGATTTCATTCTCTTTTGTGGACGCATAGAATTCCACTGTGTATATATACCACATTTTGTTTATCCACTTACCTGTCGATGAACATTTAGGTTGATTCCATATCTTAACTATTGTGAATAGTGCTGCAATAAACAGCATTGCCCTGATGACTAGTGATGTGGAGCATTTTTTCATATACTTGCTGATCTTTTGTATGTCTTTTCTGAGAAATGACTATTCAGATCCTTTGCCCACTTTTTAATGACATTGTTAGGGTCTTTTACTATTGAGTTGTTTGAGTTCCTTGTAGACTCTGGATGTTACTACATTGCCAGATGTAAAGCTTGCAAATATTTTCTCTCATTCTATAGGTTGCCTGCACTCTTGATTGCTTCCTTTGCTGTGCAGAAGCTTTTTAGTTTAGTGTGGTCCCATTTGTCTATTTTTGGTTTTGTTATCGGTGTTTTAGAGTCACAGGCATAAAATTTTTGCCTAGACCAATGACCTGGAGTGTTTCCCCTATGTTTTTTTCTAGCAGTTTTATAGTTTCAGGTCTAACATTTATGTCTTTAATCTATTTTGAGTTTATTTTTATATATATAAAGAGATGGGGTCTAGTTTCATTCCTCTGCATATGAATATCTAGCTTTCCCAGCACCATTTATCAAACAGGGTGTTATTTCCCCAGTGTATGTGCTTGACACCTTTGCCAAAAATCAGTTGGCTGTAAATATTTATACCTGGGTTTGTTTATGGGTTGTTTATTCTGTTCCATTGGTCTCTGTGTTCATTTTTATACCAATACCATTCTGATTTGGCTATTATAACTTTGTAGTATATTTTGAAGTCAGATAGTGTGATGCTTTCAGTTATGTTCTTTTTGCTCAGGATTGCTTTGGTTATTCAGGATCTTTTGTGGTTCCATACAAATTTTAGGATTCCTTTTTCTATTTCTGTGAGGAATGTCACTGGTATTTTGATAGGGATCAGATTGAATCTGTAGATCCCTTTGAATAGTATCGTCTCTCTAACAGTATTAATTTTTCTAATCCTTGAGCCTGGAATGTCTTTCTATTGGTTTGTGTCCCCTTTCAATTTCTTTCATCAGTGTTTTGTGGTTCTCATTGCACAGAACTTTCACCTCCTTGGTTAAATTTATTTTATGTACTTTATTTTTTTTTGTAGTTATTGTAAATGAGAATATTTTCTACATTTCTTTTTTAATGAGTTGGTAATTGCTGTATAAAAACACTACTAATTTTTCTGTTTTGATTTTGTGTCCTGAAACTTTACTGAATTTATCAGTATTTTTTCTAGCAGTTTTTGTTTGTTTTGTTTGTTTGTTTTGGTGAAGTCTTTAGGGTTTTCTGTATAAAAGATCATGTCGTCCATAAAAAAAAAGAGACAATTTTACTTCCTCTTTCCAATTTGGACACCCTCCTTATTTCTTTCTCTTGCCCAATTATAGTACTATGTTGAAGAAGAGTGGTGAGAGTGGGCATCCTTGTTCTGGTCCTTTGAGGAAAAGTTTTCAGCATATCCTCATTTAGTATGATGTTAACAGTGGATTTCTCATACATGACTTTATTGTGTTGAGGTACATTCCTTCTACACATAATTCAGGTATGTTCTTTCTATTCCTAAACTCCCAAGTTCCTATGTAGAGAGTTTTTATTATGAATGGATGTTTAATTTTATCAAATGCTTTTTCTGCATCTATTGAGATGATCATATTGCATTTGTCTGTCATTCTGTTGATGTGATATATCACATTTATTGACTTGCGTCTGTTGAAACATTCTTGCCTCCCTGGGATAACCCACTTCATCATGGTGTACTATTTTTTTGGTGTGCTGTTGGATTCAGTTTGCTAATATTTTGTTGAGAACTTTTGCTTGTGTGTTCATCAGGGATACAGCCTGTTGCTTTTTCTTTTTTTGTTGTGCCTTTGTTTGGCTTTGGTATAAGAATAATGCTGGCCTATTGAAATGTGTTAGGAAAAATTCCCTCTTCTTCAATTTTTTTAAAATAGATTGAGAAGAGTTGATGTCAGTTCTTCTTTAACAGTTTGGGAGAATTCAGCAATACAACCATTCTGCCTGGGCTTTCCTTTGTTGGGAAACTTTTAATTATACAGATGTGACTGCATTAGTCCATTTTCATATTGCTATGAAGAAATACCTGACTGAATAATTTATAAAGAAAAAGAAGTTAGATTAAGTCTCATTACTCATTATCATACAATATATGACTGTATTAGTCCATTTTCATATCATTATGAAGAAATACCCAAGACTGGGTAATTTATAAAGAAAAAGAGATTTGATTAAATCTCATTACTCATTATTAGTCTGTCCAGGTGTTCTATTTCTTCCTAGTTCAATCTTTGTAGGTTGTATGTGTCTGGGAATTTATCTATTTTCTTATTTCCTCTAGGTTTCTCAGTCCGTTGATGTATTGTTGTTTACAATAGTTTTCAATGATCTTTTTTTATTTCTGTGGCATCAGCTGTAATGCCTCCATTTTTATTTCTGATTTTATTTCTTCCCTCTTTTTTCTTAGCCTAGCTAGTGATTTGTTGACTTTTTCTTTTCAAAAAGACAACTTTCAATTTGTAAATCTTTTGTATTTTTGTCCCTATTTTATTTAGTTTTATTCTGATCTGTATTACTTCTTTCCTTCTACTAATTTTAAGTTTGGGTCGTTCTTGCTGCTCTACTTCTGTGAGAAACATTTTGAGATTGTTTATTCAAGTTCTTTCTCCTTTTTGATGTTGGCATTTACTCCTATAAAGTTCTCTCAGTAATGTTTTTGCTATATTCCATAGGTTTTGGTATGTTTTGTTTCTATTCTCATCTGTTTAAAAACATTTACTTTCTTCTTATTGCTTCATAGATTCATGCTAGTTTGAGCACACACTGTTTAATTTCCATGTATTTTTAACAATTTCTGAAGTTCCCCTTGTTGTTTTCTAGTTTTATTTTATTGTGGCCTGAGAAGATACTCAACATGATTTTGATTTGTTAAAATTTCTTGAGATTTGTTTTGTGGCATAACATATAGTCTATCCCAGAGAATGTTTCATGTGCTGATGAAATGTATATTCTGCTGCTATTGGATGAAACATTCTGTTAATGTCTATTAGATCTGTTTAATCCACAGAACAGTTTAAGTCCAATGTTTCTTTGTTGATCTTATCTAGAGAATCTGTCCAAAGCTGAAATGGGCTGCTGAAGTTCTTACCTTTTATTTTATTGACACCTACCTCTCTCTCTTTAGCTCTAACAACATTTGCTTT
Organism: Callithrix jacchus; assembly: GCF_049354715.1. Classification (NCBI taxonomy): domain Eukaryota; kingdom Metazoa; phylum Chordata; class Mammalia; order Primates; family Cebidae; genus Callithrix; species Callithrix jacchus. Next base: position 104,272,610 of record NC_133512.1, on the reverse strand, counting down.
ACATATCTGAGTGCTCCAGTGTGGAGTGCATATATATTTACAATTGTATGTCCTCTTGCCAAATTGATTCCTTTACAATTTTATAATGACTTTGTCTCATGTTTTTTGACTTAAAGTCCATTTTGTCTGATATAAGTGTAACTACTCATGTGTACTTTGGTTCCATCTACATAAAACATGTTTTTCCATCTTTTCAATTTCAGTCTATGTGTTTCTTTACCAGTGAAGTGAATTTCTTAAAAGCAGTGTGTAGTTACATCTTTTTTATCCATTTAGCTAGTGTATATATTTTAATTGGGAAATTTAAACTGTTTACATTCTAGATTGTTACAGAGATATGAAGACTTGCTCCTGTTATTTTGTTGTTTTGCATATCATTTGTCCTTTTCCATCTCTCTTATTTTTTATTTTTGGTGATTTTCTGTACTGATAATGTCTGATTCCTTTCTTTCTTTCATTCATATATCTGATCTACCAGTGAGTTTTATACTTTTGTGTGTTTTCAGGATGGTAGATATTGTCCTTTCACTCCCAGATGTAGGACTCCTTTAAGCATTTGTAGGGCAAATTCAGTTTTTGCTTGTCAGAGAAAGACTTTACTTCTCCTTCATTAATGAAGGATAGCTTTGCTCGGCATAGTATTCCTGGCTAGCAGGGGTTTTTTCCCTTTCATCACTTTGAATACATCATCCCATTCTCTCCTGTCTTGTAAAGTTTCTGCTGAAAAATCTGCTGTTAGTCTGATGGGGATTCCCTTATATGTCACTTGACACTTTCCTCTTGCTGTTTTTAGAATTCTCTATTTGTCTCTCCCTTTTGACAGTTTAACCACAATGTGCTGTGGAGAGGACCTTTTTGGGTTGAATCTATTTGGGAATGTTTGAGCTCCCTGTATCTGGATGTCTGTATCTCTCACAAGACTCAGGACGTTTTCAACTATTCTTTTATTAAATATGGTTTTTGTGCCTTTTCCCATGTCTTCTAAAACTCTCAAAAGGCAAATATTTGTTCATTTAATGGTGTCCCATATGTCATGCAGGTTTTCTTCATTACTTTTATTCTTTTTTTGTTACTTTATATCTTTTTTGTCTGACTGGGCTATTTCAAAATATTTGTCTTCAAGTTCAGAAATTCTTCTGCTTGATCCAGTCTATTGCTGAAGCTCTCAACTGCACTTTTATTTTATTCATTGAACTATTCAGTTTTGAAATTTCTATTTGCCTTTTAATTATATGTATTCCTTTTAAAATTTCATTAATTGTTTCCTTATCTCTTTCTATTTCCTATTTGTGTTCTCTTGTATCTTGCTGAGTTTCCTAAAGATCATTAATTTGAATTCGTTTTTGGACATTTCATAGATTTCCTTTTCTGTGGGGTCTGTTATTGGAGAGTTACTGTGTTCCTTTGGAAGCATCATATTTCTTTTCTTTTTCATGATTCTTGTGTTCTTTATTTTTTTCAAGAGAATTAAATCATTTATTGATTACACATGATAATGGATGATACACAAGCTTCATTCCCATCTATAATTTTATCTGGTACCATTATTCAATTTAGATATATTGCATAGGATGTGCAAACAATCATCTTTATAACCAATAATTCCATGATTTTTGCTTGGGTAATCCCTTTTAATCGTGAACTTCAGGTCACAACAGTTACTATTAGTTCAACTACACCAAGGTTTCTGAAGACATTGGCTTCTCCACCCAAGCATGTTGTATATAAATTCCAAATAGAACCTGGTATCACCCTGAAGAAATTCTAACTTCACACTGTTGGGGAAATTTACCAAGATGGCTTCAGAGTAGACTAACTGTACACAGCACATTAAAAAAAAAGACATTTATTCAGTGTCACGATCAGACTATTACATTTAGCAATCAACAGCATGGGTGCAAAAAAAAAAAAAGAAAAAATCTACATTAAAACCTTTTGTTGGAATGCTTTACACTTTCCACAGAACAAAAACTAAAATAACCTGTTATACAATTAGTCACAAATACAGTCCTTGAGTTTTTTGCCCATACACATGAGTATTTGTCTAAATCATGTCTTCTTTGTAGCAGCTAGGCCCTGCCACCACTGTGCTTGGCTGAGTTCACAAATCTGTTGTAACCTGTAGCTTCCCTGTCACTTCTCTGGCTCTCCTCTCCTGCTAAGCTTTGTTTCCTAATTAAAATCTTCTGCCACTGCCATAGCTACTGCGGCTACTGGAACTGCCATAGCCACCTTGGTTTCATGATTTGGCAAAGTATTGGCCGCCACCACCATAGGGGCCAGAGCTTCTGCCTCCAAAGTTTCCTCCCTTCATGGGTCCAAAATTTGAAGACTGATTGTTGTAACTGCCAAAATCATTGTGGCTTCCACCACCTCCAAAATTGCCTCCACTACCACCTCCAAAGCCGCCTCCACCTCCGTTGTTATAGCTGTCATAGCTATAGCCACTGCCCTGGTTTCCATAACCCTGTCCACCACTTCCATAGCCTCTGCTTCCTCCAGAGTAACCAGGACCGCCTCCTCCAAAACCACCATCATTACCAAATCCATTATAGCCATCCCCACTGCCACCATATCCACCACCACCACGGCTGCCACCAAAGCCACCATGACCACTGAAGTTTCCTCCATGACCAAAGTTGTCATTCCCACCGAAACCATCTCCACGACCACCACCAAAGTTTCCAGAACCACTTCGACCTCTTTGGCTGGATGAAGCACTCTCCATCTCTTGCTCTGACAGGGCTTTCCTAACTTCACAGCGTGGCCATTCACAGCATGGTGTTTCTGAATGACAATCTTATCCACAGAGTCATGGTCATCAAAGGTTTCAAAGGCAAAGCCCCTTTTCTTGCCACTGCCTCTGTCCGTCATGATTTCAATCACTTCAATTTTTCCATACTGTTCAAAATAATCTCTTAGGTGATGTTCTTCAGTGTCTTCTTTAATGCCACCAACGAATATTTTTTTCACAGTTAAGTGGGCACCTGGTCTTTGAGAATCTTCTCTTGAGACAGCTCTCTTTGGTTCCACAACTCTTCCATCCACTTTGTGTGGCCTTGCATTCATGGCTGCATCCACCTCCTCCACAGTTGCATACGTGACGAACCCAAAGCCCCTGGAGCGCTTGGTGTTTGGATCTTTCATTACCACACAGTCTGTGAGCGTTCCCCATTGCTCAAAATGGCTCCTCAGGCTCTCATAGGTTGTTTCAAAGCTCAACCCTCCAATGAAGAGCTTCCTCAGCTGTTCCGGCTCTTTAGGAGACTCTGACTTAGACATGATCGCGGGGAGAAGAGAGACTTTAACGAAGCTGCTTCGGCGGCGTCCAAGGGCAGAGATTCTTGTGTTGATATCTGTGCGTTTGGTAAAACAGTCATTTCTTCTAATTTGATTAAATAGCTTTAACAGGGAAATAGTTTTCCTGTGTATGTATCTGTAGTCTTAGTTGGGTAGGTTGCTTTGGCTTTATTTCTGAGTGAGTGCAACAGTGCAATTTCCATATGATTTCTTTGGCTGTTATCAATATCAGTAGTTTCTACAAGTTCCTCATTTACTTATACTGTAGTTGTTTGTGGGGCTGTAGAAAACTTTTGCTGGAAATGAAGACACTGAGCAGGCCAGTCTTTGGGCCCCTAGTAAGCACACGCAGGTATGTGGTGGCCCCACTGCTTGAGGGGGGAGGTTTTCTGACATTGGTAGTGGTGGGCACTGGGTGGGCTGGTCCTTGGGTCCTTGGGCACCATGCACAGGCACTACTGGTACTGGCAGTGGGTCTAGGCATTCTGATTTTGGGGCCCCTGGGTGGTACACAGAACATCTGCTCGAGGGATTGGGGACCACCAGTGACAGTGGCAGCCACAGGCAGGCAGGCCTGAGGTTCTAGGGAGCACATGCTTTGGCTACCCATCTTTTGAAACAGCCTTCCTGGTATGCTAGACTGCTTGGTGTGCCTGTTCCTAAGAGTGTAGGGTGCTGCATCGACTTGGGTGGCAGGGATACAGCTGTACTGCTGGGTCTAGCTGGTGTTGTAACATTGCAGCTCTCTGAATGCATGTTGAGGGGTATTGGTGGAGCACAAGGGCTGTGAAGATGCAAGACCTATTGGGTCCCAGGCCAGAATGCAGTCTGGTGGTAACTCTGCTTCCAAAATGGTGCTGTGCTTGAAGGGGCAGGTTTTCTGTGGTAATTTAGGTCTCACGAGTAAAACTCGGTGCAAATGTCCTCTCTGGAACAATGTAGATATATGGACCCAGGCAGCTCCCTATACTAGACCCAGCTCTCCTGTAATCAGAGCTGCTGGTGTTTGTGATGAGAATATAAACTGCTATGTATCTCTTGCTTAGCTTTTCCTCAAAATGGTGAGTCCTTCTCAGATCCAAGATAATCCCAACCAGCTGTTTCACTTGTCTCTCTATGCTGCCGTATTGAGTTTAAATGCTTGAAAGAGTGTCACCTCCGTGCTGAATTTCAGTGTTCTCACTTAGATGCTCCTATTTAACATGTGGTTATTATCTCTTTATTGTTTTGGTCCTTCTTTGTGGAAGAGGCAAGTACCAGGACCTATGAGCAACCATTTGATGACGTATCTTTGCATTAGCTTTATTACCAAGAAGAAAGAAACTAATGTTATTTTAAAAATAGATATATATATGTAATTTCCTGAAATATACGTTCCAGGAATGTTCTGGCTCAGAGGACAGCAGCAGCTGCTGGGTGTTCGCTGAGTCCTGTGCTTATCTACTCTAATTTACTTTGATGATACTCAATCATGGATCATTTGAATGCAAGAAATAAAAATCAACTCAAAGAAGCAAAAGTAAAAGAGAGAATTATTAAAATGACTCAAGGGCTCTCATGGAGCCCCATTCAGGCATTTGCAGGAAATATGACTGATCATGAAAACTAAAAACCATTAGGGAGTCTCCCTCTCTCTCCTCCTCTTTCGTCTCTCGTCTCCTTCCTTCTCTCTTCTTTCCATCAGCTTTCTCACTAAATAGCTCTTACGCCTGCATCTTTCTGTACGTCCGTTCTGGGCTCATCTCTTCAAATCTCCTTCCACTGGAGGGATGTTCATTACAGTCTGTGGCCCCTTATAATTCCAGTTCGCCATAGCTCCAACTCTAAACAGTCTTGCAGCTCCAATATACAATACTATATTTCCTGTGTCTTTAAATTCTCAGAGTATAACACTGCTTGAGTTAGGGATTCATCCATAAATTATAGCGAGGAGACCAGATTATAATCTGTTACACCTATTCATTTAGGAGGGGCTACAGAGGCATCCCCCCCCCCCCCCAAAAAAAGGGTGGGGAGGGACACGACCTGGAATTCCTAACATGTCTTTTCTACCACAGATTCTGTGAGGAAAAAATCTCAGATGAGTTCTTCTTACACATTGTAACATAATGTAGGTTGTTGGTGACTATACTTACAACATTGCAATATCTCTTCAAGCTGTTATTTACTGAATGTAGTCCGCAAGAATACAATGCAGGTCTCTTCCCAATTAGGAGTGTGTGTGTGTGTGTGTGTGTGTGTGTGTGTGTGTGTGCACTCCAAGCATTTAGAAAAGGGGAAGAAGTTGAAATTGTAGCAACTTTGCTCATTTCCCCTAAATGCCATGGCTATTCTCAGTGTGTGATTTGATCCCCTTCAAACTGGCATAGATGTATTTGTTCTCTGAATTTTGGAGATCAAACACACAATAAATAAACAGGACCTACTTAAAATTTCTTGAGATAGACAATGCAATTTTGGCCATTTCAAGAAATTTTAAGTAGGTCCTGTTTTACATAGCTTCAGTTCCTCTTTAAAAAAAATAGCTCTGCTTGTTTTTTCTGACTCATCTGTTTCTTTGCCAGTTTTAATATGTACTTTGCAACAGAGCCTCTGTAACTGTTCTGTGTTCTTTCCTCTAAAGCAGTTGAGCATCTGCATAGTACTTTGCAGTAAGACTCTCCTCATTTCCGGAGGTTCTACATTAGTCATAAACTACCTATTTCTGATCTAATACAAAATATCAAAAGAAAAGTCTCAAGATCTCTTTATCTGATTTTTTACAAAAACCAGTTTTTCAGTACTTTCCAAATCCCTTTTCCAGCCTTCCTAAAGAAAGCTTATGGATATGTCTCCTGATTCTTAGTCTTTCTCACCCTGCAAACCAGCTCTCTATGGGGTGAAGCATGGCAAAAAAAAAAGCCTGAATGTGTAGAATTCTCTGATTTTCATTGTGTAAACACTGCCACCATGACAGAACTGAAACTACCAGTGTGATGTCGAATGAGGCGTTGGAAAGAATGCACACCATCCACTTGCTCTAGCTGGTAGGAGACAATCCTAGCATACCACACTCTTTTTCTTTCGGGCATAGTAGCAAATAGTTTGAATATATTGTTTCTCAAGCCACACAGTCAAGATTTCAACACAGTATTAGCTCTGTGACTTTGGCAAATTGTTTAACTCCTCTAAGTTTCAATTTCTTCATCTTTAAAATGGGGGGTAATAATAAGCTATATCTCACAGTGTTATTGTTGTAATGTGTAAAATTCTTAGAATAGTGAGTAGCCTATAGTAACCACTATAGTGTGTCCTATTCCTTAGGACTAGAGTTCGAGTGGTGGTATGTAGATTTATTGCCACTAGATGGCAGGCTCCTCATTTCTGTAGCATAAATCTTTTCTGCAGCAGTATTTGCAGCTTGACATTCAAAAAACGGCTAATTTGATTATATGAATTAACTGATAGCATTTTTCCTTCCATCATCTCCTAGTTTAAGTTACATATTTTACTTTGAAATTCCACTGGGAACCCAGCTACTGGCCCTCACGTGAAGCCACTTCTAAAGCTCTCTGCAGAAGTTATTCTCAGTCAGGACTTGCTAATCTCAGTGAGTTATTATAAGAATTAAAACCAAAGCCACAGTTGTCCCTTTTACAGAAGGGGGTCAATTCCCTGGCCTTTTGCTCCTCTTCTGTCTTTTCTCACACAAATCTGACCTCCATCATTATATAATTTGTTCTCCTGCCCAGTCACTAAAAGGAGATCATAAATTAGTTCAACAATAGTTCAGTTCTATACATATTTATTGAGCATGTAAGATACTATGCTAGGAAATAAGGATAAAAATGTAAATAAAAATCACACAGAAGCAAGGAATTGATCTACCAACAAGTTTACTAGATCTTTCCAGAAATAATGTATTAATTTTTTGATGAACTAAATGACTTACTCTAAAACTTAGAGGAATAAGAGTTCTTAAATAACTAATTTCTCTATGAGATCTAAAGACATACTAAGTTATAGGTGGACTAATACAACAAGAAAATGAGCAGAAAAATAGACTTGTTTTTCCAGGGGAACTTGAGATGTGATAAAAAGTGAACCACATATAAAGGATAGATTATTTATTAGATGGTACTAGACATGGGGCTTACTATTGGGAGAAAAGCAAAGCTGGATATCTCCCTTTTGCTTCATACAGAGGTAAACTCAAGTAGATAAGAGATCTAAATGCAGAAGGTTAAGGTACACATCTAATGGAAGGAAACATGAATAACTTTGTGAGCAAAGGGTAAGGAATGGCTAATGAAGACCCTAAAAGCTCACATCAAGGAGAAAATGGACTGGACTTCCATTCAATGAAAGGTGCAGGTAAGAGATGGACAATATCTGAGAGCTACAAGAAACCACTAGGTAGGCTATATAAGGACAATTTGTGCACACACAAACACACAACCATGAATGAGCAGAGGAAACCCAAATAGCCAGCAAACAGAAGAGGTGCTCATGGTTATCTGTAACCAGAAATATATAAATTAAAAGCAACAACGGGGTACCATTTTGCATGCACTAGAATAGCCACAAATTACCAAGTGTTGGAGAGGATGTGAAGAAAGGAAATCCCTGGTGCTACTGGCAGGACTGTCAAATTGTACCTGTGAATCTGGAAAGCAATTCTTCTGCACTTGGTGAAATAAAATATTTGCATATCCTTTGACTCAGAGAACCACTCCTGGTTACATTCCCAAGAAAAATTCTGGCATGGATTCATAAGAAGCTATAAATAAATATGTTTCTTGCATCATTTCTGTGGAGGTAGCAAGTTGAAAGAGCCCTAAATAAGAAAAATGGACCAGGAAAATGTGATGGGTGGCCAGGATAGAATATTATGCAGCAGTCAGAAGCAGTGAAGTTGATGTGCCAACAGCAACACAGAGGTAGTGTCTAGAGTGAAAACTACAAGAAGCACAGCTGTGACCCAATGCCATTTATGTTTATGAAAAACACCTCACACACAAAACAACACTATACGTTTTAGGAAGTGATATTTATGTCCAAGTACCTCATCAACCGAAATAACTCATGTGTCTGAAGAGGTGTATAAAGAGTATAGTTTATGGAGACAGACCACGTGGGTTCAAATCCTGGCTTTCCCACTGACTTACTCTGTCAGTTTCAGCAAGTCTCTTCACTGCTCTGTAATGTTTCTTTGTCTGAAAAAAATAGGAAATAGAAAGAATAATGACTCTGTGGGGGTTATTGTGAGAAATAACTGAGGTAATAGAAAGTGCTAAAACAATGCCTGGCAGTAAACGTTCACTGTTATTTCTATTACTGTTGTCAATAGTAATATGAATGGGGAATCAAGAGTGAAGAGAAAAGTAAAATTTTAAAAAAAATGAAGGTGGGGGCCAGGCAGGGTGGCTCATGCTATAATCACAACACTTTGAGAGGCTGAGGCAGGCGGATCACCTGAGGTCAAAAGTTCAAGACCAGCCTGGCCAACATGGTGAAACTCCATCTTTACTAAAACTACAAAAAGTATCTGGGCATGGTGGCAGGTGCCTGTGGTTCCAGCTACTTGGGAGGCTGAGACAAGAGAATCATTTGAACCCAGGAGGCAGAGGTTGCAGTTAGCCAAGATCACACCATTGCACTCCAGCCTGGGCAACAGAGTGAGACTCCATCTCCAAAAAAGAAAAAAAGAAAAAAACACGAAGGTGGAGAGATTTCATGTACAATAGTGAGCTACAAATTGAAGGTGATGATTAACTCAAGTCTCTGAATCCAAGGCTAAAAACACACACATGCATTTTCCTCCCTGCAGAAACTTACAGCGTGGCGGAGGATACTGATAACTTCAATGTAATATGGTAAGGTCCATGATAAGAGAATGCACAGATGGCCACAGAAGTTGGTGGTGAATGGCATAAGTTCAATTCCTACCGTCGCCATTTACAGGCTTTGTGATCTTGTAGCAGTTTCTTCCTCAATAAAAGGGAAACGATGATAGCATCTACGTAAGTAGCCACTTTGGAGAACAGTTTGTCTATTTCTTAAAAAGTTAAACATAAACTTACCATTAGGAGTAATTCCACTCCTAGTTATCTACCCAAAAGAACACATATGTCCATGCCAAGTCTTGAATGCAAATATTTATAGCAGCAGTGTTCATAATGAAACAATCCAAATGTCCATCAACAATGTGGTACATCCACACAATGGAATACTATTCAGCAATAAAAAGTTAAAAACTATAAGTACGTGCTACAATATGTATTCAAGGAACTTCAAGAACATTATGCTAAGTGAAAAAAAGTGAGATGCAAAAAAACCTATATATTGCATTATTCCATTTCTATGAAATTTCCAGAAAGGACAAATCTATAAAGACAACAAAACAAAAAAAGATCAGTGGTTTCTTAGGGCTGGAGGTAGGAGTGGGATTGAGAGCAGGTTCTCACCAGGCTTGACTACAAAATGGCATCAAAAAAGAAAAAAAAAAAACTTTGAGATGATTAAAACCTTCTAAGACTAAATTGTAGTAGTGATGGTTGCACAACTGTATAAATATACTAAAAATTATTGAATGGTACACTTACAATGGGTGATTTTTATGGCATATATAAAGTTGCTAAAAAAATAGTACTTGCCTTGTAGGGTTGTTAAGAGGATTAAATTAGTTAATATTTATAAAGTACTTAGAAGAGTGACTAATGTAGTACGCTGCATGTGTGTCTGCTAAACAATAAAAATAAATGTGGCTGTGTGATTCATCCCAAGAATAAATTTCTAACAGTTCCTCTATGTTTTTCTACACCAACAGGAAGCAATTCTGTGTACTTAGGCAATGAAACTACTTCTCTTCTATAAAATATGTTTTTTAAGATCCCACTAATCTTGAGGTTATTCCAGAAGAGATTGTGAAACACGTCACATGACCTTGCCTTGCCTCTACCTGCCATAGCTCCAGCCTTATCTCTTACCATTGCCTTCCTTCAAATCCTTCAGCCAAAAAACTTCTCTCAGTCCCCCAAGACTCCAACAATGGACTTTTGCACACGTTGCTGGCTCTGTATGGAATATCTACCTGTTCTTCCTCTCTGCTATTGACTGAATGTGTGTGTTCCCACAAAACTCATAGGTTGAAATCCTAACCCCCAAGGTGATAGTATTAGGAAGTGGGGGCTTTGGAAGATAATTAGATCATGAGGGTGGACACTTCATAAATGGGGGGAGGTGGCCTTATGAAACAGACCCAGAGAGTTCCCTGTCCTTTCTACCATGTGAGGACAGAGAGAGGAGACAGCCATCTATGAGCCAGAAAGTAAACTCTCATTAGACATTATATCTGCTAGTTCTCTGATCTTGGACTTCCCAGCCTCCAGACCTACAAGAAATAAATATCTGTTGTTTATAGGCTACGCAGTCTCTTGTATTCTATAATTACAACCCTGACTACAAAGCTATCCACGGTCTACTTACTTCCTACCTACCATTCAAGTCTTCATTAGGGTAACCTCCTCTGAGAAGCATTCCCTGATTTGTTCTCAATGTCCTTAACACTCCTCCCCCAACACACACACACACACACACACACACACACACACTTTATACTGAATTTGGTAACTGATGTTTTGCCTTTTGACTCCCACATCAGATGGAGTGCTTATATCCCCAAGCACTCAGAACAGTGCATGGGACAGAGGAGACACTCAATAAACACCTGTGCAAGTTTTCAACCAGAGTGATTTTGACGCCACCAGGAGACACTTGGCAATTTTGTCACCTCAAAAGTTTCCTTATGCCAATGTTCAGTCAATCACCACTCTCACTGCTAGCCTCAGAGAAACCACCGATCTGCTTTCTGTCTTTTCTGAAAGTGTTATGCAAATTAAATTATATAACTGTCCTTTGCATCGGTTTTCTTTCATTAGCATAATATTTGGGAGCAGGGGCCTGCTAGTGGCATCCAGTTGGTAGAGACCAGAAGTGTTGCAAAAACATTTTACAATAAACACAACAGCCCCCACAAACAGAATTATCCAATCCAATGTGTCCATATGCTGAGGTTGAGAAATTCTATCCTAGTGAAATAAAACTGTGAATTAATGAACAAATAAATTATCTTTTCTGACATGAATTTAAGGATTGTTTTCACTGTCCTTTCAAATTCTTTTTAAAATAGAAAAGTGTCTGAAAATATTTCCATATCCCTTCCTTCCCACATTTCAACTTTGTTCAACAATGTTATTTTCAAAGAATGGCTCAGAATGGGAGAAATACCAGGATTGTTGCATTGGGGGCACTGGTGTTCTGCATAGGCTCCCTTAGACATAAACCCAAGCAGGTGGTGTGCTGCCAGCAGGCTTCAGCTGTCTACCCTGAGCTGAAGAGTCACCTCAGCCAAGGTCAAGGCCCCTTCCCAGCACATAACCTGTGACTAGCTCGTGAGGGATGTAAAGTCCCAGCCAATTCACCAAAACTCAGTGCAATCTCAGAATTCCTTGTAGGACCAACAGGGATCTTTGTTAAGACAGCATCACAGCATCACAGCCAAGCTTCTCCCTCTGCCTGACTCTCTCCTTCCCTTCCCGTCCCTTCCCTTCTCATCCCATCACTTCCTCTCCATAGGTGGTGATTATAAATTAATCCCTAACAAAGCTCCTCCACTCTAATCTTCAGGAGTCTACCTCCCAACTGTGACAATATGAAACAATGACTCTGTTTCTTAAATTTATACTGGAGCATAAAAACTTTTAATGTACAAAAATATATATCTGTAAGATAACCTATCATGACAGACACCAGATCAATGATTGTTTGGGGATGGAGGGCAGCGAGAGACAGAGGAAGAGACTGCAAAGGGTCATGAGGAAATTGGGGAGGGGTGTGACATAAATGTTCATTATCTTGATTGTGATGGCAATTTAACAGGGATATACACATGTCAAAACTTACCCAGGCTTACACTTTAAATATAGGCAGTTTATTGTGTGTCAGTTAGACCTCAGCAAAGCTGAAGAAAAAGAGAGAGAAAGGAAGAAAGGAAGGAAGGAAGGAAGGGAGGGAGGGAGGGAGGAAGGGAGGGAGGAAGGGAGGAAGGAAGGAAGGAAGGAAGGAAGGAAGGAAGGAAGGAAGGAAGGGAGGGAGGGAGGGAGGGAGGGAGGAAGGGAGGAAGGAAGGAAAGAAGGGAGGGAGGGAGGGAGGAAGGGAGGGAGGGACGGAGGAAGGGAGGAAGGAAGGGAGGAAGGGAGAGAGGGAGGAAGGGAGGGAGGGAGGGAGGAAGGAAGGGAGGGAAGGAGGGAGGGAGGAAGGAAGGAAGGCAGGGAGGAAGGGAGGGAGGGAGGGAGGGAAGAAGGAAGGAAGGAAGGAAGGAAGGGAGGGAGGGAGGGAGGGAGGGAGAGAGGGAGGGAGGGAGGGAGGGAGGGAGGAAGGAAGGAAAAGACCTTAGCATCTGAGATTAGGAAAAATTACACATGATACGTAATATAGCTTTTTTTTCACTTTTTTTTGTTTTTGTCCATATGCATACATATTTTATAAGGACATAATTGCAGTACATATTAGCTGTTCTCAGCTTCAATATTATCACACTGGTAAGTCCCGATGAACTGTGAGATGTTCTACCTAAAATTGTTATTAATCACATTTAAAGTACCCTAGTTTTCTAAGGTTTATCTCTTTTAATATAGCATAGCACACCCAAGATTAGAATTATAATAATGTCAATTTCACTCCCTTACATTTTGGTATGCTTTCTTAAGTGAGAAAGTGAGCACACAGGGTTTCACATAACTACTGACAAATCCTTAGGAAAACGTCAAGTGTTGAGAACCAGTAATGTAAATACTCGGTACTCAGTGGTATCTTGGCAAATATTGTATCTTAACACTCTGTCACAGATGCTGCTACGTGGCCTTCATAATTTACATTTTCCTTAAATCCAAGTAAAATATACAAATGGTAAAAAAAATCACATAAATAATAACAGCTTCCTTATAATCCCCTCCCCCTCTGCCAGTATAAGTTCCTAAGGGCAACGTTCTTCCTTTCTTCATTACTTCTTTCCTTCCTTCCTCCCTTCATCTTTCCCTACTCCCATTTCCTCCCTCCTTCTTTCCTTCATATCTGTGTCTTTCTGGGTAGATGATTTACTTACATGGGTCAAAATTTAATGTTTCAAATGTTATATAAAACAAAAACTCTCCCTCATGCCTTGGTACTCAGTCACCTATGTTTCCTCCTCAAAAGTGAACAATTTTGTCAGTTCTTTGTCACTCCATTAAGCAATATCAGGAAGTATATATATGCATGTGTATTTCACAAACAGAGTATTGCAAACTTTTAAGATAATAATATGCATCATTTTACAACATATTACATCATTAATATATGGAATATCATTAAATATTAATATAAAAGAGCTTCCAAATTCTTTTAAAAGATGTAAGATATTCTAAATATTGATGTACTGAATTAGTCCCATAACAATGAACATTAGGTGCTTTCCAATCTGTTGCTATTACAAAAAGCGTTGTAATTTAAACCTCATAGAAAGGCAAGTTCATGTCTCCACATATCTGCAGAGCAGAACATTTGGCTACACGCAACTCTTGTCATCAAGCAGTGACCCTTCCCTGCTTCAGAGCCCAACCTGAGGTTCTTTCTAGGCCTGGGCAGGGAGACAAGCTTGAAACTGTGCATATTTATAGAGCATAGCCGCCGGCCTTGTCCATCCCAAGTGGGCAAGCGGTGACCTAAGAGACCTCATCCAGACCTAAGGCTAAAGCCCAGCAAGTGGCCCCGTCCAACTGTGCATTCCAAACAGCATACCACTCACCTAGAAAAGAGAGCCTGCAAATCTACTCAATCAGAGATAATTATAGGGCCTAGCCAGAAGTTCTACCTGAACACAAAGCCCAGCCAGTGCTCTCACTAGAGTGCAGAGTACAGCCAGCAGCTCCAGCTGACCTTGGAGCTCAGGCAGCAACTCAGCCCAACTAAAAACCCAAGAGCAAGATCTGCCTGCATAGGTCACTACTAGCTGACCCATTCAGAAATGCAGGCCAGACTAAATATTGAAGCTCTGTCCCCAACACAGAACACCAGCAAAAAACAGACAAGGTAGGTGATTCCTCAAATGTGCAGACACTGACACAAAGACACAGAATTACACACATACACACACAAAAAAAACCCAGAGAAATATGACATGACCAAAGAAATTAATAATGCTCCAATAATGGACCCTAAAAATGAAGATCTATAAAATTTCCAACAGCAGTATCACTAATTTAGGAAACAGACCCTAGATGACTGACAAAATTTTCAGAAAAAAATCCTCTTCAAGAAGCTCGGGAAAGTATAAAAAAACATGAATATAATATTAAATAAAATTTAAAATGCAATACACAAACAAAATAAAAAGTTTGGCAAAGAAGTAAACAACAATAACGATAGAAATTTTAGAGATAAAGAATACAATAAATGAGCTGAAAAATTCAATAAAACTCTTCAATGGCAGACTCATTGAAGGAATGAATGAGGTTGAACATGGCACATTTGAAATTACAAGCAGAAAAAGGAATTACAAACAGAAGAAGGAATCAGTGAGGTTGAAGATGGTACATTTGAAATTACTCAGGGAAAAAAGAAAAAAGAATAAAATGAAAGAAAGCCTATGGAAATTATAAGACACCATCAAGATAACTAAATTTACACAATAAAAGTGGCAGTGGGAGGATCACTTGAGGCCAGGAGTTCAAGACCAGCCTGGCCACATAGCAAGACTTCCATCTCTACAAAAATAAAATTAGCCAGGCATGGTGGTACACATCTGTAGTCCTAGATATTCCAGAAGCTAGGCTTGAGCCCAGGAGTTTGAGGTTATGATAGGCTATGATCACATCACTGCACTCCAGTCTGGATAACAGAGAGAGATCTGGCCTCAAATAAATAAACGAGTAAAAATAGAAGTGGCAGAAAGTTCAGAAAGAGAGAAAGTGTCAGAAAGTATTTTTTTTAATTGTTGAAAACTTCCCAAATCTAGGGAAAGATGTCAACATCCAGGTACAGGGTGCTCAGAGGTCTCCAACAAAATTCAACTCAAAGAGGTGTTCAACAAGACATATCATAATCAAATTATCAAAGATTAAATTTAGAAAGAACTCTGAAAGCAGAAAGAGATAAGGAAAGATCACATCTTAGTGAGTCTCAACGTGGCTAGCAGATGTTTCTGCAGAAACCCTGCAGATAAGGACAGAGTGGGATGATATACTCAAATGCTGAAGGAAAACAGTGCCAACCAAGAATACATTATGCAGAAGTCCTTCTGAAATAAGGGAGAAATAAAAACTTTAACAGACAAATAAAATTTAAGGGTGTTCATCATTACTAGTCCTGACTAGTAATGATGTATAAGTAATACATGGGCATATTCAGAATACTACTGTAATGGTGGTGTATAAAGGAATTTTATCTCTACTATGAGGGTTAAAACATAAAATTATTAAAAACAACCATATTTGCAATAAATTATTAAGGGATACAAATTACAGAAAGATGTAAAATTTTATATCAATATTATAAGAGGTGGAGGGATAAAAGTGTAGAATTTTTGTATGTGACTAGAGTTAAGTTGCTATCTGTTTAAAATAGCCTATTATAAGTACAAGATGTTTTGTGTAAGCCTCATGGTAACTACAATAGCAAAAACCTATAGTAGTTGCACAAAACATAAAAACAAATAATTCACAGCATACCACTATAGGAAACCAGCAAACCACACACACACACAAATACCAAGGAATGAAAAAGAAACAAGACAATAAGAAAGCAAGTTACAACAAAGCAGTAGAAAGTCCATACCCACCAAATAATTACCTTAAGTATAAATGAATTAAATTATCCAATCAAAAAAAAGTAACTGAGTTGATTTAAAAAGGAAAATAAACACATGTAGCCTACAAGAGGCTCACATTTTTAATAAAAACACACAAAGACTGAAAGCAAAGGATGGAAAAAGACATTCCATGCAAATGGAAGCCAAAAGAGAGCAGTGGTAGCTATACTGATATCAGACCTAATAGACTAAGTCAAAAACTGAAAAAAAAAAAAAAAAAAAAAAAGACAAGGTCATATATAATAGATAACAATAGAAAGTTCAATTCATGAAGAGGACAAAACAAGTATAAATACATATGTTTCCAACATTAGAATATCTAAATATAAGAAGCAACTATTAAATGATCTGAAGGCAGGCTGGGTGTGGTGGCTCATGTCTATAATCCCAACACTTTGGGAGGCCAAGGCAGGAGGATCTCTTGAGCCCAGGAGTTTGAAATTAGCCTAAACAACATAGTGAGACCTCATCTCTACAAAAAATAAACCAAATTAGCCAGGGATGGCAGTGCACACCTGCAGGCACAGCTACTCAAGAGGTGGGAAGCTCATTTGAGCCCAGGAGGTGGAGGCTGAAGTGAGCCAAGATCACACCACTGCACTCCAGCCTGGGTGACAAAACAAGACTCTATCTCAAAGAAATAGAAAATCTGAAGAGAAAGATAGACTGCAATATAATAATAGTAGGAAACTTCAACACTCCACTTTGAACAATGGACAGATCATCTAGACAGAAAATCAGTAAGATAACATTGGCTTTGAATGACAAGTTGGGCTAAATGGAACTAATAGATATATACAGAACATTTCATCCAACAGCAAGAAAACACACATTCTTCTCAAGTGCACACAGAACATTAGCCAAGATGGATCCATATGTTAGAACACTGATATGGTTTAGGTCTGTATCCCTGCCCAAATCTCATGTCAAATTGTATAATCCCCAGTGTTGGAGGTGGGGCCAGATGGGAGGTAATTAGATCACAGGGGTGAATTTCCCTCTGCTGCTGTTCTTGTGATAGTGAGTTATCATGAGATATGGTTGTTTAAAAGTGTTTAGTGCCTCTGCCTTTCTTCCTCCTGCTCTAGCCATGTAAGATGTGCCTGTTTCCCCTTCACCTTCTGCCATGATTGTAAGTTTCCTGCCATGCTTCCCATATAGCCTGTGGAACTGTGAGACAATTAAACCTCTTTTCTTTATAAATTATCCAGTCTCAGGTATTTCTTTATAGCAGTGTGAGAACTAACTTATACAGCCACAAAATGAGGCTTAACAAATTCAAGAGGATTATAACCATCACAAATATGTTTTATGATTATAATAGTATAATACTAGAAATCAGTAACAGGAAAAATCTTCAAAAATGCACACATGTGGAAATTAAACAGCATATTTATGAACAATCAGTAGATCAAAGAAGCAATAAAAAAAATTGAAAACTGTTCTGAGACAAAATTGAAGCACAACATACCAAAACTCATGGGATGCGGCAAAAGCAGTTCTAAGAAGAAAATTTATAGCAATAAACACCTATATCAGAAAGGAAGAAAGAGCTCAAATACACAATCTAGTATTATACCTAACAAACTAGAAAGGGAACAAACTAAGCCCAAAGTTAGCAGAAAAAAGGAAATAACAAACAGCAGAGTGAAAACAAATAAAATAGGAACTAGAAAAACAATAGATAAAATCAACAAAACTGGCCAGAGATGGTAGCTCACACCTGTAACCCCAGCACTTTGGGAGGCTGAGGCAGGCAGATTGCCTAAGTGTAGGAGTCTGAGACCAACCTGGGCAACATGGTAAAACCTCATCTCTACAAAAAAAAAAAAAAAATAGAAAAGTGAGCCAGCCATGGCCAGGTGTGCCTACAGCCCCAGCTACTTGGGAGGGTGAGGCAGGAGCATCACTTGGGCCCAGGAGGTCGAGGCTGCAGTGAGCTGAGATCGTACCATTGCGCTCCACCCTGAGTGACAGAGCATGACCCTGTCTCTAAAAGTAAGATAAAATATAATAAACAAAACAGTTGGATATTTTGAAAATATAAACAAAAGAGAAAAAAAATTAGCCAGACTAGGGAATAAAAGAGACTATTCAAATAAAATCAGAAATGAAAGAGGAAACACAACAAATAGTGCAGAATACAGAGGGATCATAAAAAACTACTAAGAGCAATTATATTCTAACAAATAGGATAACAGAAAAAAAAATGGATAAAATCTAGACATACATAACCTATTAAGACTGCATCACAAATAGATACAAAATCTTAGTATACCAAGAATGAGTAAGAAGTTTGAGTTGGTAATAGAAAGTCTCTCATCAAAAAGACCCTGGGACCAGATGGCTTCACAGCTGAATTCTAGCAAACATATAAGAAAACTAATAATGGAGAAACAATCCAAGATGGCTGATCGCTAACATCTCAGGATTGCAGCTCCCAGCGAAAGCGCAGAGAACGAGAGGACGCCACACTTTCAGACAAACTTTTGTTGCTCACGGAGCAGAAGATTCCCAGTGGAGGAGTCACACGGGTTGCCAGCGCGACTCCTGTGGCTGGTGCAGCAGTTTTGCTGGCACCTCAGCGCGGCAGCTCTTGGTGCAGAGTAAACGGGACTGGTTCCCCTTCTAACCGAGGTTTGCAGCTCCAGGAAGGCAGAGTCGCCTATTACCAACTCAAGAAAAAAGCCAGACTGGAGATTCCCAGGCAGAAAAGCACCATCAGTCTTAACGCCACTGTTTTGGCCGGCACAGTGGGTTGCTCATATTTTGGCCCTGGGAATTAACAACTTGGACGTCCACTCAGAGACCTAATTTGAAAGTTGGTAATTACAAAGACGACAGGTGGATAAATTTACAATGATGGGAAGAAACCAGCGTAAAAAGGCTGAGAATACTCAAAATCAGAATGCCTCTCCCTCTAAAGAAGATCACAGTTCCTCATCAAAAAGGGAACAAGGCTTGATAGAGAACGAGCGCATCCCATTAACAGAATCAGGCTTCAGAAGATGGATAAGAAACTTCTGTGAGTTAAAAGAACATGTTGTAGCCCAATGTAAAGAAACTAAGAACTTTGAAAAAAGGTTTGATGAAATCCTAATGAGAATAGACAACTTAGAGAGGAATATAAGTGAATTAATGAAACTGAAGAATACAATACGGGAACTCCGAGAAGTATGCACAGGTTTACACACTCGAATTGTTCAAGCAGAAGAAAGGATATCAGATGTCGAACTCCAACTTAATGAAATAAAATGAGAAGACAAGATTAGAGAAAAAAGGATAAAAAGGAATGAGCAAAGTCTCCAAGAAATGTGGGACTATGTGAAAAGACCAAATTTACATTTGATAGGTGTACCTGAATGCGACGGAGAGAATGAATCCAAGCTGGAAAATATTCTTCAGGATATTATTCAGGAAAATTTTCCTAAACTAGCAAAGCAGGACAATATTCAACCCCAGGTAATACAGAGAACACCACAAAGATATTCCTCAAGAAAAGCAACCCCAAGGCACATAAACATTAGATTCATCAGGGTTGAAACGAAGGAGAAAATACTAAGGGCAGCCAGAGAGAAAGGTCAGGTTACCCACAAAGGGAAGCCTGTCAGTCTTACAGCAGATCTCTCAGCAGAAACTCTACAAGCCAGAAGAGAGTGGGGGCCAATATTCAACATCCTTAAAGAACAGAACTTTCAGCCCAGAATTTCATATCCAGCCAAACTAAGCTTCACAACTGAAGGAAAAATAAAATCTTTTATGAACAAGCAAGTACTCAGAGATTTTATTACCACCAGGCCTGCTTTACAAGAGCTTCTGAAAGAAGCATTACACATAGAAAGAAACAACCAGTATTAGCCTTTCTAAAAATATACCAAAAAGTAAAGAGCATCAACATAAAGAAGAATTTACATCAATAAATGGATAAAACAGCCAGTTAACATCAAATGGCAGTAATCCTAAATTTAAATCGACTAAATCCCCCAATCAAAAGATACAGCCAAAACCCAACGGTATGCTACATCCAGACCCATTTCACATGCAAGGATACACAAAGACTCAAAACAAGGGGATGGAGAAAGATTTACCAACCTAATGGAGAGCAAAAATAAATAAATAAAAAGCAGGAGTTGCAATTCTCATATCTGATAAAATAGATTTTAAAGCAACAAAGATATAGTGGTAAAAGGATCAATGCAACAACAAGAGCTAACGATCCTAACACCCAGATACATAGAGACTTAGACTCAATGAGAGAAAATTAATAAGGATATCAAGGACTTGAACTCAGATCCGGAACAAGTAAACTCAATAAATATTTATAAACCTCTCCACTTTACATACCCAAAATATACATTCTTGTCAATACCACATCACACCTACTCATCGGTTTAAATGAAATATTGATTGGCCATTATTAATACCCATTTTTTTTAGAATAAAGCAACATTTCCATTCTCTCTCCCTCTTTTTCTTCCTCTTTCTTCCTCTCCTTCACTCCTTTTTTTTCTTTCCTTCTCTCAAAAAAAAAGAAATCAACTTGTAGACCTCTAGATCCAGGTCGGCAATGTCTCTCTCATTGCCTGATTTCCTTCCTTCCCTTCTCTCCCTCCCTTCCTCCCTTCCTCCCTCCCTTCCTTCCTCCCTCCCTCCCTTCCTCCTTTCCTCCCTTCCTGCCTTCCTCCCTTCCTCCCTTCCTAAAAAAAAAAAAGAAAACTAATACTGTATCGGTCCATTTGTGTTGCTATTAAGAAATACCTAAGACTGGGTAATTTATGAAGACAAGTGGTTTATTTGGCTCATAATTCTGCGGGCTGTACACAAAGCACAGTGCTAGAATCTGCTTCTGGTGGGAACCTCAGGAAGCTTACAATCATGGTAGAAGGTGAAGGGGAGCCAGCATGTCATATGGTGAGAGGGGGAGCAAGCAAGATACCAGGCTCTTTTAAACAATATGCTCTTGTGTAGACTCACACAGCAAGAACTCACTCATCACGAAGGGAATGACACAAAGCCTTTCTATTAATGAGAGATCTGCCCTCGTGAACAACATTTCTATTGGGCACCACCTCCAACACTGGGGATCACATTTTAAGGTGACATCTGGAGGAGACAAACATCCAAGCTACATCAAACACCAATTCTTTTAAAACTCTTAAAAAAAAATTGAACTGGAGGGAACACTTCCAAACCTATTTTACAAGCCAGCATTACCCTCATACTAAAGCCAAACAAGGATAGTAATTATAAGCCAATATTCCTGATAAACATAGGTATAAAAATCCTCAACAAAATACTACAAACTTAATTAAACAGCACACTAAAAAGAACATTTGCCATAAGCAAGTGTGATTTATCCCAGGGATGCAAGCTTCAACATATACAAATCAATAAGCATAATACACCACATTAGCAAAATGAAGGACAAAAACCATATGCTCAATGGACACAGAAAGCATTTGATAAAACTCAATATCCTTCATGATAAAAACTCTCAACAGGTATGGATGGAATATACCATAACACAATAAAGGCCATATATGACAGTCCCACAGCTAACATTATACTCAAGGGTGGAAAGTTGAAAGCTTTTCCTCTAACATCAGGAATAAGACAGTAATGCCCACTCTCACCATTTTTTTTTTTTAACATAGCACTGGAAATCCTTACCAGAGCAATTAGCCAAGAGACAGAAAGAAAAAGGATCCTAATATGAAAGGGGAAAATAAATTGTCTGTTTGTTGATGATATAATTTTATATATAAAAAACTCTATAAATACTCCACCAAAAAATTGTTAGAACTGATAAGCAGAATCAGTAAAGTTGCAGGATACAAAATTCACACACAATAATGAGTAGCATTCGTGTACCCTAACAGTGAACTATCTGAAAAAGAAATTAAGAAAACAATTCCATTTATAGTAGCAACAACAAAAACAACAACAAAAAAGGGGTAAATTTTTAAAAATTGGTTAAATGAGGTAAAAGATCTGTATATACTGAAAACTGTAAAACACTAATAAAATCAATTGAAAATGACACAAATAAATGGAAAGTTGTCCCATGAAAGAATTAATATTGTTAAAATGCCCATAGTACCCAAAGCAATTTAGAAATTCAGTGCAGTCTCTATCAAAATTCCAGTGTCATTTTCACATAAATAGAAAAAATAATCCTTAAATTTGTATGGAACCTTTAAAACAAACCCAGATAGCAAAGGACTCTTGAGCAAAAAGAGCAAAGCTGGAGGTATCACACTTCTTGACATCAAAATATACTGGAAAGGTACAGTAATCAAAAGAGCATAATATTGGCATAAAAACAGACATATTGACCAACACAGCAGGATTCAGAGCTCAGAAATAAACCCACACATTTACAGACAATTGCTTTAAAAAAAAATTAAGAACAGGGTCTTACTACATTGCCTCAAACTCCTGGACTAAGAGATCCTATCACCTCAGCCGCCCAAGTAGCCGAGACTACTGTCAGGAGCCACAACGTGTGGCTAACGATCCATTTTTGCTTCAGGTGCCTAGAACAAAGGAGAAAAGATAAGCTCGTCAACAGATGATGTTGGAACATTGGATATTCACAAGCAGAAGAATAAAATTGGATTATTATCTTAGACCATATACAAAAATCAATGCAAAATATATTAAAGACTTAAATATAGGACCTGAAACTATAAAACTCCTAAAGAAAACATAAAAAAAAACCTCCACAACATCGGTCTGGGCAACTATTTTTTGGATATGACCCCAAAAGTACAGGCAACACAAGTAAAAATAGACAAATGAGATTGCATTAAACTAAATAGCTTTTGAACAGCAAAGAAAACAGTTAACAGAGTGAAGAGACAACTCACAGAGTGGGAGGAAATACTTGCAAACCACACATCTGGTAAGGGGTTAATATCCAGCTATATAAGAAACTCACACAACTCAAATCAGGAAAGCAAATCACATGATTTTTAAATGGGCAAAGAACCTGATTAGATATTTCTCAAAAGAAGACATACAAATGGCCAACAGATCTGTGTAAAATAAATGCTCAATATCACTAATTATTAGAGAAATGCAAATTAAAACCACAAGGAGACAGTACCTCACACTGTTAGAATGGCTATTTTCAGAAAGATGAAATAAAGGTCGAGTGTGGTGTAATCATAAAACATATTTGTGATGGTTATAATCCTCTTGAATTTGTAAACCTCATTTTGTGGCTGTATAGGTCAGTTCTCACACTGCTATACAGAAATACCTGAGACTGGGTAATTTATAAAGAAAAGAGGTTTAATTGTCTCACAGTTCCACAGGCTGTATGGGAAGCATGGCAGGAAACTTACAATCATGGCAGAAGGTGAAGGGGAAACAGGCACATCTTACATGGCTAGAGCAGGGGGAAGGAATAATGTACTTATACCACTATTTCTTGATTCAACAGCTCTAATCAGTATCTAGGGTAAAATTAAGTAAGCAGGAAGCCATTGACCTGAGACTGTCTTCATGCTTTGAATTCCTATGAGACAAAGTGCAACCTAACTTAGCATGGAAACAAACTGAAACTTAGGAGTTTCATTTTTATAACAGATAGCCAGGTCTCAGCCAATCACAAACAGCCAAGGTTCAACAAAGGGCAAGCAGCCAACCGACTGGCTCATGTCTAAATCAAGCAAAACACTTAGCTGCAACAAGTCAAACTATTTCTGTACGTTACTTTCCTGCTGAGTTTATAAATACTCATTGTCCACAGTTGCAGAGCTCTCTGAACCTCTTCTGGTTCTGAGCACTGCTGGATTCATGAATCATTCTTTACTCAAATAAACTGTTAAATTTAAATTGTCTAAGGTTTTTTTTTTCTTTTTAACACTAGATAACCCTCTCAGCAATAGGAAAATGATGGCCCATAGAAGTGAATATATTTTTCTTTTTGTTGTCTCCACTCCATATTATCCACAACAGGGCTCAAGCTAATAATAAGAACAACAAAAACAGTAATTGTGTGTAAGAACTCAGATCAATGTTTTACTATTCTGTGATTCTTAAAGTAAATATTTATGAGTCCATACTCATATAAATAACTGACTGAATAAATAGAAAGAACAATTCTCCTATCAGAAAAAATCCAATTAATAAATGTAAAAAAATAAGGAAATAGAGAATCACCATTAGAACACCACAGTAACAACAGCTGCAGGCAAGATCCACTGATGAATAATGAAACTGATGGGTGACAGTCTAGGGAGCAAACTGGATATGTGCATAGCCTCAAAGTATCTCCCCTAAATATTTATTAGTTACCATGGTGCTGTTAACATATATTCACACCTTCTTTAATATTCTTTCCTCCAGGGAATAGATTTAATCTACTCAACCCTCACTCCCAGTGTGGGCTGCACTAAGTGACTCCCTTCCAAAAACTAGGGTTTAGATAGGGGAAAATGGTGGCTTTACAGTAGAGAAACTTGCCAGTTGCTCCACCTTAACCAGGTGACCAAGGTAACGTCACCAGTGATAAGTCATGTTGATATCCTGTATCTCATGTCATGATTCAAGGAGAAGAGCACCTTAGCTCTGTGGCATACTTCCCAAAAGTCCACAACCCTAGTCTTATTCTGAGGAAACATCAGACAAACCCAAATGAAGGGACATGCTACAAAATAGCTGATCAATACTCTTCACAAATGTAAAGGTCATGAAACACTAGAAAAGGCCAAGAATCTTTCATAGAGATGAGACGAATAAAGAGGCCGGATAACAAAATTATGTGTGGTATGCTGGACTGGATCCTGGAACAGAAAAAGAACATTAGTCAAAAAAATGGTGAAATCTGAGTAAAATCTGTGGTTCAGTTAATAGTAATGTACCAATGTTAATGTGTCAGCGTTTATTGTTATACCATACTTATATAAGATTCTCACATTAGGTGAAGCTGGATGAGGGGTATTCAGAAACCTTGTACTATCATTACAAGTCTTGGCTTTTGTAAATCTAAAATATTTCCAAATATAAAAAGTTTTTTAAAATAAGTGATCTACCTTTGAAATGATACCTTTAATTATTATGCTGAATTAGCTCTTGGACACTTTAAAATTCTGATTATTGGAGACAAACAAAAATGTAGCTGGGTGTGGTGGCTCATGCCTGTAATCTAAGCACTTTGGGAGGCCAAAGTGGGAGGATTACTCGAGCCCAGGAATGCAAGACCAGCCTGGGAAGCATGGTGAAACCCTGTCTCTACAAAAAAACACAAAAATTAGCTGGGTGTGGTGGCATGAACCTACCTGCTACTCACGAAGCTGAGGTGGGAGAACTGCTTAAGCTTGGGGAGCAGAGGTTGCAGTAAACCAAAATCGCACCACTGCACTTCAGTCTCGGGGACAGAGTAAGAGCCTGTCTCAAAAACAAAACAAAACAAAAAACAAGAAAAAAGAAGAGCATGGTAGCTCACATCTGTAATCCCAGCACTTTGGAAGGCCAAGGTGGTCGGATCACCTAAGATCAGTAGTTCGAGACTAGCCTGGCCAACTACTGAAGGCACAAAAATAATTAGCCAGGCGTGGTGGTGGGGACCTGTATATTAGCTCGTCCCATGCTCAGGAATGACCAAGGCAGTTTGGAGGTTAAACGCACGATGGAGTTGGTTAGAAAAAATTACCCCTCGTAATTTTCTCACTATTAAAACTTAAGCAAAAGCTGTTGCAGCGTCCCTGGGCCACACCTGCGCGCTCCCCAAGGGGTCCCCAAACACCCGCAGGATCCCCAACCACCCCGCCCCCAGGCTAAGGGCAGTCCTGGCCAAGGGCTGCAGGCTGGCCCCCGCCCTGCGCGCCAGGGGGCCTCTGCCGAGCAGCGGCTTTCTCTCCGAGGCTGCGCACTAAGGTGGTGGGCGGTCCGGGGCAGGCCGGGAACCCGGGTGTCTCTGCCGAGCTCCGGGAAAAGGAGTTCTTGCAGCTGCTCTTCCGGAGCCTACGACATGGGGCCCGTGCCGCGCACCCTGGAGCTCTTCTACGATGTGCTGTCCCCCTACTCCTGGCTGGGCTTCGAGGTGACGCTGGGGGAGCCGCCTCGGGCGGGGGCCTGGGGAGTAAGGGCGGAGGGAAGGGCGAGCGCAGGGAACAGGGGCAGAGGTCTCGTGAAACTCCTGGCGCTGCCCACGGGGTTAGGGCAAACAGGGAGAACTCCAGGGCTGAAAGTCAGTTTGTTGTTTGAAACGGGATAGAGTTGGTGGCTCCAAGCCGAGCCTTTATATCCCGACTACAGTTTCCCACAGTGGTGGAAAGAGGGGTGGCTCCAAACGTTCAGGGAGAAATCCAGGGCACGGCCACCTCTTAGCCCAACGATGGCAGTTTTGGGGAAAACTGGCCACAGGAGCAAAAATCCTGGAATAGATTTCTAGTAGTGGGGGGAGTTTTGCCATTTCAAACCAAACAATGTAGGGTGTCCGAATAACCCCTGCTCTGCACTTAGCGACCCCCTTCCCTTTCCTTCGGTCTTTCACTTTTCCATCTGCACACTGACTCTCCTTCTTGACCTCTGCCCACAGGTCCTGTGCCGGTATCGAAACATCTGGAACATCAACCTGCAGTTGCGGCCCAGCTTCATAGGAGGGATCATGAAAGACAGTGGTAGAAAGGGAGGGTAGGGGCAAGGGTGATTTCGGTGGCCCAGGAGAGCCGACCATAGCGGGTCCTTATACTGGCACTGGCAGCTAGAAAGCTGCCCTCTGCAGTGGTGGCTCACACCTGTAATCCCAGCCCTTTGGGAGGCCAAGATGGGTGGATGACGAGGTCACAAGTTCAAGACCAGTCTGGCCAAGATGGTGAAACCCATCTCTAGTAAAAATACAAAAATTAGCCGCTACAGTGGCAGGCGCCTGTAATCCCAGCTACTAGGGAGGCTGAGGCAGAATTGCTTGAACCCGGGTGGCGGAGGTTGCAGTGAGCTGAGATCACGCCACTGCACTCCAGCCTCTGTCGAAAAATGAAAGGCAAGGGAAGGCAAGGGAGGGCAGGGCAGGACAGGGCAGGGCAGGGCAAGGTGGAGAGGGGAGGGGAGCAGAGGGGGAAAGAAAAGAAAGAAAGAAAGCTGCCCTCTGCCCAAAACCCAGGCTGAGGTCCCCAAACCTGGGACCCTTAGGTCTTCTCTCATGTCGAGTGCCCAACCTTCCCCTGCCAGGAAACAAGGCTCCAGCTCTGATTCCCCGCAAAGGACAATACATGGCAAACGACATAAAGCTCCTGAGACAGCATGTCCAGGTTCCCATCCAGTTCCCTAAGGACTTCTTCTTTGTGGTTCTTGAAAAAGGTAAAGAGAGTGGGATGCAGACAGGATATCCAGTGAAGAGCAGAGAAGTCAGAGATTGAGGGGCTAGGATGGAGGGGCTGGGGGAGATTAAAGTGAGTGAAGCCTGCCTTGGGAAACATCAGGATCAGCATTGAGGATGCTGAAGGTTGCCAGGCACGAAGGGGAGGAAGAGCAGGAAAATAGGTCATGGGAATCTTGGGTGAGAGGCTGAGGGCAGAGGAGTTCTGGGGGATGTCAGAAACAAGGAAGAGCTAGTTCTCCACCAGGAACGCAGCAAGAGGAGCCCTGTTTCTGAGTGCCTTTGCCCCACAGGAAGTTTGTCTGCCATGCGTTTCCTCACCGCGGTGAACCTGGAGCATCCAGAGATGCTGGAGAACGTGTCCCGGGAACTGTGGATGCGCATCTGGTCACGGGTGAGTGCAGGGCTCTGGAAATCCTCTGGGAGGGTCTTGGATGACTTTCTGACCTTCCCCAGCCACATTTTCAAGGTCACGATCCTGCCCTCCCCTGGAGGATCTACTGTCCCCCAGTCACACCCCTCTCCCCACACCACCTTCCTGCTGAGTGTTCTCTTTCCAGGATGAAGACATCACCCAGCCCCAGAGCATCCTGGCCGTGAGTGTCCTGGCTCCACCCCAACCTCACTCATAGGGAATCTGAGAACAGTTGGCATTTGGGGGTAAAGAAGACAACAGGTCTCTTATTGCATGGAAAAGGTTATAATTACTGGGTAATAAAGGATGTCTGTAATTCAGGGGACAAATTACTAAACTGTTGGAACTATGGATTCTCAAAAAGATATCTCAAGGTTGAAAAGGGAAGTGCAAAAGGGACAGTGTGTGGATAGAATTTATTTGCTGAAAGATGCCAGTGAGAGAAAGATGCTCAGTGTTGGAACCCCTGGAAGGGGAGGGATAGAGTGTTCCCAAGTCTCCACAGACTCCAACACAGACCTCACCAACACATCCAGAGTGGAAAGCAGGAGACATTTTCAAAGAGGCTTTAAAAAGACAAAATGAGGCTGGGTGCAGTGGCTCAAACCTGTAATCCCAGCACTTTGGGAGGCCAAGGCGGGTGGATCACGAGGTCAAGAGATCGAGACCATCCTGGTCAACATGGTGAAACCCCGTCTCTACTAAAAATACAAAAAATTAGCTGGGCATGGTGGCGCGTGCCTGTAATCCCAGTTACTCAGGAGGCTGAAGCAAGAGAATTGCCTGAACCCAGGAGGCGGAGGTTGCGGTGTGCCAAGATCGCGCCATTGCACTCCAGCCTGGGTAACGAGCGAAACTCTGTCTAAAAAAAAAAGACAAAATGAGATAACTGACTAATGCCAGGTTTATATAGAATCTTGAGTGAGAACAAATGGAAATAGTTCAAAAGATTGACCAGTGAGCCATAGATGGGGGTGGGTGTATAAAAGGAAGTTTGTCTTCAGGATTAAATTAGGAAATTCAAAACAGTATTTTTTCCTCCAGTTTACAGAAAAATTGTTGAGACCTATTCAAATTTAATACATAAAGTGGTAAATCACACGAAGTTAAATGTATAAAGAATGGCAAATATATCTTCTACAGTCTATATTCCTGCAAAGTCAATGAGTAATTTTTAGCTTGCTTCTTTACTTCATATTTAATAATCATTTTCCATGTAATATATTTTTTGAGACAGGGTCTGGCTCTGTAACCCAGGCTGGAGTTCAGTGGTGTGACTGTGAGTCACTGCAACCTCTGCCTCCTGGGCTCGAGTGATCTTCCATCCTCAGCCTCCTGAGCAGCTGGGACTACAGGCAAACACTACCATGCCCGGCTAATTTTTTGTAGAGAAGGGGTTTCACCATGTTGCTCAGGCTGGTCTTGAACCCCTGAGCTCAAGAAATCTGCCTTCTGCTACCTCCCAAAGTGCTGTGATTACAGGAATGAGTCACTGTGCAGTCTCCATGCAATTTTTAACTCTTTGAAAGTATAGTTCTTTGTTTCCATAGAGATTCCATTGAGTGGACTGATTTTTGTCTTACTTAACCATTTTTCTGTTGTTAAACATTTTGTGTGGGACATAATTCTCTAATTCAACCATGGCTACATGAGTTCATGGGTCCCACATCAGATCTAGGAGGTCAAGTTGCAGTGGTTCTCAATCTTGGCTGTGCATTAAAATCACCTGGAGCAGCTTGAAGCCAACCCTTTCCCCTGGAATTGTGATGTCATTGTTTTTGCTTTTTTCGTGTGTGTGTTTTTGTTTTTGTTTTTTGAGACAGTATCTTGCTTTGTCACCCAGGCGGGGGTGCAGTGGCATGATTATGGCTCACTGCAGACACAACCTCTTGGGCTTCAGTGATTTCCCATCTCAGCCTAATAAGTAGTTGGGACTTCAAGCATGTGCCACCATGCCTAATTTTTTTAAAAATTTTTTGTAGAGATGGGGGTTTCACTATGTTGCCCAGGCTGGTCTCGAACTCCCGGGCTCAAGCAGTCTTCTGCCTCAGTCTCCCAAAGTGCTGGAATTACAGGCATGAGCCACAGTGCTTGGCTCTAGTTTTCAGGGATAACCTCGTGGAGATTTTTTAAAGTTCCCCAAGAGTTTCAAATGGGCAGTCAAAGTTAGGAACCACTGATCCCAAACTATACCAACAAACCCCAAACTAAAGCCTTTGTCTTGATCTTAAAGCCAGGCAGGTGGCTGCAGCCATGTGCCTTGTTAAAAAGTCCTCAGGAAATTCCACTGGAATTAGAGCCTAGCTCTTGATTCAAAAAAGCATGAGATATTCAGAAATTCTGGGAAGTAGGAAGGAAAGCGCCCTGGACTTGAATTCTAGAGACCTGGATTCTAGCGTTGGCTCTGCCACCAACATGCTCTGTAACTCTGAGCAAGTAATGTATCACTTCTAGATTTAGAATCTTTGTGAAATAAAGAGGTTTATCTAGCTGGTCTCTAAGATGTCCCCTGGTGTTAATTTCTGTAATTGACTCTGTGCCATCTACTTTTTCCACCCATCTCAAGATTTGGGAGAAAGGAAAAAGTTCCTCTTGGCAAGGACAGATCTCCACTTGGGGGTGAGGGTAAGGGCATTTCCAGGAAAATTTGGGGGCAGAAAATAAAAAGACTAGAGTTTTTCTCTGAGACAAGATCCCCATTCAATACCATGCAGCTACAGTTGTATTCCCTACTACATTCCCTTAGGCTGCTGAGAAGGCTGGTATGTCTGCGGAACAAGCCCAGGGGCTTCTGGAAAAGAGCTCAACATCAAAGGTGAAGAACCAGCTCAGGGAGACCACTGAGGCAGCCTGCAGATACGGGGTGAGCCACTCTCTTTGTGTGTTCCCAGCCCCCATCCTGAAGATGGAGACTGAGAATGTCTAGATGTGAGTCCCCATGCTCCTGTCCAAAAGCCCCCTTTCCAAGTGTTCTCCTCGGTGCTCTTAAACAACCCTCATATTCTCCCTTCCTTTCCCTGAGCCCAAGAAAAGAAGGGAAGAAGATGGATATTAAGAGAAAAGACGGCATCTTAGAAATAGGAAGGCACCTGGGGCCACAGAGCCTCTTACACCTCTTGGCTTCTGTGAACTCAGAAAAATACTCGCTCGAAGCCTTCAACCCCAGCCTAATACTGACTCCTTTGCCTTCCTCCCTGCACTGTAACTGCTTTCTCCAGGCCTTTGGGCTTCCCATCACTGTGGCCCATGTGGATGGCCAAACTCACATGATATTTGGCTCTGACCGGATGGAGCTGCTGGCGTACCTGCTGGGTAAGTTAAAGATTCAACACTGAGCTGCCTTTGACCCCAGCTCCACCCCTACTTTATCAGTTGACCAGAAGGAGGAGCTCAGAGCAAAAAATATTCTTGGCACTTCCAGTAACAAAGCCTTATGCAGTCAGTGCTATTCTAGGTTGAATGGGGAGGGGCTGTCTTCACCCCCATAGGAGAGAAGGAAGCCTTCTATACCTCGAAGCCACGCAAGGCTCTTTTTAGAAAACCCCTGGGACCTTGTAGGGCCAACTCCTGCTACCAACACACCTAAGAACAGTGTGCAGAGTCTGTGATTTTCATCATCCAGGAGAGAAGTGGATGGGCCCTGTGCCTCCAGCTGTGAATGCCAGACTTTAAGATTGCCTGGAGGAAGCAAACTCTTGGTATAAAAGAGCAGGCCATCTGCTTAACCCCCGGCTCCACTATAAGGCACTGGGACTTGCATTTCTCTATCTGATACAGGTATTTTCTGTGGCCCTGGGGGCTGTCTCTCTTCCCCCTAGCCCCAAGGATGCCAGGAAGGGGTCCACCATTAGCCATGCGGCAACCTGTACTTCTATGACTCACAAGTGCCTTTCAGAGAGCCCCAATTCTGCTTTCCCACAAAATAAATCTAATGCCATCAGGCAAAACCTTTCTCGGTCTCTATCTGTTCTGGTGTTTTTGGTGTTCATTCCTGGCGTCATATCCTGCCCACTCTAGGGGTAGCTAAAGGAGACCTCTTTCTGTACTTCTAGCCAGACCAGCTATCCAGTCCACCTTGGGTAGCTTGTGTGGTGGAAGAAGTGAGAATAGTCCCCTGTTTTCTCACACAGAAACTCCCCAGGTCTCTCTGTCAGCAACAGAAAACCAAGCAAGATGGACTTTGCAACTAACCAGGTTGGGATTTACTGTCTTCTGACCCGCCACAGTGACTGAGATGGGGCTGGGATCAGAAGCCCAGTGGGAGTGAACAGCACAGGGAACCAGTCTGGTTGAGCTTGTGCCCAGATACTTAAACGTGGTCCAGCCACACCCATGGAGCCAGAGCAAGGCAGTAGAGGGAAACTGGCTGGAGTTGCTGGTTTGGAGAAGTTGCACACCCTTTCATAGTTACCTCCCTTAACCTTCAGTGCAGATCTTAAGAAAACTCCAAGGCTTCTCTTCCTGACCTAGTATAACCCCTGTTCCCTACTACATATGTATAACTTTTCCATTCTCCCAGTAATTGGCCCAAAGTCCCTGTCTCTAGCTGTGCACTGTGCAATGATCAGAATTCCGTTTTAATAGTATATTGACTTCTTTGAGAATACTTTGTGTTTGGAAGCTGAAATCTCACTTGGATCCATTGTTGGGAACCAGGTACAGAGCCTTAGATAGTTTCAGGGGCAATGCCACCTTCCCTTCCATCCCTCCCTCTGGCTCTTCGGATAGTCCATTATCCCCTTTTATCTCCCATTACTTTATGTCTTCCTCTCTCACCTTTTCCATGTCTCTAGCATCCTCCAAGATTTAAAATCATCTTTACCCAGCTTATCTGTGAAGCAATGGCAAAAGAACATCTCCAGATTAAGCACTCCTTTTCTTCAAAGGAGTTTGATGGCATGTACAACTAGTATAAAACAAAAATATGGGAAGATGTCCAATCTTAAAAATCATAAGGGCGAATTAAGACAAAACAAAGCTGCCCAGAGCAGGGTGAATGGAGACAGTTTTATGAATAAAAATGCTTGGCTCAGCACTATTTGTTGATATCAAAAATTGTGAACAATGTAAGCATCTATCAGCAGGAGAATACTTTTAATAAATTATGGCACATTCAGAAGATAACATTTTATAGCCATCAAAAATTGTATTTGTGGCTGGGTGTGGTGGCTCACACCTGTAATCCCAGCACTTTGGGAGGCCAAGGTGGGCAGATCACCTGAGGTCAGGAGTTTGAGACCAGCCTGGCCAACATGGTGAAACCCCGTCTCTACTAAAAATACAAAAATTACCCAGGCATGGTGTCACACGCCTGTAATCCCAGCTACTCAGCAGGCGGACACTGGAGAATCACTTGAACCCAGGAGGTGTGCTTGTAATCCCAGCTACTCAGGAGGCGGACACTGGAGAATCACTTGAACCCAGGAGGCGGAGGTTGCACTGGGCCAAGATCATGCCACTGCACTCCAGTCTGGGCGACAGAGCGAGACTCTGTCTCAGAAATCTTATTTGTGAAGAATTGTTAAGAATATTGGAAATTCTTAGGATATAATATTGGAAAAACATAAAACTATATAGTATGATCTCCATATATCTTGATATATAAAACTATAAAACAGGACATTATTAATTCTGAGGTAAAATATGTAAAAATCTTTCCATTTTATTTGTATATCTTAAATTTTTTTATTTTTTAAAATGATCACATTCTGATACATAAAATAATAAAAATGAAAAATAAAAAATTGTGTGGATTGACACTGCAGTACAACTGCATATCTTGCCCGTTGATTTCCAAATGTATTAGCTGCTTAACTTAATCCTGAATCTTCCCAGGCTTAAGTGGGATAATGTTTTATTGTAGATGCTTATTTCCTGGTGCTACCCAGTCATTATTTGAAGACTTTATCATTCTATTTTCTGAATCCAGTGGCTGACTTTAATCTTCTCTGAAGGAACTAGACAATTTCTAGACTAATTCTTACACTCATGATCCAGATTGTAATTTCTGAACTACTTCTTCCAAAAGGAATCAAAACAAGAAAGGGGAAAGCCTCTCAAAACAACTGTATGTTAATAACAGAACACTCTTTTCTTCTAATCCAAGGAGGTTTTCACAGTTTTTCTTAGTTTCTTGCTCACTTCCCTCTGATCAATAATTGTAATGTGATATGAAATTTGCGATTGTGCCAATACTCAGATTCAATACTGAACCACTTTCTTGCATTGTAATTCAAATTCCAAGCTTAACAACTAGCTTTATGTTTCCAAAACAATCTTATTATATATGTATTTTCTTAGGTGAAGTTTCCAGAAGTGATTTTTTTTTACAGAGCCACACACATGGTAATTCAAAAAAAATAATGCAGGCATGTGGTAAAAACAGTAAAAGCAAGATATCAAGTAAAAAGTGAAGAGGCCTCCCTTTCTCATTCCCATTCCTAATTTTTGATATATCCTTTTTATAAGATATAATGTAGAGAGAGTCCATATGCTCTTCACATACTTTTTTCCCCAGTGTAACATCTTGCATAACTATAGGACAATAATACAGTCAGGAAATTGATATTGATACAATCCAGCCACCTTATTCAGATTTTACCAGTTTAACACATGATCATTGTGTCTGTATTGAGTTCTATTATAATTTCCTCACATGTGGGCTGATGACCACCACCACAGTCAAGATACGAAACATTTTCAGCATAAAGATTTCTCATGCTACCCTTTTATAGCCATAGCCATCTCCCTCCCTCCCCATACTTCCCTAACCCTTGGCAATCACTAATCTGTTCTTTATATCTTATCATTTCAATAATGCTATATAAATAGAATCAGATTTTATTGTTTTCATTTGAGATCTATCCAAGGTTTTGAAATATATCAAGAGTTTATTCCTTTTTATTGCTGAATAGTATTAATATTCTATAGTGTTGATGTAACACAGTATGTTTAAACATTCACCTCTTGAAGGACACTTGGATTGTTTCCAGTTTGAGGTTCTTCCAAATAAAGCTACTCTGTGCGTTCATGTACAGATTTTTATTTTCATTTCTCTGGGTAAATGCTCAGGAGCACAACCACTGGGTTACATGGTAAGTGCATGTTTAGATTTTTAAGAAACTGTCAAGGCTGGGTGCATGGTGGCTCCCACATGCGATCCCAGCACTTTGGGAGGCCAAGGGAGAAGGATGGCTTGAGTCCAGGAGCAAGACCAGCCTGGGCAACATGGCGAAACCCCTTCTCCAAAAAATACCCCCCCAAAAAAAAATTGCCAGGCACGGTGATGTGTGTGCCTGCAGTCCCAGCTAATTGGGAGGCTAACGTGGGAGGATCACTTGAGCCTGTGAGGTGGAGGTTGTAGTGAGCTATGATCACACCACTGCACTCCAGCTTAGACGACAGAGCCAGACCCTGTCTCTAGAAAAAAAAAAAGAAAGAAGGAAACTGCCATACTGTTTTCCAGAGTGGCTAATTTCACTTTTCCACCAGCAATACATGAGTGATCCAGTTTGTCCACAGCCTCACCAGCATTTAGTGTTACTACTATTTTTTACTTTAATCATTCTGATAGGTGGGTAGTGATAGCTCATTTTGATTTTAATTTGCATCTCCCCAATGAATAATGAACATCTTTTCATGTGCAATTTACCATCTCTACATGCTTGTCAGTAAAATGTCTATTCATGTCTTTGCCCACTTTCTAATTAGACTCATTTGAAAATTTCTCAAATTCATAACAATAGATTTTAAAGGAATTTACAAACTGTAAGAATACATTTTTTGAGACAATGGGGAAAATGATATGGAGTGAATATTAGGTGATATTAAAGAATTAATTTTAATTTCATATGTGATAATAGCTGAGTGGCTGTGCACAAAAAGTTTTCATTGGTTGTAATTCATTTTGAAATATTTAGAATAGGGTCAGACGCAGTGGTTCATGCCTGTAATCCCAGCACTTTGGGAGGCCAATGGGGGTGGATCACAAGGTGAAGAGATCCTGGCCAACATGGTGAAACCCCATCTCTACTAAAAATATAAAAATTAGCCCGCCATGGTGGTACACACCTGTAATCTCAGCTACTCAGAAGGCTGAGGTAGAAGAATTGCTTGAATCTAGGAGGAAATAAAATAAGACAAATACCATATGATCTCACTTACATGTGAACTTTAAAAAAGTTGAACTTACAGAAGTAGAGAGTAGAACAGTGATTACCAGAGGCTGGAGATGGGAGATAGGCACTGGCGAGATGTTAACCAAAGAGTACAAAGTTTCAGTTACGAGGAATAAGTTCTCAATACATATTGTGTAGTATGGTGACCATGATTAATAATCATGTACTGTATATTTCAAAATTGCTACAAGAACAGATGTTAAATGTTGTCAGTATATAAAAATCATGAGTAAATGAGGTGATGACATGTTAATTAACTTAATATTCTACAATGTATACATATATCAGAACATCACACCATATCCCATACACATATACAATTATTTGTCAATTTAAAATAAAATTTTGAATTAAAAAAGTATGGGCCGGGTGCGGTAGCTCACGCCTATAAACCCAGCACTTTGGGAGGCTGAGGCGGGTGGATCAAGACCATCCTGGTCAACATGGTGAAACCCCGTCTCTACTAAAAATACAGAAAAAAATAGCTGAGCATGGTGGTGCATGCCTGTAGTCCCAGCTACTCGGGAGGCTGAGGTGGGAAAATTGCTTGAGCCCAGGAGGCGGAGGTTGCCGTGAGCCGAGATCGCAGCATTGCACTCCAGCCTGGGTAACAAGAGCAAAACTCCTTCTCAAATAAATAAATAAATAAAAGTATTACATAAATGCTGTAAAAAAAAGAATATATTGAGATAATAATTCTGTGATACTCCATGTTTCATACTATCCCCACAGTTCTAAGCACACAGGCTGGTTTCATAGGCTTGAAACCTATGCATTCACACAGGGCCTCAAAATCATTTAATGTTCTGCTATCATTGTCTTGAAATTCTTAATAATATCTGAATCCACGGCCCTGCATATTTATTTTTCATAAATTATGTGGCTATAGCTGATCCTATAAGCACATAACATATGTGGATTAAATGCTTCTAAAATAGAGGAACAATTCAGATATTATGGGTTTGGTTTCAGAGCACCACAATAAAGTGAATATCACAATAAAATGAATATTGCAATAAAGTGAGTCACACAACTTTTTGGTGCATATAAAAGTTATAGTTCAGCATACTAATGTTTGTTTGTTTATTTATTTATTTATTGAGATGGAGCTTCTTGTTGCCTATGCTAGAGTGCAATGGTACAGTCTCAGCTCACTGCAACCTCTGTCCCCTGGGTTCAAGCGATTCTCCTGCCTTAGCCTCCTGAGTAGCTGGGATTACAGGCATGTGCTACCATGCCCGGCTAATTTTGTATTTTTAGTAGAGGTGGGGTTTCTCCATGTTGGACAGGCTGATCTTGAACTCCTGACCTCAGGTGATCCACCAACCTCAGCCTCCCAAAGTGCTGGGATTACAGGCATGAGCCACCATGCCTGGCCCATACTAATGTTTATTTAGTGTGTAACAGTATGTCTAAAAAAATGTACATTTCTTAGTTTAAAAATGTGTAGTTACTACAAAATGCTGATGATCATCTGAACCTTCACTGAATCATAATCTTTTTGCTAGTGGAGGATCTTGCTCAGTATGGATGGCTGCTAATTGATCAGTGTGGTAGATGCTGAAAGATCAAATGGTTGTGGCAATTTGTTGACAGGATCTCACTCTGTCACCCAGCTGGGAGTGCAGTGGCCTGATCACAGCTCACTGTGGCCTTGCAATCCTTCCACCTCAGCCTCCCAAGTGGCTGGAACTACAGATTCTTGCCACCAGCCCCAGCTAATTTTTGTATTTTTTGTAGAGACAGAGTTTTACTACATTGCCCAGGCTGGTCTCCAACTCATGCTCAAGCAATCCTCCCACCTTGGCCTCCCAAAGTGCTGGGATTACAGGCATGAGTCACCATGCCTAGCACAAATGTTCTTAATGGCATCTAGAATAGTGAATCCTTTTTGGAAGGTTTTCAATTTACTGTACCCAGATCCATCAGAGGAATCACTATCTATGCAGCTATAGCCTTCCAACATACTTTAGGCCAGGCACCGTGGAAAAATTAGCCAGGAGTGGTGATGCATACCTGTAATCCCAGCTACTTAGAAAGCTGAGGCAGGAGAGTCACATGAACCGAGGAGACAGAGATTGCAGTGAGCTGAGATCACACCACTGCACTCCAGCCTGAGCAACAGAGCAAGACTCTGTCTCAAAAAAAAAGGAAAAAAAAAGGCTGGGTATGGTGGCTTATGCTTGTAATCCCAGAACTTTGGGAGGCAAAGGCAGGCAAATTACAAGGTCAAGAGAGTGAGACCATCCTGGCCAACATGGTGAAACCCTGTCTCTACTAAAAATACAAAAATTAGCTGGGCGTGGTGGTGTGTGCCTGTTGTCCCAGCTACTTGGGAGGCTGAGGCAAGAGAATTGCTTGAACCCAGGAGGCAAAGGTTGCAATGAGCCAACATTGTGCCACTGCACTCCAGCCTGGCGGCGACAGAGCAAGATCTGTCTCAAAACACACACACACACACACACACACACAATTTTAAAAGAATATAGGCCAGTTGCAGTAGCTCACACCTGTAATCCCAGCATGTTGGGAGGTTGAGGCAGGAAGATTTGTTGGGATCAGGAGTTCAAAACCAGCTGAGCCAACATTGCAAAATCCTGCCTCTACTAAAAATACAAAAATTAGTAAATTAGCCGGGTGTGGTGGCAAGCACCTGTAATCCTAGCTACTTGGGAGGCCAAGGCATGAGAATGGCTTGAACCTGGGAGGTGGAGGTTGCAGTGGGCTGAGGTCACACCACCGCGCTCCAGCCTAGGAGAGAGAGTGAGACTCCATCTCAAAAAATAAATGTGTGTGTGTGTGTGTGTGTGTGTGTGTGTGTGTGTATGATATTCTTGCCTATGGGACTGACTGGGAAGATATATGAGGGAACCTTCTGGATGACAGTAATGTTTTCTATCCTGATTGGAGTTTGAGTTACACAAATGTACGTCTGTGCCAAAACTCATTGAATTATCTCCTAAAAGTCTGTGTTTTTCACTGTAGGCAAATTTTACTTCAAAAAAAAAAATTAACTATAAACAAATATTGAACTCATTACTTTTAAAGTAAGTTGCAGATATCCGAAGACTACTGATGTCTGCAATGCACTTTAAAATGTATCAAAAAGTAAGATGCATTGATGGATAGATAAATTAATGAATAGATGGAAAACAATACACTATAATGTTAATTGTAAAATCTAGGTGGTAAGTACATGGATGTTCACTGTAAAATTCTTATATATAAATATGTGTATGTGTGTGTGTGTGTATATATATATATATATATATATATATATATATAAATTTTTTTGAGACAATGTCTTACTCTGTCACTCAGGCTGGTGTGCCATGGCCCAATCTTGGCTCACTGCAATCTCTGCTTCCTAGAGTCAAGAGATTCTCCAGCCTCAGCCTCCCATGTAGCTCAGACTACAGGCGTGAGCCAGCAATACCTAGCTAATTTTTGTATTTTTTGTAGAGGCAGGGTTTCACCATGTTACCCAGGCTGATCTTGAACTCCTGTTCAAAGCAATCTGCCCACCTTAGTCTCTCAAAGTGCTGGAATTACCGGCATGAGCCACCATGCCCAGCCCCTTTTCTGTGTGTTTTTAGTAATTCACAATAAAATGGTCTATACATACTGATCTACATATGTTGATAAGGCACAATCTCCAACATCAAAATATAAAGCAATACCTATGGCATGCTCCCAGATGTATAAACCAAGGGAGCCTGTATATATCCTTTGCGTATTTATGGTCTCTCTCTGGGGAGGAGGTACCCAGAAATAGTTGGGAAAGAGACTGCCTCCTGGGAAGGGGGCTGACAGACTGAGGTTTATGGGTATAAAAAAGATTTACTCTTTATTATAATTTTTTTCACTGTTCAATTTTATATCAAATGTATAGATCATTTCTAATTAACTAAAATAACTATATTTTAGTAATTCATATATTTAATTTTTATGTTTAAATGCAATGATATCCATGCAGTATTACTTTTTCTTTCTTTTTTTTTTTTTCTTTTTTTTTTTGAGATGGAGTCGTGCTCTGTTGCCCAGACTAGAGTGCAGTGGCGCCATCTCAGCTCACCACAACCTTTGCCTCCCAGGTTCAAGTGATTCTCCTGCCTCAGCCTCCCAAGTAGCTGGGACTACAAGCATGTGCCACCATGCCCGGCTGATTTTTGTATTTTTAATAGAGATGGGGTTTCGCTATGTTGGCCGGGCTGGTCTCGAACTCCTGACTTCACGATCCGCCCACCTAGGCCTCCCAAAGTGCTGGGATTACAGGTGTGAGCCACTGTGCCTGGCACATTATTACTTTTTCAGATACTGTGTTCTTTTTTTGTTTTGTTTCTTTTTTTAAGACAGAGTCTTGCTTTGTCACCCAGGCTGGAGTGTAGTGGCACAGTCATAATTTTCTGCAACCTCGAAATCGTGCTCAGACAAGCCTCCCCTATCAGCCTCCCGAAGAGCTAG
This sequence comes from Callithrix jacchus, assembly GCF_049354715.1. NCBI lineage: Eukaryota > Metazoa > Chordata > Mammalia > Primates > Cebidae > Callithrix > Callithrix jacchus. The sequence continues at coordinate 104,232,039 of NC_133512.1, read as the reverse complement.
GATTACAGGCAGGTGCCACTGCACCTGGCTAATTTTTAATTTTGTGTGTTTGTAAAGATAGGGTCTCACTATGTTCCCAGGCTGTCAGATACTGTCTTTAATCACTGTTTAATTATTTCATATGCATGTCTTATCTCTCTATCCATATCAGAAAATCCTGGAGACCATGATCAAATATGTTACCTCTCCTGGGTAGATGCCCTTAGAAGTTGGCACAGGGCTATGTACAATGTAGTTACAAACAAATGCTCTGTGGTAAAATCAGGTCCCAGTGACAGGGTGGTGCCCCTCGCTGGTCCCACACACAGTTGTGCCCATTACAGTCAGACCCAGACTCACTTAGGCTGTAGTTCCCCAAGCTGAAGGAGCCAGGTGGGAAAGGGTGATATACTTGGGTATAGTTTCATCAATTTACAGATTAGAAACCAAAGCTCAGAAAGGTTAAGTAACTTGCCCACGGTCACACTGCTAGTAAGTGGTAGAACTGAGATTTGAAACCAGGGTTGGCCAAACACATGTGCTTAACTGCACTGCCTCCTGTTTGCTCATATTTACAGGCATATTCATGTGGAACTCTGTTGTCACTATTGGTAGACATTTGCAACAAATACAATGCTCTTTTTGTTGTTGTAACTCAGCAACAACCACACTCAGTTTCTCAAATTCCAGAAGCTTTTTGTGGCTTAGTGCTGAATATCTGAGTTAGACTGACTGCCTCAACCCCACTGTTCATTCAGTTCTTGCTTAGTGAACTTTGTACAATATTAAAACTAGTTGATGGGGGGTGAAAGCATGTATTTATCCTTACATACTGGAGGACTTATTATTTGGTGGAAGCATTTCCATCTAGAAAATATCAATGTTGCTCACCCATGTCATGATAAACCATTTATTCACCTTCCTTACACATTTTGGAGAAACTGTGACTAAGGCAATTAACGAATGGGAAAACATCACCCAGCTGAATTAAAAGGTCAAGGTTCTGAGTTTCATTCTAACTAAAAAAATCATGTACTTTCTCTGAGCTTGTTTCCTCCTCTGCAAAATGAAAATGATAATCAGACAGCCCAAATGATTGTTAATAAGGATCAAATGAGAACGTGTATGTGGGTCCAGTCAATTGATTCTACACAAAAGTATGTAACTATTGCCACTGATATCTTTTTAGAAGGCACCAGCAGTGGATTGTGTGCTTATTCAGTTTAAAGGGATCTATTTTATAGTTGTCTTCATCAAATGATAAAAGGTAAGCCTCCCGATACAGAGCTCACAATCTTCATTTCCCTATCCTGCCTTAAATGTCAATAACCTTCATTTACCTTCTGATAGTCTCCTTGACTGCCCTTGCTGTCTGAAGATCAGCCTTTTCTTAAGATGCCAAATGGTGAGGAAAAATAGCATGTAACCACCCCTCCAGAGAAGATCCGAATAATGATTCAGAATACTCAAGTGTTTTGTTAAATTATCATTTGAGAGCAGCCCAAGAGAGTATTTAGAGAGGTATGGAACAGTGCTTAAGAGCCAGGATTATGGGTTCAGATCATGGTTTCAAATCCTGACTCCACACTTGATTAGCTACCCACATTCCTCAAGTTTCTAACCTCATCTATGAAGCGGACATAATCACAGTAACTACCTCTTAGTATAGCATACATATTTTAAATTACTTAATTTGTGTAAAGTATTTAACACAGTGAGGAGTATGCACAAAACATCCTGTACATGTTGATTGCAACTGTAAAGGACTCCCAGATTCTTAAACACAAAAATCACAGAAATACAAAGCCACAGTGACAAGCACACAGTGGGAAGTAATAAGCTTGACTTCTCCCTCATTCCCTCCCACTTCCCTTCACCGTCATCTGCCCAAACAAGCTGGGAACAGTGGGCAGGGAGAAGTAATTCCATCTCCAGTAAGATTTGCCAAAGGCAGGCAAGTAGAAAACGGAATGACAACTGAATTAAGTGGCACATTCCTGTTTTGCTAAGGATGTTACCTTGATGAAGAAATAAAGGAAAGCAAAACCTTTGGGAAGCAATTTGGCCATATGCATTCAGGACAATAAAAACTTTCCTATTGCTGTCATTTCCTATTCCTTATTAATCACTGTTTAATTATTTCATATACATGTCTTATTTCTCTATCCACATCAGAAAATCCTGGAGACCATGATTTTCTTAAAATTTATCCTGAGAAAATAATGCAAAACAAAAGGGAAACCATACATAAGACATTCATTGCATTATTTCTTAAACAGTTTTATTAAGGTGTGAAAGGAAAAGAAATCTTGGGACCCCAAACTTACTAAGCCAAAGGGAAAGGTCAAGCTGGGAACTCGGTTGTGCAAACCTGCTTCCCATTTAGTTTTTTTGTTTTGCTTTGGTTTTTTAAATTTATCATTATTATTTTTTGAAATGGAGTCTTGCTCTGTTGCCCAGGCTGGAGTGCAGTGGCACAATCTCAGCTCACTGCAACCTCTGTCTCCTGGGTTCAAGCAATTCTCCTGCCTCAGCCTCCCAAGTAGGTTGGATTATAGGCACACACCACCACACCAGCTAATTTTTATATTTTTAGGAAAGACGGAGTTTCACCATGTTGGCCAGGATGGTCTCAAATTCCTGACCTCATGATCCGCCCACCTCAGCTTCCCAAAGTGCTGGGATTACAGGCATGAGATACCACGCCCAGCCCTGTTTTGCTTTCTAAGTAAGATGGCTGCAAAGATGAAAAGCTACACAACTCCCTCACATTTTGCCCACAAGGAAATGTGGTCCCCAAGATCTTTACCCTAAAGTAGTTCAGCTAAAGTTCACCATGGCAATGTAAATAGCTTATCTTCACAGGTGGGGGGACACAGGACAGAACTGAAAGTCATCCCTCTGCCCACTGAGACAAATACATATCTGATTGTTTCCTCTGTCCTACTGTCTACATTATCTTATGTAAAAATGCAGATTAACTGAGTCCAGACAAAGGCAATGTATGACTATTTTCCCCTACCCTCACCCCATGGAAATTGTGTATTTCTCAATGTCCTGCCATTACCCCTTTAAATATTGAAGTCACCAAAATCATCTTAAAAGAAAGGCATAGACTTGTCTCCTGGGTGCACTTCCTTAACTTTGGCAAATAAATCTCCTAAAATGACTGAGACCTGCCTCAGTCATTTTCCTTGATCGACAAAGGTGTAATTCATCCTTCTTTTGTTCTTTTGAGAAGGAGTCTCGCTCTGTTAACAGGCTGGTGTACAGCGGCACAATCTTGGCTCAGCTCACTGCAGCCTCTGCCTCCTGGGTTCAAGCAATTCTCCTGCCTCGGCCTCCGGAGTAGCTGGGACTACAGGCAGGTTCCACAATGCCCAGCTAATTTTTGCATTCTTGGTAGAGATGGGGTTTCACCATGTTGACCAGGATACTATCTATCTTTTAATCTCATGATCCACCGGCCTAGGCCTCCCAAAGTGCTGGGATTACAGGTGTGAGCCACCGCGCCCGGCCAATTCATTCTTTTAAAGTACACAATGCAGTGGGGTTTTTAAAGAACTATTCACAGAATTGTGCAAATATCACCATTATGTAATTTTAGAACACTTTCACCACCCCAATATGAAACTCATTTGCAGTTACTATTTCTCCCTCTGCCTCCCCATCCCTAGCAACTTCTAATCTACTTTCTGTCTTTTGCATTGTTATTATTAAATTAATTTTTGAGACAGGGTCTCACTCTGCTGCCCAGGCTGGAATGCAGTGTACGATCATGGCTCACTGAAGCCACAACACCCATGGTTCAAGCAATCCTCTCACCTCAGCCTCCTGAGTAGCTAGAAATACAGGCGTGCACTACTACCCCAGCTAATTTTGGGTTTTTTTTGGCATGATCAAAACTCACTGCTGCAGCCTCAACTTCCAGGGCTCAAGCAATACTCCCACTTCAGCCTCCTGAGTAGCTGGAACTATAGGTGCACAGCACTACACCCAGCTAATTTTTGTATTATTTTTGGAGAGACATGGTTTTGCTATGTTGCCCAGGCTCATCTCAAACTCCTGTGCTCAAGCAATCCGCCCACCTCGGCCTCCCAAAGTGTTGGGATTACAGGCATGACCACGCCCACCCTGCATTATTATTATTATTTTTTTTTTTTTTTTTTTAGATGGAGTTTCGCTCTTGTTACCCAGGCTGGGGTGCAATGGCGAGATCTCGGCTCACCACAATGTCCGCCTCCTGGGTTCAGGCAATTCTCCTGCCTCAGCCTCCTGAGTAGCTGGGATTACAGGCATGCGCCACCATGCCCAGCTAATTTTTGTATTTTTAGTAGAGACGGGGTTTCACCATGTTGACCAGGATGGTCTCGATCTCTTGACCTTGTGATCCACCGGCCTCGGCCTCCCAAAGTGCTGGGATTATAGGCATGAGCCACAGAGCCCGGCCTTCCGGCATTATTTTTAATGGCCAAAAATATTGAGTGAAATAGGTTCAGTGTTATTGAGCAATGTATCATGAGGATATATTAACCAAATTATGGCATATGGATTCAACAAAACATTACATGGCTATTTGAAATTACTACAATAAAGTCTTTATCAAGGTGAAATATATACTATATAAAGTATAAAACTTTTAAAAGATACAAAGTGGTGTATATTCTGGTGTGCATATGGACAGCCTGGAAGAAATATATAAACATTTAAATGGCCATGTTAGGATAATAAGATGGTAGGTAATTTTTTTTTCTTTAGCTTTTAAATATTGCCATGTTTTATTTTTTAACAAGTGCAATTTTAAAAAATTGATTTTACATTACTGGAGTTGAGAATGTGTGAATGCGCACAGCCAGCCAGCAGTCTAGCCTCTCCAGCTGGGATCCAGTTCTTTTCTATTGCACCCTCCTTCAGGCAACCAACAGCCTTAAGCTACAAAGGTCCTGCCTCTCCCAGACTCCCTTTACACTTTAGGCCCTTCCCCTTTGGCCCCTTGCCACTTACCCTACACCTTCCGATTCCCACAACTCACTCCTTAACAAAGCCCCCTTTCCTATCACAAACACCAATGACCCTTGGCCAATTTCCTTCTATTCATATGTTAACTGTAAACTGCAGTCCTGATTCCAGCTGTACTTTCCCCTTCTGAGCAGAACAGTGAGGAGACTGGCTGATACAAAACAACAATCCTTTCACTCCTGGGCCTACTTTGCATAGAGATATGCCTCATTTAGACACCCACAGCTTTCCTGTTGTGTCTCCTTCCTCTCTCCACTATTGATCTGGGGCTCTAGGACAGAAATTCTTCAATATCCCACCAGTGACAACACATATATACCACCACTACAGACACAGTTATCTTCATGCGCCCTCTCTCTCTCTCTCTCTCACACACACACACACACACACACACACACACACAGACCCTCTGCTCTGCTTCTCCACCCCAGCTGTCCCTGGGGAACCTGGATTGGATTTGTGCCCCATCATCTGCAGCTCCCCTCGGTCTGTCCATTGGTCACGCTCTGAAGGAACGGAGCCCAGTCTTGTCCCTCCTCTGGCTCAAGGACAACATATGCTTCTACCCACTCTCCACCTCCAAGCACCTACCCTACTCGGACTTAACTGCCTGACTCACAACTAAAAAGAATGGCTTTTGGATCTTCACAGATGTGAGGCCTGGTGAGAGGGGAGCCTTCTAGTTAATGAGCACCTACCATGTGTCAGGAACCATGTTACTTTCTGGGATTCAGAGATGATTAAAACTAATCATGCACCTTGAGAAACTCCCAGTGGAAGGAAAATCGGTAAGCAGAAAAATACTAGACAGCCAGGTAAATGCTGGGACAAATTTAGGAAGGAATGCTGCGGATATGCTGGAGGCAGGTTCCAAAGCAGGCATCACCTTGGAGGTGGATTTTGAAGACTCGGGAGTTAACTGAGTCAAGAGGTATACACACAAACACTTCTGACAGGTCTGCAGAAAACGGGGAGTCCCCAAAAATAGCAGCTGGGCAATGGAAGCAGGATATACTATTCCATGCCCACACCACTGCTTCCTGTGTGCAATGCACAGTGTGGTGATCTACAGAGATTAAATAAGCCATGGTCTGTTCCCAGTCACTTGGGAGAGAGCTACAAGGTAAATTACCCAAATAGAAGGCAAACTGCCTAGAGCTGTAATTAACCTACAACATGGACTGAGAGGGAAAGGTTAATGCTAACTCTGGTCCTAAGTACAAAGATCACTGGGAGTAAGAGGTGCACTCGCTTTAGGGCAAAGTATGGGTGGGTGGAGAGAGTAAAAACCAGAACAAATCAAGGTGCAGCCGGTTGCAGAAGGTCAGCCTTAGGGAAAAAACGGGTGGAGACTGACTGGGCTAGAACAAAGGATTGGGCAGAGAAAGAGGGTGGGGCAAGTGGGCTCCTCCTACCCACTCCCACCACTCATCCTGCCATCTACTTTCTGCAGTCTGTGGAGACAGGTAGGCCAGGAACTCCTGAGCCAGGTGTGGGTGTGAGGGTCGGGAGGGTCATGGGATTGGGACCAGGGATTGGGACCGAGGTATGAGGAGGGAATCTGCAATTCCTTGCTATACAGAGCTCTGGCAACTTCTGACAGCCTGCTTTTGGGGTATGGGTTGCCGCGGGTTGTTGCTGTTTCAGAGGAAAGAACAGGATTCCCCTGCCCTCTGCCTCCCAGCCGCTGGACTAACTCCTAGCAGGAAACTTGCAAACTGAGTTTAGCGAGTTAGGATCAGCAGAGGGTAGAGGAAGGCCCTGGCACATGTGGGGTCTAGAAGAGGACAGGAGTGATCAGGGCCTCTGGCCACTGTGCTGGGCCTTTGCCTATACGATTTTTTCTCAAGCAGTTGTGTCCCTGTGTCTTTGGTGTGCCTGTGTGCACTTTCTCCCTCCACCAGGAGCATGGGCTGACACCAGAGGAAAGGAAAAAAGGGAGTCAGACAGGGTAAGTGGAGCTCCCTCCCCTCTTCTCTCTCTTAACAGGGCTGGACTGAGGGCTGGGAGGTGGGGAGTGGAGATCCAGTAGGAGCAATCACAGAGGAAGGGCAGGGCCTGGCCCATCACCTGAATTCCAGAGATGCCAATGTGCACTGAAGCCCCAGACAGGGTGTGCCCAGGACTGGATCCTGGATGGTGGAGAGGGACAGAGCTGGAAGGGAGACTGCAGGGAAGGAGAAAGGAAAGAAGGCAGAGCCATGACACGGTCAACTTACAGAATGGCTGGAAGTCAAGGCTCCTGTGCTGGTTTCCTGGCTATTCCACAAACGCCAAGACCTAGAGAGACCTGCGGAGCTGGAGGGGACTCTGCAGATTACTTATTTGATTTGAGACTGAAGAACCTAGAAACCAAACAAAGAAATATCATATGGCTACTCTGGTATCTGACACAGCCATGACACCAATTGCTAGTGTAGACACAATAGCTGTGTGTCTTTTTGCAGGAGCCTGGGGAGGGGCCATGGTGCCAACTCACTTACTGGGGAGACTGGAGAAGCCACTTCTCCTCCTGTGCTGCACCTCCTTCCTACTGGGGCTGGCTTTGCTGGGCATAAAGCCGGACATCAGCTCCATTGCTTATTTCTTTCTCACATTGGGTGGCTTCTTCTTGTTTGCCTACCTCCTGGTCCGGTTTCTGGAATGGGGGCTTCGGTTCCAGCTCCAATCAATGCAGACTGAGAGCCCAAGGCCGTCAGGCAATGCACGGTGAGTTAAGGGGTGGGCATCATAGAGGAATACACCTTGGGCCCATCCTCCCTCTCCCTGTAGTCTCTGAGGCATAGAGTCTCCGGTTTCCTATGTCACTGGTATCAGCAGGAGGAGGGGTCAGGAGCCAACAGAGGATCTTTTGCCCAAGGCAGACAAAAAAAGAAAAAAAGGGCTTCTTTCATGGAAGCCACCAATGACCTTATTTCTCCTCCCTCAGGGACAATGAAGCCTTTGAAGTGCCAGTCTACGAAGAGGCAGTGGTGGTGCTGGAATCCCAGTGCCGCCCCCAAGAGCTGGACCTACCACCCCCCTACAGCACTGTTGTGATACCTCCAGCACCTGAGGAGGGACAGCCTAGCCATCCAGAGGGGTCCAGGAGAGTCGGACTGGAGAGGCGAATGGCCTCAGAGGGGTCTATGGCCCAGGAAGGAAGCCCTGGAAGAACTCCAATCAGCCTCCGGCTTCGGGGACCACAGGCTGTGTCCACCGCTCCTGACCTGCAGAGTTTGGGGGAACCCCCTAGATTAGAGCCTCTGACTCCACCCCCTGCCTATGATGTCTGCTTTGGTCACCCTGATGATGATAGTGTTTTTTATGAAGACAACTGGCCACCCCCTTAAACGACTCTCCCAAGATTTCTCTTCTCTCCACACCGGACCTACTCTTTCATTTGATCAACATTTTCCAGTGCCTACTATGTGTCAGAAACAGTGTTTCTGCCTGAACATCATATATGGGGACTTGAACCCTCAGAAGAGTCAGGCCACAGTAAGCCCTCCCCAGTTGAGATGTGGGTGGCATAATTTGAGTCTTCTGGAAACATTTGGTGACCTACCCCATATCCAATATTTCCAGCATTAGACTGAGGATGAGGTAGGGAGGTGATCCACAGAAGGCAGAGAAGGAAGAAGTAACATCCAAGAGGCAGCTATTGATTCTGTTCCAGGTACTGTTAGAGCTGTTAGATCCCTTAGGCTTGCCAGCTTTGTGAGTTATTGAAAAGTGAGGATTCGAAGAGTCAGAGGAATTTGATAATGTGCATGAGGGCACACTGCTAGAAACAGCATTAAAATAACTGGAATGAACTCCTGATCCCAAAGCCCATTGTGTTGTTTTCTTTCCTTTTTTTTTTTCTTCAGACGGAGTCTCAGTCTGTTGCCCAGGCTGGAGTGCAGTGGTGCCATCTCGGCTCACTGCAACCTCTGCTTCCCGGGGTTCAAGCGATTCTCTTGCCTCAGCCTCCGGAGTAGCCGAGTAGTTGTGATTACAGGTGCACGCAACCACGCTCCGCTAATTTTTGTTTTTTTAGTAGAGATGGGGTTTCACCATGTTGGTCAGGCTGGTCTCGAACACCTGACCTTGTATCCACCTGCCTTGCCCTCCCAAAGTGCTGGAATTACAGGCATGAGCCACCGCGCCCGGCCGCCTTGTTTTCAACACAAGGTAACAGGAAGCCAAGCCACCTGCATGTCTCCCAATCCCTGTCTAGGGACAGCTGCTGGTGTGGAGTGGAAAACTTCCCATACACAGAATGGGGGGCCAACCGTGTCTACAGAGGGGCTGAGCATGAACACCCATGTCCTCAGCCTCCTGGAGGAGCAAAGTCAGTCAAAGCTCTGGTGATCCCTGCTCCAAGTGGGTGGCAGTGACTGTGGCTCTCCTGCCCAGGAGCTAGAGAGCAGTCCCCAACCTGTCTGAACACAGTGGAGTCAGTGGCCCAAGGTGGACGGACTTCCAGTTTTGACAACGGTGGGCATGAAGGCCAGAAAGAGTGAAACGTGAGCTTTCTGACGAGGAGATTCCCTCCTGAATCATCCATTATGCAGCCCAGGGCCACTTGCAAAGCGTCTCCAATCGCTTCTGCCTCACTCCTGCACTCAGACTGTTAGGCTTTTACTCCAGCCGCGGGTCCTGTTCTCTGAGACCACAATATTGAGCACCAGATTTCCTGGACTTGGGTGCCGCGGCTGCGATGCAGGTTTCGGCCGCTGGAAGCTGCTAAACCATAGCTGACGCCGCCTCCGAGCCAGCCTTCCTTCCCTGCGCGGGCATCTGTCCAGCGCCTTGTCGCGCTCTCAGTCTCCTCCACAGCCTGACCCTAACAGTTCACTTCAATAAAGCAAAACTCCAGCCACGCCCGTCTCCGTGAAGTTATCGCCATAGGCGGGGCAGGGGGCGCAGGAGGCCCCGGGAAGATTTCCGCGGGAATCGAAATCCAATCGGATTCCCAGGCCGGGCGCAGCACACCCGCCCTCCCCGGCTCTTTCCCCTCCCCGCTGTGTTCCATCCTTGCCTCTTCCCCTTCCGCCGAGCTCCCCGCTTCACCCCATTGGACCCCGCGTCCGCCGCGAGAGCTCTGCGCCTGCGCACGCACCGGCCGGGGGGACAGGGTGGGGTGGTGTGGGCGCGCGGCAGGGCGCAGGCGCAGGCGCAGTGTGTGTCCGCGGCTAGGGGAGGGATGTGGGGTAAGCGACTGCCTCCGGTGTGTTTGCGCTGTGGGCGGTGCACATCGCAGGGCCCACGAAAGGCGGGAGATGGCGGCGCCGAGCGCGGAGTCCCGGTCCACCCTCCAGCACAAGAGACTGATGGCCGCTGATATGCGGCGCAGGTAAGTGGGAAAAGGGCTTAAGGCTCCTTAGGGGGGGGCCCAGGCAAGGGGAGCGTGGGCCTCAGGCGTGCGGTCCTGCAGCCCCCTTTCCTCGGAGCCCCTGAAAGCAGCCTTGTCCGCGCTTCCTTCCAAGGGTGGGAGGCCCCGCCGAGCCAGTTCGTGCCTGACTCTGCGCAGGGGTGTGCGGGCGGACCTCTTGGCCTTGTCCCTCGTGGGAAAAGACTGCCTCAGCCTTTCTTCGTCCATCCCACGAGGGTTCTGAATAAGGGGAGCTCTTTGCAGTCCTGCCGGATCTTGGCTTCTCTTGAAGATTCCCCATTCTTTCCTCTGGCTCCCTTATGAGGAAGACTGTAAGTTGACTGTACTCTGCCCCCTTAAAAACCGATGAGACCTGCAGACCTCGGTGCTCTGCCTGATCTGCATTTGATTTGTATCGACTGTATCATGATCTGCATGGCTTTGCATATAATGACCATACTGTCAAAGAAGTCAATACAGGGTTTGGCTATGGAGACTTTTGTCAGAACAAGGGGGATCCTGTGGCTCCAAGTGTCCATGCCCCTGCCCTGGTTATTCCATTTCATGGCAGGCATCACCCAGAAGAACATTGCAATGCCTCCTGCTCGAGACTGAAGATTAAGGTCTTCGTGAAGGGAACCTGTAGAAGGACACAGAATTAAAACGTAGGAACTCCCGTGGTGTCCTTTACCTCTCCTCCCCTTCCAGTTGTGTCCCAAAACTGTCTGATTGGAAACTTCTGTAATATTCACATTCAAGACTCTGGAGTAGAGGAAAGAGCAGGTGTGCAGAGTGGGTGATACTTCAGATTAAAACTAAAATCTCCTTCTGTCTTTGGATCTAAAGTGAGTGTTCTATAGACAGCACATAGATGGTCATGTGTTCTTACCAGTTTTGCTAATTTTGACTTTACATCAAAGAGGTTAATCCATTTACCCAAAAAGTAATCATTTATAATGGGCCATGTGCGGTGGCTCATGCCTATAATCCCAGTACTTTGGGAGGCCAAGGCAGGTGGATTGCTTGAGACCAAGAGTTTGAGACCAGCCTGGCCTGGTGAAACCCCATCTCTACTAAAAATACAAAAATAGGCCGGGTGTGGTGGCTTGAATTTTCAAATTCAAGTCTGAGGCCAGAGGCGGTGGCTCACACCTGTAATCCCAGCACTTTGAGAGGCCTAGGCGGGTGGATCACCTGATCAGGAGATCAAGACCAGCCTGACCAACATGAAGAAACCCTGTCTCTACTAAAAATACAAAATTAGCCAGGCATGATGGCACGGGCCTGTAATCCCAGCTACTCAGCAGGCTGAGGCAGGAGAATCTCTTGAACCCGAGAGGTGGAGGTTTTGGTGAGTCAAGATTGGGCTGTTGCATTCCAGCCTGGGCAACAAGAGCAAAACTCCATCTAAAAAAAAAAGAAGAAGAAAGCAAGAAAAGAAAATTCAAGTCTGAAACTCTCTTAGAGAGTTAAATGTAAGTCAGTAAGTTGCAAGTATGGGTGAGATTGCCTAGGGAAAGACCCTTTGAGGGGCCGTCCCTAATGGAATATTAACATTAAGGGCAATCCAAAGGCCCTCTAAAGAAAAGAGAAGCTGGGTAAGCAGAGAGAGGACACCAAGAGAATGATGTCATGGAAACCAGGGGAAGAGAATGATTTAAGGAGGAAATACTTCTGGTAAACTAAAGGAGGAAAACTGCGGCATCGTTGGTTGGTATCCCAGCTGCAGTGTTATATATCGCCACTATTACTGCTTTGATCTATTTGAAAGTGATTCATTCTTAAATGGGGTTTTGATTTCTGTAGCTTTTGTTCTTATAGCCAGTTTTTACTGAAAGTCTGGGGTAACAGAAATATTATAGTAAAAAGAAGGAAAAATGGAGTTTCCGGCTCACTTTTCCAACCTCAGATTCATTGGCTGCTTCCAACCCACTTCCTCTGCTTTGCTATTCCACCTGCTGTCTTAGGTCTCTCAGTTCCTCCAAGACCCTGTGTTTCCCTCTTCTTCTTATTTTTTCTTTTTTTGAGATGGAGTCTTGCTCTGTTGCCCAGGCTGGAGTGCAGTGGCACGATCTCAGCTCACTGCAACCTCCGCCTCCCAGGTTCAAGCAATTCTCCTGACTCAGCCTCCCAAGTAGCTAGGACTACAGGCATGCACCACCAGACTCGGGTAATTTTTTTGTAGTTTTAGTGGACAGGGTTTCACCATGTTGGCCAGGCTGGTCTCAAACTCCTAACCTCAGGCAATCTGCCCATCTCAGCCTCCCAGAGTGCTGGGATTACAGGCATGAGCCACTGTTCCCATCCTCCCCTCATTTTTTAACACCTTACAAATCAGGATGCATTTTAGAGTTTTTAAGTTATAAACTGAAGTTATCATATCTTCACTGCTATCATGTGCCACCCTTACAGTTGTTACATATTTGGAAACTGACTGGGCAGGCTAGAGAACTCTGGATTTATGTAAACTAGGCATATAGATGACATATCTTGGCAATAGGATTATTTTAGTTTATAAGCAGAAGCTGATCTCTTTGCAAGCCCGTAGCAAAATTAGCTGGAGGTGACAGCATATGCCTGTAGTCCCAGCTACTTGGGAGGCTGAGGCAAGAGGATTGCTTGAGTCCAGGAGTTCCCAGCTATAGTATAGTGCTATGCCAGTTGAGTATCCACACTAAGTTCAGCATCAATGTGGTGGTGATGTCCTGGGAGCCTAAGGAAGGGTGAACCAGCCCAGGTCGGAAACAGAGCTAGTTAAAACTCCCACGTTGATCTGTAATGGTATCATACCTGTGAATAGCTACTGCACTCCAACCTGGGTTTCATAGTGAGACCCTGTCCCTTTTAAAGTAAATAAATAAGTACCGATCACTGTGACTTTGTGTCATACTTTCTGCTTATCCACATCTTAACAGGATTCTGATCATTTCTAGTGCCATATTGTCACTGGAACTTAAAGTTTTTAAAAACATGTAATTAAATGTTTATATCACTAGTGAAAGAGAGTATCTGTCTCATTTATTTTCTGTTAAAGCCATTGGCTTGAGTTTTTGCCATAGCATTATTTTAGTACTCATCCAAGATCGTTATAAACTTAAATCACTTTCAGCAGCTTAGATAAATAATGGGAGATGTTTTCTGAACTAATTCTCTTAATTGAAATTGGTCTATCAGAGAAGTATTCCTTCTCATGAATATTGTGCTTGGGGATATTATTTTGCTTCAGATAGATATTTTCCTCCCCTAGTCAGACCATTCATCTCAGGTGATGTCAGCTGAACATAAACCATAAAGAACTAGAGATTTTTTTATGATCAATGTGCTTAGTACATCTTTGATTTAACCATTCAATAAATATGCATAATCTTGGTTATTGTAAGTCTTATTCTTTTTGTTCTTCCTGCTCATCCCTCTTCCTCTCCACTCTTCTGTGCCAAATCTTGTACCTGAAAGCCTTTCCCTCTCCCTTTTATCTGTAGGATATTGGGAGTGTGTGGCATGCATCCTGACCATCAGGAAACTCTAAAAAAGAATCGAGTGGTGCTAGCCAAACAGCTGTTGCTGAGTGAACTGTTAGAACATCTTCTGGAGAAGGACATCATCACCTTGGAAATGAGGGAGCTCATCCAGGTATCTGGAGGCAAAAGAGAGAAGATAAATAGATCATAGGGGTGGGAACAGCATGACAAATACGGAAAGGATATCATACCTTTCTAAGAAAATGGAAATACCTTTCTACCATAGAGCATTTGACAGAAATGATATATAATTCAAGAATAATAGGAAGGACTTCACCCAAACATACTATTCCTGTAAAAAGAATTCTTGAGATGAATGAGGACACTACCAGGAAGCTCAAGTGGAGAAACAGAATGAAAGCTAGAGAAATAAATAGGATTTCATGTTTTATTTTTGTGTCTTAGGCCAAAGTGGGCAGTTTCAGCCAGAATGTGGAACTCCTCAACTTGCTGCCTAAGAGGGGTCCCCAAGCTTTTGATGCCTTCTGTGAAGCACTGAGGGAGACCAAGCAAGGCCACCTGGAGGATATGTTGCTCACCACCCTCTCTGGGCTTCAGCATGTACTCCCGCCGGTATGGAGCCCTAGAAATCTGGGGTGTTGGGAAGGGTTAGTTTGACTGGAAAGGACTTTGAAAGTCAGGGTGGGGGAGACTAGATTTTGTTGGATTTGAACCGGACCACCTCCCTAAGGTCTATCATCATGAGTTTTGATTTCTTACAGTTGAGCTGTGACTACGACTTGAGTCTCCCTTTCCCGATGTGTGAGTCCTGTCCCCCTCACAAGAAGCACCACCTGTCGACAGGTGAGAATTGAAGGAATAAAAGGGGTCCCAGATTGACTTCCCCTTTCTTGTCTGGTATCTGGCTTTGCCCTAACATGAGCCCTTTTTTTTTTTTTTTAAAAGAAATAGGGTCTTTCTTTGTCACCCAGGCTGGAAGGCAGGAGTGGAGTGGCACCATCATAGCTCACTGCAGCCTTGAACTCCTGGGTTGAAGGGCTCCTCCTGCCTCAGCCTCCCAAGTACCAGGGACTAGAGGTGGATGGTACCACACCCAGATAATTTTTAATTTTTTGCAGAGAAGGAGCCTCACTTTGTTGCCCAGGCTGGTGTCAAACTCCTGGCCTCAAGTGATCCTCTCGCCTAGGCCTCCCAGAGAGCTTGGATTATAGGCATGAGCCACTACACCCAGCTCAGGCATATTTTATATTGGGAATAGTTCTCGGTGAATTTGTTAAAGGCTAATAGGACAGTTAGGCAGGATATTTTTTTTTTCTTGAGACAGAGACTTGCTCTGTTGCCCAGGCTGGAATGCAGTGGCATGATCTCAGCTCACTGCAACCTCCGCCTCTTGGGTTCAAGTGATTCTCCTGCCTCAGCCTCCCGAGTAGCTGGGATTACAGGAATGCACTACCACATCCGGCTAATTTTTTGTGTTTTTAGTAAAGACAGGGTTTGGTCTCCAACTCCTGACCTTGTGATCCGCCCACCTCGGACTCTTAAATTAGCAGGCATGAGCCACTGCACCTGGCCTAGACAGGGTATTATTGATAGTTGGTTCTATTTCCCTTCTGTCAAAGAAAACAGTTTTTATAATTGACCCTTTGAGCAGCATGTATAGACAGGAGGTTCATGCTCAATAGGCCTCTATAAAGCTGAATGAGAAAAGGCTACATTTGGGGCCACCATCCTGCTGATGGAGCAGCCTAGTGATTTGAACCAGGCTTTCATCAGCTAGCCCATTCAGTAATTCAGCCAGTTGAGCATCTGCCACTTGCAGACTATGTGCAGAGATTCCTTTAGTAAGCTAAAACTAAGAGTCTCTGCCCTCATGCCCTCATGGAGCTTACAGGTTTGTGGAGTGAGTGAGACCAGTATTTATCAAAACCCAGTTCCAAGAGATGTCTGAAATTGTAATGACATATTAAGAATGATGCTTACGTTATATACTAGTTTGTTCATTTTCTGTCTATACCACAGATACTGTGGAGCACTCCCTAGACAATAAAGATGGTCCTGCCTGCCTTCAGGTGAAGTCTTGCACTCCTGAATTTTATCAAACACACTTCCAGCTGGTGAGTTTTGCATAGTGCCAAGAGGAAAAGAGTTGGGAAATGAGACACCCTTCCCGGGCACCTGAACTTAGTTTGCATATACATTTCTTTTCTGCCTTATTAGTCAGAAAGTTGTTGCTGGTTAAATGCCTTCTATGAACATTTGTCTATTTTTACCTGCTGGGGTGAAGAAAAAGAATATGGTGTTTTTGTTTCCTTGAAATGACTAATCTAGCCAGGGAATCATATGTCATCAAGACACTCGTGGTCTAACTGGCCTCTTTTCCCTAGGCCTATAGGTTGCAGTCTCGGCCTCGTGGCCTGGCACTGGTGTTGAGCAATGTACACTTCACTGGAGAGAAAGACCTGGAATTTCGCTCTGGAGGGGACGTGGACCACAGTAGGCTAGTCACCCTCTTCAAGCTTTTGGGCTATGACATCCATGATCTACATGACCAGACTGCACAGGTACCTGAGGCAGGAAAAATTGGCATGTAAATTAGAGGACTGAACAGCACTTTGGGACCAGAGATATCTTTTGTTTTTGTGCCTGCTGGGACACAAAAGTGTCTTCAAAGTTGTTTACTCTACTTACATTTTTACTCACTCTGTTCTGCCTCTCACCTTGCAATCTAAGAACGAACTAGGACCAGCCAGCTGTTACAGTGTTGACATTTCAGGTTGTGCTTTCATAGAGTAATAATAGTCTAGGGTTGGGTTCTCACTTTTACATGTTCAGAAGCTTGAGTCCCAATCACACTGGAAGTGATGGGACACTGAGATTCACCATCATCAATTCAGTACAGATATTTATAAGCCAGGGCTACACAGGGTATTTACTCCTTAGTTGATATTGCTACTTAGCAGTTTATTATTTAAAGGATAACTTTGGCAGATAAAATACCTGTGAATGAAACAGGGATTGGGAAAGTATGTTTTTGTGGTTTTTTTTTGAGACAGAGTCTAGCTCTTTCACCCGGGCTGGAGTACAATGGTGTGATCTCCACTCACTGTAACCTCTGCCTCCCAGGTTCAAGCAATTCTCCTGCCTCAGCGTCCTGAGTAGCTGGGACTACAAGGGCACGCCACCATGCCTGGCTAATTTTTGTATTTTTAGTAGAGACGGTGTTTCGCCACATTGGCCGGGCTAGTCTCGAACTCCTGACCTCAGGTGATTCATCGACCTTGGCCTCCCAAAGTGCTGGGATTACAGGTGTGAGCTACCGTGCCCAGCTGGGAAAGTATTGATAGCAGTTGTATAGCCACAAGTGATATCATAGGGTGGATAGCTTTTGGATCAGATTTCTAGAAATTGTAAGTATTTTCATTATGGGCTGTTCCTCATTAACCTCAGTGACTGTGCTGTACGACTGACTTTGTGACCTTTAGGGTTTCTGTTTTGCAGTCAATAATGGCCTATTTGTAGATTCATATTCACTCTTTATTTTGATTCCAGAACAATAGAACTTTCTTACATTTGATTTGAGGTTGTCAGTGGTGAAATTAAAATTTCTAGGGGATTCACTTTGATCTGTTGAGATAGAGGATCTTTGTTTTCCATTCAGCAGTGTCTGTAGGCTTCATTTCTCTTTCTCAGCTGTTCTCTTTCTGTGAGAATAATTATGTATTGACTATATTTTTGGCAAGACCAGTTTCATCCGCAGGTACATGGGTGTTGTCCTTTACATGGTGTCTTTGCCAACTTCCCCATGGTAGCGCATGCCATGTAGTTAGATCCACTGTTGCTTCAGAGCCACAGCAGGAACAGCTGCTTCAATCATCAAATATTCAAGTCGTTCATATGCTTTTCTGAGAAGTCTGCTGGGCATAAAAGGACAAAGGGTGAGGTATCAGTCATAATTCCTACAGAAGGTCACTTAACAAATTGTGCACTAAATGTGTTTTCTTAGAGGTTTTGGTCTAGCCATTTCGTTTACTGGAAATCTATTATGTCATGGTTTTCCAAGTTGTATGCAGGCTGTTAAAGGATCTTACACGTCTAATAGTTAAAAGATACAATACTGAGTCACTAAGTCAGCCATAAACTGCTGTTTTTTTGAGAGACCTTCAGTAGATTTGGTGAGTTTATGAGCTCACTTCATAAATATCATTCTTATTTATGCTAAGCCCGATGTATGTTCAGTGACCTGTTGGATTCTAACTATTTGGTTACATTGCTGTATAACTGAAATTGCAGTAGAGTTAAACTTCGAGTACCTATGATGGGGGACTATGTGAGCTCCCACAAATTTTTGTAAAGATCAGATGAGGGAGTTTCGACATCAGGAGAAAAGGAAGGGGGTCCTTTTGTATTCCTAAGGACCAAGCAAAATTAGAGAAAATGTCTTCTGACATAGCTAAGAAGAAGAAACACCTAGGTATATATTATGATCCAAAGGACAAATGGAGGAGGTAGGACTTAAGTTGGCCTTGAATGATCGAAGTTAGTAAAGCAGAGAGGAGTGTTGAGGCCACCCTAGGCAGGGAGAACAGTATATGGACAAGAAATGTATATGTTATAAACCAGGTAGTTGCAGTGGGTATCGTAATTGGGTGCACTGGGCATCGGCACAGAATACTCTCTTCCTGGTGGGATCTCCCTAGAGACAACTCCTTTATCACATAGCTATTTGGCAAACAGAGGCAGAACCAAAAAACATAAGATTCTCTTTTTTTTCCCCACATCAAATCTTTTTTACTTGAGAGGAAAATTCCATTTAAAAACAGGAAGTAATATAATTAATCTTAGAGAATCCTCTTCCCCTGATAGTGCTGCAGAGAACATGGGTATTCTCAGTCCCTAAATGTTTTCACTTTTCTCTTTGTTAACAAATTTTCATTGCATCTGCTTCATGATGAGGTTACTAGTTCTAGAATTATGCTTTACCATATGTTAGTAAATGAGGTACTTTTCAAAGTGGAAATTTCCTTTTATCATGTGGTATTGTTTTTTTAGCTTGCATTTGGGTCACAAACTGCTTTGAAAATGCAGGGACAAGCTATGGGTCATCCCTGGAAAATGCAGCTGCCCATATAATTTAGCATATAATTTCAGAGGGTTCACAAGTTACGCACTTCACACGTTCCCCCAGCCCCTAGCCAAAAATACACTTAGGAGTTAAGAACTTTCCTATTTATAGTAGTACTGTAATTTTATCAAAAACAAATCTGCAGATCCTATTTTAAGCTATGCTGCTTGTGGAAAAGTTCCTCCAAATGTCTAATCCCCATTTATTGAATGGTTTAGTCTTACTAATTTCAATGACAAAGTGTGTGTATTCTTTTTTGGGGCTTTGTTTTCTATTTACTGACCTAATCTCACTAAATTCAAAATGCTGGTGATTCAGTGCTCAGGTATGTGATTGTTGTTTCCTTCTTTGAGCAAAATTAACTTCTTTAACTATAAATGTTAAATTCTATTAGGGTCAGCTCCAGAGGAGCATTCACAGTTATGTATTCGCTTGAAATGATTTATTTTTGAAACAACGTTTTGATTATCTGTCATTACCTTAAGATTTCTATTGTTATGGTTGGATTCTACTTACTCAGAAAATACACATACTTTTCAACAAAACCAATCTGTCTATTTCTCATTATATTGCAGACTTTCAAATATTTTATTTAACTGAATCTCAATTATCTACAAACAGAAGTATTCTGAACAAATAAATTAGTAGTTCTAAAACTTTACCATATCAGAGTCTCCTGGAAAACTTGTTAAAACATATTTTGCTAGGGCCCAAGATTTCAAATTTCTTACAGGTTCCTGGGTGATGGTGCTATTACTGCTTTAGGGGCCACACTTTGAGAGCCATTGCAATATGTTATAGATTTTTTTTTATTTTGGCAGTATGTGTGATTAAATATATGTGTGTTTTAACTCTTCCACCCAGATAACTTACTTGCCTTCGTTAAATTTTATTCAAGTTTATAATAAGATGAACTTGTTTTCTCTCTGCCCATCTCAAATAGAAGACCCTGACATTGTGACTTATAGAGGGAGGCATAGGTTTAAAAATGCGTGTCCAATTATTATGCTCTTTAGGTACACAGTATAACTTTCTGATGCATGGACCAAGTGCTCAAAGTAGTAGTCTTTGTGTATCACAACTTAGTGTGAGATAAACAAGATTCTCCGGGCTTGGTGGTACATGCCTATAGTCCCAGCTACTCCAGAGGCTGAGGAGAGAGGATTCCTTGAGCGTGGGAGTTCTAGGCTGATCAGGTGTCCAAACTAAATTCATCATCAATATGGTGACCTCCTGGGAGTCGGGGGCCACCAGGTTGCCTAAGGTGGGGTGTACCAGCCCAGGTCAGAAGTGGAGCAGGTGAAAACTGTGATCAGTAGTCATCTTGCACCTGTGAATAGCCACTGCACTCAAGCCTAGGCAAGATGGTGAGATCCTGTTTTTTTTTTAAAAAAAAGATAAACAAGAACACAGTTCTTAAATTGGACTGCACCATTGACCAGTAACAGATTTCTTTTGAAAAAAAATACTCTTTATTAGATGTGCACATTATAATAATGGCAGATTTTTGCGGTGTGTTCCAAATACAGTGATTGGTCTTTTTTTTTTTTTTTTTGGAGACAGAGTCTCTGTCACCCAGGCTACAGTGCAGTGGTGCAATCATGGCTCACTGCAGCCTCGGTCTCCTAGGCTCAAGTGATCCCTCCAGCTCAGCCTTTAGAGTAGCTGGGACTATAGGCATGCACCACCATGCCTGGCTAATTTTTTTTTTTTTAAGACGGAGTCTTGCTAGGCTGCCCAGGCTAAGTCCTTTGTCTATAATATCTCTTTTAATCTTCACAAACTTAAAGAAAATGTACTCAGATTTTCTTTTATAAAGTGGAAATTGGAGTCTCAACAGTCTGAGTAAGTTGTTCTGACTTATGAACCCAACGTTCAGACGTAGTCTGACCCCAGGGCCTCCATATGTAATCACTGCCCTGTACAGATCCTCCTTCATAGCGTGCTCTTTCTGAAACAAGGCATTTTATACAGGTATCATCACTATCTCTCAGACACTTAAGATCTTAGAAGATAATACACAAGTATTGCTATTCTCTACTGTCCTGGTGCTGTCATAGAACAGTTTATTTTCTTGTAGCTGAATGTGCATGTTACTTATTCATAGCTACACTTATAGTCACCCTTGTGCCATTTATATACAAGGGCACTTGCTGTAATGAAAAGTCTGGTTATGAACAGGGAATTAATCAGAGTTGATCAGCTCATGATTAGCTTCTTTAGTAACGTGCTTTAATCCAGGAGTTCTTGTCAATCTCAGTGAGTCTAAATCTATATTCAGAATGCTGTGTCTCAGCTCATATGCATTTTTCTTGTTAGTTGAGAGAGAAAGTAAGTCTCTCAAAAGGTCTCTTCTATCATTGACTGCAGGAATATACGGAAAGCATTTTATCTGCTAATAGCTTAGGGTTTCAAAAAGAAATCAGATTGATGCCTATATTGGTGCTGACTCTAGGGCACAACACTAAACACTCCTTTTTTCTAGGAAATGCAAGAGAAACTCCAGAATTTTGCACAGTTACCTGCACACCGAGTCACGGACTCCTGCATCGTAGCACTCCTCTCGCATGGTGTGGAGGGCGCCATCTATGGTGTGGATGGGAAACTGCTCCAGGTGCGGATATGATGGGGGAAGCCAACTGTTAAAACCAGGCTGCTTCACCTGCAGCCTGCTGTCTGTCCAGTGATGGCTGCTGTTGCATGTATAGGACCTCAGGAGGCTCCACCAACTGCTTAACCTCCCTTCTTCCTTGTTTCTTTCTGGCAGCTACAAGAGGTTTTTCGGCTCTTTGACAACGCCAACTGCCCAAGCCTACAGAACAAACCGAAAATGTTCTTCATCCAGGCCTGCCGTGGAGGTGAGTGCCCTGGCAGACCAGCACCTGGGTGGTGGCTCCTGGGCAGCCTCCCACCAGCTCTCACTTTCCTGTTTGCTCCTCTCAGGTGCTATTGGATCCCTTGGGCACCTCCTTCTGTTCACTGCTGCCACCGCCTCTCTTGCTCTGTAAGTGTCTCCCAATGCATGGGGTGTGCTGGGACTTGGGCAGCCCATGACTCTCAGGCTGGTCAGCTCTCTGTGCACCACCATACCCTGTTTTCAGGCCTCTTCTCCATGTCCTTGCCTTCCTTTCTGAGAATTCTTACTCTTTTCTGTGCTTTATTAACTCTGGTGCCCTTTTTTTGGTTACTCATTCCGGTTATGGATTTTTGATCTGTCTTTTTCCTGTCCTCCTTATTTTGTCTCCTTTCACTTTTTCTCCTTTTTACTTGTTCCATGTACTTCCCTGCTTCCCTGCACTTCCACTCTTGCCTCCTTTCTTATCATTCGTGGGCCATGCAGGATTGCAGAACAGAATCCGTGTTGGCCTTTGACTCTTCCTTTTCCATGAGCTGCTGCTGCCCCTCTTTCTCTCATGCAGTCCGTTTTACTCCTTTAAGACCCGGGACCACAGGATGAGGATTAGAAGACATAAAGGCATGCCTTTCTTTCATCCTAGAGGAAAACAATAGCATTTAATAGCTCTAACTTTGGAGTCAAATTCTGACTTCACCATTTACTAGTTACGTAAAGATAAAGAAGTTAAATGGCATCCCTCCATCTCAGTTTCCTTAATATAAAATGAAGATAGTCCTTGTACCCACTTCATAAGGTGGTTGTGATGGTTATGCACTTAAGAGCTTACTTAGCACAGTACCTGGCTCACAGCACATCCACAAAGGAGGCCAGCTATAACTCTTATAACACAATTAGTGCCGTAAAGGGCTTATAGTTTGGTTTAAAGGTCGCTTTTTCCAAACATTCATATAATTACTGTTTTAATCTATCGCATGGCCAAATGTAAATAGCTAAAATCATTGGCAGCCTGATCTAATATTACCACAGAATATAGTCTACTGAGGCCCTACAATGTGATTCAGACTACAGTAGTTACTACCACAAAAGCAAAAGGAAATGCCTCTAAGGAGCAGACCAGTTACTCAGGAAAATAAAGTAAATTTACATGAAATAGCTTAAGACTAATTCACAGGCCTCATGTAAGCAAGGGTGAAATTAGCGAAGTACAAACTGCTTAGGAAGGAGTATGCAGTAAGAATAGATCATTTTAAGTAAGGGTAGTTTAAAGAGATTTTGTGGATAGGATAAGGCTTAATTTGCACCCAGAGTAATTTAATTTACATGGTTGTAGAGTAATATCTAGAGTCCATCATGGGAAAAGAAACAATACAACATGATAAGCACACTAAGATTAAAAGGGCATGCTGTGTCTCCCTTCTTCCTAAACAAGTGCTTGGATCTGATTTTAAAACAGCATCTGTGTGAGTATGTGAGATGTGGCTGGTCACATGAAGTAGGTTTACCTCATTACAAACCTTTAGCCATAACTGAAATTTTGGACTTCAGCAGGTAAAAGTATGGAACAGTTGGGAGCATAAGTAGGAAATAATGGGGTGAATTTTTTTTCCAGAAAGGTTGCCATGGAGGGGCTGCACTGAGGAAAGAGGTTATGGGGCAGGAGCTGAACTTTTCCTGCTCTGTCCCCAGGCCTAGAGCACTGCCTGACGCGTGGTAGCACTTACAAATGTTGAATGAATGGGTGAAAATTAATCTGCCTAAAAAACTGTGGGTATCATGTAAAAAACAAATAGGAGGATATTGTGACAAAAGAACTAATGGCATTGATTGATGGGTCTGTGATATAAAGGTGAGAGAGGAATTCTCCTTTCTCTTTATCTTGGCCTATTACTATTAACTTGGTGTCATTACTAACTATTAGTTGTGGTCATTTTCTCCTCCTATATCCAGGGATTTAATGCACTATGGGATCTGGATAAGGAGTAATTGCTCTTTTCTGGAGTAATCTGAATCTTTTGCTGTCTCTCCAACTTCTCTGAAATTAAATCCTTCAAGGAATGACCAGTAGCCAACTGATCTTAGAAAACTTGAGTTCTCCTGTGTTCCTGCTGTATTTGGTTAATATAATTAATACCTAGAAAAAGCTCCAACCCCTGCCCCAATTGGCTTCTAAACTGGAATGTAAGCCCTATGACGGCAGGAGTTTTCTCTTCACTCTGTCCCCAGGGATTAAAGTCAAATAGTGCCCAACACCTGGCAGTTGCTTGACACAATTTCATTAAATCTGCGTTTTGGTCCTTTTCCCCACAATTCTTGAAGCTTCCCTTCCTTCTTAGTCTCCTTTGTTGTTGCCTGGAGCAGGGAGTACTATAAAACAGCATACTCTTACTTTTGATGTGTTGACCTGAAAGTCCTCCCTATCTCTCTTCCCTCCTGACAGCACCCCTGCCCACACCCAAAACAAAACATCATCATCAAAAATAAGAATCTGTCTTGTGATAGATAAGGCCTTTATCAAGAACATGGGCATCTGCTCAGGGTATGTTGAGAAACTACTGCTAAAATTGAATAAGGATGATCTTCTTCAATTTTCTGGGAGAAAATAGTCTAATTCTCCCCATTTTAAGTTTTTTCTCTTTTAAAATTTTCTTACGGCCAAGCACAGTGGCTCATGCATATAATCCCAACACTTTGGGAGGCCGAGGCGGAAGGATCCCTTGAGGCTGGGCATTCGAGACAAGCCTGGTCAATGTAGTGGGACCCCATCTCTGTTGGAAAAAAAAAAAAAAAAGATTAAAAAAATTTTTTATTGGCCAGGCATCCCAGCACTTTGGGAGACTGACGCAGGTGGATCACAAGTTCAAGAGATGGAGACCATTTTGGCCAACATGGTAAAACCCCGTCTCTACTAAAAACACAAAAATTATCTGGGTTTGGTGGTGCACCGCTGTAGTCCCAGCTACTTAGGAGGCTGAGGCAGGAGAATTGCTTGAACTCAGGAGGTGGAGGCTGCAGTGAGCCGCGGTTGTGCCACTGAACTCCAGCCTGGCAACAGAGCGAGACTGTCTCAAAAATTTAAAAAAAGGTTTTTTTCTTAAGTTTTGGATGCTTGCTCTAATTATCTTATGAAATTAACAAACAAGTACTGAGTGCTTCAAAGATACCAAAATCACCTTGGAAACAACTGATCATATTTTTTTGATACATTGTTTGAAATTGTGATTTTTTTATACAGCATACTTATAGTAACCATATTTGTTATTACTTTTTTTGTTTATGTAATAAAATTAAGTGTATCAATATTTTATTATGTACTGCAATAAAAAGCACTATGACTCCCAGGCATATTGTTAATTGAACAAGTGAATTGTGGACTTAGATGATTCCATTTACAAGGAGTATTTGATTGGGCATTTTCCCTGTTTTACACAGAATGGGAACTGCTCTAGCCACATAGATGTGCATGTGCTTGAGCGTGGTACCTGGCCTGTGCGAGGCATCCCCTGAGTAACAGATGCATGCTGGGAGAGTAATGATTTTTTTTTTTTTTTTTTTTTAGTTTATCAACCATAGGTTGGAGGCAACAGCTGGAAATGGCTCTTCCCCATCAAGGTTATAGGGAACGTGGGCTTGCCTGTGTCAGGCCCAGGAGAGATGGGAAGAAGTAACATCATTGTCCATTCTGTCTGCCTTTGTTACAGATGAGACTGATCGTGGGGTTGACCAACAAGATGGAAAGAGCCATGCAGGATCCCCTGGGTGCGAGGAGAGTGATGCTGGTAAAGAGGAGTTGCTGAGGATGAGACTGCCCACGCGCTCAGACATGATATGCGGCTATGCCTGCCTCAAAGGTACTTTGAGTTCCAAGAGAGTTGAGTCATACCTCGTTTTATTGCACTTTGCTTTGTGGTGCTTTGCAGATACTGGTTGAGTATCCCTTATATGAAGTGTTGGGACCAGAAGTGTTTCAGATTGTGGATTTTTTTGGTTTTTTTGATTTTGGAATTTTTGCACTATACTTACTAGTTGAGTGTCCCGTATCCAAGTATTCTAAATGTAAAATGCTCCAGTGAGCACTTCCTTTGAGCATCATGTTGGTGCTTGGAAAGTTTCAGATTTTGAAGCATTTCAGATTTTTGGATTTGGGATGCTCAGCCATTTTTTTTACAAATTGAAGGTTTGTGGCAATCCTTTATCGAGTGTCTGTCAGCACCATTTTTCTGTTGGCATGCCTCTGTTAGCATTTTTCAGCAATAAAGTGTGTTTTAATTAAAGCATATGCATTTTTTTAGACATAATGCTGTTGCACACTTAATAGACTGTAGAATAGTAACCATAACTTTCATACACACCGGGAGACCTGAAAGTTCGTATGACTTGCTTTATTGCCATACTCACTTTCTTGAGCTGGTCTGGAAACAAACCTATAGTATCTCCAAAGAATGCCAGTAATCCAAAAGAGTGTACCCTCCTAAACTTGGATTCTTCATGCTGGGCTCTGACTGGGGAGGGTGCAGGTGCCATGGCCGAGTCTAGTTTGGGAAGTCCAGCTGTGTGAGGGCACTCACACTCTGACTAATGCTCTTTTGGTTGCAGGGACCGCTGCCATGCGGAACACCAAACGAGGTTCCTGGTACATCGAGGCCCTTGCTCAAGTGTTTTCTGAGCGAGCTTGTGATATGCACGTGGCTGACATGCTGGTTAAGGTGAGTCTGCAGGCTCCGTGACCCCCATACGTCTCCACAGTGCTCTGTTTTCCTCTGCCCTTGAATGCCCTTTCATAGTCCGTCTCCCCTTCCCATTATGCTGCCCTCATGAAGCCCGAGATTCTCAGACTTGGGCCTATTGCTTCCACCCCTCCAGGTGAATGCACTTATCAAGGATCGGGAAGGCTACGCCCCTGGCACAGAGTTTCACCGGTGCAAGGAGATGTCTGAGTACTGCAGCACTCTGTGCCGTCACCTCTACCTGTTCCCAGGACACCCTCCCACATGATGCCGCCTCCCCATCGTCCACGCCAAGTGGAAGCCACTGGACCACAGGAGGTGTGATAGAGCCTTTGATCTTCAGGATGCACGGTTTCTGTTTTTCCCCCTCAGGGATGTGGGAATCTCCCAGACTTGTTTCCTGTGCCCATCATCTCTGCCTTTGAGTGTGGGACTCCAGGCCAGCTCCTCTTCTGTGAAGCCCTCTGCCTGTAGAGCCCGCTGTGGTTGGACCTATTGCCAGGAATGTTTTGGCTGCAGGTGAAGAGCCTGACAAGTGAAGTAATAAACACAGTGTGGTTATGGGGAGAGGGCATATAAGCTCCCCCATATTTGGGTTCAGTTCTGGCTTTTGTAGATGCCACTTTAGTCATTGCTGTTATTTCATTAGTTAAGATGTCTCAGATGTCATCTTTTCTTTCATTCATATCCCCAGCCGTTTTTGTCCTAGAGAGAGTTTGGAAGCTGTCCAAATTTAATGTAGACATTACTGTTTGGCTCTGAAGAGGCAAACATGACGAGAGACGCACCTTGCTGCAGTGTGCAGAAGTGGCCTGTGCGTTCCCTTCTCTACTGCAGGGCCACCCAGTGGAAAGACGCGCTTGGCTCGTTTGGGCTCAAGGCACCGCAGCCTTTCAGCAGATGTTTCCTTGCATCTGTACCTTACTGATGTTTGCCTGTGGAAATCTCAGAGATCTTTCATTGGTTGTTTCTCTGAGCTTTGTTACTGAAATGAGCCTCATGAAGAGCATCGGAGAAGGCCGGGAAGAGTGGTGTATTTCCCCAGACTCTGTAAGCTCTCCCTTTGGCTTTTTCTTTCCTGTGAAATGTCCATCTCTCTCCCTTACTATTCCCACTTCATTCAGTCAACCTGCACTTCGTATCTAGATTTCTAGAAAAGCTTCCTAGCTATCTCCCTGCCTCATACCTCTCCCCTCTTTACCTTCATGTCATCCTGTTGACTGCTGCCACCAAATCTGTCTCAAATACTGCTTTACTGGATCATGTAGCTGCTCAAAGACGTCATGTAGTTCCTTGTTTCTGCTTTCTGCTTCAGTATTAAACTCTCCTTTGATACAATGTGGTCTTTATTTCAGTGCCGTACATATAATTTTTTTCAACCTAGAAACCTTTATCCCTGCTTATCTAAAACTTTCCTGTTCTTTAAGGCCTTTTTTTAAAAAAAAAAAAAAACTTCCATTCTTACTTCTTCCAGTCTATTCTCCACATGACAGAGTAGTTTTGGTTTTTTTATTTTATTTGGTTATTTGTTTAGTGTTTTTTGTTTTTTAGGGCGAGGTCTCACTATGTTTCTCAGACTGGTCTCGAACTCCTGGCCTCAGCCATCCTCCCACCTCATCCTCCCAAATAGCTGGGACTACAGGCATGAGCCATCGCACCTGGCCATGTTTTGGTTGTTTAAATACAAATCTGATCATGTCACTGCCCACCCACCCCACTTAGAACCCTTCTGCTTTCTATTACACCTCATTTAAAATTTAAACAATTCACTTGGTTTGTAAGAACTGGTTCTTGCCTTCCCCTTGAACCTCATTAAGTGGTCATTTCTCGCCAAACTCCAGCCCCAGTGGTCTCTCAGTTTCTAATTGTGTGCTCTTTCCTGCCCTCTTCCTGGGCCTTCTCAGCTCTCCACCCCCACCACTCTTGTCTCAGGTGGTGTCCTTATTCCTCAAGTCTGGTCCACTCCCGGGCCCTTCTGTCCTTGAACAGTTTTCTCCCACGGCTGTCACCACGTCTTGTCTTTCCCCTCATTGCATTTATTGCAGTGGATATGTATGCTGGTTTTACTTGTTTATATCTGTATCCCCTCCCAGGCTGTAAATGAGGGCAGAAACTTTGTTTGTTTTATTCACCATCATGTACTGAGTACTTGACACATAGTGGGTCTTCAGTAAATGTTGAATAAAAGAACAAAGAAGGCAAGTCAACCTTAGCTACAACCCTGCCTTTTGATAAAATTTTCCTTTTGACAGTGTACATGGTTTATTATTTTTGTACTTTGTTTTTCCACGTGTTTTGCTTTTATCCGCTGGCATTTTTAGCTCCTTGGAGACATATTATGTGTGAGATAACTCCCTTCACATCTCCCATGGTCCCTAGCAAAATGCTAGGCCTGTAGTAGTCAAGGTGCTCAATAAATATTTGTTCTGTGAGCTGGGTGGTTTGAAGCCTTGCTGCCAAGTCCTGCCTTTGGGTTGACATAGTATGGAAGTATTTTAGTGAGTAACTTTTCCACTCCCACTGCCAGGATTTTGTATTGCCATCAGGTGCCAAATAAATGCTCATATTTATTACTGATGTGTGCTCAATACCTCTGTTTCTGTAAATACTCAGGCCTCTGAAGCCCACAGATTTTGCTTCCTTAGTCCCCTAACACTGCGGCCTTCCTCACCACCTCACAAGGCATAGCCAGACCTGAAAACCCCATCTTATTTTGCTTCATGATCCTGTAAATATATGCAGCTGTGGGCCCATCTCAGTTGGCATAGTCTGGGATTTCTCACAGTCAGATGAAATGGAGGTCATTAGCAAACAGTGCTGGTTCTTGGTTATTTAGACTGTGAGATGTAGGCTGCCGTAACAGATTGGGCTGGAATAGGAGGATAGGAGAATGAAGATAGAATTCCATTTTTTCCCTCATTGCATTTAAGCTCTTCTAGAGTGAGTGCAGAGTGTAAGATGATTCTGGTGCAGCATGGAAGAAATCAAAGCAATGCATTTTTTGTAAGTTGGGATGCTTTAGAAGTGCATTGTGTCTAAAGGATATGCCTGAGAGATAGGTGCAGATGCTGATGGGTTATGGAAGTTTGACAAGAGACGGGAAGTTCTACAGGAACTTCTACAGAAGTTTTTGTAGGAAGCATTTTTTTTAATGTAGAAATTAAAACGGGTTCCACCATGTTAGCCAGGCTGGTCTCTAACTCCTGGCTTCAAATGATCAGCCTGCTTCGGCCTCCCAAGGTGCTAGGATTGTAGATATGAGCCGCCACGCCCAGCCAGAAACAAAACTTTTTTGTTTGGTAGGAAAGAGTGGTGAGAGCTGGAACATTGTTGAGTGATATAGGGCAGGCAATGGCTGTCTAGGAAGAGCAGAAGGGGACTGAGGTGAGCCGAAGCACCTTGGTAGAGAGGGGAATTTGGTACAGGACATTGGAGGCAAAAAGGCATGAAAAATGGACTGAAACTGCTTGGTTGTACTGCAAAAAAAAAAAAACAACCATCCATGGGATAGCCTCAAGGGAGGGATACAGAATCTAGGAGAGGTGAAGAAACTAGGGAAATAGTGGGAGTAAGGTTAAGCACCCATTTTCAGGATAGGAAGGCTTTTCAGAGGTGTGGTATATTTGGGAATTACAGAGCAGTATCTCTGAACTGGATTCCATGTCTTCCCTGCCCCCCAACCCCCTTGCCCTTGAATAAGAGTATGAGGTTGAATTTCACAGCTCTGCTCCCTTCTGCTTACCTCTGCCAGAGGATTCTCTTCTAAAATTATCCCCCTCCCAGAGCTGGAGGCTGCCCTCTGCTGCCCTCCTCCATCCTGTTTCCTCAAACGGGGAAAAGGAAAACAGGAAAAAGGAAAAAGTGTACTATCAGACCAAAGCTGTGATTTAAAAGAAAATTTTTTTTTTAAGTTTTACTCTATAAAATAGAGAGGACGTCTCACTATGTTGTCCATGCTGGTCTCAAATACCTGGGTTCAAGTGATCCTCCTGCCTTGGCCTCCCAGAGTACTGGGATCACAGACACGAGCCACCACACCCACCAGCACTTGGGAAGCTAAAGCAGGTGGATCACCTGAGCTCAAGAGTTTGAGACCAGCCTGGGTGACATGGTAAAACCCTGTCTCTAAACAATAAAGAATGAGGCCAGGCACAGTAACACACCTATAGTCCTAGCTACTCAAGTGGCTGAGGAGAGAGGATTGCTTGAGCCCAGGAGTTGAAAACAAACCAGCCTGGGCAACACAGACCCTCATCTTTTTTAGAAAAAGGAAGGGAGGAGGAAAGGTGTCTAATCTGAGAAGGAAGAAGACATTAATAATAGCTACAACTGTTGAGTGCTTGGTATGTTTTAGGCGTTGAGAGGAGCTTTCCATTTCATTTTCCCCATGCCTCTGTGAAGGCATCATTTTCTCTTTTGTTTTGAGATGGTTTGCTTTTGTCACCCAGGCTGGAATGAAATGGCGCTATCTCAGCTTACTGCCTCCCAGGTTCAAGCAATTCTCCTGCGTCAGCCTCCCGAGTAGCTGGGATTGCAGGCACGCGCCACCATCCCCGGGAAATGTTTGTATTTTTAGTAGAGATGGGGTTTCTCCATTTTGGCCAGGCTGGTCTCAAACTCCTGATCTCAAGTGATCTGCCCGCCTTGGCCTCACAAAGGGCTGGGATTTCGGGCACAAGCCACCACACCTGGCCCATTTTCTCATTTTTTTCAGAAGAGGAAACGGAAGCTTAGAGACTATCAAAAGAGGAAAAAATGTAGCGCTTTCTTTTTTTTTTTTTTTTTTTTTTTTTTGAGACAGGGTCTCACTGTTTCCCAGGCAGGAGTGTAGTGGTGGTATCCAGCTCACTGCAGCCTCCACTTCCCGAGTTCAAGTGATTCTCGTGCCTGAGCCTCTCGAGTAACTGGGACTACAGGCGCCTGCCACCATGCCCAGCTAATTTTTATATTTTTGGTAGAGACAGGGTTTCACCATGTTGCCCAAGCTGGTCTCGAACTACTGAGCTCAGGTGATCTGCTCACCTCGGCCTCCCGAAGTGCTGAGATTGCAGGCGTGAGCCACTGCATCGGGCCAGAAATGTAGCTTTAATGGTATGGACTCTAGAATTCAGTAGCTCTGATTCTGAATGCTGGCTCTGCCTTGGAAGATTTTGGAGACCTTGAGCAAGGTAGTTAACACAACCTCAATTTCCCTCATTTAAAAATGAGGAAAAATGTGTCTACCTTCCAATGCCCCTATGAGGATTAAATATGATACGTGTAAATCACATGGTGTGAATGCATACAAAACGCTTGCTAAATGTTAACTCACAGAATGAGTGTCAGTTTAATATGAGTCAACAGTTCTTACTATGGGTCAAACATTATAGCATGGTTTTTCATGCATTATTTTATCTTCTTAACCCTCTAGTTACTGCCTTTCTGAGGAAACTGAGGTCAGGGTATGAAACAAAAGCTGTCAGTTTGAGCATATGCTAACACTTGCTTCTGTGATGTATTCTGGCACGAAGGAGTTTTTCCTCCTCACTTTTTTGGGCTGTAAGATTCCCATTAGGCTGGGGGAATGAAACTGAGGCCCAAAACCTTATTCCATGTTAAGTTCTAATTAGATAGGAGCATTTGTATCATATTTGAAAAGCCAGAAGGGGGAGAAAGAGACCTGTCAAGTGCTACAGGGAAAGCCTGACGTGCAGGGGATAGGAAAGGAATAAGGATGCTTAAAGAATAAGGAGGCAGCCAGGTGCGGTGGCTCACGCCTTTAGTCTCAGCACTTTGGGAGGCCGAGGCAGGCGGGTCACAAGGTCAAGAGATCGAGACCATCCTGGTCAACATGGTGAAACACCATCTCTACTAAAAATACAAAAATTAGCTGAGCATGGTGGTGCGCGCCTGTAGTCCCAGCTACTGGGGAGGCTCAGGCAGAATTCCTTGAACCTGGGAGGCAGAGGTTTTGGTGAAGCCGAGATCTCGCCATTGTACTTCAGCCTAGGCAACAAAGGCAAAACTCCATCTCAAAAAAGAAAAAAAAAAAAGAATAAGCAGGCAAGGCACAATAAACAAGAAAGGAGATGTGACTGCCAGTGGAGTGTGCTACAGAGAAAGTGTCTTCACAGGAAGTTGTAGTATCTTAGCTGAAATTTCAGAAAGTAGGTGGGCATGGGTTCCATGGCTGCCTGGATTTGCAGAGGGAAAATGATGACTAAAAACACTTTTAAAGAACATAAGGGTTATACTGCCCAGTATGTTGGGGAGGCCAGACTGGAAGACATGAGTCTGAAAACAAGGGTGTAACCCAGAAAGAAAATTCATTCACCTATACCCCAACAGGAAACTACTCCTCCATGTAGCTTCCATGGCCACTTTGTACAATTCTCCTTCAAATAGCAATTCCATAGCCTGTAGGCTTTTAAACATTTTATATAATGGACCCTAGGATGATCTATTTAAAACCCCGAAAGAGACCAGGCATGGTTGCTCACGCCTGTAATCCCAACACTTTGGGAGGCCAAGGCAGACAGATCACCTGAGGTCAGGAGTTCAAGACAAGCCTGGGCAACATGGTGAAACGTTCTCTACAAAATACAAAAATTAGCCGGGCATGATGGTGAGTGCCTGTAATCCCAGTTACCCGGGAGGCTGAGGCAGGAGAATTGCTTAAACCTGGGAGGCGGAGGTTGCAGTGAGCTGAGATCATGCCATTGCACTTCAGCCTGGGTGACAAAGCGAGACTCCATCTCAAAATAAATAAATAAATCCCCAAAAGAATATATATCATTCACACATGCTTATGAACTTGCTTCCACATTTAGGAGCTTCATAGGAATCCCCAGAAGCCCATCTTTGTGCTTCCAAATGAGCTACTTGGCCCAGCAGGATGTTGGAGGGAGGAGTGGGCATGGTTTACGTTTTGTTTTCTTGTTCTCCTCCAGGGATTTCAACCCCATGGGATTTAAACTATTTCTAATTTCAAACACAGGATTTTTTTTTTTTTTTTTTTTTTTTTTTTGAGACTGAGTCTCATTCTGTTGCCCAGGCTGGGGTGCAGTGGCGCAATCTCACCTCACTGCAACCTTCACTTCCCAGGTTCAAGCAATTCTGCCCCAGCCTCCTAAGTAGCTGAGATGACAGGTGTGTACCACCACACCCTGCTAATATTTTGTATTTTTAGTAGAGTCAGGGTTTCAAAACTGTGTTAGCCAGGTTGGTCTCAATCTCCTGACCTTGTGATCCACTCTTCTCGGCCTCCCAAAGTGCTGGGATTACAGGTGTGAACCACCGTGCCCGGCCCCAAACACAGGATATTTACTCTCAAACCCTTGCTCTCCAGCACTGACAATCTGTAGATGTCTTTGACCCTCCTAATTTCAGAATCTAGTTTTAAGGATTGCAGCTGGTGCTTTCCTTCTAGGCTGTAGGCTTCCACCTGGCTTGGCTAGACATGAGCTCTATCATCACCCCCCTAGTCTCTGCCTTCAAAACTCAGAGTCCATGACTAGGCTGCCCTGTTTTAGGGACCTGCTTTTCTCAGAAATAGTAAGAAAGTCATAATTGCATCTCATATTTGCTGCTTGTATTTATCAAGTTCCTATAGCACCTGGTTACCTTCAGGACAGCTATACTCCACAAATGGGAAATTTTTGTTTCTGAAGCCCTCAAGGAATTCAATTTCATCTTGGGACTCTATTATTTTAATTAAGAAAGTGTTCCTTTCTGCTCATACCAATCCCGTAGATGTCTTTCTGTATTTTCTGGCTGCAGAAAAGGTAGATATCATCACAGAATCTTTAGTCTCTCAATTTATCACACATTTGTAATTTTTGTGGAGAGATTATAGGCCTTGAGGTTCATAAGATTGTTGTTACAGCAAGTGTTATTTTTATTTTTTAGCTATATTGGTATATAATTGACAGAGAAATTATACATATTTAAGGTGTATGACTTGATGTGTTGATATATGTGTACCTTGTGAAATGATCATCACAATCAAGCTGGGTAACATATCCATCACCTCACATAGTTGCTGTGGGGGTGGAGGGAGGTGAGAGCATTCAGGATCTACCCTCTTAGCAAATTTCAAGTATACTTCCTGTGGTCCCACGTACATTAGATCTCCAGGACTTTCTCATCTTTTATAACTGAACCTTTGTACCCTTTGACCAGCATTTCCCCATCCCCCCACCTGCTACTCCAGCCTAGCCCCTGGCAACCACACTCTACTTTCTGCTTCTATGAGTTTGACTATTTTAGATTCCACATACAAGTGAAATGGTGCAGTATTTGTCTTTCTGCGTCTGCAGCGTTTGACTTAGCATGATGTCCTCCAAGTTCATCCATGTTGTCACAAATGGCAGGATTTTCTTCTTTGTCAATGTTGAATAGTATTCCATTATGTCTATTTATATATACACGACATTTTCTTTATTCATCTGTTAGTGGATGCTTAGATTGTTTTCCTATCTGGGCTACTGTGAATAATGCTTCAATGAATGTGTGAGTGCAGATACCTCCTGAGATACTGATTTCCTTTCCTTTGGATATATGGGAATTGCCGAGTCATATGGGAGTAGTTTTTATTTTTTGAGGAACTGCTGTACTGTTTTTCATAATGACTATACACCAGCTTACATTCCCACCAGCAGTGCACAAGGGTTCCCTTTTCTCTGCATTTTCACCACTGTTTACCGCGTCTCACTGCAGCCTCCACCTCTCAGGCTTGAGTGATCCTCTCGCCTCAGCCTCCTGTGCAGCTGGGACTACAGGTGTGCACCACCACACCTGGCTAATTTTTGTATTTTTTTATAAAGACAGGGTCTCCCTATGTTGCCAGGCTGGTCTCGAGCTCCTGGGTTCAAGCAGTCTGCCTGCCCCAGTCACCCACAGTGCTGGGATTATAGGCATGGCTGCCACACCTGGCTATCTCTTGCTTTTTTGATCATAGCCATCCTAACAGGTGTGAGGTAATATTACATTATGATTTTGATTTGTATTCTCCTGATGATTTGTGATGTTGAGCCCCTAGGAAAAGTATTTTGAATGGTATCGGCTTCCCTCTTGCTTTGGGTGGTTCCATTTAGCCTAGATCAAAATCATATTGTAGACCAGATGTGTGGCATCCCTACCCTGCAGTCCCTGAACTTGGACTGTCCTGGGAGAGACCCCAGTTGGTGATGGATCGTAAACTTTACTTTGGCTGAGTTCCTAACTTTTCTCCTCTAGTGAGGAGTTCATAGGGAAGAGATGTCATAGGAAAATTGGTTTTATAATGTGATGCCAGAAAGAAAGGTTTGTCCTTGGCCAAGAAGTATTCATTGATCCAAAAAGGGAAGAAGAGCAGAGAGCACTTCCCCATCATCGTTCATGTTTGTCGGGTTTGTCATGAGAAGCCTTCATTCCCTTCCCACCTCTCCCTTCCCTGTGCCTCTGGCTTACTTTTGACTCTCCCCTGTTATCTAACCTGTCCTGATGGAGCCGTGGTGGGCACGCCGCAGTCTAAATGGAAGTTCAGTCCCTCCAGATTGGCAGTATGATGGACAGCTAACAGTCTGGGAAGTGGGAGAAATTCAAGAACCCAAGGCTGTTACCCATCCCCAACTTCCGCTTCCCACAAGCATTCCACACCCAGCAGGTGATAAGGATGGGATCAGAAGATGCTCCCAAGGTGTTATTAGCAGCCTCTGGCAGACAGGAGAGCAAAGAGCTGGAGAAGAACACTGGACATGGGATGGGCTGGCAGAGCTGGCCAGACAGAACCCTAGGCGGACACAGCTGGGAATAAGCCAGCCAGGAGACATGGCAGAGAGGCACCAGTTACTCTTCCAAATGAGTTAACACGCCACTGTTTCCGCTTCATCTTTATCCAGCACCCACCCCTCACCTTCCACATCCTGAAGAAGAGAGGGGGCAGCTGGAGGGCTTCCATGTGGATCTGGCTCTACACACAGGTTTGAGAACACACTCAGCAGTTTCTCATCCTGGTCCAGGCGATATTTATAGAGGGACCAGTGACATGGAGCTGGAAGCCTACTACTGGTGACTAAGGAGGGGGACAATGCCACCGGCTCAGCAGAGGGAATTCCCTGTGGGGCTGTCCCTCAGGTCCTCATCCCAACCCCCACCCCCACACTGCACTCACACCTGCTTCGACCCCAAGCAGATCAGATGTGGCGATGGGGGGGGTCATGTGACAGAGAGGGGGCTATAAATAGCTGGAGGTGGGCATGCTGCCCCAGACGCCTTGGGGACAGCAAGAGCAGAGGCTTAAGGAGCTACACTGGGGGAAGGACAGGGGCAAGCAGGCCAAGGCCTGGCCGGGGATCGGGGGGAGGGAACATGGAGCAATCTCGGTCACAGCAGCATGGGGGTGAGCAAAGCTGGTGGGGTAGTGCCCCCCAGTACCAGTATATGCCCTTTGAACACTGCACCAGCTACGGACTGCCCTCTGAGAACGGGGGCCTCCAGCACAGGCTCCGGAAGGATGCAGGCCCCCGTCACAACGTCCACCCCACACAGGTAAAGTGCCATAAAGGGAGAGGGGAGCCAGGGACGAGGGGAGACCATGGTGCAAGAGACTGGTGAAAATTAGGAATTGGGGGAAAAGAGGGAGCAGTGCTGCATTTTTTTTAACTTTAAAAACAAGTACATGGTAATGTGTTCAAAATATGAAAATCTTTGAGAGTCTGGGCTCACCTAAGTATGCACTTAGAGAGATATACATGTACTTTTATCCAGCCTTTACCAACAGACTACCCGAATCATGTGGGGAAACAGCAGAGCCTCACAGGCACGAAGAGCTCTTGCTTACATAACCTACGTGGAGTGGATTGCGTAGGAGCCCACACTACAGTGTGCTGGAAGCTGTCTCCCACACCCTCACCCACAGGCAGACACTGCTAGATCTCTGCCTCTGCGACCCTCTGCAGAATACACACACACATGAATCTTTCTGTGGAAGGCAGGAGAAGGGGTTGGGCAAGTGTAGAAAACAGACTGAATTGCATACCAGTGATCAAAGACCTACCTACCAACATCAGAATGAGCAGAGATGTAATCAAGCTTTTAGGTGGCAGGATGATCAAGTAAGAACCTATTAAGTGTTAGGCGCCTGGAAAAGTGCAGAGATGTGATCCCAGCAACAGAAGCATGCAAACTAGGAGTGGCTAGAGATGAGCAGCCTCCTGCCCTGGGATTGGTGGAAATGAGCGCCTAGGAAAGGGGGAATGCAGATGGGCACAACTAAAGAGAAGGTTGTGAAATTGTCGTGGAAAAAGATAGGTCACGGTTAATAAGTAAGCGTGCCTCTCACTGCAAAGAATGCAGAGAACAACAGAGGATGGAGCATGTCCAGAGGGCAGTTGGTCAGAACTTTTTTTTTTTTTTTTTGAGATGGAGTCTTGCTCTGTCTCCCAGGCTGGAGTGCAGTGGCACAGTCTCAGCTCACTGCAACCTCCACCTTCTGGATTCAAGCAATTCTCCTACCTCAACCTCCTGAGTAGCTAGGATTACAGGCACCTGCCACTGTGCCTGGCTAATTTTTGTACTTTCAGTAAAGACGGGATTTTGCCATGTTGGCCAGGCTGGTCTTGAACTCCTGACCTCAGATGATCTGCCCACCTCTGCCTCCCAAAGTGCTGGAATTACAGGTGTGAGCCACCACATCCAGCCTGGTCAGCACTTAAAAGGCCTTTTGTTTGTTTGTTTGTTTTGTCTTTTGTTTTAACGGGGAGCATACAGTTACTTTAGGTTTAGGTCTGGGAAGCAGAGGGTGAGTTCTGTAGGGGATCTCAACATTGGGAGTCAAAAGGATCTACTCTCAGTCCCTGACCAACCCCCAAGCATAGTTTCGAAGGAAGCACCAGGCACCCAGTTGGGAAGCAGGGACATACAGGCCAGTGTAGGCTGGAATTGAGCATTAGGAAGATTCCAGCCTACATTGGAAATAGCAGGAGACAGTGGGGTCTGACTAGGCCTTTGACACCATTTGGGATCAGCAGGAGGGAAGACCCCTCTTTCTGGCCTGGTGCTCTCACCCATGTATGCGGTGGTATCTGGGTGGAATGACAACTTGAGAACAGTGCCATTATGGCACTTCCTGGTGACAGTGAGGAGACTGGCCAAGTGAGCGTGAAGCCTCATGTTGGGAAGGTATGGTTAGTTTGGGGAGTAGAATTGGGCTGTTTTCTAGAGGTCTCAAAAGCAAACAAGTTTGGATTTTTCTTTTCTTTTTCTTTCTTTTTGTTTTTTTTTTGTTGTTGTTGTTGTTGTTGTTTTCTTTTCTGTTTGTTTGTTTTTTGAGACAGAGTCTCGCTCTGCCACCCAGGCTGGAGTGCAGTGGCATGATCTCTGCTCACTGCAACCTCTGCCTCCCAGGTTCAAGTGATTCTCCTGCCTCAGCCTCCTGAGTAGCTGGGATTACAGGCACCTGCCACCACACCTGGCTAATTTTTTGTATCTTTAGTAGAGATGGAGTTTCACCATGTTGGCCAGGCTGGTCTCGAACTCCTGACCTCACGACCCACCCATCTTGGCCTCCCAAAGTTCTGGGATTATAGGCATGAGCCACTGCACCTGGCCCGGATTTGTTTTTCTTGGTTTAATTTTTATGATGAAAAATTCAGACTTACACAAAAATGGGATGGTATAGTGAAGCCCCAAGTCCAACAGTATATTTTGTCACTATTGTTCCAGCTATTCTTTCCTTCACCACTCTCACCCCTCTGCATGCTGTGGAATACTTTTTAACAAATCCCAGACATTGTGTCACTTGTAGACTTGAGTATTGACTTCTCCCTTGCCCTTTCCTCGCCTGCCCTGGTGTGGTGTTTAGCATGGGACCAGCTGGGACAGACTGGCCCTTGTCGTGTTTTCCCAGCCCAGGTGTGATGATATGAAGCAGCCCCTTTCCTCATCTCCACTGGCCTGGGGCCTCCAGGAGCTGAGACAGCCTCAGCCCTCTGACTTCCGTTGGGAAGTGTCTTCTCTCTCGGGGTCCCAGATAGGGCTTGGAGGGAAACACTGCCTCCTTCGGTCACTAACCTAGAAGACAAACAGCCATGAGCAGGGCAATTCATCTGTGTGCCTGTTCAGGACTGCGGCGTGAAATGTTGCTTGTATTGTGAAATCAGATCTCTTCTACACAGGCTCTCCCAGAATCAGCAATGTGGCCTGGCCTGACCCTGGCCCCAGAGGACAGTTAGTGTAGTGGGAGTGGGGCAGGCTAAAAGTGGTTGGAGCTCTTATAAATCTCACACAGACACACATGGAGGAGCTACTCTGCCCTTTTCACATGTGGGGCAAGTGGGAATTATCTGACTATGGGGAGAAGTAGATTGACCTGCTTTTGGGGGCTAGTTCCTGTGTATGCATACAAGCACTAGGAGATGAGGTGGATGGGCTTAAAGCTTGATAGAGGACTTTACCTGAATAGGTAAAGGTGCTTTACCTGATAGGTGCTTACCTGAAGCACCTCAGGTAAGGCTGGACACACAAAGGCAAAGTGCAACCACGACTGCCCTGCTAGTGAGCCCAGTCTGTCCTCACCCCATTTATGTTAGCAGGAAAGTCAGTGCAGGTGGTCTGGGGAAATTGTGAGGCATCCAGAAAGTACAGTGACGTGCAGAACACATGATTGATATGGCCGCCTGGTTTCAGCACAGTCCTGTACCTCTGCTTCAAAGTAGAAACTGGTCTCCTTGATAAAGGCTCCCCTGGATCAAGATGAGTAGAGGTTGAAGAATGGGTGGAGAAAAGGAATGATAAACGGACAAGGGAAAGAGTGGGAAACGCAGGAATGGAGGGTGGAGAGTTGAGGGCAGGGATGACCACAAAGTCACCCTGCATGCAATCAGCACCCAGAATTCAGAAAAGCTATTACTCTTCTTCTGTGAGTAAAGCTGTTGCTCTTTTCCTCTGTGAGTCTACGCGCTGCCTTCTGTCTATTATTTTTCACTCTTCAACAAGACAGACATTGATCATCTTCCCTCTGTCCAGATTTATGGCCATCACAAAGAACAATTCTCAGACAAGGAGGGGGACATGGGGATGCCCAAGAAGACGGACTCCAGTTCTACTGTGGACAGCAAGGATGAGGATCGCTACTCCAAATGTCAAGGTGATAGGGACTGAGGAATAAAGGAATCTGGAGTAGAAAGAGGTACAGGGATTATGAGGATAACTGGGGCATCCTATTGCACGTACATTTTCCCTGCCCTGCCCTGCCCTGCCCTGCTACAAAAACTCTCCTCTAATTTTTTTTAAGAGACAGGATCTCACTCTGTAGCTCCAGCTAAAGTGCAGTGGAGTGATCGTAGCTCACTGCAGCCCAGAACTCCTGGGCTCAAGTGATCCTCCTGCCTCAGCCTCTCCAGTAGCTGAAACTGTAGGCACATGCCACCACACCCAGCTAATTTAAATTTTTTTTTTGGTGGAGATGCTGAGGCTGGTCTTGAACTCCTGGCATCAAGCAATCCTCCCGCCTTGGCCTCCCACAGTGCTGGGATTAGAGACGTGAGCCACCATGCTTGGCCTCTCTAAGTAATAAGGAAAAGGCACCTCTCTCCGCCTCCTTCACACTTTCCCTATTCCCTGTTATTCTTCCCCCATTTCCAAGAAACGAGTTTTAGAAAGGAATTCAAGTATTCACGGGGAATTGGGCTGTGGTGCCTTTTGCAGGGGCTGGGGCAGCAATCGGCAGAGGGGTAATGAGAAACTCAGTGCATCAGATGCACAGACAAGACCCTGAGGGGCCAAGGCCTCCCCTCCCCTCTTGAGTCTCAAACCCAAAGTAGTGACTGGTTAGCTGCTTTTTTTTTTCTTCTCTCTCTCTCTCTGTACACCCTCATCTCTTCCTAGATTGTGTCCGCCGCCTGGGACAGATGGTGAGAAGAAAGTTAGGGGAAGACTGGATCTTTCTGGTGCTTCTGGGACTGCTGATGGCCCTGGTCAGCTGGAGCATGGACTACGTCAGTGCCAAAAGCCTTCAGGGTAGGTTTAACCTGGACCTTTGCCCACAGCTGTTTCTGGAGTTCCTACCAAGGGAAGCAGGGTGTGTTGTGGGAAGCGGATGTTGCACAGAGAGGGATCAGGTGGGACTCTAGGCTCAGAAAAGACCAGGTCCAGGCCCGCCCCAGTTCTCACACCCCTCCACTTGCTGCCACCCCAGCAGTGGGTGCCCCTCTATTAGGCTGACCAACTTGCCCCAGTTTCCCAGGAACTTTCCCAGTTTCAGCACTGAACATCCCAAATCCCAGGAAGCCCCTTGGTTCTGGGCACACTGGGTGGTTTGTCACACCCAGGCCTACAGCCCCAGTACTCCAGTGGGAATCGTGACACAGCCACCAACCACCAACTGGAACAGGCCCATGTCACCTCCCACAACCCAGGCTTCCCATGTGTCAAATGAGAGCAGCACCATCTAGGGAAGGGCACACAGAATGAGCACAGCCTGGAAACACGCTGGATATACTGCCTGGTGCGCAGACATGGCTGCTCAGCCACGCTCTGCTTAACCCCAGGCATGTGTCTCTGCAGCCTACAAGTGGTCCTACGCTCAAATGAGGCCCAGCCTTCCTCTGCAGTTCCTGGTCTGGGTCACCTTCCCACTCGTCCTCATCCTCTTCAGCGCCCTCTTCTGCCACCTCATCTCTCCTCAGGCTGTTGGTGAGAACTTGCCACCAGACAGCCTGAACTGAGTGGCCTGAGAGGGGCCCTCTCTGTCTCCCCCTTGTCCAGCCCCACCCACATCCCTGTGCTGCTTCGCCCTATCCTCCCCAACCTGCCTCTTCATCCCCCGCTACCCAATTCCCATTCCCACGTTCCAGACGTTCATCTACCTTTTAACCTCCACCTTGACCCTGCATCTAATCCTTCAATGCCTTTAGGCTCTGGA
Organism: Callithrix jacchus; assembly: GCF_049354715.1. NCBI lineage: Eukaryota > Metazoa > Chordata > Mammalia > Primates > Cebidae > Callithrix > Callithrix jacchus. Next base: position 104,189,638 of record NC_133512.1, on the reverse strand, counting down.
ATCCCCGAGATGAAGACAATACTTCGTGGGGTTGTCCTGAAGGAATATCTCACGATGAAAGCCTTTGTGGCCAAGGTTGTCGCCCTGACTGCAGGCCTGGGCAGTGGCATCCCTGTGGGGAAAGAGGTAGGCCTGGCATGACTGAGGCAAGAGCTGGGAAGGACCTTTGGGAGCCAGGGTGGCACCAACTCTAGAGGGAGCTCTGGGAGTGGAAGTGGATCAGGGACAGGACCAAGGCCAGAGCCAGGGGACATTAGGAAGGGGAAATGCTTTGGAAGTTCCTCCACCTGGGGTCCAAAGACAAAAGCCACACAGCTTGGGGAGCTTGGAGCAGGCTCTCAGACTGGACACACCTGACATTTGGGGCTGGAAAATTCTGTGCTATGGGAGGCTGTCCTGGGCAGTGGAGGGGACTTAGCAGCATCCCTGGCCTCTGATCCTCTCTAGATGCTCAGCAGCATCCCCCAGTGGTGACACCAGCAAGTCCTCCGACACTGCAATATGGGCCCCAGAGGACAAAATCTCCCGTGGTTGAAAACCAGTCTTAATGATCATCCAGACCAATTTTCTTCCTTAAATCTGAGACAGAGACTGTACATTTTTCAAGGCTGCTCGGTGGGGTGCAGCCTCCTTCCATTCTCTGCTGGAGAGCATCTTTGTCCCCTATTGCCACATTCCACCCAGCAGCCAGAGGCATCTTTTAAAAATGGAATCAGTCATGTCTGGCCTTTGGTCAAAAACTTCTTAAGGCTTCCATGCCTCTTAAAATAAAATCAGAACTTTTTTTTTTTGAGATGGTATCTAGCTCTTCTAGCTCTCTTGCCCAGGCTGGAGTGCAGTAGTACAATCCCAGCTCACTGCAACCCCCATCTCCTGCGTTCAAGAGATTCTCCTATCTCAGCCTCCAGAGTAGCTGGGACTACAGGTGCATACCACCACGTCCGGCTAATTTTTCTATTTTTTGTGTATTTTTAGTAGAGATAGGATTTCACCATATTGGTCAGGCTGGTCTCCAACTCCTGGTGATCTGCCCATCTTGGCCTCCCAAAGTGCTGGGATTGCAGGTGTGATCTACTATGCCCAGCCTAATTGGAACTTCCTACAGACATAACCTTTGAGACAGTGGACTCCGGCTACTCCTCTCTCCAGACCTCTGCCCCAGCTCTCGTGTGTTTGGCTCATAGGTTTCCTTTCTGTCCCTCAGTCACTCTGCCCTGTGTGTTATTTTCTCAGCCTGGAACATTCTTCCTCCTGACATCTGGGTGCTCCCTCCCTCCCATCACTCAAGGTGCTTCTCTCTATCGAGGGAGGCTCCTTAGGTCCTTTTCTCTAAACACATGCCCTCCCACCCTCCTCCACCCTGGCTCTCGGTCCCCTTATTCACCCTGATTTTCTTCACAGCCCTTGGCATTACCTGAAACTCTGAGAGGAGAAACATACTGGTTTCTCCTCTTCCTCCTCTCTGGGATGAAGCCTCATAAGGGCAGGACCTCTGTGTAACTCCTGTACTTCCAGCCCCTGGCACAGTGCCTGGAGTAAGGAATATGAGTCCAGTGAGTGCTACGGGGCCTCCATCTGGCCTCTGACCCCCGATTCCTCTCTCTCCTCTCTCCCAGGGCCCCTTTGTTCACATTGCCAGCATCTGTGCTGCTGTCCTCAGCAAGTTCATGTCTGTGTTCTGCGGGGTATATGAGGTAAGGTTGAGGCAGTGAAATGAGCTGGGGCCAGGTGGTAGAAGGAGTCCAGCTGTGTGTCGGGTGTTGGGAGGGCTGCCTCTGATTTGGGCTGGCTGTGGTGCAGAAGGGGGCATCGCACTAATCCCTGCTTCCTTCCTCTTCCCCTGTCCGCCTACCCTATCCACTTAATGCCTCGGTTTAGCCTGTGCCTGTCCTAATGCCCACCCCTCTTTGATCTGTGCCCCCCACATGAGGACTGGCCTGTGGTGCGCTCCCAGGCTCTCCCTGCTAATCCACACCATGCCCTCTCTGTCAGTTTCCCTCCATGTTTCCCTCCTGTGCTGCCCCATCCCTTTGTAGCTCCCAATCCCTCACCCCACCTCTTACATATGCCTGCCTGCCCCACCCCTCCACCCCTTGCCTGCCTGCTTCTCTGTTGCAGACCGTGCCTGGGCAGCTTGACCTCCTGGTGTTGGCCTGTGCAGTGGGCGTGGGATGCCGCTTTGCAGCCCCTGTTGGAGGCAAGTTGCACTTCCTCCCTACCCTGGTTGCCTAAGCAAGACCTAGAAGAGGGGGTTTAGGTGGCTGCCACAAGCTTTGGAGTGACATCCAGGGAGTGATTGTTGATCACGCCCCTGGGGTCCAGATACCTATATTTTTTCACCAAAGGGCTGTGTATTCTTTTGAGACTGGTTGCTGCTTGCTGCAGGATTTATTAGTACTGCTCACTGGAGTTCTTGCTGTCTCTTTTCTGGTTATCATTTGTTATTTTACTTGCCTGACATATTTGCCAGTAGCTGGATCCTGGCTCAACACTACCTCCGCCTCCTAGGATCAAGTGATTCTCCTGCCTCAGCCTCCCCAGTAGCTGGGATTACAGGCATGTGCCACCACGTCTAGCTAATTTTGTATTTTTAGTAGAGGTGGGGTTTCTCCATGTTGGTCAGGCTAGTCTTGAACTCTGGACCTCAGGTGATCTGCCTGCCTCGGCCTCCAAACGTGCAGGAATTATAGGCATGAGCCACTGTGCCCAGCCTATTTGCCTAACTGTTATTTCATTTTCTACTTTCCATTTTATTTTGGCACTGTGCTATGAGGTCACTTCCTTTTTGCAAAACTCATGGAGCTTCTTTTGGCCTGGGAATCACAGGGGAAAATGGGACCACAAGAACTCCTTGAGACTTAGTCCTCTCATTCTGCCTTATTCCCCATCCCTGCGTGTTCTCCTGTCCTCTGTCTGCCCACCTCCCTCTCTTCTACCTGTCTCTCTGTCTCTCCCCTAGTAGCAGCCATACTACTACTCTGATATCCTGACGGTGGGCTGTGCTGTGGGAGTCGGCTGTTGTTTTGGGACACCACTTGGAGGCAAGTGATTGGCCCCCTCCCCCATCAATCAGCTTGCCTGGCCTGGCTCCCAAAACAGTTTTAATCAGTATTCACAAGTGCTGGTATTACCACATTACTTACAAGCACAGCTAACTTTTCACGAATTTGCGTGTCATCCTTGCACAGGGACCATGCTAATCTCTGTATCGTATATGTGCTGCCGAAGCGAGCACAGAACAGCTAACTTTTAGTAAGCATTTGCTATGTGCCAGGTAACGTTCTAAGCACTTACTTTTATTCCTGGCCAAAGCCATAGGAAACAGATATTACAGAGGAGGAAGAGGAGAGAACTGAATTACAGAGAGTGCAAGTGACTTGAACAAATTTATTCTGTTAGTAAGGTCAGAGCCAGGAATTAAAACCAAGGCAGTCTCCATGTGTCCTCTACTTATATTAAAACCTGTTTGTATCCCAGCACTTTGGGAGGCTGAGGCAGGCGGATCACAGGGTCAGGAGATCAAGACCATCCTGGCCAACATGGTGAAACTCCATGTTTACTAATATATAAAAAAATTAGCCAGGCATCGTGGTGTGCACCTGTAATCACAGCTACCTGGGAGGCTGAGGCAGGGGAATCGCTTGAACTGGGGAGGCAGAGATAGCAGTGAGCCCAGATCACACCACTGCTCTGCAGCCTGGCAACTGAGCAAGACTCCATCTCAAACAAAAACAAAACAAAAAGCAAACCTGTTTGTATTGTTGGATGTTTTTGCCCTACACTGATGACATCTCTAATGGGGACTCTACGAGCTTCCTCCTTCAAGGGAAAAAATCCACATTTTGTTGTGTTTTATTAATGACACAGGAATTCAGGTAGACCTTATTTAGATTAATAATAAGCTTTTAGTGAGGAATAGTTAGGGGAGTTTTAAAGGATTAATGTCTTGATCGCAGCTTAAAGTTGAGTTAGTTCTTTCTCCAAGTATAAGGCAAATAGTGATCTCTCAGGTTATTTCCCTTATCATGAATGATTAACAAATAGATGTGGTCAGAGAAAGCAGTGGTGTCTCTTTATTGACTCATCAAAATCAATTATAGCTAGATTAACAGGGCAGGGATTATACAGTTCATTCGTTGGATTCATTGATGATAAAAAGGGACATCAAGGTGATATGTGAAGAAATTGCAGGAAGGTTGTATGCTTCTTGAATGACCCACTGTTAGAGGTATCTTTTCAGTTATGGAAATGTTAACCAGTCTTTTCATAGACTCTTCCAGGGAACTCAAATGACTTGGCACAGGAATGATACATAGAGAATAGTTTAAAGTTAATGCAGATGCATGATCTAACTTATGCAAACACTGGGGCAAAGCGCACAGACTAAGGAGCCCCAGCTAGCAAGCGCACCAGCTAGCATCCTGTTCACACTTCTCTCCCTCAGCGCTAGTCGTTAAAGCCACTAATCCTTGTCAGTGGAGGATAATGTATCTGGATTTTTACACACGTTAAACGTTCACAGTCATTTTTTTTTTTTTTTTTTTTTTTGAGACAGAGTCTTACTTTATAACCCAGGCTGGAGTGCAGTGATGTGATCTTGGCTCACTGCAACCTCTACCTCCCAGGTTCAAGGGTCTTGGCTTACTGCAACCTCTCCCTCTTAGGTTCAAGGGATTCTTCTGCCTCAGCCTCCCAAGTAGCTAGGACTACAGGCATATGCCACTATGCCCAGCTAATTTTTGTATTTTTTGGTAGAGACAGGGTTTCACCAGGTTGGCAAGGCTGGTCTCGAACTCCTGACCTCAAGTGATCCGCCCACATCAGCCTCCCAAAGTGCTGGGATTACAAGTGTGAGCCACCATCATGCCTGGCCCATTACTTGATTTTTTAAAATGAATATTGAATAATTCTGAAAGGAAATTAGTATCAAAATGATGTATTCATTATGGAGTCAGCTCTTAATTTCTTATCCTATTGAAAGAAATAAATAGAATTCAGCATTCCACTAAAATGACAAGCATCTTGCTCCCATTCTGTCTCAGGCCCTGTGCTGGATCTTGCACACCCAGGGTGCTCCTGGTTGAGAGGGTGGACAGGCAGGCACACCTATTGTCACTGCCCACAGTGGCAGCTGCGGTTAAGTACAGTGGAATGCTAACCTGCCTACGAGAGCCCGTGAAGCTTCACAAAAGAGTGTTTAATATGAGGCTTGAATAATAAGTAGGACTTCCAAGGAAGGTGGTGAGGGCAGGGTATTCTAGACAGAGGAAACAGCATTGCAAAGTTCAGATGGGGGCACTCTCATTACAGTAGCTGAGTAGTACCAGGGGATACAGAGGAAGGAATAATAGCAAATGAGTCTGGACAAGTAAAGGGGGGCTGAATTACGAAGACCCTCACAGCTATATATAAGACTATAGAATTATCCCGCTGGGCACAGTGGCTCACTCCTGTAAACCCAGCACTTTAGTAGCCTGAGGTGGGCGGATCACCTGAGGTCAGGAGTTCAAGACCAGCCTGACCAACATGGAGCAACCCCGTCTCTACTAAAAATACAAAATTAGCCAGACATAGTGGCGCATGCCTGTAATCCCAGCTACTCAGGAGACTGAGGCAGGAGAATCGCTTGAACCCAGAAGGCAGAGGTTGCAGTGAGCCCAGATTGTGCCATTGCACTCCAGCCTGGGCAACAAGAGCAAAACTCTGTCACACACACACACACACACACAATATAGATTTCTCTAGACTAAGATTTGCACAAATGTGTTTCATGGTTTAGTAGATATAATATGTAAAAGTGGTTCTACAAATTAGTTGGAAAATGCTTGGTTAAAGAGATAGGTTTTTTTGAAACTAGAAAAGTTATGAGAACGTTTGCTATGCTGACATGCATTGAGAATATCCAAAATGTGGCTGTAATGCAGCATTTCCCACAGAACTCTGTCTCATGGGTTTTGTAGCATCTCACAGCCCTGACTTTGGGAAATGCTGTCATGGGTGAATTAAAGTCATGAAAAGACTTGTGCACAAGGAAGTGACGTGACCAGCGGTGAACGTCCACCCAATCCCTTTGTCAGATGTGTGCAGGTCAGAACTGACCTGGGGATTTACAGGATTAATCCAAGATTAACAAGAAGACGATTGTCATAGTCCTGATGCTAGGTAATAAGAGACTGAACTGGACAGAGACAGAAGAGAGAGAGAAGAATGATAGAAAGTAAAATTGGTATAACCTAGTGATTAATTTTATTTTTTTCCTTTTTGAAACAAAGTCTGGCTCTGCGGCTCAGGCGGGAGTACGGTGGCGCGATCTTGGCTCACTGCAACCTCCACCTCTTGAGTTCAAGCAATTCTTCCACCCAGCCTCCTGAGTAGCTGGGACCACAAGTGCACGCCACCATGCCTGGCTAATTTTTGTATTTTTTAACAGAAATGGGGTTTTTCCATGTTGGCCAGACTGGTCTCGAACTCCTGGCCTCAAGTGATCCGCCCACCTCCACTCCCAAAGTGCTGGGCTTACAGGCATAAGCCACAGCACCTGGTGACTAATTTTGTATGGGGTAAAAGAAAGGAGGGATCTAGGCTAACACCCAGGTTTCCTACAAGGGCTATTGGGTGGATGGTGGTTTTAGTAACAAAGATTGGGTATACGGCAAGTGAAACAGGTCTGGGCAGGGAGCTAGCTGATATATTTCACTTTAAGTGTGGTGGGAAGCTAGCTGATACATTTTACTTTGAGTGTGGGGGGAGCTAGCTGATACTTTTCCCTTTGGAGTGTATGGCCTTTGATGTTCCTATGGCATGTCTAGGTGATACTGTTTGTGCAGTGGGGTTGATAAGTCTGAAGCTCAGGAACATAGCTTTGCTAATCAGCAGCTAATAGGTGTAGCTGATGACAGGAGCATACGTGAAATTGAGAGAGAAAGTGTGCCTATGAGTGGCAGGAGTAGGAGAACAAGGACAGAGCCCAGGGTTGGGCAGAGGCACAGGAGCAGCAGAGAAGGTAGAGAGGGAATCCAGGGTGGGAGAAGAGCAATGTTCCAGAACTTGATAAGAGAGTTTTCAAAAGCTGTTTTTGTTTTTAATGCCTTGTTTCCTTTTAACTGCACATTTTATGTTTGGCTCAGGCTTATATTAAAATTAGCTCTCATTCTGGAGCATACAGTGACAGACTACAAGGGAAAATGTCCCAGAACCACATTGTGGGAAAGAAAACCTAGCCCAGGATTTCAAAAAAAGTTGTTGTAAAATATTCATCAGTTGCATAGTTTACACCCAAGCAAGTCAAAGCTGACTGCTTTTGTCACTGGTATAGAAAAGGAGAGAGACTCACTCTGCCTGATTCCTGCTGTGTCAAATCCTCCTTTTAGGCCTCAGAGGCAGCTGCTTACCTGATGTGATGTGAAGAGCAGGGCAGAAGAGGTCATCAGCAAGCTCTGTCTGCCCCACATTGCCCATTGCCTTGCTGTTTTCTGAAATTCTATTCTCTTTTGTTCTCTTTCCTCATCCTGTCGTTTCCTCTCCTCCTCTGCTCGTCCCCAGAATAGGCATTCAGCCCTGATTATGCACCAGCCACCATACTAGGTGCTGGTTTCCAAGGAATTTTCTTTTATCTTTTTTTTTTCCGAGACGGAGCCTGGCTCTGTCACTCAGGCTAGAGTGCAGTGGTGCAATCTCTGCTCTCTGCAACTTCCATCTCCCAGGTTCAAGCAATTCTTCTGCCTCAGCCTCCCAAGTAGCTGAGATTATAGGCACTTGCCACTGCACCCAACCAATTTTTGTATTTTTAGTAGAGATGGAGTTTCACCATGTTGACCACGCTGATCTTGAACTCCTGACCTCGTGATCCACCCACCTCGACCTCCCAAAGTGCTGGAATTACAGGCATGAGCCACCGGGCCTGGCCTCCAAGGAATTTTCAATCCTAGGGGATCTTAGAAATGTAAACAAATATCCGGATCTGAAAGTGGTGTTGCTGTAACAGCCCAGAATTCTGAGGGTTCAGGCTGAAGGACGGATGGTTTCAACCTCAAGAGGAGGATTGAGGATGGCTTTCCAGGGAAGGGGACTTGGGACTGACCACTGGAAATTCTCTGCCAAACTGCAGCAGCTGCTGCATCTGGGATTAACCATTAGGCAATCCTCTCCCTGCTGCAAATGACCTGATGTAACCATTAGACCACCCTCCGTTTGGTGCAAATGACTCGATATAACTAGTCGACTGTCACCTATCGAATAGAAGGTGGTGGTCCTGGGAGATTCAAGAGATACGACATTTGAATGCAGCTCAGGGAGAAGAAAATTACTAGGATGTGAGATGCTGCCTGAAGGGGGCGTTCACCCTGTTCACAAGGAGAGAAAGGGGACAAACCTGCCCAGTTTATGGTTTCCTGAGGCCAGACCTCATCTCCATTCATCCAGTTATGTGGGTGCTTGCATTTCCCTGGTTCTCCTCTCTCATTTTGGCTAAAGATGAGGTTTTGCCAGGTTTTAGGTAATCTTGTCATCAATTTTTACTTTGCATCGGATTAAAGTCCACCTCCCCTTATTCTTAATATGTTGAAAGATTTTTTCTTCTTTGCATCTCTTGTGTTGCTTTTTATGGCCTCACTCACATCCCTTACTTTGTCCCTACCAACCCTTGTTCTTTTTCTGTAGCTCTACCCCCTCAATTTCTGCTCCAGCACCTACGCTCAGAAACAGTACTACTTAGAACTACTACTTAGCTTTCCTTTTGCCTCACCCACCTTTCTTAAACATCATTGTTTTTATCTTCTTCTAGCCTCTTGGTTTTTCCCCTTGCATTGGTCCTTTTAAGGCAGGTTTTTAGTAATCGTTTTTTTAAAATGTGTATGACTCCTCTAGCTTCTTTTCTTGAACTATCGAGGATTGTCAGCTCCTGCAAAGCCCCCTCCTATTTTAGTTCTGTCTTCCTTATAAAGTTGCCCCAGGTACGTGGTCTATGTAGGGCAGAAGGAAAGTCCAGGGGAGGGTGTTAAGGAGAGTCCCTGTGAATCCTGAGCTCTGTTTGGCAACTCCGCTGAGGACCTGCTCTAGAACTTTCTCTCTCTTAACTTTTCTGCAGAATTTTTTCAATTACCTTTAGTCCATGTGGGTATCTAATAGTTTTGAAACCCCATTCAAGCCTACATTCTAAGGGATGCAAAGGGCATGGACACTTGATCCTCATGTTTTGGAGGTTGAAGGCCCATTCATTTTCAGTCTTCTCTGTGTCTTGTCGGACCCATCCCTGGTCTGAAATAAAAATAAAAACAAAAAACTCCTAGCCTGAGCAGGTGTATGGTTTTGAGCATAGGAATCCAAGAGATCATTATTTTCTGCTATTAATTCTGCCCAGATTCTTGCTTCAGCAAACTCCTTAGGTCCAAGGGGTGGGGAGTGTGGGGGAGCCCTTTCACTGCTGTCTGTCCCCAACTCCATTCTATGCCCCTGCAGGCGTGCTATTTAGCATCGAGGTCACCTCCACCTACTTTGCTGTTCGGAACTACTGGCGAGGATTCTTTGCAGCCACGTTCAGTGCCTTCGTGTTCCGAGTGCTGGCCGTGTGGAACAAGGATGCTGGTAACCAAGGAGGCCATGTGAAACAGAAATGCTTGTGCAGAGGAAAACTCTGTGGGGCAGTTCAGAAAAGGAATAATGGGTGGCATCATTTGAGGGGTGGGACCAAGGCCCAAGGGTATATGACAAAGATATAGGTCCTGGAGTAGGGGAGTATATCTATGAAGGGATGTATGTAGAAAAAAGGAAAATATGGCTGGGCGTAGTGGCTCACACCTATAATCCCAGCACTTTGGGAGGCAGAGGCAGGTGAATCATGAGGTCAGGAGTTCGAGGCCAGCCTGGCCAACATGGCAAAAGCCTGTCTCTACTAAAAATATAAAAAATTAGCCAGGTGTGGTGGCGGGTGCCTGTAATGCCAGTTACTCAAGAGGCTGAGGCAGAGAATTGCTTGAACCCAGGAGGCGGATGTTGCAGTGAACCAAGATCACGCCATTGCACTCCAGCCTGGGCAACAGAGTGAGCCTCTGTCTCAGAAAAAAAGAAAGAAAAAGAAAAGAGGAAAATACATTCAAGAGATTCAAGAGGAGAAACTGGGTATGGAGGAAGGAAGGAACTAATCCTGAAAACTGCCCACCTCTGTCTCCCGTCGGGTTTCTGCGAAGCTCCCACCTGAATCCCGGCTTTTCCATCCTACAGTCACCATCACTGCTCTATTCAGAACCAATTTCCGAATGGATTTTCCCTTTGACCTGAAGGAACTCCCAGCCTTTGCTGCCATCGGGTCAGTGGGGTTACCTGCACTGTGTGTGGTGAGCAGGGAATGGGGTGAGGCTGTAGATTGGAAGGGACCCAAGCTGGAAAGAAGGTGGGGTTGGCACAAATAAAGGACATTGCTGGGGTAGATGTGGGTAGATAGGAAAGGCAGAAGCCTGGTATTTGTTTCCCTGCAGGAGCTAGGGCCAAGAGATGAGGATTTCATGTCTGTAAGATTCCAACTTTATATATTACACCCTCAGGATTTGCTGTGGGCTCCTGGGAGCTGTATTTGTGTATCTGCATCGCCAAGTCATGCTCGGTGTCCGAAAGCACAAGGCCCTCAGCCAGTTTCTTGCTAAGCAGTGAGTCACTGCCCTTCTTTTGCCCTACCCATTTACTTTCTGGTTTCTCTAAGAGTTCCTCCCTTTTTATCTTTGAGGAAGGCATTAAATGCCTCTGGGTGGCTTGCATTAAAATATAAGGAACCCCTGATACCATGGTTAGGGGGTGAATTGTGTGGTATCCCCTTTAAAGATTATGTTTGTTTGTTTTTGTTTTTTGAGACAAAGTCTCACTCCATCACCCAAGCTGGAGTGCCGCAGTGCGATCTCAGCTGACTGTAACCTCTGTCTCCTGGGTTCAAGCGATTCTCATGCCTCAGCCTCCCAAGCAGTTGGGATTATAGGTCAAGCCACCACGCCTGGCTAATTTTTGTATTTTTAGTAGAGATGGGGTTTCACCATGTTGGCTAGCCTGGTCTCGAACTCCTGACCTCAAGTGGTCTGCACACCTTGGCCTCCCAAAGTGCTGGGATTACAGGCGTGTGCCACTGTGCCTGGCTAATTTTTGTACTTTTAGTAGAGACAAGGTTTCACCATGTTGGCCAGGCTGGTCTCGAACTCCTAACCTCAAGTGGTCTGCCCACCTTAGCCTCCCCAAATGTTGGGATTACAGGCGTGAACCACCGCACCCGCCTTCAAATATTACTTTTTTGTGTGAAGAGAATCTTCTTTATTTAAAGAAATGAGACTACAGTGGACTACAGGAAACTTCAGCTTGCCGACGTTCAGTGTGGTATTTACTGAGTTGGCTGAATTGCGGGGGTTAACTCTGTTTCTTTTTCAGCCGCCTGCTGTATCCTGGAATCATTACCTTTGTCATTGCGTCATTCACCTTCCCACCAGGAATGGGTCAATTCATGGCTGGAGAGGTCAGCTCTTGGGGAGCCGAGGTGGGGTCGGGTCACTGAGCATATGACTAGGTTACTGGGGCTACATGGGACAGAGGAAACAGCACAGACATCCCTCTGGCTTCAGAGCATAAGTAGTTTTGTGCAAGGATAGACTTTGTAGATTCTCCCTGAGAAAAGGGCAAAAGAGACAATTGAATAATCAGGCTAGGGAATAAGTTCTGTAAAAAACGGAAGCACAGGCTGTCCCTGGAGAACCCACTCCTTCTGCTTCCTCCTCTCCCAGCTGATGCCCCGTGAAGCCATCAGTACTTTGTTTGACAACAATACATGGGTGAAACATGCAGGTGACCCCGAGAGCCTGGGCCAGTCTGCTGTGTGGATTCACCCCCAGGTCAACGTTGTCATCATCATCTTTCTCTTCTTCATCATGAAGGTACTGCTCCTGACACTACCTATGCCCTAAACCTCTGTTTTCAATCTGGGAACCCAGGGTTTGCATAGGGTAGGAAGGGGTAGAATTTCATTTGGTCTTCATCCAACCTAGAAATAAGTCATTTGAAAACCATAGAGTTGACCGGGCCTGGTGGCTCACGCCTGTAATCCTAGCACTTTGGGAAGCCAAGGCAGGTGGATCACTTGATGCCAGGAGTTTGAGAACAACCTAGCCAATATGGCGAAACCCCATCTCTACTAAAAATACAAAAAAAATTAGCTGAGCATGGTGGCACATGCCTGTAATCCCAGCTACTCGGGAGACTGAGGCAGGAGAATCACTTGAACTCGGGGGAAGTGGAGGTTGCAGTGAGACAATTCTGTCTCAGAAACAAAACAAACCCATAGACTATTAAGTTGCTGTAGAAGTAAACCAGTGTCTGAGTTAATTGCTCTATTCATGTCTTAGTGAGTCCCTTGTTCATACAACTTACTGTTGTTTGGCTTAACCCTTCTGATTGTTCTTCTTGCTAAATTCTTAAGCTACCACAATAGCCAAGCAAAAAAGTACACGATAGAGTTAAGCAGTATAGATAACTGTAAGAGCCTTGACTTCGTTAACCAAATCCCCCCACTTGTTAGACAATTAAGTACTTCATTCTTCATGTACCTGATGATCCATTTTTTAGGTGATTTGCACATCTTTTTTTTTCCCCAGTCTTGTGAATAATCTCTTTTGTAGAACGTCAAAAGGGATAAAATATTTAAATTAATTGTATTTAATTAATACAATTAATTGTAACACATAGTTTGTATAAATGTTATTATTGTCTATTTAGGTAATGAAACTGAGGATTTTGCCATTCCCAAACCATATTCTTCTAGCCTCCATTGGGCAACAAAAGATGATCTCTTTTACATCAGTTCTTTTTCATATCTGTCCATCAAGGATCATGTATTTATAGATTTCTCTATTACTGTCTTATAGTAAGATATTTTTATTTCTATCCCTGGTTGTGAAATCTATTACAATTGCTGATTGCTGGCTGGGCATGGTGGCTCACACCTGTAATTCCAGCATTTTGGTAGGCCAAGACAGGTGGATCACCACAGGTGGGTCACTGTTCAAGACCAGTCTGATCAGCATGGTGAAACCCTGTCTCTACCAAAAATACGAAATTAGCCAAGTGTGGCGGCACACGCTGTAATCCCAGTTACTCAGGAGGCCGAGGCAGGAGAATCGCTTGAACCCAGGAGGAGGAGGTTGCAGTGAGCCAATATTGCATCATTGCACTCCAGCCTGGGCAACAAGAGCAAAACTCCATCTCAAAAAAAAAAAAAAATTGTTGATTGCCTTTTTTTCTCTTTTGTGATGATTACCTTCTTTACTAAAGTAGGTCTTGCCTAAATAACACAACATTTTCCTCTGTACATGAGTCCTCATTTATAAGGCTGTTCATACTGAACTTTCAAGCTTTCGAATACTTTGCTATTAACTTATTTATGATACCTTTTATAAATCTACATTTTCCCAGGATATGAGTCACTAAGTTATATTTATATTGCAATAGCTACAGCGGGTTCATGTATTCATTTGTTCAATAAATGTTATTAAGCATTTACTATGTGCCAAGTACATAATATTTCATCATTAATCTTTGGCTAATCTTATGCTTGGAATAGAAAAAATATTTAAAAATATTTTTAAATGTTCTTCTATTTTTTGCTGTTTATTTAATGTACTTTTCAATGATGTTGTAACTACAGACAGCAAATAATTGATACACCAGATTTCAACTCTGTAACATATTCTCAGGGTTTACCATGGGTTTCTAGAAACTATATTTGCAAATGATCTTCCACATCTCACTTCAGGTGGTTTAATTGGGTTTATAGCATTCATATTTTACACACCCACTTTATTAATTTAATCCCTTTAAAAATGTCTTTCTTCAAGAGATTTGAGATTTTTATCATAAAAGAAGTTCTCAGTGTCTTGTTAGGGATTTGATTTTTGGACTTTCATTATAGTTTCATCTTCTCTAATTCCTAAATCCCAACCTCCTATAATTAGCTGTTGAGTATACAAACCCACCTACAGTAACCAAGTGCAAATTTTAGTGGATCTCAGAATAGGACAGTAGTCCAATGATGATGACTGTATTTTTCTGAGGTTCCTCTAGACTGAGCTATATGGCAACATTGGAATCATATGTATCTTTAAAATATCAAGATTTGGAAAAGTTCTGTAGAAACAAAATACTGTATATTTTTTCAACATTTCCCCCAAACCTCATCCCAGCTCCTCAGATTCCCAAGTACGTATCTGGATTCCACTTCACAAATTCAAGCTTATTTTGAGAAACCTACTTAGATAATATAGAGGACTCAACTCTATGCCACCATTATTAATTTCTCACTAGATTATATCCATGATAATGTTACATCATACATGTTTCAGGAAAAAAACCCACATACTTCCTGGGCTATATTTCAAGCCCAGCAGTTTGCAGCAGGCCTATAATGTCCTATAATATTTATAAACATAAAACCATTCACTGCTACAAATCTATGATACTCCCTGGTTATCACCACTTCCCAGCATTTTCGCTGTCTAATCATTGGGCACAATAACCATACACTTATTTTTTAGCTAGGTAGGATACATAGCTAAATTAAAATATAAACATGACTGAAACTATTTTTCCACTGTGTAATTTGAAATTCAGTCTATGTGGTCTTTGGGCAGTATCTGTACAGGCAGGTAAGATTCTCAATTCAGCTCTTTTATAATATTAATGAAAGGAAATTCTATCTTCTAACTTCTGTCTTTCTCAATCTCATGACATGGAAAGTGTCATTACATTATATATCAAGAGAAGCGCTTTTAAGATGAGTATGAATACCACTCCAAATCCTCATTTCCCTTTTAATAAGTCTAACATTGTTACCTAGTATCACTAGGTTCTCTGTGCACCCTGAGGCTGCAGAACTTTTTTTTCACTCCTTTCACTTCATTCTCCTGAAGTGAATCCTTCATTTCACTCCTTCTAATGAAAGGCCTATATACGGTAGAATCTGTCATAATAGGTTTCCTGTTTCCAGTTCTCTGGAATTGAGTATTTAAAATCTTGAGAGTTCTGTAGGTCTGGATCTGAAAAACAAAGAAAGCAAAAAAAAAAAAAAAAAAAAAAGGCCTGGTGCAGTGGCTTATCCCTGTAATCCCAGCACTTTGGGAGACCGAAGCAGGCAGATCACCTAAGGTCAGGAGTTTGAGACCAGCCTAACCAACATGGCAAAACCCCATCTCTACTAAAAATACAAAATTTAGCCAGGCATGGTGGTGGACGCCTGTAATCCCAGCTCCTCAGGAGGCTGAAGCAGGAGAATTGCTTGAACACAAGAGGCATAAGTTGCAGTGAGCTGAGATCATGCCGCTGCACACCAG
Organism: Callithrix jacchus; assembly: GCF_049354715.1. Lineage (NCBI taxonomy): Eukaryota > Metazoa > Chordata > Mammalia > Primates > Cebidae > Callithrix > Callithrix jacchus. Next base: position 104,174,288 of record NC_133512.1, on the reverse strand, counting down.
CGGTGTGCAGAGTGAGGGTCCATCAAAAACCAGAAAAGAAGAAGAAAGAGAGAGAGGAAGAGAAAGAGGAAGGGAGGAAGGAAGGAAGGAAGGAAAGAAAGAAAGAGAAAGAAAGAAAGAAAGAAAGAAAGAAAGAAAGAAAGAAAGAAAGAAAGAAAGAAAGAAAGAAAGAAAGAAAGGTAAGAAAGTCTTGGGAGTTATTTGTGTTTAACATTACTTCCGTACCTTTCCTTTCATGTGCCAATAGCTAAAAAACTTTGCTAATCTCTTGTGTCATCCTTTGTGCTACAGAAGTTGGTAACTTGAATGTCCTCTGATTCTAATACTGTTCTTACACATATCTTGGAGGATAATCTAAAGTTCATCCTCTGATATCAGACCTATTGGTCACCTGTTATATGAATTGCTAGAGCTTTCAGATTAACCTGAGCCTACAAAATCTCTTACGGCTCTTATGTTCTTATTTCAAAGAGATGGTACAGGATAGTTCAAGGGGTGTCCAACTGTTAAATGTCAGAATTGCTTAAGAAGCTTAAACCACAAATGCCTACAGCCCTATCTGCAGACAATCTGATGTGGTAGCTTCCAGCAGGGTCTGGTCATCAGCATTTTAAATTAAACCAAGTTCCCCTGGATGAGCATTACTCTTTAGTGTTCTAGCAAATATTAGCTCTGAGAAGCTTTTTCTCCTTTGCGTGAATACTATTTGTTCAGCCCATCTTCCTTCTTTCCTTCCTTCCTTTCTACCTGCACATCTGGCTACCTCCTTCCTATATTTATTGAGCACTGTGCCAGGGCAGAGAGGAGACAGAAAGGGCAAAATGCACTCTGTCCTCAGGGAATCCTCAGTCTATATTCTCCTCATTTTGCCCATTTATTTTTGCAGTTCTCAACTGTTTTTGAATAGCCAAATTCTGACATGAAGGAGTGGGTGTTTTGCCTCATCTCAGAGCTTCTGGGATGAGACTTTCTCAGAGTCTTTGAGAAAGACCTCCTGAGGTCAGCCCTGGATGGCGGGTATCCTTTCTTTCTAAGGTTCTTAAAATTAAGAAATATATTTCTCATTAGTTTACGGTGCAGTTGCCCACAGCTCTAAAACTGTCAATACTTCCATCCTGGCAGTTTGTCCTGAGCTTCGGCAGCTACCATCTTGTACCTAGTAAGTTTGAGTTCCTTTTCTAAAATTGGTTTACTTATTTTGGGAGGGATATATAAACCTGTTGCTTTGCTTACACATTACATCTGATATTTTTATTTCTTTTACATATATTTAAAAAGTTCAACCACTAGCCTTTTTTCCATTCTATTTCCCAATTCTTTTGTCCTCTTTGCCTCAAAATGTACATAATGCTTTTGCTAAAATTGTCTCAATTTCTATTGGAATTCTAGCTTACAAAGTTGGCCTTAGAGAGTTTTTCTATTACATTGACCGAATCAGGCTTTCTCAATGTACCGTTCCTGTAGAGAGCTGGGACAGATCTAATTTTTGATCCTTGCTTCAGGTGATTTGATGATTAAAGCAAGTGGCTCAGGCAGGTAGATCTCTCCAGGTTCTACTGTGAGTTTCTCCATATAGATGGTTCTGTGAATGACCACAATGAAATTAGATTAATCACACCAGAAGTCACTCAGACTTTAAATGTCTGACACTTAGAACTGGAGCTCCTTGGCCAGGCGCAGTGGCTAACGCCTGTAATCCCAGCAGTTTCGGAGGCAGAGGCAGGTGGATTGCCTGAGCTCAGGAGTTTGAGACCAGCCTGGGCAACACTGCAAAACCCCATCTTTACTAAAAAAAAAAAAAAAATGGTGGCATGTAGGTACATGGTGGCATGTACCTATAGTCTCAGCTACTCCTACTCAGGAGGCTGAGTCAGGAGAATTGCTTCAACCTTGGAGGCAGAGGTTGTAGTGAGCCGAGATCGTGCCTGCACTCCAGCCTGGGTGACAGAGCAAGACTCTGTCTCAAAAAACAAAAACAAAAACAAAAACAAAAAAAACTGGAGCTCATTTTCAGAAATATAACCTGAGTAGGAAAGGTTTTCCTCCAGCTTCAAGAGTTTCAGGCTACTTTGTTGAGGCAAACTTTCTGGACTAAATGGGTACAATGGGTTGGGGCTCTTTCGGGGCAGAGAAAGAGAATTACTCTGGGGCTCCATTCCTTGTTCTAGCTAGAATGCTGGAAGGCAAATACAGGCATTCAAAGAAGGAGAGATTTAGTCTCGCCATCTAGAGGAACCTTCTGATAGTACTGTCTTTGGTGATCTCAGCCTGAGAGCTCTGTGTTTTGTTTCTGGAAGAAGGGTAGCAGGCAAAATGGCTTTCAGAAGGATCGGCTATCCCAGGATTTCTGCAGAAAGGATAGTGGGAAGGGAGTTGGGTGTGTGCATGTCTGTTGGGCAGAGGTGAGAGGGTATTCCAATGCTTCTTTTTATTCTAGTTCTGGATGTCCATCGTAGCCACCACTATGCCAATACCCTGCGGAGGCTTCATGCCCGTTTTTGTGCTAGGTGAGTTCTGATGGGAAGTCTGGGGTCTGACTGACAGTTGCAATCTAGAATACAGGAAAAATAAGGAAAGGCCCGGGATGGTGGGAGTTTGTGTTTGGTCTTAATGCCCAAGGAGAGATTGGTTCTGAAAACAGAGAGCAAGGAACTTGGATCTCCTAACACCTTCCTTCCTTTTATCTTCGCTCTAGGAGCTGCATTTGGAAGGCTGGTAGGAGAGATCATGGCCATGCTCTTTCCTGATGGTATTTTATTTGATGACATCATCTACAAAATCCTACCTGGGGGCTATGCAGTAATTGGTAAGAAACATTCCCACTTCCCTGGAATCAAACACTGAGTACCCCAGCTCCCCACACTTAAACTCTCCCATTGCATCTTCATTCTAGGTTACACAGTATGGTTTCAGTTTAGTGCTACTTAACTCAGCTTTTACTCAGATAACAAACCCGTGGCTCTGACTCTCATTAGCTCTTACTGAACTTCTATGAGCCTTAGTTTCCTCATGTAGAAAAGGATTACAGGGATTAAATGAGATTGTAAGATTCTAGGATTGTGTCTGAATGTTTGATAAAGGTTCTGTCTTCCCTTTCTAAGAATCATGGAACCAACAATGCCCATGATTGGCTCAGGTTGCAGATGATTGACTCAACCTGAGATATGTTGATATTGACAGGGACTAAGAGCACACAACTAAGAGCTAAGAAACATGGCTCTGGGCTTCTCCTGCCACATGTTGTTACCAGTGACCATGAAGAAAGATCGCTGCCTTTCTGAGCATTAGTTTCTTTATTCTAAAATGACTTCTGAGATAGAGTTATGCCTAACACCAATAGAATCCTGGGATTATTATGCTTCCTTCCTCACCAAAATCCCATCACATCTAAGGCCATGGCTTCTCTAGATAGAGAAGTGCTGACAAGCTTTCCAGCTCATTTGGTACCCTGCTCCCCCCACATAGTTTCTTTATAAAAGCCTCTTTCATCAATGAGGGTCATCAACTCTTGTTCTTCATCTTCATGCTTCCCTGGTACACATGCCTCCCTTGTGAATATTTCCTAGTACACATGTCTTGTGATTGTTATGTTCTGAAGTATGTTGTATGCATTATCCAGTAGTGTCATTCCTCCCTATATTTCCCTTTTTGTGACTCCTTCCTTCCTTCCTTTCTTCCTTCCTTCCTTCCTTTCTATCCTACCAAAATTAAGACACATTCTATCTTCAGAGACCTTATAGAATTAAAAAGTTTCAGATCTACAAGTGTCTTAGAAGTCATCTAAATGACCCCATTCACTTTAGAGTTGAGAGCATGGGACTCCAGAGGAATTAAGCTCTACTCATTCCATTGAGAAACAGTCAGATCAGGATCTGACACAGGTCTCATTGCTCCAAGTCCATAGCATGATTCTTGGGTTTTCACTCTATTTACTTATTAATTGTTGGCATTAATACCTAAAGCCCAAGGTAAAAAAAAAAAAGTCAAACTGAGTTGTAAAATGCTCAGTGAAGAGGCCTGACATGGTGGCTCACGCCTGTAATCCCAGCACTTTGGGAGGCCAAGGCAGGCAGATCACATGAGGCCAGGAGTTCAAAACCAGCCTAGCCAAGATGGCAAAATCCTGTTTCTACTAAAAAATACAAAAATTAGACTTGTATGGTGGTTCGTGCCTGTAGTCCCAGGTACTTGGGAGGCCGAGGCAGGAGAATCGCTTGAACCTGGGAGGTAGTGGTTGCCATGAGCCAAGATCACACCACTGCACTCCAGCCTGGGCGACAGAGTGAGACTCTGTCTCAAATAACAACAGTAATAATAATGATTATAATTTAAAATAATAAAATAAAATGCTCAGTGAATAATCATCCAAACTTTTAAAAGCAAGAAATGGATAGGACATCACTTTATTCATGTAATAGATGAAAATGTTGGCACACACAGAGATTTTGTAACTTGGTGAAGGTTATAGAATGAGATCAAAATGATGATTTTCTAAGAGCTTAGTATTGTAGTCCCTACTTTTTTTTTTTTTTTTTTTTGAGACAGAATCTTGCTCTGCAGCCCAGGCTAGAGTACAGTGGCACAATCTTGGCTCATTGCAACCTCCGCCTCCTGGGTCCCGGTTCAAACAATTCTCCTGCCTCAGCCTCCAGAGTAGCTGGGATTACAGGCATGTGCCACCATGCCCAGCTGATTTTTGTATTTGTAGTAGAGATGGGGTTTCACCATGTTGGCCAGGCTAGTCTTGAACTCCTGACCTCGTGGTCTGCCTGCCTTGGCCTCCCAAAGTGCTGGAATTACAGGTGGGAGCCACCATGCCCAGCCTGTAGTCCCTACTCTTGACAAATCATTATGAGTGCTGGCACTGACCAGGGTCATGTCTCTCATTCTGTGTTGTTTCCATCCCATCCACATATGTCCTCCATGCTAAGAATGGCATTCCTAACCTACAGGTGTATTCCTGTGTTATTCTAGGAGCCGCAGCACTGACTGGTGCCGTGTCCCACACAGTCTCCACAGCTGTGATTTGCTTCGAATTAACGGGTCAGATTGCTCACATCCTACCCATGATGGTGGCTGTTATCTTGGCCAACATGGTGGCTCAGAGCCTGCAGCCCTCTCTCTATGACAGCATCATCCAGGTCAAGAAGCTACCCTACCTGCCTGACCTTGGCTGGAACCAGCTCAGGTCAGGGGCACTAGCTGGAATTAGTTCAGATCTGATGGGGAGAGTGGGAGGTTCTGAGGTTGAGATTGAGCTTAAGGTTAATGTTTGGAAACACAGTTTTAAGTTATTATTATAACCTCATGCATTTAGCACATACTGTGAGTGACTAAAAGTATGGCAAATCTTGTGGGAGGAATGGAAGGGATAGGTATTTGGTGGGGCTAACCCACCATGCTTTCTCCCTCCATAGCAAATATACCATCTTTGTTGAGGACATCATGGTACGTGATGTGAAGTTTGTTTCAGCTTCTTACACATACGGGGAGTTGCGAACCCTGCTCCAGACCACCACAGTCAAGACTTTACCACTGGTTGACTCAAAAGGTCAGTGGGAAGGAAGGAAACAGAGCTAGTGACCTGAACAAGGGTCACACAGAGGTAGAGGAGGCCCCGTGGTGGGGGTTTGTCTTTAGGGGCCATCCAATGTGCTATGTACAAGGAAGGAAAAATTAAGCCATAACACAGGCACAAAAAGACAGTTAAAAATCCAATTAAATATAGTCGAGTCTCATAATTCATGGTAGTTATGCTCAATTAAGTATAAGTTCAAATACTATATTGAACAATTGCTCCTAGGAAAAATACAGGGCTGGGTTCCTGTGAACCTCTGGTCACATTTCCATCAACCAATCAATACATAACCTTGTTGCATGTGTGTTTCTGGTGAAAACACCTTATTTAATAGATATTGTTGATTAATTGACAATGAACTTGTGGTCAACAGCACTATAACCCATGCCTGAATTAAGCTTACTTAACACACACATTTTCTCAATAAGACTCATCGCAGCCTTCTCACACCAGGAACAGTAGAAAGCACTTTGACATTCTACTCAGTGGCCATTTTCAGCAGCAAAATCAACAGCACAAAGCACAAAAATGCGAAAAGCATGGCATTAAATAGACTACAAAAAGAACACCTGTTTACAATGTTGAACTGCTTTGTTCAGCTTCAGCTGGGAACAGGGGCATCATGCAACTCAAAATCTTTGTTGCTCTGTGCAAGTCTGCAAATTACAGCAAAAGCGCCTCTAGTATTGGCTTTGGGTTACAAACATATTTTAGTGAGTAGCTGAATTCACAAATAGGGAATCTATGAATAACGACTATTAATGTAAATCCCATAGCTTCTTACATGGTTCCCTTTGATACTTAACTAAGTCGTGCCTGTTTTTTAATGCCTGACTTATGGAAGAGTTGGAACTGTTTCTCTTTTTATTTTTTTTCTTTCTTTTTTTTTTTTTTTTTTTTTTTTTAGAGACAGAGTCTCACTCTGTCACCCAGGCTGGAGTGCAATGGCACAATCTCAGCTCACTGCAACCTCTATCTCCTGGGTTCTAAGTGATTCTCTGGCCTCAGCCTCCTGAGTAGCTGGGATTAGAGGAGAACACCGCCACGCCCTGCTAATTTTGTATTTTTAGTAGAAACGGGTTTCACCACGTTGGCCAGGCTGGTTTTGAACTCCTGACCTTGGGTGATCCACCCACCTTGGCCTCCCAAAGTGCTGGGATTACAGTCATGAGCCACTGTGCCCAGCCGGAACTGTTTCATATGGAGAAGTGAATGAATGGCTTTTAGTAAATAATGATGGCACATTTCTCTGCCTTCACCATCTTTGACACTTCTTCCTACTTTGTATGATTTCTTATTGTGGTTTATATAACCATGCCTTTTCTTCCTCACTAGGTGGGTATTCCTTGAGAATAGAGGCTATAAATTCTAAATACACAGGATGCCTTGTTATTGGTATCTGCTAGATAGTAAATGAATATTTGCCTAGTGTTTGAATTAGTGTAATAAAGAAAAATTATGTAAGGCCATTTGGAACTATTAAGATTGTTCTGATTTCTGATAATCAGAATATCCAAATTTCTCAAATTAGATTAATTCAAAGATTTCCCCAAATCTCAGATACCTTCTAAGTTCTATAGCAGAGGCTCTTTATTAGAGCAGGGGTACAGCCAACAAATTAGGCATAAGGTTTTCATAATAATGACTGAGACCTAACAGCAAAATTCATCTCTATAGCACTGCTGCAATGTCATAGCCTTAAAACTTAATAAAAATGTTAATTGCAGTAGCAGAATTTCTATAATCATATAAAGACCTTTTCAGGAAACGTAGGCATTTTGTTTTTATCCTAGCAGGATCCAAGTTGTTTTTTTTCTTTTGTTTTGTTTTTGAGACAGAGTTTTGCTCTTGTTGCCCAGGCCAGAGTGCAATGGTACTATCTCAGCTCACTGCACTGCCCTCTGGGTTCAAGTGATTCTCTTGCCTCAGCCTTCAGAGTAGTTGGGATTACAGGTACCTGCTACCACCCCCAGCTAATTTTTGTATTTTTAGTAGAGATGGGGTTTCACCATGTTGGCCAAGGCTGGTCTTGAATTCCTGACCTCAGGTGATCCACCTGCCTAGGCCTCCCAAAATGCTGGGATTACAGGCGTGAGTCACCGCACCTGGCTCAGGTTTTTTAAGTGATAAAATGTCAGATACAAGAGGGAGAGTTGCCTTGTTTCCCTTCTTCCAGGCAGAGGTATAATGTTTGTATTGCTTATAGACTTCTAACAAAGCATCTTCACATCTCAGCTTATTTGAATGGCTTCTCGTGTTTCTTTTTATTTGGACAGCATTGATTAGCCTACTTAGTTATCAGCTCACCTATCCGAAGTCTAATAAGACCTCATCAAAATAAGCGCAAATTAGCCCAATTGGTGCTCTACCAATTGGCTCTGTACCTGCTAAATGGATGAAACAAAAGGGATTGAGCAAGGTTAGTCTTGAAGGATTCTTAAACTGAGTTTGTAGGAAGCTGAGAAAGATGTGGGGGTGTGGTAAGGGGCGCTTCTCCTGTTCTCGGGGTGCGGAGCACGGTGGTGCAGGAGGGCTTGGAGGGGGCGCTCAGGCAGCGCGTGGACTTCCCCCAGATTACATGATCCTACTGGGATCGGTGGAGCGGTCGGAACTGCAGGCCCTCCTGCAGCGCCACCTGTGTCCCGAGCGCAGGCTGCGCGCGGCCCAGGAGATGGCGCGGAAGTTGTCCGAGCTGCCTTACGACGGGAAGGTGCGGCTGGCTGGGGAAGGGCTCCCCGGCGCGCCTCCAGGCCGGCCCGAGTCGTTCGCCTTTGTGGATGAGGATGAAGACGAAGACTTCTCTGGGAAGAGCGAGGTGACCTTGCCGGGAAGGGCCAGTAAGCGGGACAGATGAGGAGCAAAGGGAAATGCGTAGGCTGGGCTGGGCCGGGCTGGGCTGGGACAGGCGTAGTTTCCCTGAAAGTACTGGAAAGAGGGAGGGGAGAGACTGTTAACTGAGAAAGCTAGAAATTCTGGATCAGGTTCCAAAGAGACCAGTGTCCCTGGAGCCAGGGACTAAAGAAGATAAGGTTGCAGATGATGGTATCCTCGACAATTCAAAGAGATATAGGAATTTATGAACTGGGAGGGGAAGAATAGAGTTCGCTTTCCCAGAACATCCACCTACTGGTGAAGACAGTGAAGCCCCAGACAGTCTCTGCTCCCAACAGGCTGAGACTCCTTACTCTTCCTTACAGCTGCCTCCTTCCCTTCCTCCCCACCCCTCTCCTACTGCCCCACTGTCCCCAGAAGAGCCCAATGGGCCTCTGCCTGGCCACAAACAGCAGCCGGAAGCACCAGAGCCTGCAGGTGACACTCTTACCTCATGTACTCCAACTCAGCCTGTGGGTTCTTTCTGGTCACTTGGACCTGATCTTGACCTGCATGCAACTCCTATGGGAGGTGGGGGCGGGGGGTGAGGCTGGGGGATTGAGGGAGGGAGGGGTTCTTATTCATCAATTTTCCTTGTTACTGTCCCAGGAAGTGGGAGCAGAGGGTGATTTAGGAGGGTAGAAGAGAGGGTAAGGTACCTGGGAAGTGCACCTCTTTGGAGGAAAAATGTCAGGCACCTTGGCGGGGGCGCTGGCCATTTCCTGTTGCTTTGCGCCCATTTCCATCCACCCACCACTCCTCTCAGGTCAAAGACCCTCCATCTTCCAGTCCCTGCTTCGCTGCTTCCTGGGCAGAGCTCGCCCCACAAAGAAGAAAGCAACCCAGGTGAGAGGAGATGTGTTTGATGATACAGGGGAAAGGGAGGCTGCCCTTGAAGAGTGAGAAACCCATGGTTTTTAAATCAGGAAAGCAGAGACCCCACCAAAGAGGAGAAATTTGCTCATATGGAAGGGTTGATAGAAGGGAGGCATCGTTGGTCCTGGCCAGGGAGAGATAGCTATTGTTTCATTGGGACCCATAGCTATCATGGGAAGAAAAGGAAAATAACTTGGACTTATGTCTTTCTTCTCTAGGATTCCACAGATTTAGTGGATTACATGTCACCTGAAGAGGTGAGTAAGGGAAACCGAAACCTGGGGTGGATTGTTCTGCCAAATGAAGATATTGCAAATTTGTTTCTACCTTCTTTATTGTGTTGTCATGAAATAGAATGGGAAGTATTTTGAGAGGATAGAAATAAGGATGATTATGGAGAGAGTAATGAGTGTGTGACGGGACATGGAAGTGTTCTCAGAGGGATACAGTCATTTCAGAAGAGGAAAGCATTGAGCCTCCATGACTAAATGAGGCCATGATGCTAAGATGAGCCCCAGACGTTTTAAAGATTATGGACTTTGTGGATCAGGCAAAGCTTTAATGGAGGTAAAATGGCACCAGGAGGCTGACTCTAAAACAGCAAGATGGAAGAAAAACATCAAAACTAAAATGGGAGGCTGGGGGCGATGGCTCATGCCTGTAATCCCGGCATTTTGGGAGGCTGAGGCAGGCAGATCACCTGAAATCAGGAGTTCAAGACCAATCTGGCCAACGTGGCAAACCCCATTTCTACTAAAAATACAAAAAATTACCTGGGCATGGTGGTGGGTGCCTGTAATCTCAGCTACTTGGGAGGCTGAGGCATGAACATCGCTTGAATCCAGGAGGCAGACGTTGCAGTGAGCCAAGATCACATCACTGCACTCCAGCGTGGGTGACAGAGCCAGATTCTGCCTCAAAAAAATAAAACTAAAATGGGGAAATCTGCTCCCGGTGGAGGTTACTGTGCTGGATTGATCAAGGCCGTGAGACAGTGAACAACTGGAAAATGCTAGGCATTGCTACTGGGAAGAACTGAAAAAGGAAGAAAATCATGACCACGGTGCCTCATGGGGGCAAACAAATGCCTATTTTCCTAAAAGAGGTAGTTATCAAATCTCCAAGAGAGAAAAATCCGGCATTCTGAATGCGCTTTGTTGTGAGGAGGGAACGGAATGTGGAATATTGATTGGAAGCAGGCGGCTGAGCAGTCCAGATCAGAACATGCCAAGGGGTTATGGAGGAACGACAAAGAAAATCCATTGGCAACTATTTCATATGGTAAAAGAATGCACAGTTTGCTGCAAAGGCTGAAAACGTAAAGCTTGTAAAGTATGAAGCTGACAAAAACACAGCAGATATTCTTTTTAAACAAACATCTTATTAGATATCCGGAACAAATATGTGCTGACAATGAAAGCATTACCGGGTTGGAGGAGGGTGTTGCGAGTGACAAGAGAGAAAGGAAACCCTCCCCATCCTTCAGAACACACACACTTCTGATAAATTACTTGTGGAAAAGTCAGATAGATGATCACAGAGGAAAAAGAAATACTATTCCTTCAGCCCACAAGTAGGAATCAGAAAGGCCAAAATTGCAATTAAGGAGTATTTTGTTAGACTGCTAAAACCAATAATAATGTTTTCCTTTTTTTTTTTTCCAATGCACCAGAGATAAAACCAGCTAGCTGATCAGTGTGGTTATTTAATGACCACTGGAAATAAAGTGCAGTGAGGAATTAAAAGAAGGTAGACCATCATTTCTAACTTATGTCTTTTTCAAGGAAGACTTTAAGGAGCTGCCAACTCCCATGTGATTAATTGAGACATTTTAGAGGGATAAGATACAATAGGAGTCAAAATTCAGGATATTTTGAACACAATTTTCAGACCAGATGACACCCTTGACAATATCAAGATGTTGATATTGACCTAAAAACAGTATGGGTGCAGTATGGGAATGTTGAAAGATTAAATTATATGTTGCCAGAAGTTCCTGCTAGGATTTCTTTAATTCTGCATACTCTGGAGTACACAGAGAGCTCTGTTTCTAACTGGGGCTGAACTTATTCAAGTAGTGGAACACATCAGCCTCAACAGCAACGTCCTGTATCCCTTGGGCAAAAAACTGGTGGAGCTAGGCTTCTAATCTTGACTGCTGTTGGTATTCCAGGGATACAAACAACTGTCTGTACAATCCTAGGCAAATGACTTAAACACTCTGTACCTCTGTTTCCTCATCTATAAAATGAAGATAATGATAGTGTTATTGGAGAAGTGTTACTGGATAGTGTTATTCAATTGTCTTGAAGCTAAAACATTCAAGGCAATTAAAAAATGCTTGGCAAAGAGGATATACTTGATAATCGTTCACTGAAAATATTGCCTTTTGATAAGGAAAGGCAAAAACGGAACATAAGGCCACAGATGATCATAGAAAGGAGCAAGAGGACAGAATGGACCAAACTATGGTTGGCAAGGTCTAGCCCTCATCCTGTACCTAAATCTTCTCTACAACACACCTGCTAAGTGGTCGTCCACCCTATGCTAGGTAACCCTGTGTAATCTGTTACTCAGGAAGATGAGAGTATAGAGGAGGCATGATTGTAATCCAGAAACACCAGGACAGCACAGGTGGAGTGAGCATCACTATGGACCACACACTAGATCCTAAATCTATATAATGGCATTTGGTGACATTCTCAGAAGTTTGAGAGGTGTAGATTTGGACAAATAGGAAAATAGAGTTCTAGATCATTCAGAGGGTACTGACTGAAAGGAGATTTTAGAAAATTTTAGAAACATGTATGAGAGCCAGAGATGTAATGGATTATTGGGACTATTGGGAATTTTGGTGTGCGTATCTAAAGTCAAGGGGATGGCTGGCCTTTGTGCCTTTTGTCATAGGCAAAAACCAAAACTGGCTTCGCTCAAGTCAACTAAGCGCCAAGAGGTCCAGTATAGCTCTTCAATTTCAACAAGTACTCACCACGATTCCCTGCAGGAGAGGTGATGTGCTAGTTTCTTCACAATATACAGCAGTCAATACCACATAACACTCAAGAAGTGCCCACCTATTAGGTAAAAGTAAGACAAATGCGAGTACAGCAGGAAGCATGGCCAATGTCATTTTTGAAAAGGCAGAGACCAACAAGTACTATGGGAATTTTAAAAGGGGAGAAACACATCTGAATGGGAGAGTCAGGGGACAGGGAAGGGCAGGTAAAGGAACTCTAGGTGGTCAAAACATAAAGACAAAGCGGGGAAAGGCATGTTTGAAGAGCAGAAAGCAGTCTGGTTTGATTGAAGCCCCACATCTTCTAGGAGTAGTGGAAAATAGATGGGAAAGAGTTTGGAAATCACAAATGTTTGGGACACCAGGGGATGGGAGAGTTGGGGCCTAGAAGATGGGATGTTCTGCGTACCTGGGCTACAGGGTGGGCTGGGGGCCTGATGAAGGAAGGATGAAGAGGCTCTGTCACCTGGGGAGAAGGAGGATGGCCTCTGATCTGGGGGATCTGTGATCAGTCCTTGCATGTTTTCAGATTCTGGGCAGGGGCTAGGAGGGCCATTTGGGGTCAGAATCAGGTATCTGGGGTGACAGGAGGCTCTATGATTTTGGTGACCTTCCTCCTCTGGCTGACAGATTGAGGCCTGGGAGCAGGAGCAGCTGAGCCAGCCTGTCTGTTTTGATTCCTGCTGTATTGACCAGTCTCCCTTCCAGCTGGTGGAGCAGACAACCCTGCACAAGGCAAGTCCTTTGCTGACTGCTCAGGGCTGCAGGGAGGGCAGGGAGCTCTGGGGCAAGGAACATGAGCTGACCTGTGCTCTTCGCACTCAGACTCACACCCTGTTCTCACTCCTCGGCCTCCACCTCGCTTACGTGACCAGCATGGGGAAGCTCAGGGGCGTCCTGGCCCTGGAGGAGGTAATCACATGTGTCCCATTTGAGCAGCATGGGGGAGGCTGGGCAGAGGATAAGGGGATGCAGCAGGGATAAAGGGATATTAGCATCTCAAAAGTCCGCTCAGATTCCCCTATTTCTTTTCTTTTTCTTTCCCTCTCGTAGCCCAGGCTGGAGTGCAGTTGTGTGATCTCAGCTCACTGCAATCTCCGCCTCCCAGGTTCAAGCGATTGTCCTGCCTCAGCCTCCCGAGTAGTTGGGACTACAGGCATGTGCCACCACGCCTGGCTAATTTTTTCTATTTTTAGTAGAGATGAGGTTTCGCCATGCTGGGCAAGCTGGTGTTGAACTCCTTACTTCAGGTGATCCGCCTGCCTCGGCCTCCCAAAGTGCTGGGATTACAGGCATAAGCCACTGTGCCAGCTCCCCTCTCTATTTCTTATGCAGAGATTGGAGGGGGGAGAAGGAGAAGCCAGCTGAGGTAGAGGAGACTACAAAGCCTGTTTTGGCTACAGCCCTGAAGGGAATGGAATTCTCCACCCCAGATGGGGCCCATGTGATCTTCTGTAGATAGTGTGAGTTTGAGATGGGGGTTCCAGGCATGAGTCACAGTTTCTCAGGGACGAGCTTTGGGGAAAGCTGTGGAAACAGGGCAGTGGGGGTGTGTGGCTGCAGGTGGTCACTAGGAAGGAAGAGGTAACCCAAGGGTCTGAGTTGGGCTGGTAGATATTTTTGTCATGCCCCTTTTCTTGTCGTTTTTCTCTCTTCTTTCTCTGATTGTTCCTTGTTGTCTCTGTTTCTCCCCCTTTTGCCACTCTGTATCTTTCCTGTTCTTTTTTCTTTTCATTGTATGTTTTTTTCTGTTTCTCACTGCCTCCTTTTTCTTTTTCCAACTTTTTACCCTTTTCCTTTACCCACTGCCCCTCAGCTACAGAAGGCTATTGAGGGGCACACCAAGTCTGGGGTGCAGCTCCGCCCTCCCCTTGCCAGCTTCCGGAACACAACTACAACTCGAAAGAGTCCCGGAGGACCCTCACCTTCTGCAGAGAACTGGAACCTGCCTGAGAACGGGCCTGGGGACACTGGAGCAGGGGATGTGACTGCTGCCTCCCCAGAGACCCCTGTGCCATCTCCCTCCCCACAGCCCCCTCTCTCCCTGGCCTTAGGCAAGGCAGAGGGTGAGCTGGAGGAGCTGGAGCTGGTGGAGAGTCCAGGGCTGGAAGAGGAACTGGCCGACATCTTGCAGGGCCCCAGCCTGCGATCCACGGACGAGGAGGATGAGGATGAACTGATCCTTTGATCCCCTCCTATGACTCTTTATAAAGACTGTCGGGAGGCCCAGCCTGAGGGTGGACTTATGTGGGACAGGGTATATCCTGAATTTGGAAAGGTCATGCCCATGTCGTGGCCTCTTCCAGGAATTCTTTTAATGTGATAGTGAGAGTCTTAAAGGAGGAATCAGCATGTAGGCAGGGAAGAGCCTTGGTCAATTATTTCGACTGTTCTCCCCATTCCCAGCCAGGCAGGTGGCCCCAACCTTAGCGAAGGGCCCCTGATATTCCACGGGGCTTCCTGAGTGTTCCTGGTGTGCAGGTAAGGAATACCCTGCCTCTCTCTGCCTCCCCTCCCCCAACAATTCCCCAGTGCTCTTGTCCCAGCACCTTGCTACCTGTGCTTCAGGGTCTCCAAGAGGTGGGGCACGGGGAGGCCCAGAATGACTGTGGCCCTGAAAGTGCCATACTGGAGGAGGGGATGGGACCATCCAGTGGCCTGAAGCACTGACTACCCAAGAACGTGCCTCCAGGCCAGCCACAGCCGCTTCTCTTGGAGCCCTGTGCTGGCCCACATCTGCTCCGGCTCCTGCAATCTGCCTCTGACCCCTCCCTGGCTCCCACTGCCTGTCTCCAGGCCAGGCCGTTACTGGGGCAATGAAAGGCCACCCACATTCCCCCTCTGTTGTCCCCTGCTTCAAGCAGTGAGATGCAGAGAAAAAGACTATCAGGGGCAGCAGCCTGGAATAAAAGTTCGCTGAAGGCTCTGTGCGAAAGAAGCAGGTGCCCTGTTGCCCAACAGTCACGCCCTCAGGGTATCTGCTGACTCCCTCTGGCAGAAAACCCTTCTATCCCACAGCACAGCTTCCTCGCCCACCAGTGTCCGGGTTACTCATCCTCCCTCTCTCCACTTAGTTACTGACTCTCCTGCCAAAGGTCAGCTCTGCCCTGGAGCTGCTCTAGCCAGGGCCTCTCCTGCCAAGAATCAGGGCTCAGAGCAGCTAGGTCACTGGGTCACTCAGACACCATCCCCCTCTTAGACTAGTTCTTCACATGCCTGTCCTAGGATTGGAGAGTTAGGAGTTGATTGTCAGGATGGCAGGGCTCTGGAGTGCTGCCCACACTTGGGACAGTTACATCTTCACCCTCCCCAGATCAGCAGCAGGAAGCCTGGCTGTGAGCATGCTTTCTCTAGAAAGGGAGGCCAGGTGCTGTGAGCATCCCCAAACCCTTGCTCCATACCCAAGGCTTTTCTCCCCCACCCTGCCATCCCGTCTGCCTTAATTCTGCCATTGTGCCCCCTCTCCGACATTCTCCTCCTTTTCCTCCCGTTCCCAGACTCCTCCATCCCCCAAATAAGACACTCATAGTCAGAGGATGCCACCACGTCCTGTTTAGTGTCATTGAACACAGCCTGTAGCCTTCTCCAGCATCACATCCCTCCCACTTCCCCAGGCCAAGAGAGACACTGAAGCCTGGGTGGGGAACTGGCAGTGGGCATTGAGCCCATGCCCTTGTGTACATAATCTATAATATTTATATATATTGATATAGAATTCTCTCTGTAATATATGTCATAGAATCTCTCTTGGGCCTGGGGTGGGAATGTCACATTAAGAAAACATGCTAAGACTGGCCATAAAAATGGGTATTTCCCAGACCTGGAAGATGGTGTGTGGGATGTAAAGGTGAGGTCGAGGAGAAGATAGCGAACTCATTCCCCAAGATCCCCTCTTCAACACAAGGACAAAAAGGAAGGTGTGTGGGGGTGGAGGGGACAAGGGAGGGGGAGGAATGGAAGATTTGGATTTTCATTTAATAAAGTCAATTGTAAACGAAAGTGCACCCCGCCCCCCCCCCCCCACCAAAAAAAGAAAATCATTTAGCAAGAGCAGTTTCATTCACAAGAATATAAAAACAGCCCTGTTCCGGGACTGCTGTAAAACGTGCTGCACAGCCTTAACCCCAAAGGAAAAGCAACCCTTTCCCACCCCACAACAGCCTCTTCCTGCACATGCTCCCCCACCCCGAAATAGGTGATAAGCAACCCCCATGCACCCTGCCCCCAGCACCAGAAGAGTCCTAAGATGGTCCCAGGTCAGCTCCTCAGTCTCCTCCCTCTTCAGAGTGGGTGGGAGCTCCTTGCAGAAGGCAGACCCCCACCTGACTTCCAGTCTGCAGTGATATGCCAGCACCCTGGGGACACCAAGCCCCTGCTTATGTATCCTTCAGACCTTTAGTCATCTTTTGTCAGGGACCATTTGGCTTTCTTGAGAAAGGAAAGGAGGAAAGAAAGCTGCTGTGGTCTAACTTTCCTAACTCCCCGGGGCCTGAGCAAGAAGGAACTGTAATGAATGAACGCATTCACCTGGGTGAGATGTCCACTGTGATCCAGGGGGATAATATGGGCACCGGGAGAATGAGACGAGAGGAAGAGGTGATGTGGGAATAGTGAGGATTGCAGAAGGTGGGGAACCAGGGACCCCGTGGAAGAAAGGTTGAACATGCAAAACCCCAGAGCCTGCAGCAGGAGACCGGTAAAGAACAGCTGCCAGGGCCGGCATGCTAGACCACCTCACAGAGCTCCTGGAAATGAGGTCCTGGGACACAGAGTCAGCATACATTCGCAAGCACAAGAGGTCTCTTCCCCTGTGCAGGCAGCATTCGGTTAGGTGACTGCACCTGCTTTGGCTCACCTTGCCTACACCCATATTTCCTCCAAAAACCAACCTCAGGATAACCATTCTCCCCTTCCCAGGGAAGACACGGGACCTCCTGCCCTGCTTGCATCCCAGGAGAGTGTGTAAGAGAGTATGAACTTCATGGCAGGACAGGGTCATAGATGGATGGAAACACCCCAACTCTCAATCGCTTCATTTCAAAATAATAAGTTCTGGGGCCTGGGGGTGAGGGCAAAGTTTGTGCCCAGGGCTGGGAGGGGACACCAGTGCTCCCTTCCAGCAGAGGATGCAAGTAGTGGGACCCCCAACAGAGGTGGTGGGACACAAGGCCTGGGAGCTGGAGCCTAGGGCATGAGGAAAGAAGAAAGTAGGGCAGTGAACCTCTTAGGCCTCTCTCCTACCCAAACTGCCTGTGCCAAGGGCTGGGGAGGGGCCACCCTGGCAGTGGCAGGGCCAAGTGCTCTCCAGCCCCACAGTGCTGCTGCTTCCCTCTGCCTGCTCTCTGCCTGTGCTCTTACAGAAGTGCTGGGGCACACAGGCTGCTCAGTGACCACCAGCATGGACGCCAAGTATGGGAGGGCAAGCTTGTGCCTCACCATACACCATCCTGGAAGGAAGAATCCGCTTTTTCCTCTTCCTCTGGTAGGAGGCCGGGGGAGGCAGGAAGGACAGCTGTGAGGCTGTTTGGGAGTCCTGGGAGGAGCTGAAGAAGGGGCAGAAGGTGCCGAGTGCCCACCCTGACCCTCAGCCACAACCCCGCCTGGCCGAGAGTGTGACAGCACCGGACTCCTCCCTCCACCCCACTCAACCCTGAGTGCCCAAGAAGTTATAAAAATGTAGAAAAGGCAAAGAGAAAAGTGTAAACAGCTCCAGAGGATAGGGGTGGGGAGGGGAGACAGCCTTCATGCTCTCCCCGCTGTTGGGGACACCTGCATCCTGCGTCGGTGTATCTAAGACGCATGTCCCCCCACCCTCCTCAGGGTGGGGCTCCCGGAGCAGGGATGGAAGAAGGCTGAAAGAGAAGCAAGAGCTGGAGCAGCCAGCCTGGGCTGGGTCTTTTCTCAGATCCTTAGGATCCTCCTTTCAGCCATGGGATATTCAAGATCCCAGAGCAAGTGGCTGTGTTTGTTCTTGGTCTCCTCAGTGACTTGCTTGTCTCTGGGCAGGCCTCGAAGGAGAGAATCACGTCTGTGCCTCCTGTAAATCTCAGCTGCCGCATCCACCTCCTCCTTGACTCCAGATCTCAGAAGCCAAAGGACCCGCTGAGGCAACCTCTCCATCCTCCAAGTGGACGTGCCCTTCAGGCAGCCTCCCCTGCGCCTGTTCAGCCATGTCCAACAGCCCCTGAAGTCTGTTCTCTCAGTAGGGATGAGCTAGGGCCACAGCCAGAGAAAACAGAGTCGGGAAAAGCAAGAGTGAAATGGAGAAAGGAGGCATTCAGACAGCACAGTCAACGGCTCCTGGAAGACGAAATCAGGGAGTGAAGAACTGAGATCCAGTCTTGAGCACAGCTGTGCTGCCCCAGTCCTCAGGGTGCACATACTGGAGGCTTTGTCGGCACAGACCCAGAAGCCCACAACCCAGGTCCTTCTCCACAGCCACACCAAGCTCACGGCCATCTAGTCACCCGGGTCTCAGTTCCCAGACATTCGGGTTTCTAGAGTGTAAGCCTGGATAAAATCCCATCCTGGTTCTCCATTTCCGGGAGAGGACTGGAAGCTCCTGGTTCCCCGCTGTGGTCTGCCCGGTTTCAGCTGTACTGCTGGGGGGAGGGAGTGTATGGGTCGCAGCCATGGCCCTCAGGTGGGAGTGGAAGGCAGGGTGTCGGGGGAGGAAGCTAGTTGTTGGCCTCGCCTTCCTCCTCGTCAAAAGACTGCACGCCTGAGGATGTGACGTCAGACACCTTTCGGCTGAGCGCGGTAGACATCTCAGGGTCTTCCCGTGGGGAGAGTGACTCCAGGTCCCGGCATCCCGCATCCTCTTCCTCCTCAGGGGCCAACGGCCTCTTCTCCTCCTCAGCAGGGCCCCTGGCCAGGTCCACTGAACCCACCCCTGGAGCCCAGTCAGTGTCTCCCCCCAGCAAAGGTGGAGGCTCCGGAGCAGAGTAGCCCGAAGCCGGTTGGGAAGGTCCCATTTCATGCAAGCTGGGCTGTGAGTCATCAAATGCAGGCCCAAGATAGGATCCTGTGGCGGGAGAGGCAATGAGGGACTGGTCGCTGGCTTCCCAGGCATCTGACGACCCCAGACAGTACATGCCCTGGGACACGTAGGAGTGAGGCCATCCATCCATGGGGGCTTGAGCCAAGGCATCTGTAAAAAGAATCGTGGAGGTTGGTGGAGCCACAGAATGTCAACGACAACACAGACAGCACAAGAGACTGCTAAGAGACGGCACAGAAACCCAGTCAGACACGGAGAGCACAGGGAGTAGGGAGGACAATGGGAAAGCCAAGATGAACAAGGAAGTCTTAAAAGAACGGAGGTGAGTGGAGGCAGCCTAGACATGTGGGAAGGCCTCGTAGGCCCCAGAGGTTGGATTCTGGAACATCTCTCACCCTGACTCTCCATCAGTTCCTGGTAGTTGTCACTATAGTTGCAGCCCAGTGGCTCTTGGGTGGAGTTCACACTAATGTCCTCACCGTCCATGGAAGACCAGGCCATGAGTGTGGCCTCAGAGATAGCAAACTGCTCCATGACGCCTGCGGGAAGAAATGCAATGACCACAAAATACCTCAGGGAATCCTTAGACACATTTGTGGGGTAGGGAGGTATCTTAGTGCAGCACTGTTCTGGAATTCCTGAATTTCCCACCGTGATATAAAACTGAAAGTTCAATGTAATACAAGCCACTTATATCATTTTAAATTTTCCAGTAGCCACGTTTAAAATGAAAGAGAAACAGGTTAAATCAATTTAAATGACATATCTTAATTTGATACATAAAAGAGGTTTTCATCTCAACATATAATCAAAACTTATTAATGAGATATTTTACATTCTATTATTTATATGAAGCCTTTGAGATCCAGCTGATACTTTACACTTATAAGCGCATCTCTATTTGGAAGAGCCACATAACAAGTTCTCAGTAACCACATGAGGCCAGTGGCTAATGTATGGACAGCACAGCCCTTGTATATGTCCCCAAAGAAGGCAGTATTGTGGGGGACTTCCTAAAACATCAGATTAAGGATTCCTAGGGGAAAGAGTTTGGGGTCTTCTGGTGAGATATCCTAAGAGATTCAAATTTGGGGATTCCAGAAATTTATCTTTGGAGGTTTTTAGGAATGGCAATCTAGAGAGTAGATTTCAAGATCAACAGAGAACCCTCAAGAGAGCATCGTGGGCTTTGGGTCCACCATGGTATAAAACTGAAAGTTCAAGGGATTGGAAGGAAAAGGGGATGGGTGGACTTGGGGATATTCTAGTTAAATCCATGAGTGAGTTGAAGCTGGTACTGCTCCTGCCCCCCAGCCCTACTTGTTTGTCACCCTCCCCACTGGTATTTCTCCTCTCACCCATACCACCAACGGGATGATACTTCCTTTCTCTTCCAGACCTGTCTTTTTCTAGGCATCTTATTTAGACCTGCACCAGGGCTTGGCCACTCTTGTAGGCACACTGCATGCCTGTCATCAGACTACACTACTTTCCTAGAACTAAACCTCTCCTGTAGGCCTCCTGTCTCCTCACGCAGTTCCCTTAATCTTCTAGTGGTTGTCACAAGTAATGGGTCCAGTAGGCGAATTCATGACCCCAAATGCTAGGAGGCAAAGGCTAAAAGAGATCCCCAAGGCCTTTCTCTCTTTTACTTCTGGAAACATGAGTGGAAGCAGAGCCTTTCAAAGACCAAGGCCTGCCCATTGTTTTCCCAAACTGAGGGAGTTCAGGGTTTGGATAGTCCCATGATGAGGAGAGAAGGCATCTGGGACAGGTGGACCCACAAGTCCCATCTAATTCCCCCCATTTTCTGAGATGATCACACAAAATATGTTTGAGGGCACTTATTTGAATTAACAAATCAAAATATTTAAAATGAGAGCTGTTTGGGAAATGTGCATCTCTGGTCAAAATATGGATGGAGCTATTCCTGCCACAGGGGGTCAGATTGGAGGGTTGGTCCCTGGCCATCCTGAAAATGTTTCTCTTGAGGCTTCAGGGTACACGTACCTGCTAGAAAACGTGCCTCCTTCTCGCCATCGCTGAGGTCGGAGTAGGCATCTGTATCCCTGCGCACGGCCTCATGGCTGTGTTGTGGCTGAACAGCTGGAGTCTTCCCCCAGCCCTGCCACTCAATCATGTGGGCCACCCGGCCTTGCCCCATAGCTGTGGGCTTTGTCACATGGTCCTTCATGCTCCGAGAGATCCCTAAGGGGCCAGACATTTCCCACATCCTCCAGAATGTCACACAATACCCACAATCGACCCTCCCCGTTACTCCCACCTCAGCCCGGTGATCTCCATCCCACTGGGGAAGGTTCCCCTAAGGACTCCATAGATGGGATGGTGGGGGGCATAGCCTGGAGGATGGGAGGCTTGACAGAAGGGTGCATAGGTTAGGGTGTGGGGATGAGGGTCTTCATCAACTCCAAGGGAGCAGGGAGACTGAACCAAGGAGTCTGTCAGCATTATTTTGTCTGAAGGCATTCCTGCATCGGGAGTCTCACCTGAGAACGATGACTTGGCCAGGGCCCCAATGCCATAGGCGTTAGAGTTTCTCTTAAGCTTCGGAAGAATGGAAGTGGTGTCCTCCATGGAGAGCTGGGATGGGAACGTGGGAGGAAGGGCAGAGGAATAAGAAGGTACGGGCGTGCTTTATACATGGAGGAGGTTCATGGTTTCCAGGAAAAAACATTCGAGCTAGGGCAGATGATAAGGAAAGCTGCTATACCCGAGAGTCCCAAGGAAGGATAAGCCCCCGGTGCCCCGGAAAGCGGGGGCACAGGTTGAGAATGTGAGGGCTCACAGTGCCTGCTAGAGCCAGGGAGCACCGTGCTGTTTGGAAGGTATAAGGGAGAAGAGGAGGAGGAGTTAGGGAGGATGGGGAAGTCTGGGGGCAGCTGCACTCACATTGATGCCGTCCCAGGAGAAATCAGTTCGAGTTTGCTGTGAGGAGAGAGGAAAGGGAATGGGCATCCCAGTCACTCCCAGCAATGCAAGGAACCCCCCTTCCTCAGAGGGCCTTCCAGGAGTGCGGGATGTTGGGGGAGGGCTTTCCGGAGGTTGACATTGGTGACGGAGTTTTCTATGTGGACTGCTTGGCGTGTGTGGTTAGATATGTTCTGTAGAAGTGTCAGTCTGAAGGAGTGTTTGGGTTGTTGCCTTGGAATTGAGGAAGTGCAGGCAGCTAGAGACGGGGTGGCTGAGTACAGAGGTCTCACCTCAGTCGATGGCCTGTGGAGGCTGCTCCCATGCAGTGAGCTGGTGCTGTCCATGTTGATTTGATCAACATCCTTTAGGCCCTTCCAATCCACTGCAATCACCTCATTCCCTGAGGGGGCCAGAAGGTTAGCTGCCCACCCTTATCTCCCAGTGCAGGGGAGGCGACATCCTGGGGCCAGCCCTTCCCACCCCTCCCCTTCCCCCAGCTTCCCATTTCCTCTTATATCCCTGTGCTCTCCAAATTCTAGGGGAGACAAGTAATAATGCTGAGCCCAAATATTCAGTTTTAGCTCAACCAAGAATAGCGCACTCAGAAAAAGTGTTGTGTGGCCTTATTTGTTGTTGTTTATGTGGACGGGTCAGAGGTTGGGAGGTTGTGTTTTCTCAGAAAACCAATTCTTATTCTGTCCTGAGGACTCTTTGAGGGTTTCTGTATGGGAGCTACTTTTTTTCTCTATTACAAGTCTACAGAATAAAGGCAGAACTGCCCTATGAGGAGCTTTTCTCTATGCCTAGGGTGGAAAGAATGTGTCTCCCCTCGTGGGCCCTTCCTACGAGTTGGTGAGTCTGTCTGACAGCAAGAGGACTTCCGGGGAATTGAGGCAGGAGTTGGATAGCAAGGAGTTGGGTGTGTCCTCCCAGAAACTGAGCAGAGAAGCTAAGGGTGAGCTGGGGGCGTTTCACCTGACTGGGGAGACAAGTGATGGATAAAGTGGAGGGAAGGTGGGGAGCAGAAGGAGAAAAGTGAACTTTCTAAAATAGGAATTAGAATGGGAATTTGAGTTGGGGAGGAGACGGAAGGTGGTGGGAAGGGCAGACAGGGTCTGAGGGCTGAGTGGAAAACTGGAGGGCCCAGGGGAGGAGGGTCTTTGTTAGAACCAGGCCAGAGTTCCAATTGGAGGGAGACTCCGGGACAGAGGGCAGGATGGTGCTCCCGAAAGTCTTGGGGAAGAACTGTTTGGGTCTTTTTAAAGAGACTGTTCTTGCATCAGAGGGCTTCCTGAACCATCTGACCACACAGACCCTTTATACTAATGAAGTTTTACAATTCTGAGTTTAGGGGTCGGCTCCATTCGTGGGAAGGGGAGCACTGAATGGGCTGGGTGGAGGAGGCGCTTAGCGCGTCAGCAGGTCTGGTGAAGTGGCATTTAGCGCATCAGCAGGGCTGGTGAAGTTAGGGGCCTGTGTGAACTGGCCAGGGGAGGGAGGACCCTCCAAAGTTGGCCCGCTCTCCCCCGGGGCTCCAAGGCTCCGAGGTGGTGACTGGGCCGATGGGGGCTTTGGCTGGGGGAGAATCGGAAAGACGGCCCTCGGGATACAGCAGGAATGGGGCAGGCGGAGAACAGCCTGCGGAGAAGGGAGACAGGGGAGGGCACAGTGGGGGAGAGGGGAGCGGGAGGTGGCCTTTGTGGGAGACGGAGAGCTGAGTCAGAGCTGTGGGGGGCAGCGGGGAGGGAGAGAGCCGGCGAGAAGAGGTGAAAGCAGAGGAGGAGGGGGTATCCATGGAAATAAACCGGGTCTCAGAGAAATCAGGCTTCCGGAGAGTGAGTTTGTTTGTAATAATAACACGAATTATTCCCTCAGCCTGAGGTCAACGGGAGGTGTAGGCGGGAGAAATTGGGAGTTGGAAAGGGGAAGAATGGGGGAGGGGTGGGAAAGGGCAGGATGGGTTCGCTGAGCGGCGAGAGTGGAGTGGGTGCCTGGGTGGGGGTCGGGAGAGGTAGCCAGCCGGAGGCTGGAGGGAGAAGATGAATTAGTAGGCGCTTTTCTTCCCTCCCCGCGTCAAAGGTAAATAAAGAGCCGGCCCCGCCCCGCCGGCCCCCGCTGACAGGTGCAGGCGGGTCCCCAGCAGCCGAGGCGGGGCCGGCCCCACCCTCCCGGGCCGCGGGCTCCCGACCCTTCTCCGCGCCTCAAAGCCCCCGCCTCTTCTCCGCGTCCCCAGCCCCTTCCCTCCATCCGGCCCCGGCCCGCTCCCTCCGGGCGTGGAACCCGGGCTCATCCCGCCCCCGCCCCAGAGGGAAAACGCACGTGAACAAAGCGAATCGGAGGAGGCAGGAACGACAGAAAAAGGCA
This sequence comes from Callithrix jacchus, assembly GCF_049354715.1. Classification (NCBI taxonomy): domain Eukaryota; kingdom Metazoa; phylum Chordata; class Mammalia; order Primates; family Cebidae; genus Callithrix; species Callithrix jacchus. The sequence goes on along the minus strand of NC_133512.1, from coordinate 104,149,652 downwards.
ACGGAGAGGGAGAGAGATGGGGCAAAGCACCCGAGCCAGATGGAGGAGGCGGCGGCGTGGGGGGCATGCGAAAGAGACTTGGGGCTGGCGCGGGGGTCGGGGGTCCCTCGCAGGGAGCTGCTCCCGAGTGGAGAATGCGAGGAGGCGCAGGGGACGGCGGAGCAGAGGTGGATGGCCTGGAGGGGCAGGGATGAGGGGACCGAGAGTCGGGCCGAGCGGTGGAGGAGAGGAGAGGAGAGGAGGGCGATGGATGGAGAGGACGGAGAGGACCGCGCCTGCGGGAGGGCGGCGGGGAGAAGGAGCCGAGCGGAGCGGGAGGGCAGCCCCGGAGGCGCGAGAGGAGAGCGGCAGGAATGAAGGACCGGAGGACCGCGGGCGGACGGAGGGAAAGTGCAGGAGCGAGCAGGGCAAGGCGGGTGCGGAGCCGGGCGCTCGGAGGCGCGAGGAGAGGGATGGGGGAGGGGGCCGGAGGGTAGCCCGGGGGGCCCAGCCCTGCCCCCTCCCGGCCGCAGTTACCCACCCACAGTCCGGGAGCCGATGCAGCCCATGGCTCCGGGGGCCGCCGGGCCGGGCCCTCACCGACTCGGGGCGCGCGCCGGGGGGAGCACCGGGAGCCGCGCCGCCGCCCCAGCCGTTCTGCAGCGCCGCGGCTGTCTCCACTCGGCTCCGCTCCCCCCTCCCCTCTCCATCCCTCCCCACGGCAGCTCCGTCGCCGCCGCCGCCGCCGCCGCCGCCGCCTGGCTCCCCCGCCCCGGCTCGGCTCTCCGCGGCCGGGGAGGGGGCGGCCCGGGGATTGGCTGCGCCCCGCGCCTCCCCGCCCCCGCCCGGGCCGTGCCGCGGCGCCCCCTCGGGGATCTGGGGCCCGGGCTGCCGCGCCCCTCCGCCCTTCCGCGCCCAGCCCGGCTCCCAGAACCCCGGCTTGGGTTTCGGGAGCTGGAGCACGGGCCTGCCCAGAGGTTCTGGTTGATGGATTTTGCGGGCCGAGGGCAGGGGATGCCCTGAGAAAAAGTGGGGAGGGGGCGGTGAGAATAAAGCCCGGCGGAAGGACCTTGGCCACCAAATTCCGCAAACACTTGTTTTCTTCCTGGGGCTGCATCTGGGACACACACAGGAACGTGATTGGACACAGCTTTGGGCTCTGCATTTCAAGTGCGCTATTTTGTCCACCCAAACACCGAACGTGAAGTCTTTGCGAGTGGATCGTGTCGTCCACTTCCCTGTGCTCGCTGGACGTGCTGGGGTGTGCGTGGGGATGTGCAGATAGTTGACCTCCAGGCCTGGGCGGGGATGGGAGAGTATGAACGAGGACAGTTCACTCGCAGTATACTAACAACGATGTCAGGACCCGAGGCTGGCCAGAAGACATCGTCTTGAATCCAATTTAACTTTTCTGAGACGTGATCTTCTGCACAAATGAAAGCAAGAAGGTCCCGAAGCAGCAAAAAGAGAAAGATTGGCCTCTGGCCAGTGGGACAGGGCCAGGTAGATACGCCAGGCCCCATGCGTAGGAGATTAAGTTCTAAGTTGCAAGGGTTATGGTTATGTAAGCACTATGGTTACAGCGGGCAAGAAGTGGAGTCCAGAAGAGATGTGAGAGAAAGGGCAAGGAGATCCTCCTGTCTAAGCTGTACCCAGAAAGCCCAAAGTGCGACAGAGCAGGCAGGCGGGCACTTGGAGATGCAAGTGCCCATCAGGGTCTTGCTGCAGCGCCCCCACTTTAAAGTCCCTCCCAGGTTGCAGAGAGAGGGCAGTGGGCCAGGGGTTCCTGCTGTGGGCTTCTCACAGGGAAACTATGTCTTAGGGATGCACCTTTCTAACCTTTAGATTATGAATGGAGAGCTACATCCCGTGGGATGGCAGATGAAGATGTGGGAGAAGAAGACACTAACAATGGAATTGCAGACTGGGGAGATGGGATTACTGTGAGAGAATCGATCTTTGGTGTTGTGCATGAAGAAATAAACCAAATCTACATCTATAAAACCGTGGGAAGGGAAGAGATTTTAATCATTTAGTGTAGTTTGTGGCAGGAATCTGATACCTTATTTCAACAGTAGAGAGAATTAGAAAGCATTTTCTTTTTTCATATTTACTATCGTTGGTTATCTAAAAGAAGTATCAGATGCTTTCTGCCCTCATGGAATATACTTTCCAGTCGCAAAGGAGAGAAAACGAAGAAATGATAAAAAGAAAAAGAATAAAAAACCTGAACCTCCATTATTCTAGCAATGCCCACACATCCCTTTTATTTGAGCAGAGAAAACACTGACAGGAGACTGGCCGGGTAAGGAGGCAATGGACCACGTGGCCATTATGCTCTTGCCTCCCGCAGGAACCTGCTATTTCCTTATGTGCTCCCTGAGCAATACATATATTTATATAAGACTACATACCTCTTAGTGTGGTCCCAACTTGAATGCAAACCCCTCCCCTTGATCTCCTTAACACAACTATATAAGGCTGCATTTATCCAAATGATTTAACATAAGGGATTCCAGGTCTTGGAGACTCAGTCCCATCTCATATTCTGTCTTGAATGTATTTCCAGTCCCATCCCCCACCAGCAAAGAAAAGTAGAATATTGGAGGCTTATGCCTGGCCAGCTTCCTCCCTGCTCCCTGCAGGTCTTCTTATACAAGGATCCTGCTGCTTCTCACTAGTGAGGCCATTGTCCCAGTCTCCTTGCCATCTTCGAAGCCAAGGCCAAAGATCCCAGTTCTAGTATGAACAGGAATAACCTTTCTCAAGGGCAATTTGACAGTACTGATCAAAAAAGTCTTTACAATATGTATTGCTGTTATGATTGTTACTAAATTATCATATGACTATTCCCTTTATAGGAATATTCTAGGGAAATAAAAATAGAATGTGGACAAAAGTTTAACTACAGCATTGATCAGAGCACTGTTTACATCGTAATGAAGGTTATACACAACCTACACATTCAAACCTGGGAATATATTAAATAAATTACGGTATATGTCCATAACAGAATATTAGGCAGCCATTAATAATATTTTATAACTGTATTTGTTGACATGGAAACTTATTCATGATCTATTGTAAAGCAGTAGGCTATAAGAATTAAAGTATATCCATCTTTCTTTAAAAATCGCACACAGGCGGTCGCCCTGGCTCATGCTTATAATCCCAGCACTCTGGGAGGCCAAGATATGCAAGTAAGTTGAACACAGGAGTTTGAAACCAGACTGGGCAACAGGGTGAAATCTTGTCTCTACAAAAAATGCAAAATTACTGGGGTGTGGTGCCACATACCTGTGGGCCCAGTTACTCAGGAAGCACACATGGGAGGATTGCTTGAGCCAGTGAGGTCGAGGCAGTAGTGAGCTGGGATTGCACCACTGCCCTCCAGCCTGGGTGACAAATTACTCTCTCTCTCTCTCTCTCTCTCTCTCTCTCTCTCTCTCTCTCTCTCTCTCTCTCTTCCTGTCTTTTGTCTTTCTTTCCATCCAAGTAGTTTATTGTGGGAAAGTCTATGTAAATCTCTGCCCTGACTCAAAGGATTTAGTAGTTCCACAATGAAATCACAATATTAACCAATTCATTTCCAAAGTCTAAAAATATAGGACTTTGGCAGGATGCCCCAGTGTGGCATTGGCACTTCCTAACCCGTCCCCTTTGAGACATAGCCCCAAGGTGAGATTGCGCCTTCCATTCTCTCTCTTGTTGCTGGTGTATGTTTCTAATCTCCTGTGGATAGCTCGTGAACCAAAGGAACCAATCAAGTTCAGCGACAGTACTGTCTGAAACTGGGGTTCTTGTCCCAGGACCCATGGACAGAACCCAAAGTCTATAACCATGGATGGGAAAAATTCCATGTTTACATTCAGGCACTTGTAACTGAAATTTCCCATGTACTTCAGTTATACAGGTAGGCAGGAAACCACAGTGGTATTTGAGGTATTGTACCATATTGTGTCTTAATCACCAATAAAAGTCACAGACGTTTGTATTACCTGAAGATTTTTTACAATATCCTTTTATGTCCATCACTACTTTGAAATTATGGTAGTGTTGAACCTGCCTCTACCTTTTCTGATTTAATGTTTTTATAAGGAAGCAGATGTATTATGATATCACAATTTTATAGCTAGATTTTGATAGAGTTGATTTCCTTTATAATTATGTGTATTTTACTTTACACTTGTAATATGATTTTGAGAGGGAAACATGGACTTTCCAGGTTGCCAAAGAGGTCCAGGGCAAAAAAAAAACTACGAACCTCTGGACTTTAAATGCATACTCAGTGGGGAATTCTCTAATTCTGCAGGGGTTTAACCCCCAGATAAAATGATCAAGAAAGACAGTTATCCCATTTTGAAGCCAGGCTCCCCAGGAACAACCGTAGGTACTTCTGTGTTCCCTGCAGGATTGAATGAAGGTACCAAAGCTTCAAACCCATCCCAGCAAATGGAGAGATGGCTTCAAAATACAACTTAATCAAGTGTTACTTTTATTTTACTGGGAGATATTAGATCAAAGTTAAAGGTCTATGAAAAGATTCAATTGAGAAGGGGAGGCTCAAAGTACAAGAGAGGTAAGATTAATCAATATTGAGTGTAAATTCCTAGAACTACCTCAAGGGATGGGAGCAGAGCTCAGGGAGAGGGATGAGACTGTAGGGAGGAGCCCAGCTCTTCCTCCAGCAGCAGGGAAGACGGGGCAGATGCCAGTGGGCTGCGTGTTTGGTGTCGGGAGAATGAGGGATTCCCATCTGATGGCATCTACTTTTCTCTGACAAGTAGGAGGCGAGATCATCTATTGAGAGTCAGAATGGAAGAGATAGAGAAAAAAAAATAAAACTCACTTTAAAGTGCAAATATCAATTTGATTTAAAGAAGAGAGTTTTCAGTCTATTCTTACAAACCTCTAAGACAGACATTCTATGTGCATTGCTGTTGGGAGAACTGGGGCTGAGAATTCAATTAACTTTCTTTTCTCTAAGATTTCCCAATTGGAAAGAGAAAGAGCTAGCACTTTTTTGTTTAGTGCTTTGTTTTGCTTTGTTTTTGAGACAAAGTCTCACACTCCCAGGTCAGAAGCAGTAGTGGCGTGATTACAGCTCACTGTAGCCTCGAGCTCCTCGGCTCAAGCAATCCTCCTGCCTCAGATTCCCAAGGAGCTGGGACTACAGGCACATACCCCAACACTTGGCTAATTTTTTGTATGTGTGTGTTTTAGTAGAGACGGGGTTTCACCATGTTGCCCAGGCTGGTCTAGAAGTCCTGGCCTCAAGTGATCCACCTGCCTTGACCTCCCAAAGTGCTGGGATTACAGGCATGAGCCACCACGCTTGGCCTACTTGGCTAACATTTTAATTTTAATTTTGTGGACAGGGTTCTATATTGCCCAGGCTGATCTTGAACTCTTCCTGTCACTGAATCATTCCAAAGTGCTGGAATTATAGGTGTGAGCCACCGCACATGGTCACAAGAGCCAGCATTTATACTCAGCTCCTCAGATGGAAAATTTATTCCAGATATTACAGAAAGTGCTTTTTGTTCACTTAAAAAAAAATAAAGTTACTCAGCTCAAGACATTTGAATGGATACACATTCTTTCACACTTGCCTTTCTTTAATTAAGGTGGGACCATAGGCTGAAGATAGGAATACATCTATCTACATTTCTAAATTTTGAAATGGAAAAGCAATGATCTTTCTTTAGAATGATTTGTAGCAATAAGTCTTTGGTGCTATCATAAAATACTGATGATAAGTGTCTTAGTCCCTACTTATCAACGTCCATGTATGGTGTCAGAGTCTCTATCTTCAGACAGAAGATCAGTCAGCTTTCGGGGAGCTCCTAGTGGTTCTCAGAGACCCTATTTGCTAAAGGCCAGAAGTGAGAGTGCTGGTGCTGGAGAACCTTGGTAAGAACAGTCTTGAGGGCTGGGTGGAAATTACAAGGGTCAGTAATAGAGAGAGGTTTATATTCTTTCTTTGTTTTTTTGAGATGGAATCTCACTGTGTCACCCAGGCTGGAATGCAGTGGCAATATCTCGGCTCACCGCAACCTCCTTCTCCTGGGCTCAAGGGATTCTCCTGCCTCAGCCTCTAGATTAGCTGGGATTACAGGGGCCCACCACCACACCCGGCTAATTTTTGTATTTTTAGTAGATATGGGGTTTTGCCATGTTAGCCAGGCTGGTCTCAAACTCCTGACCTCAGGTGATCCGCCCGCCTCAGCCTCCCAAAGTGCTGGGATTACAGGAGTGAGCCACCGCACCCAGCTTGAGGTCTATATTCTTTAAAATGAGAATGATTTCCTCAATACTCAGTCAACAGGAGGACCAAGAGTGGGGTTTAGAAATATTAAGTTGCTGATAAGGGGGCCCATTCATACACAGGGGCAGACTCAGAGGCAACTCATGGCTGAGGGCAGGTGTGTGAAGTGTGTAAGCTGTATTCCCAGAGTAGGAAGTGGCCATAGAATCCATCCTAGTGGTCAACAGAGCTGTTTCCCTGACCCCTGCCCACCATCCCCGGCTGGGTTCCCAGAGGAATCAACAGATGACGGTCCTGGCCATTGTGCTGGGGCAGAGAAAGTTTGCTGAGGAAGGATGACTCAGGCAGTTAGTTATAACAGATGTGAGGGTCCATAGCAGAAGTTCTGTGGTTTCAGTGTTGGTGGTGGGGACAAAAAGGCCTCACATTACCAGCCTCTGATCTGTTGGACTATGAAAGATAGACCAGCACAGGTTATGTTTGTTTCCCTTTTAGATAAGGTTTGAAATCTTGTAAAGTATTGGGGATCTAAGTTAAGCTCACTCCCACTTTTAGTTAGACAAAGCTTATCGGTTGGGTGCTGTGGCTCACGCCTGTAATCCCAGCACTTTTGGAGGCCGAGGCTGGCGGATCACCCGAGGTCAGGAGTTCGAGACTAGTCTGACCAAGATGGAGAAACCCCGTCTCTACTAAAAATAAAAAATTAGCTGGGTGTGGTGGCTCATGTCTGTAATCCCAGCTACTCAGGAGGCTGAGGTAGGAGAATTGTTTGAACCCAGGAGGTGGAGGTTGCAGTAAGCTATGATAGTGCCCTTGCACTTCAGCCTGGGCAGCAAGAGTGAAACTTGATCTCAAAAAAAAAGAAAAGAAAGCTTATCAGCATGGAGCATGGGCAAATGTGGCAGGCACACTCTCCTTGGTGCAGTCCCCAGGCACACACCTCCATGAGCCAAAGTCCTCCTACATGGGCAGGTCAGTGTCCACAAATCACATTTCACAGGATTTGGCAGAAGACAGTGCCCGAACAACTGCTTCCTTGATGACTGTCATACAGCCTGTCCTTCAGATGACCAAGGGGATGCATTTGTCCTATTTTTCTTTGGAAAGCAAGTTTGTGGGAAAGCCTGCACCCCCTACCGCAGATTTAGGGGTTCTATCCAAACAATCTGAAGAGAAAGGCCAAGCCAGGGATCCTGCATGTCTGCCAGAGAGCCTGGAAGAATGTCAGTGCTTTCCTGCTGCTTCCTGGTCAGGCCCCAAGCACACAGAGCACCTGAGGGTGCCCTCACCATGACCGGGCCCCAAGTAGCAGCGGCCAGGCAGGATGCCAGGACCAAGGAGGCAGGGCATAGAGTCTGGGCAACCATGAGTCAGAGGCCAGGTGAGTAGTAAAAAATGGAGTTCGTAAGTCCTAGAGAGAGGAACCAGATGGGATTTTCAAAGGTCAGGCAAATCCCAGAGCATTGACAAAGGGAGGGAATGATCAAATATGGAATACAAGGCAGTTGTTTGTTCCAGGCTCAGTAGGCCATTCTGCCAGTTTTAAACTCCTTCCTCCATGGAGAACCAGTGAGAACTGGGAACTGGGGCCGGGCGTGGTGGCTCATGCCTGTAATCCCAGCACTTTGAGAGGCTGAGGCAGGTGGATCACAAGGTCAAGGGATCGAGACCATCCTGGCCAACATGGTGAAAACCCCATCTCTACTAAAAACACGAAAATTATCCAGGCATGGTGGTGCGTGCTGTAGTCCCAGCTACTCAGGAGGCTGAGGAGAGAAAATTGCTTGAACTCAGGAGGCAGAGGTTGCAATGAGCTGGGATCACGCCACTGCACTTCGGCTTAGCAACAGAGCAAGACTCTGTCTCAAAAAAAAAAGAGAGAGAGAGAGAACCAGGAACTGGAAGGCTTGTTCTGACCATCTCTGATGGCTGCCTCTCTATTATCTATGAACTCAAAGGAGAGAGGCAGCAGATGTCATATCACTCCTCTGGAGCCTGCCTGTCTCCCCTGCTGGGACTCCTTAGCCCTCACCTTTATGTACACTCCTCTAGGAGAGAGATCCTGCCTTGTGCTTACAAGGCATCCTCCCCAGCTTCTGCCTCTGAACTACAGCCTGATGGTCGAGGCTCCATCACTACCTGTCAGACTTCTCTATCACCCGGCACAACTGACAACCTACCTCCCAGATTCCTGGATGTATTTTCCTTCTGGGTTCCCCAGCCCTGTCCCTTCCCTAGTTTTTGGGATATCCTGCAACCTCAGCTTGGGATCCTCTTGCAAAGACTTTTTTGGGTGGAGATCTGTCTCAGCTACAAAGCCTAACTACCTGAAACCTCTTCTCCTATGCTGCAACTGGTCCTGTTCCTAAACAGTGTGTAATACATAATGGGTAGATGTGGCTGCAGTCTGCTATGTCCTTATTCAAGTGACCCAATCAAGTCCAGAGAAAGAACAGCGAAGGCATTTTCCTGACAATGTGAGAGCAGTGGCTATATAGGGTATTAGTTACAGATGACTGAGTGTTAAAACTGGGTGAGTACTCAGACATCAAGTTCCTTGCTATACTTCCACAGACAAGGAAAATCCACCTCTCAGATTTTTAGTCACACAGTTAATAAGTGGCTGAGTCAGTAAGTGGCTGAACTGCAATCAAAACTGAGATTCTCTAATTCTTAGTCTAACATTCTTTCCCCTGTCCTATGGTGCATCCCTAAAGCTATGTTACATTATTTTTCTTTTTGTTCCTTTAAGATGGAGTCTCACTCTCTTGCCCATGCTAGAGTGCAATGGTGCCATCTCAGCTCACTGCAACCTGCATCTCCCGGGTTCAAGCGATTCTCCTGCCTCAGTCTCCCGAGTAGTTGGGGTTACAGGCACATTCTGCCACGCCTGGATAATTTTTGTATTTTTAGTAGAGATGGGGTTTCACCATGTTGGTCGGGCTGGTCTCGAACTCCTGACCTCATGATCCGCCCACCTCAGCCTCCCAAAGTGCTGGGATTACAGGTGTGAACCACTGCACTCGGCCTATAATATTTTTCTGTGACTTTTATTATAACATTAAGCCCTGTTGAAAGAAGCTCAGGCCGCATAATCTTTTTGCTCATGGAGACTGTTCAACTCCTTGCAGATAAAATGAGTTAAAAAAATGTTTTGGCTGGGTGCAGTGGCTCAAGCCTGTAATCCCAGCATTTTGGGAGGCCAAGGTGGGTAGATCATTTGAGGTCAGGAATCAAGACCAGCCTGGACAACATGGAGAAACCCTGTCTCTACTAAAAATAAAAAAATTAGCCAGATGTGGTGGCATGTGCCTGTAGTCCCATCTACTCGGAGACTAAGGCAGGAGAGTCGCTTGAACTTGGGAGGTGGAGGTTGCAGTAAGCTGAGATCTCACCACTGCATGCCAACTTGGGTGACAGATCAAGATTCCATCTCATTTAAAAAAAAAAAAAGAGGCCGGGCGCGGTGGCTCAAGCCTGTAATCCCAGCACTTTGGGAGGCCGAGGCGGGTGGATAACGAGGTCAAGAGATTGAGACCATCCTGGTCAACATGGTGAAACCCCGTCTCTACTAAAGATACAAAAAATTAGCTGGGTATGGTGGCGTGTGCCTGTAAATCCCAGCTACTTGGGAGGCTGAGGCAGGAGAATTGCCTGAACCCTGGAGGTGGAGGTTGCGGTGAGTCGAGATCCCGCCATTGCACTCCAGCCTGGGTAACAAAAGCGAAACTCCGTCTCAAAAAAAAAAAAAAAAAAAAGAGAGGAAGTAGATCTCATAAGTGTTCTTATCAACCACAATAAAATTAAAAGGAAAAAAAAAGACCATTGTTCTTCCTGAGGAGTTCAGAGCTCATTTAAGAATCGGTATGTAATTCCAGTGTGTAGGTTCCGTCCACTGTTTGGTTAAGATTTTGTGACGGTGATAAGTGAACAGGGGCAAGGCACTGCTCTCCTGGGTGGGGGTTCACTTGAAAGCTGTTCACTTTCTGAATCAATCAATCACGATTATCCTGTCAGGGGACCCTTTGGGCAGGAAAGTCCAAAGGACACTGGAAGCTCTGAATGCCAGGTGATGGGTGTGTTTCTCTCTTTAACTTAAAGAAAACTTTCCTTTCCAATGTCTTTGTTCATGGATGTGCCTGAGGTGGCTAGTGGTAGTCAATGTTGAACTTTATTACTGATGGTGGAAAACCGTGTTAGGGGCAGGCCAAGGAATGCAAGCAATGTCTTCCTTCTAAGGTGGGAGCTGGAATTGGCCCCTTGATCTTTCTCTTCCTGGATCTCTAGTTTCTTTCACAGCCAAAATTCTTGAAGGAGCTGCTGGCACTCATCCACTCCATTTCGTCACTTCTGTGCACCCCTCAACTCCCCAATCTGGCATCTTCACTCTACTGAAGCAGCTCACGTGGGGCGGGGCCTTGGGGGGCGCCCTGTTAAAGACGTTTGAACCAGAGCAACTCCATCTTGAATAGGAGCTGGGTAAAATAGGGCTAAGACCTGCTGGACTGTGTTTCCAGATGGTTAGGGCACTCTAAGTCACAGGATGTGATACAGGGTTAGGACAAGATATAGGTCATAAAGACCTGTGGATCAAACAGGTTGCAGTAAAGAAGCCGGCTAAACCCACCAAAACTGACATGGCCACGAGAGTAACCTCTGGTCTTCACTGCTACCCTTCCACCAGCGCCATGATAGTTTACAAATGCCATGGCAACGTCAGGAAGTTACTCCATGGTCTAAAACGGGGAGGTATAAATAACCTACCCCTTGTTTATCATATAATTAAAACAAAAAACAAAACGGGCAACCAGCAGCCCTCAGGGCTGCTCTGTCCGTGGAGCAGCCATTCTTTATTTTCCTAATTAACTTGCTTTCACTTTACTCCATGGACTCGTCCTGAGTTCTTTCTAGCATGAGATCCAAGAACCCTCTCTTGGGGTCTGGATTGGGACCCCTTTCCTGTATCATCCCTAGCCTCCATGTTAACAGATCTGGTTCATTTGCAACCTTATGTGGTATAAGGTCTTTAAGGCGGACTGACCGTACCATGAACGGCACGGTAACCTCTGTGACCTGCACGTACACCCCAGATGAGTACCTGGAAGAAACGATCAACCCCTGCAGCGCCTAACTAACTTGAGGCATTCTTCTATTGTTTCTTATTCCGGCCTCAACTGACAAGGCCATTGGACTTTGTAACCGACCTTGGTCAACCTCGTCGCTACGGCCCCCTCCCAGCTTGCAAAAAAACGCCCTAAACTGTGAACTTACCACTGCCTACCCCAACCCTATAAAACCAACTCCTATCCCACCACCCTTTGCTGACTCTCTTTTCTGTCTTAGCCTGCCCACACCTGGGTGAATAAACAGCCACGTTGCTCACATAAAGCCTGTTTGAGGGGGATCTCTTCATTCAGAGCATGACACATCAGGGGCATTTCATACCCTCTCGAGGGACTCATGGCTGCTCCGTCATTCCCAAACACTCTCCTGTTTGGGAATCAGGATGCAGAATGGTGGGATGGCATCTGCAAACTCCTCTTGCCCTTCTGGCTGCTCCTTCTTTGTCTTTTTTTTTCTGGTTTATTCCATTATTCATTCATTCATTCCACATTACAAGTATTTAGGGAGCACCTGCTCTATGTCAGTACCTCTTTAGGTGTGACGGTCCAAAACCTGCTGTTATGGAGCTTATAGTCTGGTGAGAAGTGGGGGGGAAGAAACAGCAATAAAACAATTAAGAGGCTGAATTTGTTTTGGGTGGTGCCAAAACCCAAAATGGAATGATATATTTAAAGTGATAATTGCTATGAAGAAAAATTAAGGAAGGGCCAGGTGCAGTGGCTCACGCCTATAATCCCAGCACTTTGGGAGGCTGAGGTGAGAGGATTGCTTGAGCTCAGGTGTTCAAGACCAGCCTGGGCAACATATGGAGACTTTGCCTTTACAAAAAGTAAAAGACAAGTAGCCAGGCCTGGTGGCACATGCCTGTGGTCCCTACTTAGGAGGCTGAGATGGGAGGATCGCTTGGGCCTGGGAGGTGAAGGCTGCAGTGGGCCATGATTATGCTGTGCCATTGCACTCCAGTCTGGACAACAGAGCAAGACTCTGTCTCAAAAAAAAAAAAGAGAAAGAGAGATGGATAATACATAGTTCTAAGTTGAATGGTCACTGGAGGATGGGAGGCCTCACTGAGAGGTCAGCATGTGAGGAAGGCTATGATGGAGATAATGGGGTGACCCATATGGATGTCTGTGGAAGAACCTTCCCAGCAGAGAAACTAGCAAATGCAAGGCCCTGAGGTAGGAATGTGACTTACACATTGGAGGAACAGTCACAAGGACATGTGGCTGGGCAAAATGATTGCTGGGAGGTGAGTCCAGAGAGCACGTGGGATTAATTTGATTAGACACAGGTGGAGCCTAGGAAAGTCTTTTTTTTTTTTTTTTTTGAGACAAGAGTCTTACTCTGTCACTCAGGCTGGAGTGCAGTGCCACAATCTCTGCAAGCTTTGTCCCCCAGGTTCAAGTGATTCTCCCACCTCAGCCTCCTGAGTGGCTGGAATTACAGGTGCCTGCCACCATGCCTGTTTAAATTTTGCATTTTTAGTAAAGGTGGTTTTTACCATCTTGGCCAGGTTGGTCTTGAACTTCTTTTTTTTTTGAGATGGAGTTTCGCTCTTGTTTACCCAGGCTGGAGTGCAATGGCACGATCTCGGCTCACTGCAACCTCCGCCTCCTAAGTTCAGGCAATTCTCCTGCCTCAGCCTCCTGAGTAGCTGGGATTACAGGCACGCACCACCATGCCCAGCTAATTTTTTGTATTTTTAGTAGAGACGGGGTTTCACCGTGTTGACCCGGATGGTCTCGATCTCTTGACCTCGTGATCCACCCGCCTCGGCCTCCCAAAGTGCTGGGATTACAGGCATGAGCCAGCGTGCCCAACCTAGGAATGGTTATTTTTTTCAAGTTGTTTCATTTTCTCCATGCAACAGAAAGCAAGACATCAGCTGTGCATGAGGATGTGGAAGGAAACGTAGAGAGAGAGAAGAACTAGAAGCCTTCTAAGAGAGTGGGACAGTGGATGGACAAAGGAGACTGGTGTGCTTATCAGAACGTAGAATGGTCAGATGGCATCTGCAGCTCACAGCCATGGCGTTTACAACGAGACCTGTCAGAAGGGCTGTGTGTTTTTTTCTAGTGCCACCGAGCTGCGTGGGTGCAGGCATGGAGTTGGTGGAATTGGACTTAGCCCAGGCTGGGATTTTGCCAAGTGAGCACCACAGGGTGAGAAAGAGGCACAGGAAGTTGAGACACATGCCAGGGAGTGACTCTAACGATTGTCCAGGAAATGTGAACCGGTATGGGCATGAATGGCAGGCCCTGGTGGGTCAAGAGATTGTTGAAGCACAAAAAAAGAATGACCAGAAAAATAGAAGGAGCTGGTTGAGGAAAGTGTGGCTTAAAATTAGGATTGTAACGAGATGGCTCAAGGTCTATTTAGAGGTGTGCTATGCAACGTGGAGCCACCAGCAATGTGTAACCTTTGAGCACCTGCAGCGGCACTAGTGTGAATTGAGATACGCTGTAAGTGTAAAATACACACCAAATTCCCATGACTTTGTGTCAAAAAAGTAAAATACCTCATTAATATTTTTTAAGGCCAGGCGTGGTGGCTTATGCCTGTAATGCCAGAACTTTGGGAGGCTGAGGCGGGAGGATCATCTGAGATCAGGAGTTCGAAACCAGCCTCGCCCACATGGTGAAACCCCTTTTCTACTAAAAATACAAAAATTAGCTGGGCATGGTGGCGGGCACCTGCAATCCCAGCTATTTGGGAGGCTGAGGCAGAAGAATCGCTTCAACCTCAGAGGCAGAGGTTGCAGTGAGCTGAGGTCGTGCCTCCGAGCTCCAGCCTGGGCAAGAAGAGCAAAACTCCATCTCAAAATTAAAAAAATTAAAAAAAATCTTAAAAATAGTGATTACACCACTAATGGTTACATGTTTGGGTATATAGGCTTATTCATTTTTTTTCTTATTTGCATTCATTTATTTTTACTTTTGGCGGGGACTTTGGCCCACACCTCTAATACCAGCACTTTGGGAAGCTGAGGTGGGTGGGTCACTTGCTGTCAGGAGTTTTAGAACAGCCTGGCCAACATGGTGAAAGCCCGTCTCCACCAAAAATACAAAAATTAGCCAGCATGGTGGCGGGTGCCTGTAATCTCAGCTACCCAAGAGGCTGAGGCAGGAGAATCACTGCAACTTGGGAGGTGGAGGTTTCAGTGAGTCGAGGTGCACACCAGCTTGGGCAACAGAGTGACTCTGTCTCAAAAATGAAAAAAAGTAACAAATAAGGGTGTGTGACTCGGGGGAACAGATGACTACATAGGATGGGCAGTAGGTAGGTAGTTTAATCACATGACATTCAAAGCTGGGGGATTTTAGGAAGGAGGGAAGGAGAATTGTCTGGATGCAGCAATGAGAGTTCAAAGAGGTATCTGTTCCACATTCAGGGCTACGGGGAAACCACTGACTGCCACTTGTGGGGCTGCCGAGGAGGTGCGTCCTCAGGGATGATCCAGGTTAGAGTAAGAAGGAGAGAGGATGGCCAAAAAAGAGAAGCACTTGCTGAAAAGGGCCTACATGCTCTGAAGGCACCCTGGACTGGTTTTCAGGAGTTGAGCCAGGGACCAAGGTGTAGGGGGAGCTAGGAATTTAGAGATTCCTTCCATGAGTGACATTCTGGGGTTTATAAAAGGGACTTAATAAAATTAGCTCTGGTGGTCTCCAGGCGAGCAACTATGGGCAAGGCACTCTTACACTCACCATGTAGAAATGGGAGGAGTGGGCATCCTTTCTTCACCACTGGCAGAGACACAGAGGCCTGGGGAAGAGCAGATGTGCCTTGCATCTAAGTAAAGGTGGCTTTTACTCAGAAAGTGCATACCTCCCTCTTCCACTTGTCCATAAAATTCTAGATTCCAGCAAAGCTCGTGTCCTAGGCCTCTCAGCTGCTCATGCAATATTTGATTAGGTGATTTTTTTTCAGCCAATAACAGCTTCAAATTGCTACTTGGAAGAGGATGATTCATAAATGTGGATCTTCAGTATAATTTTCTTTTCTCTGCCTTGGACCTGGATATCCTACTGCCCACTGTACGCCTACTCATTTTCAGTATGTCCAGAATGAAACACACAATCCCACTCCCAGACCTGTACTTTTCAGTGGAGAGTACCACGCTCCACATAGGTACCAGCCAGAAGCTGGGATGGACCTGCTCTGTCTCTTTCTCCCTCCGTCCCACTCCTTCTGTGGACGAGTTCATGTCCTAAAAGGCTCTCTAATCTATCCACTTCTGTCCATTTCCACAAATCCCCTCCCTTTCACCTCGAGCTCTACGAGAGCTTCTTGATTGTCCTACACATATCTGCACTGGCCCCTCCTGTGACTTCCCACACTGCCCCTAGAGTGACATTCTCAAAATTCCCGTCTCTTCCTGCCTCTTTTTCCGGCTGAAAACTCTGCAGCAGCTCCTCATTGCTCTCAGCATCAAATTGAAACCCCCTCACATGCTCTGCAGCCTCTCTGCACCCACCTGTCCAGCCTTTCCTCACCCTGTGCCTCCGGTGAGGAATCTCCCTCTCTACACTCCAGCCACGCCCACCTGCCTTGGGGTCCCTAGAGTGCCCACAGCTGTCACAGGGCTTTGCCAACGCTTCTCCTTTTGCATGGAATATTTCTCTCCTCCCACTTGGTGTACTTAACTTCTACTGATGGTTTAGATCTCTGCTTGGATATCCCCCTCTTGAGCTCCCCAGCCAGGTCACATCTCCGACGTACAGGCTCTACCAGATGCCTTGTATTCCTTTCTCTTGAGATTTCTGTAACAGTTGCAATTCCACATTTGTCTGTCATTATTTGATTAGTGTTTATCTCCCCTAGGAGATCCCCCTACAAAGGCCTGGATTCGCCGGGGACTGAGATCATGCCTGTCTTTGCTTATTATCATGTCCCTAGCACCTAACCAAGTGTTCTGCACATACCAGGTGCTCAATACAGGTTTGCTGACTAAATGAATGAATAATTAGTGATGGAATAAAAGCCCTTTAGTGTTACCAAATACGGGGCCTGCGTTGATCTAGAGTGAGCTTTCAGTGGTTCTGGAGCTCAGTTTCAGTCAGCAAATGTACAGAGCAAATGCACCGGGCTGGACCTGCCCTACTCCACCATGCCTAGGCACACTGGAATGACTTCGCTGGAATCAGGGAGCTGGTTGAATGGCACGAGTGTTTTCTGGTAGCTTCTCATGCTTGGGTACAAAGGCCTGTCTACTGGCTTGCTCAGGCATGCTGAGAGGCTGAGTCTGCTGTTGTTGGTAGACCTGAACGCGACCACCTGCTCCCTTTGTCTGAGACAGTGCCTACTGGCTACATGGGTCATATCTCTGGGGGAGGTATGAATAACTACAAACCGGGTGGCAGCAAGGGCAGCCTGAGGAAGCTTGAGCAAGCTCTGATGGTTTGCTCAGGAGTACCCACTTCCGGTGTCAGTTCAACCTAGTAGATTTTTTCATATTAAGCCCATCTTATTAAAGGAAGTGGAAGTGGGGGAGCCACTTGAGACAAGTAGTACTTGTCACCTCAAGCAAGATGGGTTATCTACCTACATTCAACCTCCACACTCTGCAGTGTTTACTCCCTCTAGTGACTTAGTCAGCTATTTTCAGCGGCAAACACTCCAGCTTCTAGGCCAGGCTCTCTGATTTTGGCTTCCTCTGGGTGCAGGGAGAACGCAGGCAGCTGATGCTCCACTAGAGGCTGCCTCGGTGCCAGCAACCTGCCTGTGCTGCTGTTGGTGCCTTGGGTCTCTTTTCCTGTCTGCCCTTCTCGGCTCCCTCGGTTGCTGACTCTTCGCCATCTGACCATCTGCCTCGCTCTGCCCCCTCCACCCACCACACATTTCTGGCTGCTAGCACTTGCCATGCCTTTGGGTGCCCATCTGGCCCAGCCCTTGGGATGAGTGAACTACTGCCTTCTCCTGCTTCTCTGACCTCCGCCCCTGGAGGCCTTCTGTAGATTCTGGTTTCCTGGTTCTGGAATCCTCACTGCTGCTTTTGACCTGGTGGGATAATAATGAGGTTGCATGGTGAGAAGGCCGCCCAGCTATTGTGATTAGTAACCACACCAAGCCAGCTCTATTGATGAGTGCTTAGAAAAAAACTTTTTTTCTAATCCTAACACTGATTATACTATTTACTTAAGTATTTTTTTCCCCTGGATGGAGAGTTTCTTGAGGGCAAGAACTGAGTTTATTTATCTTTATATCCAGAGCGCCTAGAATATGGGACTTAATTGATAAATGTTGGCTGAACTGAGGATGGGGAATGGGAGGGAAAGTGCGTAGGGGGATGATGCTCTGGTGCCAGCCTCTTGGGCTGGCCCTGAAGAAAGAAGCAAAAGTGGGCATCTGTGGTTGTCAGTTGGGGTAGTGGCCCTTGGACAGGGCAGGAGGCCGCTCAGCCTTGGCCTTGACTGCAACAATCTCCGGGTCTCGCTGTGTGCTTCACCCTGACCTCATCCTGACGCCCGCCCAACCTGTCCATCATGCCTCATTCACCATGTCTGCCGTCCCCACAGGGAGAGATTCTTTTGTACTGGCACTCAGGCCAGTGGGATGAGGAGGCCAGTAAATCTGGGAGCAGTGGGAAGCTTCAGGCGAGTACACACAGTACTCAGTGCAAGGGAAGTGCACCGATATCAGGGAAGACACAATGGCTCTTTCATTTCTCTCCTTTCTTTTCTGTTTTCAGATTATAATTAATACATGTTCACAGGAAAAGAAATACAACAGTATAAAAGCCTTCTGCCCTCCCCATTCTACTCCCTTACATTAACTACTCTTAACAATTCTTATTTATTTATTCTGAGACACAGTCTCTATCCATCGCCCAGGACGGAGTGCAGTGGCATGATCTTGGCTCACTGCAACCTCCATCTCCTGGTTCAAGCGATTCTTTTAGCTGGGAATCTCACCCAGCCAAGCCTAGCCTGTGTTTGTATTTTTACTAGAGATGGAGTTTCTCCATGTTAGCCACGGCTGGTCTTGGAATCCCGGCCTCAAGTGATCTGCCTACCTCAGCCTCCCAAGGTGCTGAGACTATGGGATAAGCCACCTTGCCAGGCTTTGCTGTTAACAATTCTTGACAAGTCTTCTGTAAATGTGCTATTTTACAAAAGTGCGTCTACATACAGCTTATGTAGCATATTAGCATATACAAAATAGCATATAATGTATACACAATGTGCATATGCGTTCACATGCAGATAGACAGATACATAGAATTTGATGGTGTCATGAGACAGAAAGAGAAAATGGTGGCTCACAAGTCTAAAGTAGGGGTGTTGGGCTGAAGGCGGACTGGAAGGGGCTGTTGATGTGCCAGGCTGGAGGGTCTGAGGAGAAGTGATAGAATACAAGGACAGAAGCAAGGCTGGGGCAGGAGAATCTTAATATTTGTGTGGCAAAAAATTTTTGCAGTTTAGGAGGTGAAAGATCCAACATCCACTTGGCCTCAGTCCTTAACTAAAAAATGGGATAATGATGTATACGCCTCACAGATTTATAGTGATGATTAGATGGGGCTAATATATACATATATGTATGTTTGTTTGTTTGTTTTTTGCAGCAGAGTCTTGATCTGTCACCCAGGCTAGAGCGCAGTGGTGCGATTTTGGCTCACTTCAACCTCCACCTTCCGCATTCAAGAGATTCTCCCATCTTAGCCTCATGTGTAGGGCTGTTGGGCCCCACAGGGTCGTGGGGTGTCCCTTAGGTTGTGCTGAGGTGCAGGATCCGAGAAGTAAAGAGACAGGACACTGAAGAACTGGTGCAGAGCATCTGGACTCTGGGAGCCCACGCCACCTGTGAGCGGAGATCTGCAAGAGCCCCTAATGTCCAGAAGTACCTGTATTTATTAGGTACAAGCAGGAGGCAGGGTCATGAGTGAGGTCATCATTTATAGGCTTAGTAATAGGGCATACATAATCACGTGAGTCACAAGCGAGGGAGGCGCCCCATTATATTACCTGTGCAGAGAGGTGGGCTGTGTGCAGTGGGGGACCTTGCCGTGTGCAGTAGTAGAGGGTCATGTACAGAAAAGGGGTCCACCCCCATTAGGTCACTGAGGCAAGGAGGTGGGTTGTATGCAATAGGTGTTGTGCACAACATTTTTTATCTGGGGGCTGGAGACTTCAAAGGATTTCTAATAGAAGGATACTGTGAGCCAGTGCAGTGGGAGCTGACAGCCTTGTGCTCTTCTCTTAAGATATTTATGGGAGGATGATTTGAGCTAACATAGAAGCGAGAAAAGACTGACAGGGTGTACAGCCACCGTGACTGGTCACACCAGAGGGGTTCTTCCCTTCGGTTATTTGTGGGATGTCAGGCCTGAGGCCTACTTTCCATAGGAACTGGATGCAGGTACTACAACTCCTTTATCAGGAGGAGAGGCTCTTGCTCCAAGCCTGCCATACAGCGTATGCCCTTTCAGGCAGGGATGCCACTGCTTGGGTCTTTGGTTCTTGTCCTGGTCTGGCTGTTTTCCCATGTACTGCTTCTGTTCTGTGACTGCTCTAGGCATTTCTCCTACCACAAACTACTATATGGTTATATAGAAGGATTCTATAAATCAGCACTAAATGTGTCAGTACAGCTCTGACTACAATACCTATATGATTATATAGAAAGATTATATGGGACTAAGTGTGATTTTATATAAAGCTAGATATAGTAAGCAGTGAGTTATGCTTCAGGCATAAGTATGCTTGGGGTCCGCGCAGTTCTCCTTCCTCAGTGCCCCTGGGGGGTGCTACCCACATCCCGAGTAGCTGAGACTACAGGCATGTGCCACCACACCAAGCTAATTTTTGTATTTTTAGTAGAGATGAAGTTTCACTATATGTCAGCCAGGCTGGTCTCGAATTCCTGACCTCAGGTGATCTACCCGCCTAGGCCTCCTCAAGTGCTGGGATTACAGACGTGAGCCACTGCGCCTGGCCGTGGCTAAAATATTTAAAGTGCTTAGCATTGCCCCTCAAACAATATTCTAAGCATTCTCTCAGCGTTTGCTGCTATGATAGTTATTGTTGCTATTGTTAGGCTGCTGCTGTTGCTGCTGTTTTCAGAATGCTTCACGTGGTGCCTGGCCCGTGAGTGAACCTCGATCCACCTGCATTTCTCTTTCCATCTTAGAAATCATTCTTTTGTCGTGACACTGTCTTTTCCTTTTCCTTCCTTTACTGCTCTTAACTTCCTACTTTATGCTGGGCACTCTTGAAGAAAACTTTCTGGTACCTGGTGGTTATAAATCCTTGGAGGCGTGTGGAGATGTTTTAGGTAATAAAGGGCAGTGGCCATTTTCTCACTTTGTCCCCCTGGCCTGGCCTTAAGCTGTTGGACATTCTTTAGGCAGGGACATCTACTTATTTGCTGTACTTCACACATGCTGCCTAAGGCTATCAATTAGAATTGCTTGCCTAAGAAAAATGCCCAGTGATCATTAAGGCCACTCATGTTCATTGTTTGGATTTTTTTTTTTTTTTTTTCTGTGAGATGGAGTCTTTCTATGCCCCACTGATTTTTGTGTTTTTAGTAGAGACGGGGTTTCACCATGTTGATCAGGCTAGTCTCAAACTCCTGACTTCAAGTGATCTGTCTGCCTCTGCCTCCCAAAGTGCTGGGATTACAGGCATGACTCAGCCACTGTGCCCAGCCCATTGTCTGCATTTTAAGAGCTTGACTCTGCTGCTCCTCTTGAGACATCCTGGGCAGTGATTCCGTCCTTCTGGGACACTCTGGGTGTTTCTACTTGTATGTAGAATGGCTGGCTTAAAAGTCTTCATTTGAATATTCTGCATCCTGAATGCTCTTAGTTGTCAGTAAAACTATGCCTGCCTACGCACTCTTCTATTTCTGATTTATAAATAGGTTCAGCTGCCTGACAATTACACATACTCTATTTTGCACGCGCACATTACTTAAGGAGACATTTAGAGGGTAGATGGCTTTTATTCCTATGAAGTAATCTGGAAATCATCTTAACTACCTTTTTGTTCTCCAAAGTGGGCATAGTTTGAAGGATTTGTGATGAGATATTTGGTTTGTGAAGCCCAAGACACAGTCTCCAACATGTACAGGAAATCCAGTATCAAATTTCTAACAGATCTTCAGAGACAGGCCAGGACTGGCTTGAGTGTGTCAGAGAGGTGCGCACTGCGTGCTTCCTGTCATACATGGCCACATATGCCTGTGACTGTGAGAAATATTGGTGGTGACAGAGATGATGAGATGCCAGAGAAAAAGATCAGTGGGGTATTCGAAGGTGATGAAGATGCCGTGTTAGGTATAATGAAGGACTTAATAAGGTTGAAGGAAAGAGAGGACCTTGCGTATACCAGGGCCCCTGAGAAATCTGCCTGGCAACCCAGAAAGGGACATATGGGGGAAAATGCCTTAGTGTAACCGGGTCAGAATTTTCATTCTGGGCAGAACGGGAATTTGTATAATACTGAGTCATATGTAGCATAAGGCTATGGCATTGCATTTATTTCTCCATATAATGCAACAGTAGATGGATTAACCGTGACTTTTACAGATGGAGCCGGGGAGAATGAAGAGATGTCAGTTGAGCATCAGGCAGGATCTTCACACTCTGACCTCGCTCTGCTCTATCCTGTCAGTGTCGTTTGACCTGGTATCAGGGGTGCAGGGCCACCAGCTCTGACCCCAGGTCCAGTTTAGACTCTGCCCCTACCTGGGTGTGACCCGGGTCCATCTCTTCAGCTCTCAGCCTCGCCTTGCTCTCCATAAACTTTTGGGGTTAGTTTGGATGATCTCTAAAACATGGCCCTGGTGCTCCTTGCCAGTAGAGTGCAGCGGGATTTGGAGGGAGTGGAAACTTAGTGTGAACAGGAGGAGTGCCTCAGAAGGCAGTAAAAGTTGGCAGGAGGAGAGGAAAAGAAGCGCCTAGGGGTACATATCGCACTAGCGGCAAAAGGCCCTGACTCCTTAGTTTGCAAGAAGAATTACCCCAGGTCCGGTCTCTTTCGCGTAGCCTGGAGCTGAGTCTCAAGCTGAGAAATCCGGTCGGACCAGTGGGGGGCTCCACCAGGCGCGGTCTCAGAATGCCCAAGAGCCCCAGCGTCGCCCGGGGTCTCCTAGAGTGGGTCGTGGTGGGCACTGAAGAGCCATCAGAGGGGCAGCCCGCTACCGCGTCGGTTCTTCCCGGTCCCCAGTCCGCAGGTGGCCGCCACCTCGGCCCCGCCTCCGCCCTCCCACCTCCATTCCTGGCCCCGCGGGCCCGAACCGTCCCTCTCGCAACCGATCCTCTGGCGGGGGCGCGGGGGATGCGAATTCCTAGAAGCCTGAAGGGGCTACCCAGAGTTGGAAGTTCGTATCCCGGAGAATGCTGGAGGTTCCGGCTCACACACCCACTCCGGGCACGGAATCGGTGGGGGGGGGGGGTGCCGGGAGGAAGAACGCCCGGCTCCTCATCCCCCATCCCCTTACACCCTAGAGCCCAGCTGCAAGCGTCCGGCACCCCAGGCTGACTCAGAGGTGCCTGGGTAGCGGGTGGTGGCGGGAGGGGACCAGGTAACGGCAGGTCCGAGGGCTGGTCGCTGGGCCCAGCCGGAGACGCCCAGGGGCTGCGTGGCTACCTCCGGGGCACCCGCCCCACCTCCGCCGCTGAGCCCGGAGGGGGACCGTGAGTCAGATCTCGGGCGCCCGCGGGTCGGGCGGGGAGGGTGGGCAGGTCAGGAAATGACATCAGAGGCCTGTGCTCGGGGAGTTGGGGTCCGAGCCGGGCCGGGGTGGCGGGGGCGGCTGTGAGTGGGGTTGCGGGGCCGGACTTCGGCGGAGCCTCGGGCCTGGGGCAGGATCCGGGCCCCTTCCTGGGGGTGTTTCCTGCCTGGTCCGCCCTTCCCCGCTCTCCCCGCCCCCTCTCCGGGCAGCTCCTTGTATGGTCTGGGCGCCTCTCTCTCCCCGCCCCCTCTCTCCTCCCTCCCTCCTCCTTCCGTGGGTCCTTCCCCGCCCGGCCGGAGGCTGCTCCGGACCGGGACGCAGAATCCGCGGACCCGGCGCCGAGGCGGCCACCCGAGACGCGGCGCGCACGCTCCGGCCCGCGGTGAGGCGCTGGGAGCGGCCGGGCGGCCCCACGGAGAGGGGGTGCGGGGCGCCGGGAGGGGGCGCGTGGGGGTCGCCGAGAGCAGCTGGGACCGCCGGGGGCTCCTGAACCGGACTCGGCGCTGCGTAACCCGGTGTCCCACCCCAGCAGCCCGGCCTGGCCATGGCGGCCCCCCGCCCGTCTCTTGCGATCTCCGTTTCGGTCTCGGCTCCGGCTTTTTACGCCCCGCAGAAGAAGTTCGGCCCTGTGGTGGCCCCAAAGCCCAAAGTGAATCCCTTCCGGCCTGGGGACAGCGAGCCTTCCCCGGCGCCTGGGGCCCAGCGCGCACAGATGGGCCGGGTCGGCGAGGTCCCCCCGCCTCCCCCGGAAGGTATGCAGCGGGGCTTGGGGACTGGACCTCGGCAGGCGCCGGGGTGGGGGGCAGTAGTTTCGGGAATTTGGGGATGTCTGGAAAGGTTGTTGCCGAGGGGGCTGGGCGCAGCCACCCTGTCCCGAGCAGATGTTCTTACCTCATCGTGGAGCTCGTGGCTGGGAGCCAGGGCTCCTGGGACCGTTCCAAGTCCCCCGCCTGGGGGTGGGAGGCGGGAATGTGGGCCACGAATCTTACCCTCCGGGTCCGTTTTCCGAAGTGTAACGGGAGCTGCACCACTTCTCCGCCATGCCCCTGGCCTTTCCTGACCCGGTGTTCTCAGGGTGCCCTGTGCCCCTTTTTTGCTTTCCCACACGCTCCGGGACCCCCAAGAGTTCTTGGGTCAGGGGTTAGAGTGGTAAACCGAGCTTGGGTGAGGGTAGACGGACCCCGGCCGACGTCTCTCCTCTTCCTACCCCAGACTTTCCCCTACCCCCACCTCCCCTCGCTGGGGATGGCGACGATGCAGAGGGTGCTCTGGGAGGTGCCTTCCCGCCGCCCCCTCCCCCCATCGAGGAATCGTTTCCCCCTGCGCCTCTGGAGGAGGAGATCTTCCCTTCCCCGCCGCCTCCGCTGGAGGAGGACGGAGGGCCTGAAGCCCCCATACCGCTCCCACCACAGGTATGGAGACCTGGGACGGGCGGCCGCACCAGGACACCCCCAACGAGAGGAGAAGGTCCTTTCTTCTTACCTCCTCTGCACCTCTGCCCTGTTGGGGGAGGGGGGGTGGAGGCATGGAATAGGTGCTCTGACCTCTGACCCTCTAGCCCAGGGAGAAGGTGAGCAGTATTGACCTGGAGATCGACTCTTTGTCCTCACTGCTGGATGACATGACCAAAAATGACCCTTTCAAAGCCCGGGTAAGGGAACAGAGAGTAGGAAAAGCAGGGTCCAAGGCCAGAGAGACTGGGGATAGAGCTATGGAGGATGGTGTTCTCCTGACTGCATCTCTCTTCCCTCTCCCTCCCCTTGCAGGTGTCATCTGGATATGTGCCCCCACCAGTGGCTACTCCATTCGTTTCTAAGTCCAGTACTAAGCCTACAGCCGGGGGCACAGCACCCTTGCCTCCTTGGAAAGCCCCTTCCAGCTCCCAGCCTCTGCCCCAGGCTCCCACTGTGAGCCAGACACAGTTCCCTGTTCCACCCCAGCCCCAGCCCCAGGCTAAGCCTCAGGTTCATGTCCAGCCCCAGCCTGTGTCTTTGGCTAACACTCAACCCCGAGGTTCCCCAGCCCCATCTCCGGCACCAGCCCCTAAGTTTTCTCCAGTGACTCCTAAGTTTACTCCTGTGGCTTCCAAGTTTAGTCCTGGAGCCCCAGGTGGACCTGGGTCACAGCCGAATCAAAAATTGGGGCACTCCGAAGCTATTTCTGCTGGCACAGGCACCCCTCAACCTCCCAGCTTCACCTATGCTCAGCAGAGGGAGAAGCCCCGAGTGCAGGAGAAGCAGCACCCTGTGCCCCCACCGGCTCAGAACCAAAACCAGGTGAGGGATGCTGGTAGGACAAGGCTGGGACCCGGGCACTGGGGCGGGACTGAGTCAGGAGCCAGAGCATCAGCACGAAGGTGACTGGAGAGTCAGAATGGACATAGGGCTGGTGGGATAGGAATTCTTATCCTGCAGGGTTAGCCTGGTGAAACAAACAATGGTAAGAAAATGCTCCTCTGGAGAAGAGAGGCCTTGCTGGGTGGGGCCTGACTGGGAGGGCGCAGAGAGCACAGGCTCTGGATTAGGAGGAGGAGGATCTGGTGGACCTTTCCTTGTGACTTTGTCCCAGAATGTTAAAGGGAGGGATGAGATCACCAGTCCCACCTTGGTTTTTCCCATTCTTGGTTCTCGTGTTAATCTCCCTGCTCCTCTGAGCACTCTTTCTGCCCGAGGGCTTGGAGATAAGTCAGCCCCAGTAAACATGGGCTGAGCCAGCATCCACCAAGTTCCAGGCACTGTGCTCTGTGCCCAGGAGACTGGGACACAAGAGGGAAGATCTCTGCAAGAAGCTCAGCCTTCAGGTGTCAGATGGACCTAGGATGGAATTCCTGGCTCAGCTTCTCCCAAGTCCTTAGACTGGGCAAGTCAGGTGAACCCTGAGCCTCAGTTTCTCCATCTTTAGCATTATCTACTCCATACAGTGGTTGTGAAGATTAGGTGAGCTAATACCTAGAGAGTGTTGGGTTCTGTATCTAGCACATAAATACTCAAAATAGAAAAGCCGTAATTACACAATGGTTCTTGCCTTCTAGTTCAGGAGGTAAGATCGTCCAATTTCTGGTGACTAAGATGACTCTCATGGTCATCCAGTCCAGCCATCCATACTGATAGTGTGGATGTCTGCATACCCTCAGACACAGCATAGGAAAAAATACAAGGGGCCAGTGAGCTTTGCAGGGACTCCCGACACTCAGACCCGGGAGTCAACTCGGGGCCTGGCAAGTTAGGAAAGGCTTCGAAGGATGGGCAGGACTTAAGAATCCAGAGAGGAAAGGGATGTTTGGAGAACAGAAAGTGGAAGGTTCCTGTGGGAAAATGATGGAATTCTACTTGGAGAGGCAAATGGGCTGGAGGGAGTAGGAGGTGAAGTGGCTCACGAAGGAGCTCTTGAGCACTGGAGAGTCATTTTTGAGTAGGTGTGGGGTGGGTCAGGAGGGCTGGTGACAGCAGTGTCTTTGGAAGCTTTCTGGAAAGTTTCACCAGCAGAGAGGTGTATTCCAGGGAAGTCAGTGCTGTGTGTGTGTTCACTCTTGGGCAATAGTAACATTGGTTGCAATGAAAAATCAGCCCCGCACGTGAGCACGGTGTGCCAGAGCTGTTGGGAAGGCAGAGCCTCAGAGACTTAGCAAGCAATGAGCAATTGGAAGACAAGGCTGTGGGGAGCAGGAAAAAAAAAACCTTCCGGGTGATTTGGAGATTGGGGGTATGGGTGGACGATAGTATTGCTGACAAAATAGAGAAGTCCAGAAGGGGAAATGGTTTGACGGGAAGAGGTGGGGTCCAGCTGTCATGGTTGAGCAA
Source organism: Callithrix jacchus (assembly GCF_049354715.1). Taxonomy (NCBI): domain Eukaryota; kingdom Metazoa; phylum Chordata; class Mammalia; order Primates; family Cebidae; genus Callithrix; species Callithrix jacchus. The sequence goes on along the minus strand of NC_133512.1, from coordinate 104,122,802 downwards.
CAGGTCCCAAGAGGACTTTCAGCTGGGGCCGTCATTCAGATAGAAATGCCGGGCCAGGTTTCAGGAGAGGGCCAGGGACGTCTGGTGTGGTGGTGGGGCGCAGTGACACTGTGACACCGAAGGGTCAGGGTCAGAGCTGAGGAGCTTCCCAGGGAGTGCAGGGAGCAGGGACTGGGAGGTGCAGGAAGAAGAGTCAGGGCGCACTTGGAGAAGAGAGCTGAGCTCTTGAGCGGGGGCGTTGGAGGGAATGAGGACTCAAGGCTAGAGATTAGACTGTTGGGAAATTGGCAACAGTCTTGGGATGGCCCGTTTGTGCCCCGTGGTGGGAACACAGTGTGAGGAGCGGAGGATGAGTGGGTGGGGAGAAAGTGTGGCTGTTGGTGGAGCCTGGTCTTAAAGATTGGCAGGGAAAAGGAGGTCAGTGGTGTGAGTGTGGTGTGTGTGTGTGTGTGTGTGTGTATGTGAATAGATGAGTGGTGCGTGTGTGAATGGTGTGTGTGTGTGAGTGTGTGGGTATGGCATATGTGTAGGTGAGTGTATGTATGTGGATGTGTGAGCATGAATGTATGAGTGGTTGTGTGATGTGTGTGGTGTGATTGTGTGAAAGTATGTGTATATGAGTATGCATATGTGAGTGTGAAGGTGTGTGTGTGAGAGGTGTCTGATGTGTATGGTGTGTGGTTGTGAATATGTGTAAATTATGTGCACAAGCGAATGTGGTGCACACACTTTCACACATATACACACAAGTGGTGTGTATATAAGTATATATATGTGAGTGTGTGGTGTGGTTTTTTTTTTTTTTTTTTTTTTTTTTTGTGGGACAGAGTGCAGGCTGTCGCCCAGGCTGGAGTGCAGTAGTGTGATCTTGGCTCACTGCAGCCTCCGCCTCCTGGGCTCCAGCAATTCTCCTGCCTTAGCCTCTTGAGTAGCTGAGATTACAGGCAGTTGCTACCACGTCCGGCTAATTTTTGTTTTTTCAGTACAGATAGGGTTTCACCATGTTGGCCAGGCTGGTCTCGAACTCCTGACCTCAAGTGATCTGCTCGCCTCAGCCTCCCAAAGTGCTGAGATTACAGGCGTGAGCCACCACACCTGGCCTGGTGTGGTATATCTGAGTGTGAGTGTGCATGTGGGTGATGTGTGTGTGTGTGGTATATATGTGTGAATGTGGATGTATGAGGAGTGTGGTATTTGAGTGTATGTGTGTGTGCATGTGAGTGGTGTGTGAGGGTACATATGTGGGAGGGTGTGAGTGTGAGTCTGTGGTGTGTTTGTGGTTTTTTCAAGTTGGGTGAGAAGGGCTCAGGTACTTGTGTAACCCAGGGAAGCAGCTGACGGAGGGTGAGTGGTGTGGGAGAGGAGGGGCAGGTTGCTTCGGGCCCTGGAGGAGATCTTGGTGATGTCCCCTTCCCTTAGAGGCATCCCAGACAGCAGGGACAGGGTGGCTGCAGTGTGGAGGGGAAGGACGATGAGGGAGCTTAAGCTGGCTGGCTTCCATGTTCTCAGCCATGTGCGTGTTGAGGTCACGGTGCAAGTGAGGGGGTGAAGCAGGTGGGGGCTCAGGAGACGGAGAGGTCTGAACAGCTGCGGTGGGGAAGTCAGGGCTGGAGGGCTCAAGGGCTCTGCAGTGTTGTGAGCTCACTCTGCAGTGTTCAGCCATCTCTCCACTGATTCTGCAGCTTGGAAGCAGAAACAGGAAGCGGGTGGTGGTGTGACTTGGGGTTGGAGACTGGGCCAGATAGCTGCGGGTGGCTGCAGGTTCCTGGAGGGACATTGAGCCTTGCAGGAGTAGATGGTCAAGGGGCCAGGCTGGGGCATGGAGGACAAAGTCCAGGGATGGGTTGGGGGTGGGGGAACTAAAACTTTTCTGGGTTCATGTAGTAGGTGTGAATGGGGAAGAGGAGAGGCAGATAATGGCTGGCAAGGGTCTTGGAGGTAAATGTGAGGTCAAGGGTGTCCCATGATGGAAGGTGTCTGAGATGGAGGGAAGTTTGGCATTGGTGCAGGCTGGCAGAGGGGACAGTGCTGGATAGAGTGTCCTGATGAATGGGGATGCCTATGGGAGGTGATGCAGATGGGGATTCTTTGCTTCTGAATGATGAGCCGGGCAGCCAGGGCTGAGGGCAGAGGGGCTATGGGAGGCGGTAGCAGGGAGGCTATGGAGGTTCCAGGTGTTATGGGAATGAAGGCATCTGCAGGTAGCACACTCAGGGATGGGGCCACAGTCCTGGGCAGGCTTTTCCAGACATAGAAAAGACCCACCCAGTGCACATGCTCCTGTGGGAGTGTCTCCTGGCGGGGCTGGTGGAGAGCAGACAACCCCTCCCGGAGTTCTCAGGGTACTGGCAGCGCTGTCCTTAACATCCATCCCCCATCTCAGTCCCCGGGATCCCCAAATGGGAGGTTGGGCTGGTGTAGGGGGTGGCCTTTGGACCTTCTTTGAGGTTGCTGGGGAAGGACCAGAGTGAGCTACTCCAGAAACCCCTCACTTGAGGGAAGGGGTCTCTGTGTGGGGGTGGGGCTGGGCTCCTGCAGACAGCTCTGGGGGTTTAACCTACAATTCCTGCCTGTGTTGTATCCTCACGCTGACAGGGGCTGCTCAGCAGCCGGCAGGCCTGGTAGGTGTGTGTGTGTGCGTGTGCACGCCATTGAGTGCCCCTGTTCCATGGGGGCAATGTCTGAGCATGCTCTGTGGAGTGATGCGTGGCCCTGGAGTGTCTGGTGCTTCAGTGACCCGAGCTGCTATGTGTGTGGCCTCCGTCCGCTCAGTTATTCTGGCCTGTCTGTGACTGCTCAGGGGGTTTGGGCAAAGCAGGTGGAAATGTCTTGCTGGACGAGATCCAGGCTTAGAGCCCCTTCTCCTGTTATTCGTGTGGTGCTGGGGATGGTGGGGTGGGGGGACAAAGGAGAAGTTTTCAGGGTCTAGCCTGAGCATCTGGGACACGAGCTGGGAGCTAAGACCTCCTCGGAAGAAGCTGGGTAGGCTGGCCTGGGGAGTTCTGGGAGGTGTGTGAAGAAAGTGTTGGGATTGCAGGTGGGCTCCCCGGGGGCCCCAGGGCCCCTGACTCTGAAGGAGGTGGAGGAGCTGGAGCAGCTGACTCAGCAGCTAATGCAGGACATGGAGCATCCTCAGAGACAGACGGTGGCTGCCAATGGTGAGCCCACCCCACCAGGTCACCCCCACCCTGCCCCACATCCTGGTGGGGGCCAGGGCTGTGGTTCCACTCCCCATCTGAGCTGGCTGAGCCCTTGTAGCCCTTCATACTTCCTTCTATTTATTGCCCTCTTCTCCGGCCTTCCCAGAACTCTGCGGCCAATGCCATCAGCCCCTGGCCCGGGCTCAGCCGGCTGTCCGTGCCCTGGGGCAGCTGTTCCACATCGCCTGCTTCACCTGCCACCAGTGTGCCCAGCAGCTCCAGGGCCAGCAGTTCTACAGCCTGGAGGGGGCGCCATACTGTGAGGGCTGCTACACTGTGAGTCGGGCTGTGCTGGGCATTCGGGCCCTGGAAGCCAGCTGTGGGATGCTGGTTCCTAGCCAACCTCCTCGTGCTGCCTCCTCAGGACACCCTGGAGAAGTGCAACACCTGCGGGCAGCCCATCACCGACCGCATGCTGAGGGCCACGGGCAAAGCCTACCATCCGCAGTGCTTCACCTGTGTGGTCTGCGCCCGCCCCCTGGAGGGCACCTCCTTCATCGTAGACCAGGCCAACCGGCCCCACTGTGTCTCTGACTACCACAAGTGAGGACCTGCCTTCTGGGCTCTGGCCACGCCTGGTCTGGTAGTCTGGATGCTTGCTACCCCAGCCTCAGGACAACCCAAACCCCTGGTCTTGCTTTCTGGTCCCATGTCCTATCTGTAGAGAGCAAGGACCAAGATACCTGGATGTAGCTGTCCGGGGGCTTTAGGCCTGGGCATGGAGTGGCTAGTCCCTCCCTCACCCTTGATGCACTGAGGCTTATTTTGGGTGTATGTCAGCATTTAGTGAAGTGGGCTGGAGTGACTTCATTTCACACACAGGCTGGGTTCTAAAAGTTATTTTGGAGATCAGCTATTTGGAATACTGGTTTCTCCACAGAAACAGTGTTTAGAAGGTGGCTACTTCGCGCAGAACCTCAGTGCAGCTGTGGGAACTATGCACAATCTGACTCCCACCTCTGAGGGTTCTTTGGGGGAAACACTTTCAGGATTCCGGGGGTGGCCATGATGCACATCCCTCCACACTGCCAGGCAGACAGGGCAGAGGCAGTGGTGTGTGCAGGTGGGAGGACTGGTGGAAGGCTAGGGTCAGAACCAGGATGGGATGGGAGGGGTGCTTCAGGGCTGGCTTTCTGCAGGAGCTGCAGTGTGAATGGGACAGTAAGGATGGACCGTGGCTGGTGTGTGGGAGAGTGACTGGTGAGGCAAGAAATTCCCTTTGATGAGGGCCAGATATGGTGGCTCAGTCTTAGGCCCTTCCGGTGAGCTTCCTCCACCTAGAGACGCAGGGCAGAGAAGTCCCCTTCTTTGCTGCACAACCTAGCTTCTGCTTGTGCACACAGGGTTTGAAGGCCCTGGCCCCCCTGGGCTAACCTCAGGCCTTTTCTGCCCCTCCCAGGCAGTACGCCCCGAGGTGCTCCGTCTGCTCGGAGCCCATTATGCCTGAGCCTGGCCGAGATGAGACCGTGCGAGTGGTTGCCCTGGACAAGAACTTCCACATGAAGTGTTACAAGTGTGAGGTCAGCCACCCCTCTGGGCCCCTTGGGCTGGCTCCGACCGGGAGGTGGTGGGAGATGCTGCTTACTAACTGGGTGGTGGAAATCACCAGCATTTAGCAAACAGGGCTGTGAGTTTCAGGGTGGCTCATGGTAGCACCCCCATGTGCCCTGCCCAAGTGCTTCTTGCCACTGCAGGAAAGGGGGCTGGGGGGGGGCGTCTGAGGTCACTTTGAGTCATAGAGAAGCCAAGAAAGGGGACCAGCCAATAGGAGGGAAGGACATGGTGTTTTACAGCGGCAGGGGATGGGGAGTCAGGACCTGAGAGCTTCAAATGGAGGTGAAGCAGGATGGGAGAGGCCCCCAAACTTCTATTTTATTAGGGCTGTGGTGGGCAGAGGAGCATGCGCCTTGGAAGCAGCTATACCCACTGCTTGCCCTCTTGTAGGAAGGGCCTAGTGGGTGACTGGAAGTGGGATAGGGATGGGGACTTGGGTGTGGCAGGAAAGTTTGATGATACCAGCTCTGAGCCATGAAGCATCTTTCTAATCTAAGAAGGAGCTGCACGGGGGTGGGGTGGCGTGGAGCAGGGCAGGGACCTTCGGTCCAGTGCCACTCACCCTTCTTTCTTCCCAGGACTGTGGGAAGCCCCTGTCGATTGAGGCAGATGACAATGGCTGCTTCCCCCTGGACGGTCATGTGCTCTGTCGGAAGTGCCACACTGGTCGAGCCCAGACCTGAGTGAGGAATGGCCCTCTGCAGACCGCAGCCCATGCCCACTGTGGACCACCCACACTGAGACCATCTACTCCCACCTCAGTTATTGTTTTGATGTCTAGCCCCTCCCATTCCCAGCCCCATGCTAGCATTCCAGGTGCACTGACCCTGGGCCCGAGGTGGCCTAGGGGTGCAGAGTTCCCCACCCTGGGGTGTAGTCCTCGCCCATCCCGGAGGGACTGCCCACCGTCCTCCAGGACCCCACCTGAGGGGCACCAGGTTTAGTGCTGCTGCTTTCACTGCTGCACCCACACCCTCGGCCGGCCCCCGAGCAGCCTTTGTACTCCCTCCAGGACGTCCCCACCCTCCCCTGTGCTGTCAGGTTGTAGCTATAGCTACAAATAAAAAACCTTGTTTTCCAGAATTCTCAGTAGTTGGCTCTTTTGTAACGTGCCTACCGCCCTCATGGGTGGGATGGAGGCAGAAAATCAGTTCCTGTTTATGTACAAAAATATATATGTGTATGTGTGTATATGTATTAGCCCCCAACTCCCTGTAATGATCACCTTGTTACTTCTACCCCCACCTCCCTTTTAAAACAAAGAGGTTTCTGGGGTGCAGAGCAGCGTTCCAAAAGTGGGCAGGAGCAGCACCTATAGCCTACGTCGGGTAGGCTGTGGAAGGGGACACAGGGAGTGACCAGGAACGACCTTGGCCCCATGCTTGCTCCTTGCTCCCTGATTGGGGGTGGGGTGAGAGGAGGGCTCAGTCCTTGAATCCCTGAATACTGTAAAGAATTCGCTTCTGGTGCCCGGGCACTGTGATTCCCATCTGCGTCAGGTCCCTGTGGGCAAGGAACAGGGGAGGCCGTGAGTCTCTGGAGGCTCCACCCCCGCAGTCCTCCCAGCCCAGACAGCCCTAGCTCCTTACTCAGCGGTCAGCTCCAGCACACACTCCATGGTGTCCAGCCCAGCTGAGTGGAAGTGCAGGATGTAGCGTTTCATGCGTATGGACTCGAGCCACTCAGAGACGCTCCGATACGGGATTCCATCTGAGCCGCTCAGGCTGGGCAGGCGAAGAGTCACCCTGTGGGACATAGGCTGCGTCAGCCTTGCGGGGGTACTGGGGCTGATCTGGTTGACCTCAGCCTCTGAGCATCAGCAGCCAGCACTGAAGTTCGGTGTCTGGGCACAGAGATCATCTAGACTGTGGATTCACCCCACCATTATCTGTGAGCCCACTTCCTGGCCTGTTTCCTGGTGTGCTCACAACAGCAGCTGGCTGGCAGTCCTGCTATGTCGACAGACCTAGGGAAGGCCCTGGGAGGCCCCAACAGAAGTGGACCACCAGCCTGTCTCCTGCTGAAATGGCTGTTCTGGGCACCTAACTAGGGGCAGGTTAAGACATGGAACTCATCAGGGCATGATGGTTCACGCCTGTAATCCCAGCACTTTGGGAGGCTGAGGCGGGTGGGTAGCCTGAGGTCGGGAGTTTGAGACCAGCCTGGGTCACGGTGAAACCCCATCTCTACTAAAAATACAAAAATTAGCTGGGCGTGGTGGCAGGCGCCTGTAATCCCAGCTATTTAGGAAGCTGATGCAGAATTGCTTGAACCCAGGAGATGGAGGTTGCAGCGAGCCGAGATCATGCCACTGCACTCCAGCCTGGGGAACAGAGACTGTCTCAAAAAAAAAAGACATGGAAGTCTCCTATCTGAGAGGAAGCCAAAGGTAAGGGAGCAGAGGCCCTGACACCTGGGTGTGGTCCTGCCTTTTTCCATAGCGGCCTCTTGAGTTCTGGGAGCAGTCCTTCCTCACCACCTTCAAATGTCGGCTGTTATTCTTGCACTCTGACACCCGCAATACAATGAGTGTTCCTGTACTAAAGCTCGCCAGAGCCAAAAACCATTAGCAAAGTAAATCTGCTGGGGGAAGAATATCCAGCATTCCAGAAAGATTAGCACATGCAGTCTCCAGTGTACAAGGGAGTTGCGCTCTAAAAGATAGTTTCAAAAGTTGGAACTTAGAGCATGTTTTCTAACAGAAACAAGGTTATGTATGGTGATTGGATGCAGAGGCCAGTTGGCCAGGCTGGCTACCCAGCAAAGCACTTAAATACAGCCTTGCCTGTTTCCCCCACGAGAGCCCCCCCACCTCCTGCCCATCAGTTCATTCTCTACATTCAGGCCATCCGTATTTTTGGTAAAATGCAACTCTGACCACATCCTCTCCTGTGGACAGTTTTTAAGAATTGGTTTGGCCAGGTGCAGTGGCTCACACCTGTAATCTCAGCACTTTGGGAAGCCAAGGTGGGTGGATCACCTGAGGTCAGGAGTTCAAGACCAACTTGGTCAACGTGGTGAACCTGGTCTCTACCAAATATACAAAAATCAGCTGGGCATTGTGGCAGGCACCTGTAATCTCAGCTACTCGGGAGGCTGAGGCAAGAGAATCGCTTGAACCCAAGAAGGGGAGGTTGCAGTGAGCCGAGATCACGGCATTGGCCTTCAGCCTGGGTGACAGAGTGAAACTCTGTCTCAAATAATAATAATAATAATAATAATAATAATAAAATATAAAAAAAGAATTGGTTCTCTGCACTCAGGGTAAAGTCCAAGCTTCTCAACAGGGCTGGCCCTCTTTGCGTAGACTCTGGTTGTCTCTGCAGCCTCATGGCTAATCACAAACCCACTGCTGCAGTCATCCTACACTATCTGCAACTGCCAGCCCTCAGCTCCTCCCAGACTAGTCATGTGACCCAGGAGCCTTCCCAAATCTTGCAAGGCTGCTCCTGCCTACCCCACCCCAGCCTGGCTGCCCAAGCTCCCTGGAGCAGGTACCAGGTCAAAAGTGCAGCTGTATTGGCCAGGTGCGGTGGCTCATGCCTGTAATCCCAGCACTTTGGGAGACTGAGGTGGGCAGATCACGAGGTTAGGAGTTCCAGACCAGCCTGACCAACATGGTGAAACCCCGTCTCTACTAAAAATACAAAAAATAGCCAGGTGTAGCAGTGGCACATGCCTGTAGTCCCACCTACTCGGGAGGTTGAGGCAGGAGAATTGCTTGAACCCGGGAGGCAGAGGTTGCAGTGAGCCCAGATTGTGCCACTGCATGCCAGCCTGGGCAACAGAGCGAGACTCTGTCTCAAAAAAAAAAAAAAAAAAATGCAGCTGTATCACCAATGTCTGGCAAACAGCTTGTACCAGTAGGTCCTCCAAACGTCATGAATGGATGACCCTTTCCTCCACACGCAGAAATAGTTCTATGGAAGGGGATGTATCCCAAGACTGGACCACAGCACAACACAGCGGGATTGGCAAGGATGGCTCCATGAGTGTCCTAGGTGAGGCAGCCTGGGAAGGGAAAAGATGGGGACCCTCCCCCCGCAGCCCAGGTGAAGTGAGGGAACTGAGGCCCAGCTGTAACTGATTTTCTGCAAATATGAGTAATCTAAAGCTGACCTCTTGGGCTCTCCCCAAGGGCACATACACTTGGACTTGCCTCATACACTGGACTTGGTCCAGAGCTCCCCAGGCCCAGCACTCGGAGGATATGGCTGAATGCCCATTTCCACTCTCCCAGAGCTGTCTCCAGTTTCCCTAGTCCTTCCCCTGCATGGTTACCTGGGGTCAAAGTTGGCAATGGTCCGCAGGGAGTGGGGGTTGCTAAGCAGTTGCTCCAGGTGTGCCTGAAGCTTGTGGAAGTGTGGCCGGCGGGCACTGTCGTATGCCCAGCAGTTCTTCATGAGCTCATAGAGAGGGGCAGGGCAGTCCACGGGAGGGGGCAACCGGTACCCCTCCTCAATGCTCTTCATGACCTGCAGGGTGGGACGGGAGGATGCTCTAGAGTAGCAAGCTAACCTGGAGGCCGATGTGAAACTGATGTTCATACAAGATAATTGCTCATAGGCAGGATGGGAGGAGGTGGGAGGACCAAGAGGGGAAGATCACAGTGAGAGGATCGGCGTGGGAGGAGTAAAGAAAGCAGGGCATGAGGTGAAGGACCAGAAGGGCCAGGAGTACAGAAAAACCATGGGTCATGAATAAATAAATATGTTTGCAGGAAAAGGCCATGGGAGGACCTTGGGAGGAGACAGGTGTGAGTTGGAGATGAGATGAGAAAGACTATTCTGGGGCTCACCTCCTGATTGTTCATCTCTCCATAAGGCTTGTCCCCAAAACTCAGCACCTCCCACATCACAATCCCAAAGCTCCACACGTCACTGGCCGTGGTGAAGATTCGATGGGCAATGGCTTCAGGGGCTGTCCAACGGATAGGGATCTTTCCTCCCTAAGAAGGCACGTGGGTCAGGGATGGAAAGTTATGGCGTCCACCTGAGCACGAGTCTTTGTGCTTATATACACGTGACTGTATGACTAGCACATTATGGTGCAGTGGGAATGTGCATTCAATTTGTACCGGGCTCTCACCTGGGTTTCGTACGTGCCATCAAAGTCATTCAGGAGGCGAGTCAGGCCAAAGTCAGACACCTTGCAGCACAGGTTTTGATTCACCAAGATGTTCCTGGCAGCCAGGTCCCGGTGGACATACTTGCGATTACTGAGGTAGTTCATGCCAGATGCTATGCCCTGCAGCATGGCCACTAGCTGCCCAGGGGCCAGCTGGTCCTCCCGCTCCTGCAGCAGGGTGGGTGGGTGAGTCAGGGGATGGGCAGGGTCTCCTCTCAGTGCCCAGGGTGACATGGTGCATTCCCCTCCCCAGCTGGTCCTCTGCCCTCCTCACCCTCAGGAAGGCATCCAGGGCTCCATTCTCCATAAATTCTGTGATGATCATGATGGGCTTTCCTGAGACACAGAGCACACATATCACATTCAGAACCAGGCTTCCTGCCCTTGGCCTCACACCCTCCCTCTATTTTAGTGGTTTCACCACTCCTTCCTGCGTTTCCCGTCCCCAGCTGAGGGAGACCGCTCCTCATACTCTTTGTGATGACGCCTTCCAGATGCAGAATGTGTGGGTGGCTAAACTGGCCCATGATGGTCGCCTCTCGAAGGAAGTTCCACCACTGACCATCTGGGGAGGTGTCTTTTAAGGTCTTAATGGCCACAGTCTTGCAGTCCTGGCTGGGGAGCCTCAGGGTCCCTCGATATACTGCCCCAAACTCTCCTGGGTAGAAAGAAAACAGGCTGTGGCCTGATACACTGCCAGGCTTCCCCAGGGGGCAGGCAGCAACCCCTCCAGTCCTCCAGCCCTTTTCTTTTCTGGAGAATCAGAAGTGCGGAGTGCCCTTCCTGGGACAGGGCGTGGGCTGTCCTTCCTGGGGAAGGTCAGAATCTGGAGTTGGAGTGCAATGCCATGACCTAGTCCCCACTGTCTCCCAGTGCTTGGACAGTTCTTGGCTCACCATAGGTGCTCGGTAACTGCAGGATGAATAAGCCCTGTGCAGTGGAACTGGGCCGTGCTCATGAAGGACAAGCCAGTCTGGGGCTAGTACCCAAGTGGCATGGACGCTGGCTATGGCCACCTCTCTTCTGTGAGCTCCTCTGATCCCAGCTTGCCTGGCTTGGCTGCACAATTGGCAAGGACAACGCCAAGCTTTGTTCTCTGCTGAGATCCATTTCCTCTGGTGACCCAAGGGATTAGGGTAGCCCAAGGACATAGGACCTCTGATGGGGTGGAATGCCAGCCTAGGGAGGGAATGACTCCTACATTTGGGCATCATCAGAGAACATCCAGACCCTCAGCACAGCAACACCTCCATGGCTGAAGATGATGTGTTTAATGCCCTTTATCAGAAACTCCCTAACTAGAGAAACAAGTGTGTAGGAGGCAGGGGTTGCTCCAGGACAGCTGATGAGGAGTTTTAAACAAGAACACAATAGTTCAAAGAGGATACAGAGCAGAGCAGAGAGTGAGTGCATCTGGAAACTCTTGGGCCAGGGAAGCCAGCTGGGCTCCCCAGGGAGGTGCTGGAAGGAAGGGGCCTGAGAGTGGCTCTGTGCTGCCCCACAGAAGGGGCCTGCTGCGATGCATGGCAGGATTACCTTCACCTATGACAGTGTCTACCATCAGCCACGCTGGATCGAGCTCCCGGGTAAAGTCCAAGGCTCCCTGTGCAGGGTCCTCATATGCCTGGAGGTCCACATAAGGCTTCAGCCACACCTTGTCCTCTATGGGGGAACAGGGGGGTCAGGGAGTATGGACATCAGGGCTCAAGAGTGTGAGGGTGAGGAGGAGGGGCCAGCAGCAGACCTCACACTTCTCCACACCTCCGTTTCCCAAGGAGACTCCTGTTATGGCTGAGGTGGGAGAAAGTCTATCCTTAGCAATGAAGCCTCTCTTCTCCCTGTCTGTGCTCAAAGCTCCCCTGTCCTCAATCCACAAGGTCCAGGGTGGTGGCTAGAATCCACACCCGAAGAGAATATTAGCTGCTTGAGTTGCCCAATCTTCTCAGCGTCCAGTCCCCATACTGCTCCGGTCGGTCGCACCTCATTCACATTCCCAGACAGAGCCGTGCCTGGCTCCTACCCCGGCGGCCTGGATGGACCACTCACTCTCCCTTCTGTGGGGCACCTAATGATGTGACAAGCAGGAAGCTCACAAGCTTTGGAGGACGTCAATCATCCTCCACCCTGGGCCCCTAGGATGGGGAGGGCTGCCCAGAGCGGCTGCCCAGAGTGACAAGACAGCAGCAGCAGCAGCTAATGGACACTAACAGATAATCGCATCAGAGCCACTGGGGGGCTGTCAGTACAAAGTTAATTAACCAGAGTTAATTAGGTAGCAAAACACAAGAGTCCTGGGGACAACAAACCCCACGTGCACCCCCAGAGGTGGCCTAGCAAATGTGGGTCCCTTGATCCCTTCCCAGTGGCACCTCCCAATGCACACACACACACACACACAGGTGTGCACACACATGTAGAAACATATGCAGGTGCACACGGCTCACCTCGATTCACATCGGTGACGCGGTCGCGCTGCCTCTGCTGCCGCCGCCGCTGGGCTCTCCTGTGGGGGTTGGGGACAAGCCCCTTAGGGCCCCAGGACCACCTCAGGGGTCTAAAGGGCTCTGGCTGAATCTTCCCCAGAAATGGGAAGTAGTGCAGAATGGGTGTGAGCTTTGGCAGTAGGTGCTGGGAGGGTAATTGGGGTTGCGGTCAGGGGCTTCTGACCCAGGGCTGATGGTTGGGGAGGGGGTAGGAACTGGCACCTGGACCGGAAGACAAGAATCCCAAGCAGCAAGGCTGCTCCAAGCAGCAGCCCAAAGATGATGGCCACGATCTCTCCTCCAGTCAGGCCCCTGGACACTGTAGGCACAAAGGGGTGAGAAGTGTGGGGGCTCACGGTCCATAGGAGGGAGGGGGTTAAAGGGCAGGGCCCGGGGTACACCTAGGGTCAGGTCTCAGGGAGTGTTGGGTCAGTGTCTGTCCCCTACCCGTGGGAGAAGGGAGTGTGTGTGCATGTGTGTAGAGGAAGATGAAAGGTTGCTACGTGGAAATGGAGCTGAGTTGCCTCAGTGGGGCGAGAAGTGTGTGTGTTGGGGCAGAACACAACATACGCTACCTGGTGGGCTGGTCCGAAACTCATGATCAGGGGAGAAAGGTCCAGGACCCAGTGGGGTCAGCATTCGGACTCTGACGACGTACGTGGTGTCAGGCTGCAGCTCTGTCAGCAAGACCCTGGGTTCTAGAACCATCTGGTGCCATTCTTTGTCCTGTGGATTGGACTTGCATTAAGTGGGCAGTACTGAGCCAGACGCAGGTGGATGTGATGGACAGCATGAGAGCATGTGGGGAGGGGCATATGCTCTCTGTCTCAGTGGGCTTTTAGCCCGTGTGTCCCAGAGCAGCGGACACACACATGCAGAGATGTTTCCAGTCGAAGGGATTGGAGCACATGAGATGGTTAGAGGATCAGGGCACATGAGATGGTTAGAGGATCAGGGCACATGAGAATGGTTAGGATGGGGTTCTTCAGAGACTTCTGTCCTGAGAAAGCCACACAGTGGACTTCAGGTGGATTCCTCCCACCCCACACTCCATGCTAGGAATGTTGGCATGTGCCCGGGCACAGACACTGGAGCATCTCTCAGTAGCATCCTGACCTGGTTCTGCACGTGCAACTCGTAGCTCAAGTTCCCCACAGGGCTTCGGGGCCGGGACCCTGCCCAGGTCAGCTCCAGCTGTCTCGGTTCTTTATTCACCAGCCTCAGAGACAGGCCTGACAGTGACTCTGGGGATCCGGAGGAATAAGGTTGGATATGGAAGGAAAAGGAAATAACCTTTGTACCTTTTCCTTCTTTCCTTTTTTTTTTTGAGATAGAATCTCACTCTGTTGCCCAGGCTGGAGTGCAATGGCTCGGTCTTGGCTCATAGCAACCTCCGCCTCTTGGATTCAAGAGCTTCTCCTGCCTCAGCCTTCTGAGCAGCTGGGACTACAGGCCCATGCCACCACGCCTGGCTAATTTTTTGTATTTTTAGTAGAGATGGGGTTTCATCATGTTAGCTAGGATGGTCTTGATCTGTTGACCTTGTGATCCGCCCACCTCAGCCTCCCAATGTGCTGGGATTATAGGTGTGAACCACCCGCCCGGCTTCCTTTGAAACTCTTCAATTGCTTCCTGCCCATCCATTTGTCCCTGTGGTCTTAAGCCCTTCTGTCTCCGCCAGGTCCCTGTCCCAGCCCCTCCCAGCCTCTCACCTGCATGCCCCATGCTGATGCTGAGTGATGTGCTGGCATGGCCAGAGCTGCCCAGCCCTGACACTCCATTCTGGGCTTCAACATTAAAGGTGTAGTTGGCGTAAGGTTCAAGGCCATTGACATGCACCACAAGTGTGGTGAGCCCCCAGGCCCCTGGAGAGAAGTGCACGCCTCCGCCACAGGGTTGGCAGGGCCCCCCGTCTTGTGCTGTGTCCTGGCACTGGAAACACCTCACATTGTATCTGACATCCTGGCGTCCCCCCATATCTGCTGGGGGTTCCCAATGCAGGGAGAGCTGAGTCCCTGATGCAGAGAAGCTCAGGTTTTGGGGGACCGAGGGGGGACCTGTGGGAGAAGAGGAGCCATCAGTAGGAGCCGACCTTGCTGTCACCCAAGCTGCTGATCCCTGGCCTCTTCCATCACCCAGTCCTTGATGTCCTCTGAAGTCCTCCTGGGGAGATTTGATTTCTGCTGGGTTTGACTATATCTCTGCATTCTTCTAGGGAGAGCAGGGGACCAGGGCAGCCACTAGAAGTGCCTGACACCCTGAACTGTCTCCAATATCTGACAAGCTCTGGAAAAATCCAACCCTGACAAAGTCTCAGGAAAGATCCAGCCCCTCCCTCCAGATGGCCACGACCCACACCCTGGACTCACGTGTGCATGCCACCTGGGGGCCCTCCCCAGAAGCTCTGTAATAGCCGCTGTCACAGGTACAGATGGTAGTGCCCTCAGATTCAGCTGTGCTGTGCTGGGGGCATGTGAGACAATGGGGTGTGTCCATGTCTATCCGATAGGAGCCACTAGGGCAGGCTGGAGAGAGAATGCAGCAGAGCAGTGGTTCCGTATATGCTTTTACAGGCAGAACCACCACCACCCCTTCCTGCCGCAATCCCTTCTACTAGAAACATCTCTGCATGTGTGTGTCCACTGCTCTGGGACACTCAAGTTGAAAACCCACAGAGATGGAGCACTGGCCTCCTTCCCTGCCGGGGCACTCCTGCAATCCTCCCGACTGGTTCCCCAGGTTCTCACCACCTCCATTCTTACCAGCGCATCCCTCGCCACTGCCACTTTCCTCATGGCCAGGCTCACAGTGGCACCGTCCCACAGGTACCAGCCACTCACCATCAGGGCTGCAGTGCATACGGGGTGTGCCTGAGGGCCTGGGGCTGGCCCGCGCATGGGGCACGCAGGTCCCTGCCACTTCCACCAAACCAGCAGGACCAGGCAGAGTGTCAGGGAATTGGGCCAAGCCATTTAGGGTCTTGGGACAGCGCTGGTAGAAGACCCGGACAGACACCAGGGCCACACAGGCACCCGGGTTGTGGAAAGCAAGGTAGAGGCCACGGCGGGTCAGGTGGCCCAGGGAGCAGCGCTCCACATTCAGCTTCATGGAGCCAGATGCGAGGTCTCGAATGGTGAAGCTCTGGTCTGCAGCCACCGTGGTTACCTGGGTAGAGGCGGGAAAGAAAGGGGAGTGATGCCAAAGTCCTGCTTCTTTCCCACATAACAGAAACAATCGTTTGCTTAATACTTTACACAACCACGAACAATGAGCCTTGTATATGTGAGCTGCCAGGCTAAGCATTTTATGTGCATTCTGCTATTGAGCTCAAGCAATCCTCTTATAAGGTAGGATGGCTTATTGTCTCTACTTAATAGATGAGGAAACCAAGGCTAATAGAAGTTAAAGACCTTATACAAGACCACACAGCTACCAGGTCATGGGGCTAGGCAATGCAACTCTACAGTCCATAAAATTTCTACTATTCAGAGGCATTCCCAAACCCAGTGCCAATAACATGATCAATTATAGAGCATCAATTTATTACTAGAACAAACTTTACAACATTTTCTCTTTGGAAAGAAACAAGAGCACGTTCTATCATAAAATGCTCCTGATATTTCCACATCCCAGTATGTTTTCTTGAGTAGGAAAGAAAGGGATGCATTAGAGTGCTAGCCTGCAAGGAACTGTCTTCTACGTGACTCCAGCGATACTATGGGAGTGTGTTGCATATGAACATTGTGGGCATTGATGGGAAAAGTCTAAACACTTCTGTGCTACACTTCCCTCCTCCACTGTGGCATCCTGGGATCTTAGTGGATGCTTATAAAAGCCTCTAAAATAGATACAGCTAGCCCTATTATTGTCACTATTTTATGACTACGAAACAAAAGCTGGATAGGTTAAATGACACTCCCAAAGTCAGGCCACAAAAGAAAAGGTAATTAAATCTAGCCCTTCTGATTTCCAATGCTATATTCTTTTTTTTTCTTCCTTTAGAGACAGGGTTTTGTTCTGTTGCCCAGGCTGGAGTGCAGCGGCACGATCACAGATCACTGCAGCCTCAAACTCCTGGGCTCAAGAGATCCTCCTGCCTCAGCCTCCTGAGTAGCTGAGACTGCAGGTATGGGCCACCATGCCTAGGTGATTTTTAATTTTTTGCAGAGATGAAGTTTTGCTGTGTTGCCCAGGCTGGTCTCAAGCTCCTGGCCTCAAGGGATCTTCCCAACTCAGCTTCCCAAAGCACTGGAATTACAGGTATGAGCCACCATGCCCAGCCCTCAAGTGCCAAATTCTTTTCATGATTCTACCTCTGCACCCTCTTCCTGTCTCTGCCACCTTCTCTGGCACCCAGTAAGGAGCCAGGCAGGGATCTGCACCAGGACTGAGATGGCATGGAGGGACGCAGCACCTTATGGAACAAGGGCCGTCGGAGCTGAATGCCCACATCATGGTCACTTTCCATGTACAGAAGGTTGAAGGTCTCCTTGCAGCCCAGAGGCCCGGCTCCCCCAGGGAAACTCTTGCAGTCCCGCACGGTGAACTGAAGCTCCACATGGACACGGGAAGCCTCCTCCCCGCGGTAGATCCAATTGGAGCGAAGCCAGTGGTCAATGTCTCCGCGTCCTTGCACTGGGCAGTCCTGGTACATGTACAGGGGTGTCCCATTCAGCATCTGCTGCCCCTCACTCCACTGCAAGAAAGGAACCAGAGTCAGGGACCAAACCATCACCTGCTCCCCAAACCCTTGGTTTTTAGAGCTGATGGGGAAGCAGTGGGTGTCAGAGCCCCTCAAGTTCATGCCACTTGGCCTGCCTCTCCCCACCCTTCAGCTCCAGGACAGTAGACTGTTTAGGGTTGGGGATTTATTTGGATATAGGATGGGCAAGACAAATGTCCCTTAACATCCCTAGTTGAAACTGGTCCCTTCAGTTAACTTAGTCCGGTTATTTTATCAGTAGAGCTGTCAGGTACCCCCATGGCAAAGCTCATTCACAAAACCCTCCTGTTTGTACAGGAGAAATTTATGAATTTTTTGTTTTTCAGAGACAGGGTGTTCTGTCTGCAGTGCAGTGGTGTAATCAAAGCTCACTACAGCCTCAAACTCCTGGGCTCAGTCTCCCAGGTAGCTGGGACTATAGGTGTGTGCCAACACACTGGGATATATATATATATTTTTTGGTAGAGATGAGGTCTTGCTATGAGATCTTGCTGTGATCTCAAACACCTGGCCTCAGGCCATCCTCCTGCTTGGCCTCCCAAAATGTGTGAGCCACCACAACCAATCCAAGATTTATTTTTAATTATTAAAACCCCTTAGCTTTTGGAGGGTAAGAAAAAGCACAGAACTGTATAGGGGATTCTCACCCTCTCCAATATTTCAGATACAGCCATTATCAAAATCAACAATTGACAGATTTGGCTGGACTTCTTGTTATATATTGCCTAGTCTGCACCCCTTAACTTTTTTTTTTTTTTTGAGACAGAGTTTCGCTCTTGTTACCCAGACAGGAGTGCAATGGCACGATCTCGGCTCACCGCAACCTCTGCCTTCTGGGTTCAAGCAATTCTCCTGCCTCAGACCCCCGAGTAGCTGGGACTACAGGCACACGCCACCATGCCCAGCTAATTTTTGTATTTTTAGTAGAGATGGGGTTTCACCATGTTGACCAGGATGGTCTCGATCTCTTGACCTCGTGATCCACCCACCTTGGCCTCCCAAAGTGCTGGGATTACAGGCGTGAGCCACCGCACCCGGCTAACTTTTTTTTTTTTTTTTTTGAGGCAAAGGTCTCGCTCTCTAGCACAGGCTGGAGTGCAGTGGCACAATCTGGGCTCACTGTAACCTTTGCCTACTGGGTTCAAGTGATTCTCCCACCACAGCCTCCTGAATAGTTAGGATTACAGGCATGTACCACCACACCCTGCTAATTTTGTGTGTTTTCAGTAGAGACAGGGTTTTGCCATGTTGGCTAGGCTGTTAAATTCTTTTATATGAAAAGAACTCTTAAATTTCTTAATATTAATGGCAGGCACTAACATAATGCTTACCATGGCCCAGTCACAGTTTTAAGCACTTTCCACGAGGAAACTAAGGCACAGGGAGGTCAAGTGACTTGCCAAGGTACTCAGCTATGAGAGGCAGAGCTGGGACATGATCCAGGCACCCCAGGCTCCAGATTTCATGCTCTTAATTATTACATTTCTGTGTGCTTCTTGTGAAAAGTCAGAGTAAAGACTTACACAGAATAAAGTTTCATTCCCTCATCCTTACCCTTCCACTCTCATTCTCAGAGGCAGCCATGCAACAATTTGTAGCAAAACTTTCCAGACCATTTTCAATGCCTCCAGAGAAATTTCTGAATGTTTCTGAGTTTTGTTTTTAACATGGGATCATACAAGGGTTATTTTGTAACCTACTTTCCGTTTTCACAAATAATAACTTTTTGAAAGATAGCCACAAGTGTATATAGAGCTACCTTACTTTTATTTTTTTAGCAATCCACAAATAATACTCCATCCTAGTGAAGGCCATAATTTATTTAATTATTCACCTATTATTGGACATTTAGACAGCTTCTATTTTTTTTAAGAAATCATGTGCAGATTAATGTAAGATTTCCATGGAACCATTACATCAAAGGGTAGACATACTACAAGTTTTATAACGGTCAAATTGTCTTCCAAAAAAGGTTTATCAATTTACACTTCCACCAGCAATGCAAGAGGGGTCATTTTCTCAAAACCTCATCAACATAGAATAATAATAACCTTTTTGCCAATCCTAAGGTCAAAACGCAGCTTCTCACCGTTTTCATTTACATTTCTTAGAGAAGGAGGTTGTATATTCCTCTTTTGTTCATTGGCTATTTGTATGTTTATGCAATTGTCTGCCTATAACCTTTGCCTGATACTCTGTTATCCATTTGGATGAGTTTTTAACATATTATAGACATGAATCATTTGCTTCAAATGTATGTTTCAAATATTTTCTCCCTGTCTGCCATGCCTCTTAGCTTTGCTAATGATGTCTTTGATAGTGACATACAGTGTACATTTCTTACATAATAACATCTATAGTCTTTCCCTTCATGATTTCTGGGTTGTATATTTGTCTTGGGAAGTTTTACTGTCTCAAGATTATAATGATCTATACTTTCTCCTAAAATTTGTATAGATTGGCTTTTAGGTTTAGATTTTAGTTTCCTTAGAATTAATTTTGTGTATAATGGAGAGATACATCTTTATCTTTTTACTAAAAAATTACTAATGTTTAATTGTTGTTTATTTACTAGTTGTTACTTTCCATATTGATTTGCAATTCCAATGCTATCATATACCAAAATCTCATATATGTGGGTTTGTTTTGGACTTTCTATTCTGTTCCATTAACTGAGTGATCTTGTGCAAGCCATATGTTTTAGTTACAGCTGATAGTTCTGATATCTGCTCATCAGACAAGTCTCCCATCTTTTTCTTCTTCAAAAACTCTTCTCAACCATTCTTAAGTATTTCCTGTCAGAGAAAGCTCTATTGATATTTTTGTTGCAACCCCATAATTTAATGCAGAATAGATTGAGGGTCTTAGAAAGTTCAATTTCCCTGGCTTTTTACCATTCCATGATAATGCAGGGGTCCTCCTTTCTACCCTCACCTCTGGGAAAATGCAAAAAAAAAAATTAAAAAATTTGGGGTGAGGTGGGGCAGAAATAGAAGCTGCTGTGAGGTACATATTTCTGCATTATGTTAGGGAGTTCAAAGATTGGGCAAGGGGTGTCTAAAAGGCAAGGAAGCTGGAATGAAAAAGGCACCAAGAGTCTGCTCCTAAGGCAGGCTGTGCTGGGGAGGCCCAAGTGGAAGGCATGGCGAGGGTCAGGTGGACAGGGTGGTGGGTGGTTAATGTGCAGTTCATTAGCCAGATTGCTGCCGCTGCAGCTGGAGCCAGGAGCAGCAGATGTTCCCAGCTGTGACTTGCTGCTCCCAGTTCCAGCAGGGACAGATGGGGGAGAACCAGCTGTCCAGGATCAGCAGTCAGGATCTTTTTGCTTATCACTCAGGCGCTACTGGCTGCCACATGGGAGCATTCTGGACCCAAACACCTGCTGTCCAGGATCAGCAGTCAGGATCTTTTTGCTTATCACTCAGGCGCTGCTGGCTGCCACATGGGTGCATTCTGGACCTCAACGCCTGTGTGTGTGTGTGTGTGTGTGTGTGTGTGTGTTGAAAAGATGGGGAGGAGGAGGGGGACAAGGTAGATAGTGAGAGTATGTGACTGCTGGTTGTCTCCTTGCCCTTCTAGCATGCAGGACTGTTTTGCCTGAGCTTCGAAAGAGGTCTTACTGCCATTCAGTCCAATTAGGGAAGAGTTATTTGGGTGGACATGTCAAGGGCCCAAGGAAGGCCCATGGGTGCCAGCAGATGGACCTGCAGCTATCACTGTGGGTGATTAGCTGGTTTATAAAATAAGTCACCTATTAGGGCTGGTCTAATACAGATCTTCAAAATGGCCCCTCCTGGAGGATCCACTGTGGTTTAGTCTGTTAGCTCTAATTACAGGCTACTCTGTGGGAGAACAGAGAACAGAACCAGGACTGTAGGACCCAGAGGGAAAGAAAGCAAGTAACCCTGACATCAGAAACAGAGGCTGGATTGAAGTCTCAAGAACTTGGGTAAGGAATGAAACCCTGAGAGAAGGCATTCCAGAACCAGAGTTGTAGATGCTCCAGTGGCTTAGGCAGCCCCCTGAGGTTCTGTGGCCGGCCGTGCTGCTGGCAGAAAGGGTGCTGTGAATTGTAAAATATATATCTGGTCTTTGTCCTCATTTCCTGGCAAACAACTCCTAAAGCCTCAAAATCCCCAAAGTGACAAATGTCTTTTTATATGCTAACGAGCTGACTGATGGGGAAGGGAACTAGACTGGGCTGGGGGAGGGCTCGTTGGCAGAAGGCAACGCTGTGATTGGAGAGTTGGGACTTTCAGCCTGACCTCCAACTTCCAGAGAAGGTAGAGGGGCTGAAGGTTGAGCTGAGAACCAATGGTCAATGATCTAATCAATCACGCCTATGTATTGAAGCCTCCATAAAAGCCCAGAAGGACAGGGTTTAGGGCTTCTGGACCACAGAGCATGATTTGGTTCCTGCAGGGTGGCTCACCTCCTTCACACACACCTTGCCCCATGCAGTTACTGCATCTGCTGTTCATGGTATCCTCTGTAACATCCTTTATAATAAACCCGTAAATGTAAGAAAATGTTTCCCTGAGTGCTGTGAGCCATCCTAGCAAATTAATTGAACCTGAGGAGGGGGTCAGGTAAACCAGTTTACTGCTGATGGAACAGAAGTATAGGTGACAACCTGTTACTTGTGATTGATGTCTACAGTGGGGCAATCTTGTGGGGCTGAGCCCTCAACCTGAGGCTGTCTCCAGGTTATCTCCAGCGGCCTGGGACACCCATCAGCTGCAGAATTGGAATGGGTGGAGGGCAGGAGGAGTCTGCCTCTGTGAGCCAGGAGTGGGCAGGGTGAACCAGGGACCTCAGAAGGGATTTCGTGGGTAGGGAGGCTCACCTCCACTATCAGAAGCCTGCTTTGGCCTGACCTGGCCAGTGATCAGTGTAAGAACTCAGTAAGAGTAGAGGACACTCAGCTAGTGTTTACTGCAGGTGGGAGGAATCCCCACACACATTTTGGTGACCACGGGTTACAGAAGTGATCTGTTTTGAGAGTGCAGTAGGAAGAAACTGAGTTTGGTTTTTCTTACACCATCAGAGGTGCTCTCTGCATTTGAGTCTGAATATGCTCTCTGGGACTCACCCCACAACCTGTTCACCGGGTCTTAGGAACATCCAAGGAAGGAAGGGAATTGGAACAAGCTCTGACACTTTCAAACAGCTGGAATGCATGGTGTGCCTGGAGTCTGCCTGAGGAGGTGCAGAGGACGAGCTAAGGGCTCAGAACCCTCTAGGGGAGCAGCTTTTAACTTTGGAGGAGTCAAAGACCCTTTGAAGAATCTGATGAAAGCTTTGGCTGGCCTCTCTAGAAAAAAAATGCTCACATACATATACAGAATTTAGAATACACTTTCATGGGGTTTCCCCACCCCCTGAAGCCTATCAGTGCAACTTCATTGGGATGAATGGGTCTCAGATTGAGGATGCTTTTCTGACTTTTCTGTCCCTCCCCCAGCAAAGCACTGGCCTCAGCCTTCAACCATCCTCAGGATGGCACATTCTTTCCCCGGGGATGTGAGCTCATCTCCCACTCACAAGCATCAGTTGGTATTCACAGTACTCCCAAGTATTCACTGGAGGAGCCAGGCCATTCAAGTATTCTTCTTGGGGTGAAGTCTGACCCCCCCCTACCCCATGTCCCATTCAGGAGGCTCTGACTCAGCCTCTTCTCCCCCTCCCTGAGGAGACACTTCCAGTTTTTCCTGCTCTTTTCTCTGTTCCTCCACCCACCTCTCCACCCCATTCCCCACTGGCCTCCAACCTCTACTCTTCCAAGATCCTTCCCTCCCCTGACACTTACCCCATCTTCTGGGGGATCCAGCAGCCAGCCCAGCTCTCCCTGTGCCTTGCTTGTGTCCATCAGAGTAACTGAAAGTGGGGAGAAAACTATCACCTCTGGGGGAGGAGGGACCCCTGCAGCCCACATTCTCCATTCTGGGGCCCTAGCCCCAGGCTGCAACATCCTGTTCCTAAAAGCTGTGACTTCCTGAGGCTTAGGGGAGAAAAAGGGCTCAGGAATGAGGAGTGAAGAGCTCCAGGGATTTCACTCCTCTTTCTGCCTGTGAAGGAAAGAAGGCAGAATGGGGCAAGGGTTGGAGTGTTGGGTCTTTGACTTAAGTCAATGCAGGAAGAGCAGCCCCACAAGGCGCTCAGTCACCAAGGCTGCTGCAGTCTGTGGCACCCATCAGCTGCAGAATTGGAACGGGTGGAGGTCAGGAAGAAGTGGGCAGGGGTGGACCCAGGACCTCGGAAGGGGTTTCATCGGTAGGGAAGCTCATCTCTGCTGTCAGAAGCCTGCTTTGGCCTGATCTGGCCAGTGATCAGAGCGGTCAAATGGGGATAAGAGGCACAGCTGCCTGCCTGGGAAGTGTGGGTGGGGGTGGGGGTGCGGTGGGGAGTAGGGCAGGGGGTGTTCCAGCTTTCACGTGGAAGGTTCCACTCCGACAACTGGGAGCCCCTGTGGCGTCAGTCCTAACCCTTCTCCCGGAGGCAGGTCTCTCTAGGTCCCTGGCCTAGGTTGGTAGGAGGCGACTTCCCACCTTCAACTTTCAAGGGCTCAGGTCTCTGGGGTGGGCACCTGAAGCTGGGACTGCCTGGGAATGCAGCAGGGGTGCGGGGGCAGGTGCTGCTTCCTGGCAAGAGTCAGGAACTCCCTCCCCCTGCGGGAGTGGGGGTGACTGACCCGGGAGAGCAGCGGCTTGGGGTTAAAGACCAAAGATGGGCCTGGCCAGTCGATAGCCGGGCACAGCCAGGGAGCTGGCGAGGGGTGTGGGGAACGGGGCCTCCCGAGGAATGCCGGCTCCTGCAGGGGAGTGCCGGCCGGGCCCCGGGAAGGGGCGGGGGCGCGAGGGCGGGGGTCGGTACCTTCCTTGGCGCGCGCCCCCGGGGGCAGCGGGGTGCAGAACAGCAGCACCAGCCCGAGCCCCAGGGGCCAGCGCCGCTCCATGGCGCCGGGACCTGGGACAGTGGCCCGGACAGCAGGGCCAGGTCGCGAGGGACTGGGTGAGCCGGGCGGGGGCGGGGGGCGGGGCCAGCGCCGGGGGCGGAGTCCCGGCCTCACCTGGTTCACCTTCTTAAAGGGACAGCAGGGCAGGAAAGAAACTTGCTAGACAGGTAATCGAATTCCCAAACCCGAGACGTTTTGACCCGAATGAAGCTGCGGGCGCCGCCTAGTAGGTGGGATTAAGAATTGACGAATCCTTAATTCGTCAATTAAGGGTGGGGAGTTGGGAAGAGATAGCATGGGGAGAAATGCCAGATACAGGTGATGGGGAGGAAGGCAGCAAATCACACTGCCATGTGTGTACCTATGCAACAATCTAGCATGTTCTTCACATGTACCCCCAAACCTAAAACTCAATAAAATAAAAATAAAAAAAGAATTGACGAACCCTTTCCCAATTCTAATCCTAAACCCAACCCAGTCTTGATCCAGCTTTTGACCTAATTCTTCCTCTTAGTTGAATTACACGCCTATATTCCTCTTTCTCTCTTTCTGCAGAGCTGAGTAATAGGACCAGGGAAGGCAGGGGTAAGAATCAAATCTTCACCCTCTAGTAGGGGAGGCTTTAAATGACCGCAGTCCAAGGTGGGTTACAACCTGCAGTGAAGCATGGGGAGGTTAGAAGAGGAAGCAAGCCCAGCCATCAGGGCACATTAGCTGGTGTGACCTGGGATTTCAGTGGCAGAGATTGGGAAAGGCACAAGCAAAGGTCTGAAGGCGGGGAGCCTCAAGGTGCGCCCAGGGAGCGGTGAATAGACCAGTTTGACTGCTGGGGCGCGGGATTTGTCTTGGGAATCAGGGCAGAAAGGCAGGTGTGGGCCAGAGCAGTGTAGGTCTGGGTAAACAAGCAAAGGAGTTTGAACCTTGCCATGCACTTACACAGCAGGCATGAGGGTCTCATTAAGGTTCCAGCCACAGGTGGCAGAGAAGGATATTTTAACCCTTTCTAGTGGTGTCAAGCCATGTGCCCTCTCACCTTCTTGCAGACTTCCTTATATTCTCTTTTTTTGAGTTGGAGTCTTGCTCTGTGGCCCAGGCTAGAATGCAGTGACATGATCTTGGCTCACTGCAACCTCTGCCTCTCGAGTTCAAAAGATCCTCTGGCCTCAGCCTCTAGAGTAACTGGGATGGCAAGCATCAGGCATGCACCAGCACATCCGGCTAATTTTTGTATTTTTCATAGAGATGGGGTTTCACCATGTTGGCCAGGCTGGTCTTGAACCTCTGACCTCAAGTGATCTACCTGCCTCTGCCTCCTAAAGTGCTGAAATTACAGGCCTGAGCCACTGTGCTCTGCCAGGTATCCTATTTAGTAAATGTTTGTTCAGTTTCTACTATGCATGCAGGAAGCTCTCAAAGCACCTAAGAATAGAAGGACAATGTCTGTCCTATATAAGCTATTACTTTGGGGATGCGGGGTTGAGGCACAAGATGTGCACAGATGATTGAAATGGCAGGCAGGAGCGGACCCCAGACAAGGTACACACAGGGGCCACAGTGGCTCAAAGGGGAGTGATGCATTTACTAAAGAAGAGGCTGAGGGTCCACTCCTGGCCCCTCCTTCCTTCAGTCCTCCTTGGCTCCATCCCATTTGGGTAAATTGTTCATAATTTTTCTATAGTTTAAATTGTTGCACATTTTGGAACCATGAATGAAGGAAGATGGTGGATTACAGGTGCTTTTTCTCACTTTCAAAATTTAACGCTTCCCAGGTTTTTGTTCTTTTCTTATGCGGATAAGTATGGACAAACATGGCCCATCATTTCTTGACTCAGACTATCTTTATTTGCATTATAAATGTAATTCATGTACATTGGTTAGGAAATTCATGTTGAGCATACAGAAACAAAACGGAAAGAACTGTCTTCCCCCTCCAACCCTCTAATTTCTGTTCCCGAAGTTAACCACCATCAACCGTCTCTTGTAAGTCCTCCCAGTATTGCTTCCTCCCTGTGTACACACCATTGTGTCTTTTCCCCTCCCTCTACTCCCACACTAACATGCTTTTAAAACATGTATACAGAGGGGCCAGCTGATACACATAGCTCTACACCAGAGGCCCCTTTTCTAATGTTAAGGACTCCAGGAAGGAGGAGGAGGCTTATGCTGGCTGGCAGGGGTCAGAACTTTGTGATTTCAGCAGGGAGGAATGGGTGAAGGGTGCACAGCCAACGGAAGCAGGGAAGTGGAGCAAGCTTTGGACAATCGCTGCTAGGAAATAAGCCAGACTATGGTGAGGTAATGCGTGTGCTTGCTGCTGCAGTTTGTTAAAGTTACAAGACCCTTGGGACCCAGGGGGTGGGAGGGCGGAGTGGGGGAGACTGCTCCATGTCCTGAGACGTGGAGTCTAGAGCCCTGGAAAAAAAGTGTTGCTTTTTGTTTTAGTATTGGCTCTTTTTTCCTGGTCTGAAAGTCTCTGCCTATGGGGAATGAATGTCCACTTTCTGTCTCCCTTCAGGATTATTTTGATTTGCCATTTTCTGGTGAGTTTATTGGGAGAGGAGTCATGTCTTTATTTTAGGCTCCGTTCTTAACGAGCAGCACAACTTCTGTCTAATTATTTATGTTCTCTGGACCTTGGTTTCAGTTTCCCTAGACCTGGATGATCTCTGAGGCCATATTCAGGGGTGGTCTCGGAAAATAAAAAGATAGCAGGATTTTGAGTCAGGAGACTTTGGCCAGTTCCCTTAGCCATAATGTGCCTCTGTTTCCTTCGTTATAAAATGAGATTAATCACGTCCACCTCACAGAGTTGGTGTAATGATCAAAAGAGGATAAAGTGCTTTATTCACTGTAAGGTACTGGCTGGGAGAATGGTGGGGGCCAGGTATGGCTGGCGTTCTCCTGCAGGCCTCCCAGCTTGTTCCCAGAGCAGAACAGCCTCAATGGCTAAGACATCCAATTTTTTCCCCTTTCAAAATCAACTTTATTGAGGGATAACTTGCATAGAATAAATTGCACCATTCCGAGTGTATGGCTCAGTGGGTCCTCACAAATGTATATGCACCAGCACCCCAATCAAAACGCAGAGCACTTTCATCGCCTAAAAACATTCCCTGGCGCTCCCGTGAATCCATCCCACCTCCAGCCTTAGGGTTTCAGTCCATCTGGGTAAGTTTTGCCTTTTCCAGAATTTCATGCAGTGTCTGAAGTCTGGCTCTTGCCTTTAGCATGTTGCTCCCAAGATCCAGCCTTCTAAGGTCCATCCTTCTAAGATCCATCTTTCCTGTTGCCTCCATCAGCAGTCTCTCCTTTTCAATGCTGGGCTGTATTTCCCATGCAGATGCCCTAAGACATCATTTAACAGTACAAAATCAAACCCCAAAACTCTTCTTCTGCTCTGGTCTCCTAGGAACAATAAGCCTTTTAGCCAACGGGACCGCCCCGAGGGACACCTCTTTCCCCTTCCGGCATCTGGCCCTGCTCTCATTCTGCAGTGGGAAAGGAAAGCCGGCAGAGTCCCTGCAGCCCAGGCTTTGGCTTGTTCTTGCAACCCTGACCTTAACACTACCTTGTTCATATTATTCCCCTTCCACTCCCTACCCAGCTCCTTTCTGACTGAGGATAAGGTGAAATTACACCCAGCCTAGGTCATGGCCTTGTATGTCCATAGGCTTTGGTTTAAATGCAACCAACATCACCAGCAGGGTGACCCAGTATGCTGCTAGCAACTACTATGAGAGAATTATTACAAATTGACTTCTTGGACTTGTCAAGGGGTGTGAACCAGAGCAACTCCATGTTGAGTAGGGGCTGGGTAAAATGAGGCTGAGACCCACTGGGCTGCATTCCCAGACAGTTAAGGCATTCTAAGTCACAGGATGAGATAGGAGGTCGGCACAAGATACAGGTCATAAAAACCTCGCTTATAAAACAGGTTGCAGTAAAGAAGCCGGCCACAACTCACCAAAACCAAGAGGGCCACGAGAGTGTCCTCCAGTCGTCTTCACTGCTACACTCCTTAGCAGCCCTGTGACACTTTACAAATGCAATGGCAATGTCAGGGAGTTACCCTATATGGTCTAAAAAGGAGAGCCATGAATAACCCACCCCTTGTTTAGCATATAACAATAAATAACCATAAAAGTGGGCAACCAGCAGCCCTAGGAGCTGCTCTGTCTGTTGGAGTAGGCATTCATCTTTTATTTTCCTAATAAACTTGCTTTCACTTTATGGACTCACCCTGAATTCTTTCTTGCATGAGATCCAAGAAGTCTCTCTTGAGGTCTGAATCCAGACCCCTTTCCTGTAACAGTATCATATCTCCTAGCAAGGGCCTGCATGGATGGAACCCAAACGACTTTGGTTGGCTGTGTCGGGCCAGCCCAAACTTGCAAGCAGCAAAATTCAGGAGATCGTGTGGGACGTGGGAGGGAGGAAACGGTGCTCGCCAGTACAGCCTTCTGGTGGATTCCGTGCATCTTTAATCATAAGCCTCTTTAGGTCTTTGCCTTTGCTTCTGGCCTGTGCTCTTGCCTATCTGTTCTCTGATCCCCGTTTACCACCAGGCAACAGAGGCGGGGATAATAGTTACCACTTATGACCGCACCTACGCAGGCTGCCGCACTTCACACACATTGTTTCATTGACTCCTCACACCATCCCTCGGAGGAAGGTATCATTAGTCTCATTTTATAGGTGGAAGAATCTGAGACACAGGGAATTAAAGTAGTTCAAAGTCACTCAACTGCAGAACCAGGATTTAAACCTAGTTCTGACTCCCGGTTCTGTGGCCTAACCCCTATTCGGGGTTTCAAGAAGCAGAGATGTTAGAAAACACCTGACTTCTATTTTAACTACCCGCCCCCCACACCTGAGAGTAATATCGTGACTTAAAACACCGTGGATTAGATTTGCCTGCTTCTAAACTTTATAAGATGGAATCATCTGATATGCATTTTTTGGTGTCTGAGTTCATTTACCATTACGTTTGGAAGATGTATTCCTATGGTCGTGTGTTGATTCATTCTCATTGCTGTATGGTATCCCACTGTATAAAGAACATCTTATTTTTAAAAACCTCTTGACCTGTGGCTAAACAGGTTCAGGTTCTACCCTTGAATTGCTACATTGGGCAACTCCCATAGTTTATCTGCCTTGTTCGTGTGTCTCTGAGAAGATTAATCTTTCCAAAACGTATTTCCTTTTTAAAAGTAGACTTTTGCTAACCCAAATGACTCTCTTTTTCCTTTTTCTTTTTTCTTTCTTTCTTTTTTTTTTTTTTTGAGACAGAATCTCACTCTGTTACCCAGGCTGGAGTGCAGTGGCACAATCTTGGCTCACTACAACCTCTGCCTCCCGGATTCAAGTGATTCTCCTGCTTCAGCCTCCCAAGTAGCTGAGATTACAGGCACCCGCCACCACACCTGGCTAATTTTTGTATTTTTAGTAGAGACAGGGCTTCACCATGTTGGCAAGGCTGGTCTTGAACTCCTGATGTCAAGTGATCCAACCACCTTGGCCTCCCAAAGTGCTGGGATTAAAAGCTTGAGCCATGGCACCCAGCCTCTAAACGATTCTTTAATTGATTAAATGTACACAGAGGCGGTCTGTGAGCAGTGCCACAGGTCCCAATTATACACCCTCCCCCAACCCCTGCATGTCCTCCCTCCTTCCAGTCAATTTGCTAAGAGGCAGATACCCAATATTGTTTAGGAAGCTGTCTCCTTGCTAGAAATAGAACTGTTTTGAGATAGAGGTCGTTGGAAGTTTTCTCTGAGGTGTCAGAAGAAAAGTTATCTTTTAGAAGATTTTAATATTGTCTATTCATAGCCACGTGATCTTGGGCAAATCACCCAGCTGTTTTAAGCCTCTGCTTCCTCATCTGCAAAATAGGGGAAATGATGGTAATGTTGGTCATAGTATTTAAGGAAAGCACAAATATGAGAAAGGGTACAAGCAAAACTTCTGGTGCCACCATGCAGTTTAAGGATACATGCTTTTTATTTTTGTGTCCTTCTCTACAGGTTTATTTGCAAGATCGTTTTAAGGATAAAGTTTGCTGAAGGAAGGAGACTGAGTAGCACCAGCCCCTGGCTTAAAAGGGGGTATTTGGATGAAGCATCCATCTTGGAAGAAGCAAGAGGAGACTACAGAAAAGGCTAAGAGAGCCAGGTGTGGTGGCCACCGTTTGTAATCCCAGCTACTCAGGAGACTGAGACGGGAGAATCACTTCAACCTGGAGGCAGAGGTTGCAGTGAGCCGAGATCTCCACTGGAGAGCCACCACTGCACTCCAGTCTGGGTGACGAGAGCAAAACTCCGTCTAAAAAAAAAATGAAGTTAAGAGAGATCATTTTTAATCCGTTTACATTATGATGCAACATGAAACCAGATACCACTCTAACACTTTCAGGACATACCGCAATTCTCCCTGCACTGATGTTTTGTTTTGTTTTGTTTTTTAAAATCCAGTATCTATCTCTGCAATATTAACATCCTCTAAATCATTCTCTTGGTTTTAGAGCAAGAAGGTAGCAGAGAAGCTGTGAGCTTGCTTTGCATTCTAGTGTTAGGACACACGGAGGGGGAAGCTGACGTTGAAGGGTGGATGGTAGCAGCCACAGGGAGTGAGATGGGCTTGTTTCTGGAGCTGATGGGAGAGAAAAAGGGAACCGCATGGGAATTCACATAGGGTTGTGCATTATATTCAAGTGTGTATTCAGATACAAGCCTTTATCTCAATACGTTCCTTACTCCTACAGATCTCATACCAAAGTACAGATAAAACCAATTTCCAATTGTCCTCATATTTCATTTGATTTCTCGAGTCATGAAATGAAAATGTGGAGGGGTTAGTCATGTGAAGTGGCTGTGACTCAAATATGATGATATTTGTGCATGTCTCATGAGAAATCATTGTGTTTCTACCTGAACTTGTTTGCCTGACTGCCTGACAAGATAGTGTTGCTAACCTGAGAAGTGAATACGCTGCCTTAATGCTCGGGCAGGTAGAAGCGAGGGAGGGAAAGGAAGAGAACAAATGTGTCTCAGTGAACTGGGGCATGTCAGAAATTTAATAAGAACAGGTTGAGACAAGTGTTAAACGCCAGAATCCCCCGGGAGCACAGCGATAGCTTGGTCCTTGTCAAAAAGTTTTCTGGTTGGAGCTCAGGAGGAAAGGAGAAAGTGATAAGTCAGCCATGTCTTGGAGTTCATTTTAGTTTAGCCAGCTTGCCAGAAGAGAGGACTGAAATAAACTTATCAGCTTTGTTTTCTTGATTAAGCAAGCATAGTTTATTTGAAAAACATTCAGTTTTATTTCTAACTAGGCTAGGAGTTTTTGTAACTTCTACAGAGGGTTGGGAAGAAGATTGGCATAACCCATACTTACTATTTGAAGTTACTGGTTCTGCTGTTTGGAGGTAATATTATATTGTTGTCTTATAAAATAAGTATTTGATAAGTATGGGACCTCTTAATTGGGCACAGATTGGATTTCTTTTACACTTGCTTTGGAGAAGATATTTATAAAGGGATTGTAATATGGTAATTTATAATTTCTTCTCACAAGTTCTAGTAAGAATTATATATCTATTTACCCTTGATGCATACACATTTGAACATATAGATAATAACCACCTCTGTTAAGAATTAATGCACACATTTCCAAATCTATTCCTGAGTTTGGGAGACCCAGCCCGTGGGTCATAAAATGTGAGAGCCACCTAGTGGGAAAATTTCACAATTGCACCTATATTTTCGAATGGCGGGTGTGAGAGCCACAGTTAATTTCTGTTTATAAAATCTTAGAATATCATGGGAATATTTATCAACATGAAAGTGACAGTGATTTTCATATATTCCTATTATTATAAAGATGGTAGGTGCTTAGGCTAGAAAGTAGCTTTCTTAACCTTAGTCATCACAGTAATGATAGCCTTCTGACCAGGTGAGGAGGGGAGGGAGGGGTGTGCCACGATGCAGTCTCACTTTTGGGCTTTCTGCTTTGGATATGTACAAAAAACCCCAGAAACTAAGTCATCTAGAAGGTGCTGGCTGGGAAAAAAGGGGACCCACTATTTGCAGTGTGTCTGTTAGGTTGTGAGCTAGAGAGAGATGCTTACACTCTGATTAAGGTATTTTTTTTTTTAGAGATGAGGTTTCACTAGGGTGTCAGGCTGGTCTCAAACTCCTGGCTTTAATCAATCCCCTTTCTTCAGCCTCCCAAAATGTTGGGATTACAGGTGTGAACCACCGCACCTGGCCCTGATTAAGTCCTCTTAAATTGAAGTTGCTGTGTTGTCTGAACAGAGCCTCAATTAAGAAGCTTTTCTTTTCTTTTCCTTTCCTTTTTCCTTCCCTCCTTCCTTCCTTCCCTCCCTCCTTCTTTCCTCCCTCCTTCCTTCCTTCCTTCTTTCCTTCCTCCCTCCCTCTTCCTTCCTTTCTTCCTTCCTCTTTCTTTCTTTCTTTCTTTCTTTCTTTCTTTCTTTCTTTCTTTCTTCTTTTCTTTCTTTCTCTTTCTCTCAACAGTTCTGGGGAAGTGCTAAATATTAGACCAAAATTAGAACCTGATACCCATTGTTCTGAGTGTTTGCTGAGAAAGTTCTCGTTTGTTTTGAGAAGCACTAGGAGTTAATGGAATCGGTGTTTAGTAGCCTTTGGATTCTGTAGACTCCTAGCTTTCTGCCTCCTATGTGTAAGACCTTGGACATTTCTCATCACCTCTCTGAGACTGAGCTTCTTCACATGCAGATGGGCTCATTTACCTTCCAGGAGCACCTCTGTGGGACGGGGCTGCACCACGTGAGAGGGGTGAGCCCTAAGGTGGAGGCAGAAGCAAGTGGCCATGGGAATACAGGAGGTTAATTTTGACAGGAACGGTATGGGAAAAGGAGGTCTTTATGTTGAGCTGAGTAGAATGACTTCAATAGGCAGTTTTTATTCATTCATTCAACAAAAATTTACTGAGAACGTATTATGAGTCAGGCACTGTTCTAGGTGTTGGGGATATGCCAGAAAACAACAAAATAGAAAAAAACCCAAACCCCACCCTCACTGAGCACATTCTAGGAAGAGGAGCCAGACAGTGCATAAATAAATAACAAAATGCATTCTTGAGATGGTGAGACATGTTGGGAGAAAAATTAAAAGAGTGTAAGGGGAACAGGAGTTATATAGGAGGTCTCTATCATATAGATATAGTAACTTTTGAGCAAAGAGTTGAAGGAAGCAAGGAATGAGCTACAAAAGTCATTGGAGGGAAGAGCAATCCAGGCCAAGGAAACAGCTCCAAAGCCCAGGGCAGATACGCATTGGGTTCATGGGAGGCCAAAGCTTTAGGAGGGAGATGGCCACAGGTGTTGAACGGGGAGCAGCACATACAAGGCCTCCCAGGCCATTTCATAGATTTTGCTTTGAGTGAGATGGGAACCATTAGAGAGGTTCCAGTAAAATGAGATGCATGTTTTCTGACTTACCTTTGAAGAGATCCACCTGCCAAGCCTACAGAACACGACGGGGCAAGGCGGGAGAGGGCTGAGGGCAGAAGCATGGGTAGGTTAGGACGCTGTTCTCTTGGTCTAAATAAGAGGTGAGAGGGCTTGAAGTGGGGTGTCCAGGACTGTGTAGGGGCTGGGGAGACTCAGTTGTGCAGCAAATGTTTCAGGCCCACACAAGCATCAGCTTGATAGCTGTACAAAATGGGAAAATGGCCTCTGTCCAAAGAATGGAGTGCAGGGTGGTGTGATAGGCTGGGTTAGGGTGAAGAAGGGGAACTAGGAGAGGGGCTAAGGCTGGAGTCAGCCTCGGTGACCAGAATAGACTCTGAACTTTCTTCTCTATCAAACCTGAGCCAGTAAGTTTTGAGTACGGGAGACATGTGTTCAGAGGAGCATTTTGAACTCTGGTGGCTGAATGGGGGAAGAGGTGGAAGAGGCAGTGATTGGAATTACAGAGATAATGGTCTAGGGAAGAAATAGTAGCAGCTCAAACTTGGGCAGTGAGTGGGTAGAGGGAGGGGATGTGACATGTGTTGACTGCTTAGACCTGAAGGTGAAAGAAGTTAACCAATACCCATATTAGGATTGGTAGTTGTATTTTTGGTTCAAAAAAACCATATCTCAGTGTGAAAGTAGGGGTGATGGACGTAGATTTCTGCCTTCTGGGAAAATGCTTTAGAGACAATTGTGATGAATTAGGATTTTGTTTGACTGAGGGGAAATTTTGAGTGATGGGGTTGGCCATGGAGAATGAGAGGCAGGAACCGGAAAAGCCTGATGAGAATGATTGAGAGAAGACTAGGAAGTAGGCAGAGACACGTCAGATGCTCAGGAAGGCATTGGTTAAAATCAGCCAACATACTTAATGGGCATTTATGAAGATTTTCAGTGGGCCATGGGGTGGAATCCATCCTCCGTCTCTGCACCCCAGCAATGCCTTCTGTAAAAACTACATCATCATGTGGTGCTTTTGGATTTACAGTCTTGGTTTTCTTGGAAGGATGGGATACCAAGAGCTAAGGACAGTTACCCGTGACTAAGGCAATCTTTTTGTTTTCCTAGGAGAACAAAAGGAATGAAACTTTTAGCTAAGTTCTGATATTTTTCTTTCCTTTCCTCTGTTTGATGTGTTCTCTTCCTGCTGTCTGCTCTTCCAATCCTCCTATTTTGCTATATGCTTTTTCTCTGTGACATGAATTTCGCTTTGTATCTCCCAATAGTCTAGTGGGATTAAAAATAAAAGTCACTTTCTGATGGTGCCTTTGCTCTCCAGTTCTCTCCAGTGGCACTGCCACCTCTGGCTGTCCTCCCTGAGGGTCTCGCCTTCTGCCAGAAGGTTGTATTGTTCAGAAGGGGCTCTGAAGTTTACTCAGTTACTTACTGGTCTTTCATTTCCTGGTAAGGATTTGTTCTATTTTTCTTTTTTGCTCTTCTTCCAGCTTGAAATGTATCCCTTATTGCCTTTTTGAAACCTTCAGAACTAAAATAAATAAATAAAACCACGAATAGGATAATAGAAAGGTGGCCCCTTGTTATTACCATAATTAGTGTTACATTTATTGCCAGGTCTTTATGAAGCACCTAATTGCAAGTGGCTGATGAGGAGAGCAATAGACAAATGTAAGAACTGTAAGAAACTTTCCTGGCACTTAAGGAGTTGAGAGTCGGTCACCAAGAACCATGGACACTCAGATGCAGTGGAAATGAACAAAACCCCAATTTTCTTGGGTAAATTCTAACTGCCTTTTGGCTTTGAGCTCACATCTTTTACTAGCCATGCAATCTTAGGCAATTCTTTTGATTTCATTTGGCTTTGAGTGGGAATAATAAGATCTTACCTAAAGTCAGGGGCAGGACTACATAATCTCTCAAAGGCCCTTTAGCATTAAGATCTAACATTTTGTGAATGCTATTGTATTAGTCCATTTTCCTTTTGCTGATAAAGACATACCTGAGAACAGACAATTGACAAAAGAAAGAGGTTTGTTGGACTTAACGGTTCCACATGGCTGGGGAGGCCTCACAATCATGGGGAAGGTGAAAGGCAAGGAGGAGCAAGTCACATCTTACAGGGATGGCAGCAGGCACAGAGAGCTTGTACAGGGAAACTC
Source organism: Callithrix jacchus (assembly GCF_049354715.1). Taxonomy (NCBI): domain Eukaryota; kingdom Metazoa; phylum Chordata; class Mammalia; order Primates; family Cebidae; genus Callithrix; species Callithrix jacchus. The sequence continues at coordinate 104,087,153 of NC_133512.1, read as the reverse complement.
TCCCTTATACTACCCTCAGATCTCATGAGACTTATTTGCTATCATGAGAACAGCATGGGAAACATCTGCCCTCATGATTCAGTTACCTCCCACTGGGTCTCTCCCACAACACGTGAAAATTCAAGATGGGATTTGGGTGGGGACACAGTCAAACCATATCAGCTATTTACTTGAAGTTCTCAGAAACAAACTCACAGTTGATCCAACATAATTTTAGAATTCTTACTCCGAAGAAGAGTTCAGAGATAGGAAGGCAATACTAATACGAAGCAGAATATAAGGCATAATACAGCCTTTAAAATGCACATTGCTGTGGGGAAAAGTTAAAACAAAGCCTTTATCTGCACACCTCTCTAGATGGCCCTGGGGACAGAACACTGATAGCTCTTTTGCAGTTATTATATGAACCAGCACTATGTCAAGTCCTTCACATACATTGCCATTCAATCTTATAAGAACTCATATGGTTTGCTCATTTTACTGATAAACTGAAATCAAGGTTATTTAGCTAGAAATAGTCAAGGTGATCTTCAAACCCAGAAGGTCTGACACCAGAACACACACTCAATTGCTGCATTTAACCCTCATCATTCTGTGTAGACACCAGGAATCTTATTTATGCAAAGGGCTTGGTAGCGATGGCTAGGTTCTGAAGACTCTGTAGAGTTTAGATGGTGTAAAAAGTAAAGGAGCATTAAAGAGTGTTGCCTTATTGGATTCCTGGAAGGCAGGGAACTAGCATCCAGAGCTAGAGAGAATGCAGATGTGTGGGCTAAAATGGAACACTGGCCTTGTCATCCAGGAAGTTTTCTTAGGGTGTCTGCTTTCCTAGATACCCATTGAAAGTGTGTCTTCTATGGGGAAAAGGGTCTGTGTGATCCCTTAAAGGCTCAACTACCCAAAGCTGATGGAAAGAGCACAGCTGTCAGAGGTAAGACCACTTCTCTAAGGCTGGGAGCTGCAGGAGGCTAGTGGCAGGTCATGGGCAGGCTGAGCCTTGGCAGAGATGGACAGCAACAGTGGGCAGCAGAGCCACTATGGGAGCAGAGCCCAGGACGGCTGGGCAGGGGCTCCCAGGAGAGGGCAGAGTCTGGAGACCCACACACCAAGCTGGCAGGGTGCACAGGGCCTGGTGCCATTGTGATGTGTCATTTGTCCCCCAGGCTGGGGGGACCTGGAGAAATGATGGTACAAATTGATATTTTATGTATAACACCTCTTCCTCCAAACTGGGCTTGAGAAATGTGCTGTTCCATTGCTGTAGCTGCCTTACCAAAAGGTGAGTTCTAGCTTTTCTGTTGTACTTATGTTGACAAAGAGCCCCATAAGCTTCTGTGAGGGGGTACTTTTTGCTGACTATAACCCCTGGGTTGGCTACGATATAGTCTTCTAGGTTGAGGTGGCTCCTTCCTCAGAGCACGTCAAGCCCTCCACCTTACAGTGACGGCAGGAGACCCAGGAGTTCACTCTAACCCTCTTCCCGCCCCCGTCCTGTTATGTCCCTGGGTCTCCTAATGCTTATTAGAGTCTTGGTCTGGAAGAGGTGGGAGCCCGCTTTGGCTCTGTCCTACTTTGATGGCTGCACAGTAATTATCTTAAAACCCAAAAGCTGGGTGAAGCCTCATGCCTCCTTTATGACTAATGATGATAATGCAGAGCTGCTCACTGGCCTGGCTAACCTCAGCACTGGACTGCCCCCTTTTCACAAGGTTATACGCGATGAGGCCACCACCACCTCAACTAGGCTGGGTTCTAAGTCAAAGTGCAGTATGCAGAAGGATGCAGGGGTCTGATATGGCCGCCCAGGGCTGTGGGGCATTAGGGTGCTGGGGGCTGGGTTCAGAGAGGTGCAAGGATGCCAGGCTCGGTGAGCTCTCTCCGGTCATGAGGAGATGCTGGGCCCACTATGCCAAGAGGCTGTTCCTGTAGAAAGCCACTCTGCAGTGGAACTGTTCCCATCACCCAGGAATACTGAATGACAACCATGAGAACTTGGGCACAGCTTTTTTTCCCTGGAAATTCTTTTTGACATTTCTGTTTCACCAGTTTTTTTTCTTTCGATTACATAATGAATACCTGCATACGTTCTCTTTGTATACATTCCAACATTACAAATAAAGCAGAAATTCACCTTGGCTACCATTCCTGATTCAATCCTCTAGTATCAGTTTCTGTTTAAACTTTCAGACATCCCCCCGCCATGCTTTTTTTTCTCCCTCCCTCTCTCTCTATAATTATACATAGTGTGTTTTTATATGTACATATTTTTATATAATTGATATCAGTTGTCATGCTATATACATTTTTATGAAACAACTTTCTTCACTCAGCTGTCTTAGTGCTTACTCCATATCAGTATATATAGATTTAGCTAATCCTTCTAACTGTGGCAGGATATCCCACAGTATAATGTATCATATTTTATGCAATAGAAGATACTGTGTCTGGGCTGCACATGGTAATCCTACCACTTTGGGAGGTGAAGTTGGGTGGATTGCTTGAAGTCAGGGGTTCCAGACCAACCTGGCCAACATGGTAAAACCCCATCACTACTAAAAATACAAAAATTAGCCAGGCATGGTGGTAAGCACCTGCAGTCCCAGCTACTCTGGAGGCGGAGGCTTGAGAATCACTTGAACCCTGGAGGCAGAGGTTGCAGTTAGCTGAGATGACGTCACTGCACTCCAGCCTGGCTGGGCGACACAGCAAGACTCTATCCCCCCCCTCAAAAAAAAGATACTGTGTTTGGACCAATGCCTCTTTTTACAAAAATATTGGGGAGATGACCCACATACTATGATGAAATGAAATTCGTAAACTATATTAGTTTACCTAAGATGATTAAAAATCATTATAATACCCTAACTGAATATGAGTATAAAGGTAATAAAACTTTATAATAAAAACGAATTGCATTTTGTCATATAAATGGTTCACATTTGATAGGTAAGTGGTACCACTGCAGTAGATAACATAACAAAATAGACAGTTGCTATTGCCCCTATATGGAGATGCAGAGGAATGTGACAGATCCGAATCCAGACAGGTTTTGTGTTTTGTGATGGATTTGAATAACGTGGATGATGTTGCCATTGACTTCATGATTTTTCTGAGATAATAAATAACTCATGGTAAAGATTCAAATTAAACAAAGTTCCGGAGTCTTAATGTATTTGATGGTTTCATATCCAGAAAAGTCATTGTATATTAAAAGCGTGCAAAAATCACTTTATGTTTATAGATAGTCTAGTTAAATTCTTGGCTCAGATGTTTTTCACCCACATGAATGCCTGGCAGGACACGCAAAGTCCTTGCTGGATGGGGGAAAATTCTTCATTTTGTGGGGTGCATCCTGGATGCAACCAAAAATGTCAATAGTGATCCCAAAGTTGGTGACCACCAAAAACACCCACATCAATTGCCTAAAAAGCTTTTGGGGGGGCACTATTTACATTAAGAATAACTGACTTAATGGCAATGCTTACACTTTCTTCCCCCTCTAGATGTTTGCAGCAAGGAGCACTCTTATGCCTTTTCTGCACACGTAGGAGCAATTCCTCAGGGAAGAATATTGTTTCAACTCAGGGGCTTTCTCTAGGCAGGGGGGCTTCAAGTGAGACTTCTTCAGAGGATGGCCATTTCGTTTTCTGTTTCTCTTCTCTATGTGATCTCTAGACCTGGGTTAGAGCAAATTCCAGTTCACCCACCCAGAAAATGCAGAGCTATGGTCTCTCTTCTATCTCTGGGAATCCAGCCTTTCTTAGGGGAAGTAGTGCTTACTGGTTCTTCTCAGAGGAGTGGCTCACTCATGATGTCAAAGAGCTCACCCTACTCTTCCAAGAAGGCCCTCCTCAGCTAGTCCGACTTGTTTGTAAACTAAACACATTGTGAGATTTAATCTCTGGTGAGACACCCCTTTGGTGGGATGCCACTACTTAGACAAATATCAGGTTCAGAATAGGAACGAAATAAGCAGAAGCTGTTATTATTAGATTCACTGATTAGCAAGGTATCTTAATTGTACGTATTTAAAATTGCCAGTAGCTTGAAGGCATTTCTTGAAGAGGTGGTAAAGTTGGACTTCATACCAGTGAGACTGATGAAAAGGAAAGAGGTAAGTACTTAGACAGTGACTGAGAAAGAGAGAGAAAACCAGAATCTCAGAATCTCAGACTGGCAGGGAACTTTGAAGGTATTTAGTTCGAGGTCTTTGATGCCCATGGCAGGATTCAAAATACTAAGAAGTTGCTGTTATGAGATTTGAGATATGTTTGTTAGTAAGAAATAAAAATACCTCCTTCTTTCTTTCCTTTTTCTTTTTCTTATTATTATTATTTTGAGATGGAGTTTCACTCTGTCCCCCAGGCTGGAGTGCAGTGGTGTGATCTTGGCTTATGCAACCTCTGCCTACAGGGTTCAAGGGATTCACCTGCCTTAGTCCCCTGAGTAGCTGGGACTACAGGCACATGACTTCATGTACAGCTAATTTTTTTTTTTTTTGGTATTTTCAGAAGGGATGGGGTTTTACCATGTTGGCCAAGCTGGTTTCAAACTCCTGACCTCTGATTATCCCTCAGCCTTGGCTCCCAAAGTGCTGGGAACACAAGCATTAGCCACTATGCCCAGCCCCTTCTCCTTCTCCTCCTCCTCCTCCTCCTCCTCCTCATCCTTCTTCTTCCTCCTTCTCCTCCTCTTCCTCTTCCTCTTCTTCTTCTTCTTTTTTTTTTTTTTGTTTGAGATGGAGTTTCTCTCTGTCCCCCAGGCTGGAGTGCAGTGGTGGGATCTCGGTTCACCGCAACTTCTGCCTCCCAGGTTCAAGTGATTCTCCTGCCTCAGCCTCCCAAGTAGCTGGGATTACAAGCATGTACCATCACACCCAGCTAATTTTTGTATTTTTAGTAGAGATGGGGTTTCACCATGTTGGTCAGGCTGGTCTTGAACTCTTGACCTCAGGTGATCCCCCCGCCTTAGCCTCCCAAAGTGCTGGAATTACAGGCATGAGCACTGTGCCCAGCTACATACATATCTTTATATTTCTCGCCTCATCAAATATTCCTGACATTGCCAAGTACTTATTACATTTGTACACACCAAGTTTGAAAAAGAGAGAGAGACTTATACTAGGTTACATATTGAGAAAGTGACAAAAGTATAACTGAAGCCCAAGTCTTCTGAATCTAAATTATATGCACGTTATAACAGACCAATGAGAACTTAATTTAAAACAGTAGAATGTAGTGATAAGCACGTTATTTTTGTAACTTTCCTTGAAATGTTACCCTATTTTCTGGTTCTTGTTAATATTTGCCTGCATGGGTATACTTACTCATTGCCATCTGGTGATAAATATGAAATATTATGGGAAGAAGGAGAAACAGAGGTGAGAAATCACTTGTTAGTTATTCAAAACAGCAATCTTGGTTTCAAAGTTTGAGGTTTAATCACTGAGAAATGGCACAGAAATAAAGCAGGTTTCTTTGGGCTCCATCAGGCAATGTGAAATACTGTGAAGCAAGGTGGTGTCATGATGTTCCATCCAGGGCAAATGTAGAACGGAAGCAGCTTCACTACATTTTTCTAAGAAAAACAGAGACATAGACAGTGTATCTCATAAAAATGAGCAAAACCGGGAGTGCATAGGCATTGTTAAACAAGACCACCTAAAAAAAGATGGGTGTGAATGTGTTTAGCAAATGTCAGCTTCATGTTAGATTTTTAATTAATGTTGGTTTAATTTGAGATTGTATCTCTTTTCTGGAGCTACTTAATATCTTGTGATATCTATCTATCATTTTTTACTTTTTGAGACACAGCCTTGTTCTTTTGCCTAGACTGGAGTGCAATGACGTGATCTCCGCTCACTGCAACCTCTACCTCCTGGGTTCAAGCAATTCTCCTGCTTCAGCCTCCCAAGTAGCTGGGATTACAGATGCCCACCACCACGCCCAGCTAATTTTTTTTTGTATTTTTAGTAGAGACAAGGTTTCACCATATTGCCCAGGCTGGGCTTGAACTCCTGACCTCAGGTGATCCACCTGCCTTGGCCTCCCAAAATGCTGGAATTACAGGTGTGAGCCATTGTGCTTGGCCTTGTGGTATTTTCAAAAACTTTTTTTTTTTTCTTCTTACTTTTGTTCCTCTTGTCTGATAGAGGAAAAAGTGAACTTATTTTACTTCATTGAACTCATCGAACTGACTTACCTAGGAGCCTGGTGCACATTTCCTACTGGTTCCACCTGCACTCCCTAGTGCTTCTGCAACCACTCTGAAACCCCTTCCTCGTTTTACCCAGCTGGAAACGCCACCACGTTAGCCACTCTGAAGTTCCTCTACTTCCTCATTTCTGCACATGCAAGAGAATAAAATGATAGTTATTTCTGTGGGGGTTGTCAGGAGCTGAAAGATTAGGAATGGTTTCTAAAACTCCTTCTTGGCCGGGCAAAGTTATTGGCTCATGCCTGTGATCCCAGCACTTTGGAAGGCTGATGTGGGAGAATCATGGGGTCGGGAGTTCCAGACCAGTCTGGCCAATATGGTGAAACCGTCATCTCTACTAAAAAATATGAAAGATTGCTAGGCTTGGTGGCACATGCCTGTAGTCCCAGCGACTGGGGAGGCTGAGGCAGGAGAATCGCTTGAATCTGGGAGGTGGAGGTTGCAGTGAGCTGAGATCTCACCACTGCACTCCAGCCTGGGTGATGGAGTGAGACTCTGTCTCAAATAAATAAATAAGTAAGTAAGTAAGTCTTCTTCACTGAGTTTAAGAGAAAATGGGTGAGTTTTCCCATTATTTTGGGAAGATACATAGCAGATGTCTCTTCATTTACCTCTTCATTTTACCCTCCCATGCCCAGTGCTGTCCTGCCTCTAAGAGTGAGTATGTAGGTCACTGCATTCTGGCTTTGCCCTAAGAAAAAGTGTTTCATAATCTAATATCACCAATACTCCCCTCACTCCTGGGGCCTTAAGGAAGAACTGGGCTGCTAAGTGGTGGGTGGGGGCTGTCTGAGGATGGTAGTGGGGAAAAAGATGGAAGGGGGTGGACAGAAACAAAATCGGGAGAAAAATTATTATTTGAGACATGGAAATATTAGATTAGGATTCTTTTTGCAAGATGATTAAGCCACTTTAGAAACATGACTCATATTTACTTCTGCCCTTTCTTCCTTGAAGTAATTATGAAGAACACATACTTGGAAGATTTTAATAAAATTATGAGTAATATTAGATCACTATAATTCCTGTTTACAGAGGACAGCAGTCCAGTAATTGTGAGGGGAAAATTAATCCTTGCTTCAAGGAGGCACCATCATTTATAAAAACCAGAGGGCTAATATGACTATTTTTACTAGTACCCCTCTCCTTCTTGACTTTTTCTCATTTTTTCTTAAGATTTTTAAAAATCAAAGTGATATATACATCTAGACTAAAGAGCCAGGTATGTCTATTTAAAGGGCCAGACATTTCTCTGTTTGTTTTTTAAAAATAGAGGCTTTTGCCTGTAATCCCAGTTACTCAGGAGGCTGAGGCAGGAGAATTGCTTGAACCCAGGAGATGGAGGTTGCGGTGAGCCAAGATCACGCCATTGCACTCCAGCCTGGGTAACAAGAGCAAAACTCCGTCTCAGAAAAAAAAAAAAAAAAAAGAGGCTTTTATTTCCATCCTTTTCCAATTCCCATTTCCCAAGGCAACTACTTTCAACTATTTTACCTGGTGTGTGTGTGTGTGTGTGTGTGTGTGTGCGCTTTCCACTATGGAATATGAACCCTTAGTTCTTCCTCACCCTCATCGCCCTGGCAAACCCTTTCTGTCTCCCACTCTCACCCTCAACCCTCTGGCAAACCCTTTCTGTCTCACTTTTCCATATAGTTTTATTGTAATAGTAAAATCAATATTTGCTGTTTAAAATATTATGCCAATACAAATGCTATTCATGGTGAAACAATTAAATTTTCTTTCCTGTACACATTTTGTTTCCATTGATTTAACAGTTGCCTTGTTTTGTTTGCGTTTCATTCTCAAATCCTTCGTCAGGTATTCTCAAATTTTATTTGCCTAAGAAAATTTCCCCTGGACCTTCAGTCTTCCCCGTCCAGTCTAGACTGATGCTCATGCCCGATGCACCTTCCTCCATCCTGGGTCTGCCCTTACAGTCCTCCTGGGGGTCTTCTCCACCTTTCTCTCACCTTGCACTTCATGTTACCTGGACTCATGTCTTCCTTCATCAAGCCTACTCTCCTGTTTTGGAGGGGCATATTCTCCAGTAGCCCCCAGAAAAAGCGAACATAGAAAATTAACTTTCTTTGGAGACCTTGCTTGATTGAAAAGGCTTTATTTTGTCCTTGTTCCTTGAGTATCAAGATAGAGAATTACAGGGTAGAGATAATTTTCCTCCTGCATATTGAAGACACTGCTCTGTTGCCTTCTAGCTTCCAAAATCACTATGGAAAAGTCTAAAATAGCTTCAATTCCTAGTATTATGTTTTGAATTTAGTATTTTTCCCTCTCCTCTTTTTCCTCTCTAAAAGCTTATAGGAACTTCTCTTTATGCTCAGTTTTCTAAAAATGTATGATATGAGGCAGATACTTGCTGAGTCTTTCTAATATGAAGAGTCATGTCCTTTAGCTCTGGGAACTTTTCTTCTATTTTGTTGATTTTTCTTTCCTTTCCATTTATTATGTCTCTCTTTTTAGAACTCTCAGTTCTTGGTTATTAGACATCCTGGACTGGCATTCTCTTTGGTTTTTAGCCTATGGGGTTGCTTTCTTTATTTTCTGATATATTTAATAAATTTTAGCCCTTCTATTGAGATTTAATTTCAGATATTGTCATTTTAATTCCAAGAACTTTCTTTTAAAAAAATTTGAGTATTCCTTTTAAACAGTATCCTGTTATTTCATATGATATTATTATATTCTCATAACTCTGAGAATACCGATACCATTTTGGGAAAGCTTTCTTCTCCTGGCATTGTTTTCTTCCTCCAAATACCTGTTTTGTTTTGGTCTTATTTTCCATGCTAGATGCTATTCTCAGACATCCCAAGCTCCTTGTTGTCTGCTCCTGTTGCAAAAGAGATGGAAAGGCTGATTGGAAACTCTGAGCTCATGAATGGGACTTGTTAACTATGTGCTTCACTGTAAAGTGATTGGCTGGAGCAATTATTTGAGGAATATCTGATATTGTCTTTATGGCTTCCTTTGAGAATGTTAGGATTCTTTGAAAAGGTGATACTGTTCTCCTGCCTTTAGGGTAAAAGCCTGGGTTCCAGAGTTCTAAAAACCATGTGAGAGGAGAGCATTTGCTCGCCTGATTTCCCTGTTTTGGTATGGTACCCTTGTCTCAACTGTGCTATATATGTATCCAGCTCAGTGATCTTGTTTTATCCTCTCCAGAGAATACTAAGGTGAAAGAGCAGTGGTTGCCCAGTTATGCAAAAGTGGAACAGTGATTTGGGAATCTGAATCTTAAGCTGACTTCTAACTGATTTCTCTAGAGGAACCTGGTATGGCAAATCTCGGGTAAAAGTCAGGCTCGTTCTTGACTTTTCCTTCTGTTTACATAGGATCCAGTTGTCTCAGGGCTGTTGTGTCTTTGACCACTCTTTCATCTATTTTCCAGCTACCCACATGTTTTTTTTGTGGTCTTGTTCTCTCTGTTATTATGGATTTTTGCCTTAAAAATAATTTCAAAAATCTTTCACATTTAATTTAGACTGGGGAGGAAAGGAAAGAAGGTGCATGGATTCACTGTCCTTACCCCTCTTGTTGACTTTAGCTCTATCTATGGCAGCGGTTTAAAATTTGTTTCTTGCAATGGAGTTCTGTCTTTAGAATAGTATGTAGAAGCTCTGTCATATAAGCAGGACTGCTCTGTTTGAGGAGGAAATGAGAGTTTGTGGTTCTACTTTTTCAATTCTCCTCTTACCCCTTCCTTACCTTGAGAACTCCCTAGAGAGCCTAATTTGTAAACCACTGATTTAGAAGTTATTGAACATGATTTATCTCTTCAGCAGATGTTAGACATTGAGTGCAGTTCATGGCATTATGGAAAGAACATTTGAGGTATTCCTTTAGAGATTAATTTTATTGTTTCTAAATGTTCGAATGGAGCAAGGTAAAGAGAAAGAATTATTCTAAAGAATTTTTTAGTTGGAATAGAATTGGACTCAGTTTCCTTGCAGGCTAACTTTATAATTATAAAAATTGCTATCAAATGCTATTTTTATTTGAGAGGAAAGTCTAGATTTACCTGAATATTAAACAATATTTGACTGTGCATTCACATTTTGTTAATGGAAGATGTTGAAAATTCCCAAATTTACTTTCAGAAAGTTAAAATTCTCTTTTATGCTGGATTTTTATTAGAGCCAACATTTATTCTAAATTACTTATCTAATCTGAGAGTCAGAGATGGTCTTCAGTGTGGGAAAAATATTTAGGCCTTATCTTGCAGAGAAATCATTATTACATTTGTGCATAGTTTAGCTTAACATTTATGTGCAGTCTAGCCATTAAAAACATTGTTATTTCCTTTTTTCTCCACCTTTCCCTGGAGTGGGCCAACAATTACTTGATAAAGCCGTGGAAATATGTGGAAGTATTTATGCACTACAAGTCACTCAAAGGCTGAACTCAAAAGTTGGGAATGGGCACCAAGATTGAGAAACCTTGTCAAATGAAATGTATTTTTTTTTCTTTTTGAAAGGGAATCTTGCTCTCTCAGCAGGTTGGAGTGCAGTGGCATGATCTCAGGTCACTGCAACCTCCACCTTCCAGGTTCAAGAGATTCCCCTGCCTCAGCCTCCTGAGTAGCTGAGAGTACAGGCACATGCCACCACGTCCGGCTAATTTTTTGTATGTTAGTAGAGATGGGGTTTCACCATGTTGGCCAGGATGGTCTCGATCTCCTGACCTTGTGATCTGCCCACCTTGGCTTCCCAAAGTGCTGGGATTACAGGCGTGAGCCACCGCGCCTGGCTCGAAATGTATTTTTGTATGTCTCTGAGATGAATCAATGTATTCTTGAATGTGACAAGAAAAAGAAAATAAAAACAAAAAACAAACAAATTCACAGAAACCAAAAAGCACTTTACCAGTATAGAGGACTAAAGTGAAGGAAGTGCAAGTAGCTCTTTGCAGAATCTTCCATTTTAATCCAGCCTCCTACTATTACTTGTCTACCAGTACTACCATTTCACAGAAGGCTCCAGCTTTACCTAAAAAAAATATTTCCAATCATGCTGCAGAAAAGACTTCATTAGCTTCAGTTGCAGGAATGCGACATCTTTAAAAAAGAGAGATGTGACCCAAACTTTTGTGAGAAACATTTTGTGTTTTGATTGCTATTTCATATTTGAAGGACTCTTGAAAAACTAAAAAAAACCTAAAACATTGTCTTGCTCATGGCCTCTTTTGGTGGCAGACTATGAATGGGACATGAATCCCCATAAGAGATATCTAGTGAAGCATTAAGAGATGGATAAACAGGAGCCTGCAGGAAAGGTACTCTTCTAGCCTTCTTATAGAAGAGTATTCAAACAGGAGAAAATGTTTACTTTACAGAGCTATCAACTGTAGAAAAGGAAGCGTCTTGGAAAAGACTTGTTCTGGCAAAGTGCACGCTTTGGCACCTCTGCAGAGAACATGAAGGTTGCCTGCAAACATACAATGTCTACTTGGTTACACGTGACCGCAACAGGGTGTGGACATCATGGCCTCAGCTTGCTTCTTGATGACATCATGAAGCTGGACTCTGGCCAAAGGAGTTTGAGATGAGCCAACACGTTGTGGAGCATGCAGAAGCCACTCATTGCTGTTGTCTTCAAGAATCCAGAGGAAGACATGCAAAGAATTAAATAAAGACGCTGAAGCTGTGTTACAAAACAATTGATCAGATTGAATTATCCGCTCTCTAACAATCTTCTGAGAGTTCGATAAAAACTCTCAGGTCTTCAAGCAATTGCTATTTTTGAGGGCTGAAACTCTTTTTCTTGAAGTCGCCACCATAAATGTTTGTCCTTGTTTTTATTTCTCTTTAATCTTTCACGCACGGGCCTCTCCCACCTGTAGAATCTTGAGTGAGACCATGGGAAGCAGGCAAGATCATTTCCTATGACTTATCTTGGTGGTGGAGAGCCCTGAGTCCAGGATCTGAGATGTCTGCCGGGAGGATTCCCTTTCCTGTTTTTCTAACCACACCTCTGCTTTCTTCTACCCTCCTTCTCTCTCTTCCCTCTTAACCCTTTTGTTTTTACTTTTTTTCATGTTCATAGGCATTCTTTCCTCAGGCTCCCTGAACCTGGGTTGGCTGATCTGAACCAGTGTCACTTTGTGTAGTTAGCGGTAGAGGCGAAAATGTAACGTGTGAAATCACTTTAAAAATGACAAGGTGTTCTAGGAGGGTGGTTTCTACTACTATATCTTCAGGATTGTTATAGGACAGGGCTCACTCCACATAACACAGACCTTCCCTGTGGACCAGCTTTGTCCTGAGTTCCTGTCTTTCCACCTGCTCTTGCTTTACCCAGCTATGGTGATGTCCTCTCTGAGTCAGTTTCCCTTCTCTGCCTTTCTCTTCTTCCCATTATGACTTATTTACTCTCTCTCATTTCCTCAGAGCCTTCTTAGAAGCTGATTACTTTTGGTTGATCAAACACACTGGAGCCAAGGGGATAATGGTTAACAGATTTGGTGGTAACACACCAGGGAAATCCGCATTTTAACTGGAGATTCCATGAACTCCGATATAAAGCTTGACAGTGAAATTTTAGGCAGCATGAGAGGTTAGTGGTTAGGAAGCCTTTTCTTGATAATCTGAAGCCTTGTGCATGTGGATGATTTTTCTATTCCACGCATTCAGGAGGTGAGCTACTACTAAATAAAATATTAAGGCAGGATGTGAAGGGAAGGTTTGTGGTTTGGGAGGGGCTAAGTAACAATGTCTTTTAAAGAAGAGCTAGGAAAGAAATAGTACAGTTAAGACATAATGTACAAAATATGGGTATTTTCAGTTACCCCGGCAGCCTCTATTCTGTTAACATTTCCCTGCATCTGGCTCTGAGAAAGGATAGGCAAATACAGGTTATGCAAATAGAGACACGGTGTCATTGAGCTGGGAGTGGTTTGCCTGCCAAAGGAGACTGCAGAAATTATCTTTTCAAATTCTGGGGACTGTGGGTGTTTGCTGGTGACTGGGATTTTCTATGAATCTAGGGACAAGGGCTTCCGAGTCTCTGGTGTCAACAGGGTGGCTTGACTCTGCCAGAGAGGCTGTTTCCCCGCAGATGATTTTCCAATCCTCTGCAGTAGGAGCCAAGTCTTAGCAACACCTCTCTGGAGAAGATGCCCTCCTCGCTCACGTTGATCTTCATGGCCATCTTTTGCTTGGAAACATTGGCTGCAATGCTTCAGAATGGCTTCTTGGTCACCATGCTGGGCAGGGAGTGGGTGAGGTGCCGGACGCTGCCTGCAAGTGACATGATTATGGCTGGTCTTGCTGCATCCCGGTTCTGCCTGCATGGGTTAGCCATGGTGAACAACCTCCTGGCCTCCCTAGATTTTTGGCATGCAGTTATCTGTTTGAACATTTTCTGGGACCTTTCCAATGCCCTCACTTCATGGTTTACTGCCTTGCTTGCTGCTTTCTACTGTGTGAAGATCTCATCTTTCTCCCACCCCATCTTCGCCTGTCTGAAGTGGAGGATCTCTCGGTCAGTGCCCAAGTTGATGCTGGGCTCCCTGATTATCTGTGGCCTGGAAGTCATCTTATCAGCTGTTGGGAATATACTGTTTGGTTACGTGAAGTTGTCTCTCAGTTCCTACAGAAATGAAACTCTAATTTATAGAGCACAGGATTCGTTTCAGCTCTACTTTTTGCTTTATGAAGGGCTTGTGTTGTCAATTCCATTCCTCCTGTTCCTAGTGTCCACAGTCTTGCTCATAGTGTCACTGTGTGGGCAGTTGGGGCAGATGAGGGAACACACGCCCAGCCCCTGTGTTCCCAGCACCCAGGCTTACACTGTGGCTTTAAAGTCGCTCACCTTCTTCCTTATCTTCTGTACATTATACTTCCTGTCCTTGTTTGTTTCTGCTTTGAAAGTCATAAACTTTCAGAATCACTGGCATTGGGCCTGGGAAGTGCTAATCTATGCCAACATCTCTCTACACTCTACTTTCCTGGTGCTGAAAAGCCCCAAACTGAAAAAGAGCCTGAAGACATGGTTTCGGCTCCAGTGCCCATGTGCTGCTGGCTCATAGGGCTTTGGAAGGTGCTGGTCATAGGATGGTTGTGCTCTTGAGTTATCCATGTCAATAACCAGTCCTGTGATGAATGATCCTGGTTCTGGCAGGAATGCATAAGGTTTGGGTACTGTCTTTCTCTTCCAGTTTCTTCTTTCTCTCCAATGTTATCCATGCCCCAGAATCCCTTTGCCGTCTTGCTGTGTTCCTACCATCCCCTCCACTGCTGTGAGACTCTAGTCCTAGTCTTCGATAAACTTGGCCTTTGCTGGTGGCCTCATTTCCTCATGGGCCCCCATGAATCTATATGCAAGCAACCCTAATATTTGCCAAGCATCATTTTTGTCTGTATGCCCTTTGTAGAGAATGGTAACTGTTGTCAGTTGTCTCTGTGGGCAAACTGAAGCTTATTTTTTATTATTTTATTTTATTTTTGAGATAGGGTCTTGCTCTGTTGCCCAGGCTGGAGTGTAGTGGCACGATCTCAGTTCACTTCAGCCTCCACCTCCTGAGTTCAATCAATTCTCCTGCTTCAGCCTCCAGAGTAGCTGGGACTACAGGCATGTGCCACCATGCCTGGCTAATTTTTGTGTTTTTAGTAGAGATGGGGCTTCATCATGTTGGTCAGACTGATCTCGAATGCCTGACCTCAAATGATCCGCCCCCCTCAGCCTCCTAAAGTGCTGGGATTACAGGCATGAGCCACCATGCTCGGCCTTGAAGCTTGTTTTTTTAATAGTGACATAGATTGTCCAGCACCATCCACTTGACATCACCTGCCCTCCTGCTCCATGGCTGTGTTCTCAGCCCTGTCTCTCCACTTCAGCCCAAGAAATCTTCTCCTCCTCTTCCCCAATGTCCTTTTCTTCCTCATGTGCTTCTTGGGCCTACCCAATACTTCCTTCTTTCCTTTCTCTGCCAATCTTTGTCATTCCTTTCCTTTGTGCTCTGCTTAAGATTGATTCCACCCAGGGAGCTTTTTCAGTCTGAGCTCACAGAAAGCTAAGGACACATAAGAGTTTGGTTCTACTGTAGGTCACATCCATGACTTCATGTGTTCATGTTGAATTAAAAGAAATTGTCCGATGTAAAAATGCTTTTAGGTTTGGCCAACAGAAGATAGATGGAAAACAAAGGAAATGTCCTACAGTTCTTAATTTTGATGATCCTACTCTTCATCTGCTCACCAAGGAGGTGGATCCTAGATGCTGCTGCTGAGAATGGGAATCTCCAGATGGGGATGTCTGCATCCCAGACCTGGGAAGAAAAGTGTAGCAATTTCAGTTTCCATTTATTTTTGTGTTCTCCTTTTAATTCCTATGTTGTGGACATTTTATGATGCACATAACATATTAGTAAAATGTACATGCATATAATTAAAAACAAATATGCATATGGTGGTGTCTTAGTCAGCCTGGGCTGCAGTGACAGAATACCATAGACAGGGTATTTAAGCAACAGACACTTATTTCTCACAGTTCTGGAGCCTGAAACAGGGTGCCAGCACGGTTGGGTTCTGGTGAGGGCCCTTTTCTGGGTTGCAGACAGACACCTTCTTGTTGTGTTCTCACATGGCAGAGAGATTTAACTGTTTTGTGTTTCTTCTTATAAGGGCACTAATCCCATTCACGAGGGCTTCACCCTTATGAGCTAATTGCCTCCTAAAAGCCTTATCTCTCAATGTTATCACATTGAGGATTAAGGTTTCATTTCCATGTATGAAATTTGGGAGGATACGAACATGCAGTTTATAGCTGGTGGGTTGGATGTTCACATATATATATTTTACGTTGGATGAATAACAGGACAGAACAGAGGTTACAAATAATTTTCAAATAGATAAATGCATTTATGGTTAAATGTTCAATAATACTGGGAAGCTGAGGCCCCAAAACATTATGCTACAGTGCTAGCTGGAAGCCAGGCTATGGCAGTAGAAGAGAGAGGGATGACCAGAGGCAAAATAACAAGATCGGGAATTTTTCTCTTGCTAGAGGATGATTAAAGGAGGAGATTCTCAAGTTGTTGATGAAGAATACAGGGGGATTTCCCCAGAGGGCAGAGCGAGAGTGAGGCAGGATGGAGGAACCTGTGGGGAGCTGGCACTGTGGCCAGGCTTTAAATTAAATAGACACCTAAAGTCTATGAATTATCCCACCTAGAGAACATATATTATCCTCGTCATCAATCACGAATAATTTTTCTTTTTTTTTTTTTGTAGCAACATGAGCAAGCTAATGACTTCCTACAGGGAGATTAATAATAAAATATGCTACTGAGCCTTGGGGCTCAAGCTGCAAGTTGGATGGAGGCAGGGGAGGCAGGGAAGGCAGGAGCATGGCGGGGATAGTCTGTCTCCTCTATCCTTCTACTCAGCTGTGAATACCTGGAGACTGCCTTTCCCTTGGGCAGGGCGCCAAGAACTTTACTGAAGGTATCTGGGTGGGGAGCAGGTGGTGATTCAGCTCTCATTTCTGTTCCATCTTCATAGTCTTTTGAGCAATGCCAGGTTAAGTGGACTTGTCTCAGGAGTTCCTAACTGGTTGACGGTCTCAATCTCCTTTTTTTAAACTCTAGCTCATAAGAGTTTTAAACTGTAGCTCATAAGATTGTATCTTGACTAAAGATACAATTTAATATCTCATCAAGGCTTCCCAAAATTTCTGTGACCTCTCTCCAGCCTACCTTTTTGGCTTGATATGCCATAGTCTCTATGTAAGTCCTCTGTTGTAGCTAATTGTTCTTGATATAATTTTGTATCCCTCGCCTATGCTGATGCCTCATCTTTTTCCTTCCAACATACAAGACAGTATCTTTGTTGTTTCACAATGATGGGACTGTTACTGCAAAACTCTTCCGAGAAATCTTGGAATGGGACTAGGATGATCCCTAACACATAGAGCCACAGACTGGGAGTCACTTGTTGCGAGTACTGAGTTGAAGGTTTTCCATATAGAGAGCCGACTCAGGATCCCTATCCTACCTCCCTCGTGATTACAATGATAAAGGCTGGTTATAAAAAGTTAAAAACTCTCAGTCTTGGCTTTTACCTAAGGAGATTAATCTGGACATGAGAAAGCCAAATATGACAGACAAGCAAAAAACAACCACAAAAGAATCACCATGAAACACATTGTACATTTAAATTCAAATGATCATTGTCTCTTTTGGATTAACTTGTTCTGCACGTGGTATAAGCCCAGTAAATGTTTGTGGTTTATGTTTAGCACATCGAAGTGCTTTGAGGGCAGATATCTAATTCATTGTTGTAGCCCAATGTCTTTCAAATGGCATATAGAATATTCTTAATAAATTATTATTAAATGAATTGAAGATTAAATGCACATCTTTATCATTGAAGGTGTGGGAGGTGGAGGAGAAAGATTCAAGTTTTCCATATTGGGAGGTTTGCAGCTGGCCATACTTCAGAGCTGTAAGCCCAAAGTTTTCCCCATTTCTCCAGGTTCCAGTAGAAAACAGCCAAATATCAGCCAGAAGAACAAGGGCAAGGAAGAGAGCAGTTGGGAACTCTATCCCCTGGAAATTTGCATCTTCACAGAAAGGCTGAGTGAGTGAATTACCTTAGTTCATCTTCTTTCCTCCACCCAGAAGAACTTTGTCCATGATGGCTGGCCTATGTGCTGGAGAGACAATTCCACCTGGAAGTGGATTGGGAACTGGGAAGAGATGATGCATTTGATTCCCTTTTTGTGGGGGTCCTATATATGGAACTGGTGGGTTGTGGTGCCAACTGGAAGATGTGTATTCTATTAAAAACCCCCTTACTGACATGTTACTTGATCCTGAGCCTTCAATGGTGCTGTATTTGGCTCAGAACAATTTCTGCTTTCCTATCTCCCCGTGACACGTTAACCTACTTACACTCACCTGGGTGTTGATTGCTGATTTTTTTTTTTAACTCTTTGAAGTTCATTCCTATAAAGAATGTGGTCTTTTCTTACTCTGCCCTCCTCTGGCTGATGTCAATGGTCTGACATTTGGTGCCCTGGACTTCTGTTTTATCTCTGATGCTGTCCTGAATTTTACACTAGTTATTATGCCTCAGAATGGATGGAATAGAAGATAGACATTCTAATAAAGTCATTGTCATCATCGTCATTACTCTTGTCCATATGCAGAGATGTATAGTTTCCAATATATTTACCGTATTTGTGGTCATATTTGTTTGTGATCCATATTTTTCACAGTTGAAAAAAGGATTCAGAGAGGTTAGCTGACTGCCTGAGGATCTGTAGCAATTGTCACAAGACTCAAAATGGGCTTCTGAGTTCAGCTAAGGATGAAAGAAGATGGAGGTGTAACATGTGTTGCTAACTATGGCAGAGATTTCTGGTGCTGGAATCAGTTTGGGTCTTGGTCTTTCCTCTGCATCACTGTGACTTTAGGTGGGAGTCTTAATATATAATTTGGGGCCTTATTTCTTTTATCTGTAAGATTATCTTTAATGTAGTCTTCCATTCTAAGCCAAAATTCTAAGACAACTTTGTGAATTAGAACATAGGACACTTTTCATATTTTACAGATGGACAAAATAAGGTACAGAGGGGCTGACAAATCCAACAACTCACAATAAGGGGTGAAGCTTGGGCTAAAGGCTGTCTCAGCTCCTAGTACAGGGCTCATTCTGCCATATCCCATTGACCTGGGGGTTCCTCTGTGAAATGGTATTTTAGAGGTCACCAGTTATAAAATACACACTTTAAATTTTGAAAAAAGTTGCCTACCTCATTGTGCATAATTGTCTCCTGTGTTCTTTTTGTATGATGACGGTGAGTAATAAGACTTGAATTAAACTTTCTCTGTAAATGTTTGCTCAGTTTTCTCTCTATCTTGGTCAAAAGGGTCTTGCCATAGCACTCTCTTCGTGGAGTTGTGAGAACTAAGGAGAGTACTCAGAACAATCCCTGCAATATAACAATCACTCCCTGCTGTGACTGTGAGTGCTGTCTCAGTAGCAGGTGTGCCCTGCGGATGATACTACTGAGCTGCCAGCAGGTGCATGGTCCTGTCTTAAGTGTCAGCTTAGAGAAGTATAACCTCCTGTGTAAAAACACTATATGCCAGGGCCTGACATATTATCCACTTCGATGTTGACATGGGCAAAGAATAGGCAGAAGAGCAGGCAAATTTTTGGGCAGGCATGGGGGCTTTGGAAATTAAGCCTTGACAATATTTGCATCTATTCCTAGAAGAAGAAACCTCTTCACCCTCCTCCGAGAGCCTGCGTCCTTTACTCTGGCTTAGCCTCTGCATTTGGGGCAGCTGGAGGGACAGACACATCCTATAGGACCTTCCAGAGCAACACAGCAGAAATAGCCCTTGAAGCCTTGGGACCCATCTTGTCCACAGAAGGGATGAATGGAGACCACATGGTTCTGGGATCTTTGGTGACTGACAAGAAGGCCATCATCTTGGTTATCATTTTATTCCTTTTGTGCCTGGTAGCAATAGCGGGCAATGGCTTTGTCACTGCTGTTCTGGGCATGGAGTGGGTGCTATGGAGAACGTTGTTGCCTTGTGATAAGTTATTAGTTAGTTTAGGGGCTTCTCGCTTTTGACTACAGTGGGTGGTATTGGGTAAGACCATTGATGTTTTCCTGTATCCGACAGCCTTTCCATACAACCCTGTACTGCAGTTTCTAACCATCCGGTGGGACTTCCTGAATGCCGCCACATCGTGATTCTCTTCCTGCCTTAGTGTCTTCTATTGTGTGAAAATTGCAACCTTCACCCACCCTGTCTTCCTCTGGCTAAAGCGCAAGTTGTCTGGTTGGGTACCGTGGAGGCTGTTCGGCTCTGTTGGAGTCTCCAGCTTCAGCACCATTCTCTTTTTCATAGGCAACCAGAGAATACATCAGAACTATTTAAGGAACCATCTACAACCTTGGAATGTCACTGGTAACAGCATAAAGAGCTCCTGTGAGAAATTCTACTTCTTCCCTCTGAAAATGGTTACCTGGACAGTGCCCACTGCTGTCTTTTTCATTTGCATGATTTTCTCATCACCTCTCTGGGAAGACACATGAGAAAGGCCCTCTTGACCACCTCGGGATTCCGAGAGCCCTGTTTGCAGGCACACATAAAGGCTCTGCTGGCTCTCATCTCTTTTGCTATCCTCTTCATCTCCTATTTCCTGTCACTGGTGTTCAGTGCTGCAGGTATTTTTCTACCTCTGGACTTTAGATTCTGGATGTGGCAGTCAGTGATTTATCTGTGTGCAGCAGTTCGCCCCATCATTTTGCTCTTCAGCAACCCCAGGCTGAGAGCTGTGCTGGAGAGGTGCTGTTCCTCACGGTGTGCGACATCTTGAACCACAGCTGATGAAAAACTTTAAGGGGATCCTTATGGAGAAGGCATGGACTCAAAGGGACATAGCTTTTCTCTTTGCCATATGGAATGTTTTCTCCCTTTTGCTGCAGTTAATGATTAGAAAAATAACTTCAATGAAATAGGATTCAAGGTGAGGGTGAAGGTCCTGAAGTATAGGCTACTGTCACGTTAGATACTCAGCAAGCGTGTAGTTTGTGTGGCCATGGTTCCTGTGAAATGTGACGTGGTCAAAGAATTCAGAAACTTATTTTTTCTGTGATCATTCTCTTGGTGTTTAAAATAATCCTTCTGGGAACTAAATGCAAAGATCCTAAAACATCATGCAATATTTTATCCGTTGAATGGAACTGGAATGGAATATTTTTGGAACTGCAGATTTCTCGGGCTTTATCCTGTGAACCACCTTTCCCTTCTCATCAATTCACAGTTTTCTGGCCATCTACTGTGGTGCCTCTCTTTGTCTTTCCCTGGAAGAGTTTCTGGTGTCTAATTCTCTACACAGAGCATGGTGTAATTGCGGCATGTGTGTGGTGGTGTGTGTTGTCAGGGATGTGAATATGCTCCAGTGACCCTTGAAGGTCCCTCTGAGTGCTAGGGGTCTATGAGTTTTTTGTGGTTCAGGTTCTCTGTAATAGCCCAGCCTGTTAGTCTCCTCTGTATGTGTTGAGGTCTGTGGGTTCAGATGTGACTTCTTTTGGTTGATACTGGGACCTGCTGAAATTCCCCTACTCACATGGGGAAGTTTATATCTCAGACCTAAGATTTAAGAAGAAAAAGCCTTTGTGTTTGGTGAACAATGTGCAGACTGCCTTTCTGCTTTTCCCAGCTCCTCTCAAACATTCCTTAAATTCAGTGACCCCTTGAATCATTCAAACGAGACATCCCTCAACTGTCCTCCATTCACTTTAAAATCTCCCGGCCTCCCTTTCTAGTTTTCACCTCCACCACACTCCTCTGCATTAGAAGACAGGTCTCTGCTTTTGGCTTTTCAAGGCTGATATTGTGCTCCTAGCCCACCTGCTCCTGCCCCTTTTCTCTCTGCTGCTGAGTCAAGGATTTCTACTTCTACACAACTTCCAACTTTCCCTCTTTATTGTCCTTCTCTTCTCCAACAAATGTGCCTGAACTTTTTTCCTGAAAACATTCCCCTTATCTGTCTCACTCCTCCCCGACCCTGTGCCCCTCTGCTGCCAATGAGTCACTTGCAGGGTCCTCCCGTGTGCCTTCCAAGCCTTTCCTGCTTTCCCGTTCTGCTGAAACATGTTTGTTTCTACAGGGACACACACAATCTCTTTGTCACTAAATGTGATACTGTACCCAGCCCTTATCTTCCTATGTCTCTGTGATATTTGCCTCTGTTGAGAACAAATGATTTCCTTAAAATAAACTGATTAAAAATATTTTTACAAAAGTACTTCTGATCTTTGTGAAAGATTTTTAAAAAGAGAAAATAAACCTCACCCATGATTGCCCACCTGAACATCTTTCTAAAAGTTGTTCTCTTGGTGATGATGCTAGAATCTCCTCCCAGCTCCCACTGGGTCTTTTTGTGCCCTCTTCATTAATCACTCATCCTCCTGCCCCTTGGTTCTGTCCTTAGCCAGCCCTCTTCTTCCTTTGAGATGAGATTTAATCTCTTTCCTTTGTGTTTAAATCTACTCACATAGCTTCAGTTATGCTCTTCATGTTGCTAATTACCAAAGCCTTGACCTTTCTCTAAACACCAATTCTATTATTTTCTTCTACTTATTGGACGTTACCACCGAATAGTACCATGAGCAAATGTAGCAAGTTCAAAGTATTTCTTTCTTTTTTATTTCCTCCTCCTCTTCCTCTTCCCACCAGCCCCTCCCCTGCTCATGTGAATCCATTCATCTATTACAGCTATTCACTAAATCAGGCTATCAACCTCTGAGTTAATTTTCACCCCTTTCTCTCTGCTGAGCTCCTGTACCTAATCGGTAACCATTTTCAAATTTTGTCTCTGTAATGTCCCCATCATCAGTCTTATTCCCATTACCGATCCTTGTTGAGATTAGACTGTCCTCCTCTCCCACCTGCACGGCTGAGATTTCTTCTTTACCACTTGCTTAATTTCAGGGTTTGCTACCACCCCACTCAGAACTATCATTTCCAGATTAATCTCCTGAAGGTGTATCACCCAAATTATCTCTCAGTGCTTTATTTATTTATTTATTTATTTATTTGGAGACAGAGTCTTACTCTGTCACCCAGGCTGGACTGCAGTGGCATGATCTCGGCTCACTGCAAACTCCACCTCCCGAGTTCAAGTGATTCTTTTGCCTCAGCCTCCTGAGTAGCTGAAATGACGGTGCACACCACCATGCCCAACTAATTTTTGTATTTTCAATAGAGACAGGGTTTGCCGTGTTGACCAGGTGGTCTTGAACTCCTGATCTCAAGTGACCTGCGTGCCTCAGCCTCTCAAAGTGCTGGGATTGCAGGCATGAGCCACCATGCCCAGCCTCTCAGTGCCTATCAAGTGAAGCACAGGCCTCCTAAATGTGGAATTCAAGAACCTCCATAATCTGGCAACAACTTTATCTTTTAGTGCCATTCTAGTAGAATCCTATTTGCAGCAAATTTGGATTATCATTGTTCTGGGCACAGCTGGAACTCCCTCCCTGACATCTTGAAAACTGCTCTCTATTCCCTCATGTACCTGTCAAAAATCCTACTTAATTTTTTTTCTGTTTAACTTTTAAAGGTTAGTTCGAATGGTATCTCTTCAGTGAAGCTTTTCTGGATGCCCTCCAAGCCTTGATCTCACCCACCTTTGAGGACGTATAAATTGGAGTTCCTCAGTTGTGACATTAATTCTGCCTGCAGCGCTGATGTTTGCATAGTTGTCTTCTCTACCCTAGAAGATACTAAACTTCTTAAAGGCATGGGCTGCCTCATTCTCTTCCATGCATCCTCTGAAACATTTACAAGTACGTGCTGCACTGAGCAGAATGGTTCTGTAACCTGGAATCCAGCTAGAAGCACATGTACTTTTATCTGTACCTTTACCCCTGAGGTGCCTACTATATTTTTATGCTTATGTTTGAGCCGCATTTCCTTTATTGTCGGGTTGGCTTACTCTTTGAAAGTCACACTTTGACTTATGCACGATGTAGAAATAATAAACGGGTGAGTGAGAGAGTAAAATTTGCCTGATTTTATGATGTCTTTGACTTATTTCTTGTACATTTGCCTGTTGCTAAGCAACAGTGAACAGCAGGCTTTCAGTCCTTCCTATGGGAAACTTAGTAGAGTGCCAATTCTTCTCTTTGTTACTGACCCAATCTCCTTTTCCATAGCGCCCTACATAAGCTTCTCTTTGTTCCTTCCGCTGTTCACACCATTAGCCTAGAACAGAGAATATTCCAGAATCTGAATGATCTCCCCACAGGGACAAATTCCCTTGGAGCTTGAACACACAGGGAGAAGTAAAAGAGAAGAAAGGTTAGTTGTATTTTTAAAATATTTGGTAACTTACCGTGAATTTTTGCCCATAGTGTAATCTCATCATGAATTATGAGTTGTAATAAAATTTATAAATTATAACATTTTTCATTATTACCTTCATTATATAATTAGGAATTACAATAGCAATCATTTATTGAATGCCTATTTTGTGTGAGGGACAGGACTAGAACACTGATTGGCTTAGTCTTTTGTGTACTTGTTTCTTAAAACAACAATGTAAAAAAATGAGACTTAGAGGGATTTACTGAGGTCTCATGGTCAGTGAGTGATAGAATTTGAGATACTTTAGTGCCATAGTATTTAAAACAGTGTGGTGCTGATATAGACAATAAGGTAATAGAATATAATAAAGGAAGGAATAGACAAGCACATCAACAGACAGCCCAGACAATGGTTACATGAAAAATTATATGTGTGGTAACTAAAGCATTTTAAATCAGTGAGGAAAAGATGGTCATTTAGTTTTGCGGTATACTGGTATGCCAATTGGAAAACCAAAAAGTTAGAGCTAACATTTAATCATAAATTCCAGATAGATAATCTTTTTTAAAAATTTATTTTTTTATTTTTTGAAACAGGGTCTTGCTCTGTCGCCCATGCTGGAGTGCAGTGGTGTGATCTCAGCTCACTGCAACTCTGCCTCCCGGGTGCAATCGGTTCTCCTGCCTCAGCCTCTGTAGTAGCTGGAACTACAGATGAGCACCACCGTACCTGGCTAATTTTTGTGTTTTCTGTAGAGACAGGGTTTCACCATGTTGCCCAGGCTGATCTCAAACTTGTGAGCTCAGCCTCCCAAAGTGCTGGGATTACAGGTGTGAGCTGCTCTCGGCCTTTTTTTTTTTTAAGTTGGTGGGTATAATAAGGCATACATTTTAACTTTTGGTGGGCACTACCAAATTGTCCTCTGAAAAGATATTGGGCCAGCTTATGCTCATGTTAGCAATGTATGAGAGAGAACGAATGCTTATTTTCTTACCTTCTCCTCAATTCTGGATTTTATTCATTTTTGATGATAAATGAAAATAGCATCTTGTGGTTTTATTTCCTTTGATTTTGTTTAACTAAGATCAATATTTTTAACCATTTTCTATATGGAAATTGTAAACTGCTGGTTTTCTTTGCTTTTAAACTTTACTTTCAAATTCATTTTAATAGGCAGTTTCTTGTGGCAAGTAATCCTTCTCTGATCTAGATAGATGATCTTTAATCTAAAAATTAGTTAAAAAATCCTTTTTAATTTTTAAGAATGATTCAATTTTTTTTTTCTTGAGACAGAATCTTGCTGTCACTCAGGCTGGAGTGCTGTGGTATGATTTTGCTCACTGCAACTTCTGCCTCCTGGGTTCAAGCAGTTCTCTTGCCTCAGCCTCCCAAGTAGCTGAAATTACAGGTGCATGCCATCACTCCTGGCTAATTGTTTTGCATTTTTAGTAGAGACAGGATTTCACCATGTTGACCAGGCTGGTTTCAAACTCCTGACCTCAGGTGATTTCCTCACCTTGGCCTTCCAAAGTGCTGGGATTACAGGCATGAGCCACTGTGCCCAGCCTAATTCAATTTTTCATATATTTTATTCTATGAAATACTGCCTTTCAATTTTGAAGGAATGTTTCCTGTGCTCTCCCACCTTTTTGGATGTCATTGCAGAATGTGTACACACTCTTCAACTCCCACAAACCAGAGAAGCCCTGTTTTCTCAAGGCCTTCTTACACAAGTCCAGAAATATCAAGTCATAATAAAATAATTAGCCAATGTGAGTACAGAAGGATTATACACTTTTTAAAAATGAAAAAACACTATAGTAGGAACCACCAAAGTCCTTTTCAGTATTAAAGGACAAGCAATAGACTTCCAGAGAATATTTACAAACATTTTAAAAAAGATAATAGCTAATGTCTGTAATATACAAAGAGTTCCTACAAACCAATAAAAAACAAGCAAATTAATAGAGTGATGTTTAAATGACAGAAATAGATAATTCACATAGAAGGAAATACAAATTGCCAAGTAAACATGGAAAAGAAACTAATCCTCACCCTTAATCAGGGAAGTTCAAATTAAAAGATTAAAAAACTTTCTGCTATAAACACAGATATGTAAGTCAGTAATTTTTCCCTTCTTTCACTATATATCACAGAAGAGCAACAAGAAGGTTGAAAAAGATCCTGAAATTTCTATTTTAATGATGCTGCAAGACAGATAATCCACAAATTCCAAATTATGTGAAATCACTATCAATCATAGATGGGATCAAGTGAACCAAGAAAGAAAGTGAAAAGAAGTAGAAAGAGAAGTGAGAGAGCCTAGTGGGGACAGAGCTAAGAAAAATCCAGCACAAATATGCTTTCTGCAGAAAAGAGACGCATCCTGAAATGCAAAAGCCCCTTGGTAAGCGTGCATTAGTCTTCCATTGCTGTATAACAAATTGCCTCAACACTTAGTGGCTCATAACATTTATCAACTCAGTTTCTGTGGATCAGGAATGCATGTGTGCCTCAACATGTTCTCTGGCTTTGGGTCTCACATGGCTGCAGTCATGTCCAGGCTCAGCTGGGAAGGGTCTACTTCCCTGCTCACTCATGTGGTTGTTGGACCAAGGCCTCAGTTCCTTATGAGCTATGGGCTGAGCCTCCTTTATCTCCTTGCCAATTGGCCCTCTCCTCAGTGTCTCACTTTCTCAGAGTGAGCAATTAAGAGAGCATCAGACAGTGGTAGCGAGCTGGGAAGGCACACACTTTTAGGATCTAGTCAATTATTATTTTCTCATCATTGCTCATAGGTGGCAACTAATACAGACATGGTCCAAAAAAACCAAAAGATTATGAGAATGCATACAATTATAAAGATAAGAACTAGAATAAAAATGTATGCTTTCCTTACAATTTATAGAAACACAAACAAAAAATGAAGAAACATACAGCATTATACAAATTGTAAAAAAAAAATTCCCAGCCTTAAAACAAAACATAAAGTAATGTGTCAGAACTAAGACCAAACATATTGGACATGCAATTAAATAAAAATGGGCTTTACAACTAAAACAGAGCAGCCTTCAGATCGCTGCTAAAGGCAAAACACAACTGTAATATTTATAACCCTAAATACAACAAAGTGTTATAGAACATTTAAAAATAAAAGAATAAAAAGCAATGCTAGTTAAATGTAAAAAAGAAATTCATGACAAAATGATTAAATGAGCTAACGAGAAATTTTTAATATTAAGAGGTAAAATACAAAATAAAAACAAAATTGGTGTGAATACCTATGTGCTAAATAGTATAGCATCCATAATTATGAAACAGAAATTACAAGATATACAAAAACATATAGTCAGAAACACCAAAAGCAAATAACTTCAATTATCCAAGAAGACAAAAAGTAAATACAGTAAGTAACCTCATCTACAGGTTCTTAGAAACCCTGACTTTCACTGAAACCACATATAATGAAACCAGTTTTACAATAAGCTAATTGATGTAAGAAAGAGTTAAGTTTCTACAGTATATAGTACAAAAATAAGACCAAACTTTAAAAAAAGATCCAAAACACTCCTAGTATTAAAATTGAAATGAATGTGAGCTATACATATATTTAAGAAAGATCAATAAAAACTAGTAAGATAGAAGATAGCTCTTTCCCCAATTTTTGATGCATCAGTCAGTGGTGGTGACTGCAGCAGTGGTGGATTAAATTAAGGGATAAATGTGGGCAAAGCAAAAATTGTAAGGGGCACCTCCTACCATCACAGTTTAAAATCAAGCAATGAAAAGTAGGGCAGGCTCGCTGAGCGCTTTCATGCTGCATCATTGATTGTCATGCATTCGTATGATTATCATACACTTTATAAATTTTTATTTTACAATGATTTTTTGTTCATTCCTTTATTTGTCAACCCACTTACTCCATATCAGGGGGGTGGCTGGCTGGAGCCTCTACTGGTAGCTCAGAGAGCAAGGCAGGACCCAACTTTGGATGGGACACTGTTCCTTCGCAGGACACACTCACACTCACACCCACACTCCCTCACACTGGGATGGTGCTTTAACCTAATGTGCCTTTGGGAGGAAATCCGAGGACCCATGGAACACCCATGCAAATATTAGGAGAACTTGTAAACCCTACAACTGGTGGCCCTACCGGGGATCAATATTATTTTTCTCATCGACATGACAGCATTATTCCAGGACTTGCTGTATAAGCAAATAAGTTAACTCTTATTGATAGATATTAAACTCTGCACATGCCCAGAAAATACAACTTCTTTGCAAATACCAATGAGTCACAAAAACTGAGAAATTGAAAGTTGCATAAAACAGAAACTGCAACCTAATCTCACTTATACATATAAAATTCTCAATAAAATATTAGAAAACACAGTTCAACAGTGCATTACGTTTTATCATTTCCAAGTAGAACTTAGTCTAGGAATTTAAGGATAATTCAATATTAGAAAAAATTAATATAATGTATTGATACTTGTAAAAGAAATGTAATATAAACTCATAAAGAAAAAGATTAATTATAATTTTAAAAATCCTACATGGCAAAAATTTATAAGAAAATTACAAAAAATAAAAGCCCTGGGAAATACTTGCAACCCATATTATAACACAAATTTAGTTTCCAATATATAAAGAACTCTTAGAAATGATAGGTATAGGTTGACCAAGATTATGCCACTACATTCCAGCCTAGACAACAGGGGAAGAACCCATCTCAAAAAAAGAAAGAAGGAAAGAAAAGAAAGACAGAAAAAGAAAGAGAAGAGAGAGATTCTCATGTCTCAGCCTCCCAAGTAGCTAAGATTACAGGCACAGGCCACTGTGCCCAGCTAATTTTTGTATTTTTAGCTGAACCTTAGATAAGATTTCACCATGTTGGCCAGGCTGGTCTTGAACTCCTGGCCTTATGTGATCCACCTGCCTTGGACTCCCAAAGTGCTGGGATTACAGGTGGGAGCCACTGCACCTGGCAAGATGTTAATTATTCTTTTTTTTTTTTTAATTTTATTGCATTTTAGGTTTTGGGGTACATGTGCAGAACGTGCAAGATAGTTGTATAGGTACACACGTGACAGTGTGATTTGCTGCCTTCCTCCCCTTCACCCACATTTGGCATTTCTCCCCATGCTATCCCTCCCCAGCTCCCCCCGCCTGCTGTCCCTCCCCTATTACCCCCAATAGACCCCAGTGTGTAGTGCTCCCTTCCCTATGTCCATGTGTTCTCATTGTTCATCACCCGCCTATGAGTGAGAATATGTGGTATTTCATTTTCTGTTCTTGTGTCAGTTTGCTGAGAATGATGTTCTCCAGATTCATCCATGTCCCTACAAAGGACATGAACTCATCATTTTTGATTGCTGCATAATATTCCATGGTGTATATGTGCCACATTTTCCCAGTCCAGTCTATCATGGATGGGCATTTGAATTGATTCCAGGTCTTTGCTATTGTAAACAGTGCTGCAATGAACAATCGTGTGCATGTGTCCTTATAGTAGAACGATTTATAGTCCTTGGGATATATATACCCAGTAATGGGATTGCTGGGTCAAATGGAATATCTATTTCTAGGTCCTTGAGGACTCACTACACTGTCTTCCGCAATGGTTGAACTAATTTACACTCCCACCAGCAGTGTAAAAGTGTTCCTATTTCTCCACATCCTCTCCAGCATCTGTTGTCTCCAGATTTTTTAATGATCACCATTCTAACTGGCGTGAGATGGTATCTCAATGTGGTTTGGATTTGCATCTCTCTAATGGCCAGTGATGATGAGCAATTTTTTATATGTTTGTTGGCCTCATGTATGTCTTCTTTTGTAAAGTGTCTGTTCATATCCTTTGCCCATTTTTGAATGGGCTTGTTTGTTTGTTTGTTTTTTGTAAATCTGTTTTAGTTCTTTGTAAATTCTGGATATCAGCCCTTTGTCAGATGGGTAACCTGCAAAATATTTTTCCCATTCTGTTGGTTGCCAATTCACTCTAGTGACTGTTTCTTTTGTCGTGCAGAAGCTGTGGAGTTTGATTAGGTCCCATTTGTCTATTTTGGCTTTTGTTGCCAATGCTTTTGGTATTTTGGTCATGAAGTCCTTGCCTACTCCTATGTCCTGAATGGTTTTGCCTAGATTTTCTTCTAGGGTTTTTATCGTGCCAGGTCTGATGTTTAAGTCTTTAATCCATTTGGAGTTAATTTTAGTGTAAGGTGTCAGGAAGGGGTCCAGTTTCTGCTTTCTGCACATGGCTAGCCAGTTTTCCCAACACCATTTATTAAACAGTAATCCTTTCCCCATTGCTTGTTTTTGTCAGGTTTATTGAAGATTGTATGGTAGTGGATATGTTGTGTTGCCTCCAAGGCCTCTGTTCTGTTCTATTGGTCTATATCTCTGTTTTGGTACCAGTACCATGCTGTTTTGATTACTGTAGCCTTGTAGTATAGTTTGAAGTCTGGTAGTGTGATGCCTCCCACTGTGTTCTTTTTGCTTAGAATTGACTTGGCTATGCAGGCTCTCTTTTGGTTCCATAAGAAGATCATGGTGGTTTTTTTCCAGTTCTGTGAAGAAAGTCAATGGTAGCTTGATGGGGATAGTGTTGAGTCTGTAAATTACTTTGGGCACTATAGCCATTTTCATGATATTAATTCTTCCTAACCATGAACATGGAATGTTTCTCCATCTGTTTGTGTCCTCTCTTATTTCGTTGAGCAGTGGTTTGTAGTTTTCCTTGAAGAGGTCCCTTACGTTCCTTGTGAGTTGTATTCCTAGGTATTTTATTCTCTTTGTAGCAATTATGAATGGCAGTTCATTCTTGATTTGGCTCTCTCTCTTTTTTTTTTTTTTGAGAGGAAGGCAGGAACAGAGGGAAGGAGGACGGTAGGGAGGAAGGAAGGGATGAAGGAAGGGAGGAAGGGAGGAAAGGGGGAGGGAGGAAGGGAGGGAGGGAGGGAGGAAAGAGAAGGAAGGAAATCAAGCAATGAGAGAGACATTGCCGACCTGGATCTAGAGGTTTACAAGTTGATTTCTTTTTATGAGAGAAGGAAAGAAAAGAAAAAATAAGTAAAGGAGAGGAAGAAAGAGGAAGAGAAAGAGGGAGAGTAAACGGAAATACTGCTTTATTCTGAAAAAAAAAATTGGGTATTAATAATGGCCAATCAATGTTTCATTTAAACTTATGGGTAGGTGTGATGTGGTATTGACAAGAATGTATATTTTAGGTATTTGAAGTGGAGAGCTCTATAAATATTTATTAAGTTTACTTGTTCCGGATCTGAGTTCGAGTCCTTGATATCCTTATTAATTTTCTGTCTCATTGAGTCTAAGTCTTTATGTATCTGGGTGTTAGGATCGTTAGCTCTTGTTGTTGCATTGATCCTTTTACCACTATATCTTTGTTGCGTTAAAATCTATTTTATCCGATACGAGAATTGCAACTCCTGCTT
This sequence comes from Callithrix jacchus, assembly GCF_049354715.1. Classification (NCBI taxonomy): domain Eukaryota; kingdom Metazoa; phylum Chordata; class Mammalia; order Primates; family Cebidae; genus Callithrix; species Callithrix jacchus. The sequence continues at coordinate 104,055,633 of NC_133512.1, read as the reverse complement.
TTTATTTATTTATTATTTATTTTTGCTCTCCATTAGGTTGGTAAATCTTTCTCCATTCCTTTGTTTTGAGTCTTTGTGTATCCTTGCATGTGAAACAGGTCTGGATGTAACATGCCATTGGGTTTTGGCTCTGTATTTTGATTGGGGGATTTAGCCAATTTAAATTTAGGGTTACTGCCATTTGATGTTGACTGGCTGTTTTATCCATTCGTTGGTGTAAATTCTTCATGTTGGTGCTCTTTACTTTTTGGTGTATTTTTCGAAAGGCTAATACTGGTTGTTTCTTTCTGTGTGTAATGCTTCTTTCAGAAGCTCTTGTAAAGCAGGCCTGGTGGTAATAAAATCTCTGAGTTCTTGCTTGTTCATAAAAGATTTTATTTTTCCTTCAGTTGTGAAGCTTAGTTTGGCTGGATATGAAATTCTGGGCTGAAGGTTCTGTTCTTTGAGGATGTTGAATATTGGCCCCCACTCTCTTCTGGCCTGTAGAGTTTCTGCTGAGAGATCTTCTGTAAGTCTGATAGGCTTGCCTTTGTGGGTAACCTGACCTTTCTCTCTGGCTGCCCTTAGTATTTTCCTGGCTGCCCTTAGTATTTTCTCCTTCGTTTCAACCCTGGTGAATCTAACGATTATGTGCCTTGGGGTTGCTCTTCTTGTGGAATATCTTTGTGGTGTTCTCTGTATTACCTGGGGTTGAATGTTGACCTGCTTTGCTAGTTTAGGAAAATTTTCCTGAATAATATCCTGAAGGGTATTTTCCAGCTTGGATTCATTCTCTCTGTCGCCTTCAGGTACACCTATTAAACGTACATTTGGTCTTTTCACATAGTCCCACATTTCTTGGAGACTTTGCTCATTCCTTTTTATCCTTTTTTCTCTAATCTTTTCTTCACGTTTTATTTCATTAAGTTGGACTTTGACCTCTGATATCCCTTCTTCTGCTTGAACAATTCGAGTGTTTAAACCTGTGCATACTTCTTGGAGTTCCTGTATTGTATTCTTCAGTTCCATTAATTCACTCATACTCCTCTCTAAGTTGTCTATTCTCAATAGGATTTCATCAAACCTTTTTTCCAAGTTCCTAGTTTCTTTACATTGGGCTACAACGTGTTCTTTTAACTCACCGAAGTTTGTTATTATCCATTCCTTGAAGAGTGATTCTGACATCAGGATGTGCTGTCAAGCCTTGTTCCATTGTTGATGTGGAACTGTGATCATCTTTAGAGGGAGAGGCGTTCTGCCTTTGAGTATTCTCAGCTTTTTTACGCTGGTTTCTTCCCGTGATTATAAATTTATCCTCCTGTTGTCTTTGAATTTACTAACTTTCAGCTTAGGTCTCTTGAGTGGGCGTCCAGGTTGTTAGTTCCCAGGGCCAGAGCAGCGGCGTTATAACTGATGGTGCTTTTCTGCCCAGGATTCTCCTGTCTGGCTTCCTTCTTGTGTCCGTAGTAGGTGACTCTGCCTTCCCGGGGCTCCAAACCTCAGTCAGAAGGGGAACTGGTCTCCTTTACTCTGCACCGAGCACTGCCACGCCGAGGTGCCATCACAGCCGCTGCGCCAGGCTCTGGTGTCATGCTGGGGGCCCGTGTGGGTCCTCCAATCCTGTTTACTCTGCTCCGAGAGCTGCCACGCCCAGGTGCCGGTGGAACCGCTGTGCCAGCCACGACAGTCACGCTGGCGACCCGTGTGTTTCCTCCACTGGGGGATCTTCTGCTCCATGAGTGACCAGAATTTGTCTGAAAGTGTGGCGTCCTCTAGTTCTCTGTGCCTTCCCTGAGAGTGGCAATCCCAGGATGTTAGCAATCAGCCATCTTGGATCATTTCAATTTGGCTCTCTTTAAGTCTGTTATTGGTGTAGACGAATGCTTGTGATTATTTTTGCACATTAATTTTATATCCAGAGACTTTGCTGAAGTTGCTTATCAGTTTCAGGAGTTTTGGGCTGAGACGATGGAGTCTTCTAGATATACTATCATGTCGTCTGCAAATAGAGACAATTTGGCTTCCTCCTTTTCTATTTGAATACCCTTTATTTCTTTTTCTTGCCTGATTGCTCTGGCTAGAACTTCCAGTACTATATTGAATAGGAGTGGTGAGAGAGGGCATCCTTGTCTAGTGCCAGATTTCAAAGGGAATGCTTCCAGTTTTTGCCCATTCAGTATGATATTGGCTGTTGGTTTGCCATGAATAGCTGTTATTATTTTGAGATACGTTCCATCGATACCGAGTTTATTGAGGGTTTTTAGAATAAAGGGCTGTTGAATTTTGTCAAATGCCTTCTCTGCGTCAATTGAGATAATCATGTGGTTTTTGTTTTTGGTTCTGTTTATGTGGTGTATTATGTTTATAGACTTGTGTATTTTGAGCCTTTGTGTATCCTTGCATCTGAGACGGGGTTCCTGGATACAGCACACTGACGGGTTTTGTTTTTTTATCCAATTTGCCAGTCTGTGTCTTTTGATAGGTGCATTTAGCCCATTTACATTTAGGGTTAATATTGTTATGTGTGAATTTGATACTGCCATTTTGATGCTAGCTGGCTGTTTTGCCCATTAGTTGATGCAGATTCTTCATTTTGTTGATGCTCTTTAGCATTCAGTGTGATTTTGGAATGGCTGGTACTGGTTGTTCCTTTCTATGTGTAGTGCCTCTTTCAGGAGCTCTTGTAGAGCAGGCCTGGTGGTGACAAAATCTCTGAGTACTTGCTTGTTTGCAAAGGATTTTATTTTTCCTTCACTTCTGAAGCTCAGTTTGGCTGGATATGAAATTCTAAGTTGAAAGTTCTTTTCTTTAAGGATGTTGAATATCGGCCCCCACTCTCTTCTGGCTTGTAGGGTTTCTGCTGAGAGATCTGCTGTGAGTCTGATGGGCTTCTCTTTGTGGGTGACCTGACCTTTCTCTGTGGCTGCCCTTAGCATTTTCTCCTTCATTTCAACCATGGTGAATCTGATGATTATGTGCCTTGGGGTTGTTCTTCTTGCAGAATATCTTTGAGGTGTTCTCTGTATTTCCTGGACTTGAATATTGGCCTGCCTTGCTAGGTTGGGGGATGTTAATTATTCTTTTTTTTTTTAAATTTTTTATTGGATTATAGGTTTTGGGGTACATGAGCAGAGCATGCAAGACAGTTGCGTAGGTACACACATGGCAGTGTGCTTTGCTTTTCTTCTCCCCTTCACCCACATTTGGCATTTCTCCCCAGGCTATCCCTCCCCACCTCCCCCTCCCACTGGCCCTCCCCTTTTCCCCCCAATAGACCCCAGTGTTTAGTACTCCCCTTTCTATGTCCATGTGTTCTCATTTTTCATCACCCACCTATGAGTGAGAATATGTGGTGTTTCATTTTCTGTTCTTGTGTCAGTTTGCTGAGGATGATGTTTTCCAGATTCATCCATGTCCCTACAAATGACACAAACTCATCATTTCTGATTGCTGCATAATATTCCATGGTGTATATGTGCCACATTTTTCCAATCGAGTCTATTATCAATGGGCATTTGGGTTGATTCCAGGTCTTTGCTATTGTAAACAGTGCTGCAATGAACATTCGTGTACATGTGTCCTTATAGTAGATTTATAGTCTTTTGGATATATACCCAGTAATGGGATTGCTGGGTCAAATGGAATTTCTATTTCTAAGGCCTTGAGGAATCGCCACACTGTCTTCCACAATGGTTGAACTAATTTACACTCCCACCAACAGTGTAAAAGTGTTCCTTTTTCTCCACATCCTCTCCAGCATCTGTTGTCTCCAGATTTTTTAATGATCGCCATTCTAACTGGCATGAGATGGTATCTCAATGTGGTTTTGATTTGCATCTCTCTGATGACCAGTGATGATGAGCATTTTTTCATATGATTGTTGGCCTCATATATGTCTTCTTTTGTAAAGTATCTGTTCATATCCTTTGCCCACTTTGAATGGGCTTGTTTGTTTTTTTCCTGTAAATCTGTTTGAGTTCTTTGTAAATTCTGGATATCAGCCCTTTGTCAGATGGGTAGACTGCGAAAATTTTTTCCCATTCTGTTGGTTGCCGATCCACTCTAGTGACTGTTTCTTTTGCCGTGCAGAAGCTGTGGAGTTTGATTAGGTCCCATTTGTCTATTTTGGCTTTTGTTGCCAATGCTTTTGGTGTTTTGTTCATGAAGTCCTTGCCTACTCCTATGTCCTGGATGGTTTTGCCTAGATTTCCTCCTAGGGTTTTTATGGTGCCAGGTCTTATGTTTAAGTCTTTAATCCATCTGGAGTTAATTTTAGTGTGAGGTGTCAGGAAGGGGTCCAGTTTCTGCTTTCTGCACATGGCTAGCCAGTTTTCCCAACACCATTTGTTAAACATGGAATCCTTTCCCCATTGCTTGTTTTTGTCAGGTTTATCAAAGATTGTATAGTTGTATGTATGTTGTGTTGCCTCCGGTGCCTCTGTTCTGTTCCATTGGTCTATATGTCTGTTTTGGTACCAGTACCATGCTGTTTTGATTACTGTAGCCTTGTAGTATAGTTTGAAATCCGGTAGTGTGATGCCCCCCGCTGTGTTCTTTTTGCTTAGAATTGACTTGGCTATGCTGGCTCTCTTTTGGTTCCATATGAAGTTCATGGTGGTTTTTTTCCAGTTCTGTGAAGAAAGTCAATTGTAGCTTGATGGGGATAGCGTTGATTCTGTAAATTACTTTGGGCAGTATAGCCATTTTCACGATATTAATTCTTCCTAACCGTGAACATGGAATGTTTCTCCATCTGTTTGTGTCCTCTCTGATTTCATTGAGCAGTGGTTTGTAGTTCTCCTTGAAGAGGTCTCTTACGTTCCTTGTGAGTTTTATTCCAAGGTATTTTATTCTTTTTGTAGCAATTGCAAATGGCAGTTCGCTCTTGATTTGGCTTTCTTTAAGTCTGTTATTGGTGTAGACGAATCCTTGTGATTTTTGCACATTGATTTTATATCCTGAGACTTTGCTGAAATTGCTTATCAGTTTCAGGAGTTTTTGGGCTGAGGCAATGGGGTCTTCTAGGTATACAATCATGTCGTCTGCAAATAGAGACAATTTGGCTTCCACCTTTCCTATTTGAATACCCTTTATTTCTTTTTCTTGCCTGATTGCTCTGGCTAGAACTTCCAGTACTATATTGAATAGGAGTGGTGAGAGAGGGCATCCTTGTCTAGTGCCAGATTTCAGAGGGAATGCTTCCAGTTTTTGCCCATTCAGGATGATATTGGCTGTTGGTTTGTCGTAAATAGCTTTTATTACTTTGAGATACGTTCCATCGATACCGAGTTTATTGAGGGTTTTTAGCATAAAGGGCTGTTGAATTTTGTCAAATGCCTTCTCTGCGTCAATTGAGATAATCATGTGGTTTTTGTTTTTGGTTCTGTTTATGTGGTGAACTACGTTGATAGACTTGTGTATGTTGAACCAGCCTTGCATCCCCGGGATGAATCCTACTTGATCATGATGAATAAGTTTTTTGATTTGCTGTTGCAATCGGCTTGCCAATATTTTATTGAAGATTTTTGCATCTATGTTCATCATGGATATTGGCCTGAAGTTTTCTTTTCTCGTTGGGTCTCTGCCGGGTTTTGGTATCAGGATGATGTTGGTCTCATAAAATGGTTAGGGAAGGATTCCCTCTTTTTGGATTGTTTGAAATAGTTTTAGAAGGAATGGTACCAGCTCCTCCTTGTGTGTCTGGTAGAATTCGGCTGTGAATCCGTCTGGACCTGGGCTTTTTTTGTGTGGTAGGCTCTTAATTGCTGCCTCAACTTCAGACCTTGTTATTGGTCTATTCATAGTTTCAGCTTCCTCCTGGTTTAGGCTTGGGAGGACACAGGAGTCCAGGAATTTATCCATTTCTTCCAGGTTTACTAGTTTATGCGCATAGAGTTGTTTGTAATATTCTCTGATGATGGTTTGAATTTCTGTGGAATCTGTGGTGATTTCCCCTTTATCATTTTTTATTTCATCTATTTGGTTGTTCTCTCTTTTATTTTTAATCAATCTGGCTAGTGGTCTGTCTATTTTGTTGATCTTTTCAAAAAACCAGCTCTTGGATTTATTGATTTTTTGAAGGGTTTTTCGTGTCTCAATCTCCTTCAGCTCAGCTCTGATTTTAGTTATTTTTTGTCTTCTGCTTGGTTTTGAGTTTTTTTGATCTTGCTCCTCTAACTCTTTCAATTTTGACGATAGGGTGTCAATTTTGGATCTCTCCATTCTCCTCATATGGGCACTTATTGCTATATACTTTCCTCTAGAGACTGCTTCAAATGTGTCCCAGAGGTTCTGGCACATTGTGTCTTCATTCTCATTGGTTTCGAAGAACTTCTTTATTTCTGGCTTCATTTCGTTGTTTACCCAGTCAACATTCAAGAGCCAGTTGTTCAGTTTCCATGAAGCTGTGCGGTTCTGGGTCAGTTTCTGAATTCTGAGTTCTAACTTGATTGCACTATGGTCTGAGAGGCTGTTTGTTATGATTTCAGTTGTTTTGCATTTGTTGAGCAGTGCTTTACTTCCAATTATGTGGTCAATTTTAGAGTAGGTGTGATGTGGTGCTAAGAAGAATGTGTATTCTGTGGATTTGGGGTGGAGAATTCTGTAAATGTCTATCAGGTTTGCTTGCTCCAGGTCTGAGTTCAAGCCCTGGATATCCTTGTTGATTTTCTCTCTGGTTGATCTGTCTAGTATTGACAGTGGAGTGTTAAAGTCTCCCACTATTATTGTGTGGGAGTCTAAGTCCTTTTGTAAGTCATTAAGAACTTGCCTTATGTATCTGGGTGCTCCTGCATTGGGTCCATATATGTTTAGGATCGTTAGCTCTTCTTGTTGTATTGATCCTTTTACCATTATATAATGGCCTTCTTTGTCTCTTTTGATCTTAGTTGCTTTAAAGTCTATTTTATCAGAGATGAGAATTGCAACTCCTGCTTTATTTTGCTTTCCATTAGCTTGGTAAATCTTCCTCCATCCATTTATTTTGAGCCTTTGTGTATCCTTGCATGTGAGATGGGTTTCCTGGATACAGCACACTGATGGGTTTTGGATTTTTATCCAATTTGCCAGGCTGTGTCTTTTGATTGGTGCATTTAGTCCATTTACATTTAGGGTTAATATTGTTATGTGTGAATTTGATACTGCCATTTTGATGCTAAGTGGCTGTTTTGCCTGTTAGTTGTTGTAGATTCTTCATTATGTTGAAGCTCTTTAGCATTCAGTGTGATTTTGGAATGGCTGGTACTGGTTGATCCTTTCTATGTGTAGTGCCTCTTTTAGGAACTCTTGTAAAGCAGGCCTGGTGGTGACAAAATCTCTGAGTACTTGCTTGTTCGCAAAGGATTTTATTTTTCCTTCACTTCTGAAGCTCAGTTTGGCTGGATATGAAATTCTGGGTTGAAAGTTCTTTTCTTTAAGGATGTTGAATATTGGCCCCCACTCTCTTCTGGCTTGTAGTGTTTCTGCCGAGAGATCTGCTGTGAGTCTGATGGGCTTCCCTTTGTGGGTGACCCGACCTTTCTCTCTGGCTGCCCTTCGTGTTCTCTCCTTTATTTCAACCCTGTTGAATCTGACGATTATGTGCCTTGCGGTTGCTCTTCTTGCGGAATATCTTTGTGGTGTTCTCTGTATTTCCTCCAATTGAGTGTTGGCCTGTCTTGCTAGGTGGGGGAAATTTTCCTGGATGATGTCCTGAAGAGTATTTTCCAGCTTGGATTCATTCTCTTCGTCCCTTTCTGGTACACCTATCAAACGTAGGTTAGGTCTTTTCACATAGTCCCACATTTCTTGGAGACTTTGTTCATTCCTTTTTGCGCTTTTTTCTCTGATCTTGGTTTCTCGTTTTATTTCATTGAGTTGGTCTTCGACTTCAGATATTCTTTCTTCTGCTTGGTCAATTCGGCTATTGAAACTTGTGTTTGCTTCGCGAAGTTCTCGTATTGTGTTTTTCAGCTCCTTTAATTCATTCATATTCCTCTCTAAGTTATCCATTCTTGTTATCATTTCCTTGAATCTTTTCTCAAATCTTTTTTCAAGGTTCTTAGTTTCTTTGCATTGATTTAATACATGATCTTTTAGCTCACAAAAGTTTCTCATTATCCATCTTCTGAAGTCTAATTCCGTCATTTCGTCACAGTCATTCTCCGTCCAGCTTTGTTCCCTTGCTGGTGAGGAGTTTTGGTCCTTTCTAGGAGGCGAGGTGTTCTGGTTTCGGGTGTTTTTCTCCTTTTTGCGCTGGTTTCTTCCCATCTTTGTGGATTTGTCCGCTGGTCGTCTGCGTAGTTGCTGACTTTTCGTTTGGGTCTCTGAGTGGACACCCAGAATGTTGATGATGAAGTATTTCTGTGGCTTGGTTTTCCTTCTATCAGTCTAGCCCCTTCCCTGTATGACTGCTGAGGTTCGCTCCAGACCCTGCTTGTCTGGGGTGCACCTCTAGCAGCTGTGGCACAGCGAGGGATGCTACCAGTTTCTTTTTCTGCTATCTTTGTGCCAGGATGATGCCTGCCTAATGTCAGTCTTTTGGATATAGAGGGGTCAGGGAGCTGCTTGAGGAGACAGTTTGTACTTTATAGGGGCTTAATTGCTGAGCTGTGTGCTCTGTTGTTCCTTCAGGGCTGTTAGGCTGCTACGTTTGTTTCTGCTGCAATAGAGCTCATTAAAAAACCCTTTTTTTTTCTCAAATGCTCTGTGTTGAGGGGTTTGGGCTTTATTTTTGGATGTTCAATGAGGTGTCCTGCCCAGTAGAAGGCAGACTAGCCACTGTTTGGCTGCCGAGGCTCCGCCCTGCTGTTGTGTGATTCGCCCTGTTCCTGCAGGCTCTGCTGTGGTCTCCGCCATGCCCTGCAGTGGAGTCTCTTCGTTGTAGCGCGTTGCCTCAACAATGGCAGGCTGTGTCAGCAGTGGGCGTGTATCTCAGTAGGGACGGGTTGCCTCGGCAACGGCTGGCTGCGTCAGCAGTGGGCGTGTGTCTCAGTTGGGGCAGGTTGCCTCGGCAACGGCTGGCTGCGTCAGCAGTGGGCATGTATCTCAGTTGGGGCGGGTTGCCTCGGTAGTGGTGGACGCCCCTCCCCCACAGAGCGTCTCTGACCGTCTGCTTGGGATAGTTTGAAATCGCGGTTTTGTTCGTCCCACTGGGTATCCCAAACGATCTGTCCCTGCAATCCCCTGGGCTGGGCTACTGTCCAAGTCTCATTCAGTCTCAAGTCCAGCCCTCTCAAGTCTCAGGTTGCCGGTTCAACAGGGCACCGGGACAAGTGCGCCCTGTGGGGATTGCTGGGTAGGGCCGGCCGCCGCCGCCCCGGCTGCTGGCTTCGCCAGGCAGACCTACTGCCTGGCGTCCCGTGTCTTTTTATACTTGGGAGTTTCCCCATTCTGTGGGCAACAAAGATCAGTCTGGAAATGCAGCTCTGACTCACCATTTGCGGATTCAACGCGAGCTCCAATCCTGGGTTGTTCTCACAGCGCCATCTTGAGTCCTCCCCAATTATTCTTAAGTTAATTTGTTAATTTAGTATAAGACCTACAAAGTACTTTTTTCCTCTTTTTGAACCTACAAAAGTAATACTAGCAGATTCTAAGGTTGTAATAGAAATTGAAAGGTCAAAAAGGTAGGCTGTCTATATTATATCTTAAAATATAGTATGAGCCTCAAAATTTATAAGTGTGTGTGCATATGCACCATAGAATAGATCATCCAGAAAATTAATTCATATACATATGGTAATTTAATATAAATTCAGTATAGATAAAAGTAATGTTTCATATCAGAGAAAATGACTGATGTTTAGATAACAATAGGCATCTGAAAGAAAATGTTGCCATATCTCAAACCATATACCAGGATAAAGTCCAATTATATCAACGTTAAATATTAAAATGAAACAATACAATTGCTAGGAATAAATGGGAGGAGAGGGATTCTTTTAATATTGTGGAACATGGAAAGTCTTTTAAACGCATGAAGAAAAAGATTAATTATAATTTAAAAAATTCTGCATGGCAAAAATTAACAAGAAAATTACAAAAAAACACAAACGGAAAATACTTGAAACCCATATTATAATAAAAATTTAATTTCCAATATATAAAGAGCTTAGACATGATAGGCAAAGGATCACCAATTCAAAGAAAAAGAGAAAAGGCAAAAAAATATGAATATGAACTTCACAGAAAAGGAAATACAAATGGCTTCTTAAACATACAAAAGATACTTGATTTATAATAAGAGAAATGCAGATTAAAACTACATGGGCTACAATGCTTAAACTATCCAATTGGCAAAACTTTGAAAGCATGCTCTTTTGCCAACTTATTGGAGAATTAAGCTCTTTACCACATTGCTGATGGAAGCATAAATCAGTATACTCCCTTTGGAGGGAAATTTAGCAATATACATCAAATTTACTAATGCATGCACCCTTGGATCCCGTCATCCTCCTTGGGATTTTTGGTGCCTAGAACACCCTCCGTGTGGGTCACAATTTGGACCAGCTGGGACATGAGTTAGGTCATAGGTCTAGAAGAAATGTGGGGTGGGAGTATGATCATTCCAGGATCCGCAATGCCTTGCAAAGAAACTACTTGAAGTGGGTCCCTTACAGGCCTTCTGCAGGAAAGAAGTGATCTATCTCCTCAGATAAAGTAGGAAGGGCTGCTTCTATTGGTAAGGAAGATCTGGCAGAATTTAGGAGTTCATGTTTCTAGTTTTACCGGAATGTGCCCATTTGTCTCCACCCCAGTTTTCTGGGCCAGACTCCTAGCTGATTAATACCCTAACATTTTCAAGAGACACTGCAAGCTTGGAAGTTAATGTAGCATTGTAATTCAGCCACCCACAGAACAGATTTTAGATTTGTTTTTCAGAAATCTCAACTCCACAGTCAGAGGTGAAAGGGATTCTTTGTCACAGTCATGGAAAATTTCTGGTTCTTTGCTGGATCTTGAGCTGGGAATTCCAAGCTCTGCACCAGCATTTTCTCTCTGCTACATTCTCTAGCATACTTGCAGGCACCAGCTATATCATCTGGAAACTGCCCGTTCTGAAAGAGCTGGAATGACCTTTTGGATGTGCAGCTGAGGCACCAACTTTGAGATAACATTTCTTTGTGGAGATGAGTTGCTGCCCTTAAAATAGGGAATATACTTTAAATAAATGGCTATGATTTTGTGCTTGTCTCCAACACATAGACCACATGGCTCTAGGACTCAAGGTGTGGAAGTAGAGGTGGCTCTGCTCACGGTATCTCCTGGAGAACCACTTGGAGAATTTGTGGTTCCTGTGCTTATAGCTTTATCCGCTGTATGTATAGGGGTCTTGGTGCTCAGAGTGGCGAGCATTTCCAAAAGGGGACACAAGAAGAGTCCTAATAAAATTACAGCTGCCACCTGGTCATTTTAAGCTCCTGATCCCAGAAGACTAGGAGGCTAGGAAAAGAGTTGTCAACTCTCAGGAGTAATTGACTACTATCATAATGTGGAAATAGGGGCTGGGAAGAATATGTGAAGCACTCATGTGACCATTGGCTCATCTCTTAGCACTTTCATGATTGATTCTACTGCAAATAGGCAGGTACGGCAAGTACTGCTGATAAAGACATGGCAATCAGGACTTAGATCTCTCAGGGATAAGGGTTTGGGACTCCTCATCAGGACAGCACCTACACTGCATTCAGTGCTAACCAAGAGTAAGAGATATTTGGAGCCGGTGGTAGACAAAGATAATGATGTGTATTAGTCATGGCCTCATGACCAGATGCACCCATTGGGACTGTATATAGTTTGCATCACTAAATCTCTCTCTGTCAGTTTCTTCAGAAATTTCAGCTCCTCAGAATCCCGGAGAAGCTTTGACCAGGTAGAGTGCACCTAACGTGAGAATATGCTAACATTGAATGGTACAAGGGGTAGATTACAATAGATGCTCTTGGTGCACCCTCCTTCCAACTTTATCCACTTTACAGGGTTGATATACCCATTGTCACATGCTGCAGATGTTGGCTACTAGTGACTGCTAATGGTTCTCAAGGATTACTTTTGACTGATGGAAGCCATTCTACCCAAATAAGTCTAGTTGTTCCATACCCCCCTTTGAGTAGTTCTTGGCTAATGACTGTCTAATGCAGGCTTATAACAGCCCCGCTTCCTTGCCTTCAAATGGGACAACCTTTGGGGTCAAACTACACTCCAAATCTCCCCATTGGATCAAAGTGACTAGAAACCACTTTTAAAAAATTTAGTTTCTTCTCTTCTCCTATCCTATGTCTCTTATTTTCCTATAGGTTTTTTTTCCCTGAAAGCAACAACACAAAATATAACTTGCACAAGGATCTCCATCTCAGACTCTGCTTCTGAAAGGTATAATCTCAGGCATAAAGATGGGAATAATAGACACCAGGGACTGAAAAAGGAGGGAAGGAGTGGGGGCAAGGGCTGGAAAACTTCCTGTTGGGTACCATGTTCACCGTCTGGGTGACAGGACCAACAGAAGCCCAACCCTCAGCATCATACATTATACCCACACAACAAACCTGCACATTTACTCCCTGAATCTAAAATAAAAATTGAAATTAAAATAAGAGGCACACACAGAGCTTTACAGAGTCTCACTTGAACCCCTGCTAGAGGCTAAAAGGCATGCAAAGTGAAAGACCACTTACACACACAAAAATTAAAATTAAAAATTAAATTTAAAAAAGGGTGATCAAAGTGGTCTGATTTTCAGGCTGTGTCTCTCTGATTCACACTTGCATATCCCTTCTTTACATGTCTACATACATGTCTGATTTAAAACTTATATCTAAAACTGAACTCCTGATATTCTCTGATCTCCAACTCCAACATGCTTCTCTCACCATTTTTTCTGTTTCTGCAACTCCGTTCTTCCAGCTCCTCTGGACAAAACCTTTTCCATTCTATGTACAATCGTTCAGCAACTCCATTTAACCTAGAGCTAAAGCATTGGTAGATGACCCGCTTCTGCGTTGTGGTTTCATATGTAGAGAGTTGTTCTATCACTTCAATCTTTGAAAGTCAGACCATGACACAAGGTTTGAAAGTCATGGTTAGTGTTAAGGTTGTTAACTCAACATTCAAAATGAATCTGTAACTCTACTACTTATCACCAGTTCCATTGCTGCTGCTCCGGGGCAAGCCACTATTAACTCTAGCTTGAATTATTGCAGTGGCTTCCTGACTGGTTTTGCAGCTTCTGCTCTTGTTTGCCTTTGGTCTGTTTTCAATACAACAGCCAGAAGGATCCCTGAAAAATATAAATCATATCATGTCACATCTCTTTCATAATTCTGGATTTGCTTTTCGTCTTAAAAGCTTAAGTCTTCATAATGAACTAAAGTGCCCTCTGTGATCTGTGTATCTTATCTTGTGTTTCTGAAGTCATGGGTTGCTGTTCTACCCTCCTCTCATGCTGAGCTCATCCCTTTGGCTTTCTTGACATTCCTTGAACTTGTCCAAAACCTTTTCAATTCCTGCACTTGGAATGCTATTGCCATATATTAGCATGGCTCACTCCCTCACTTATTTCAGGAATTGCCATTGCCACTGTATCTAAATCGTAATACCCCATACTACTATTCCCTGTCCTGTTTTTTTTTTTCTCCTTAGTATTACCACTTTCTCTTTTACTTACTTATATTTTTCATGGTTTGTTTTTCTTACTCTAATGTAAGCTTCTCAAAGACAGGGATTTGTGTCTGGTTTGGTTTTTACTGGCAAATTGTAGGCATTCAATAAATATTTGCTGAACGTGTGCATATATTATTTTATTATAATTAATTAGACTACTGTTGTTATACAACATATCATCATTTCTCTGCTTGTAGAAATAAGTGTGGCTGCTAGAAGCTGGATCATCAATTGACATTCTCTTATACATTCAGAAACTTTGGTGATTTTGCCGGTTTGATACAACACTGAGCCTCCATATTTTTTACAGTTGTTGCTAGAGAGGAGCAATTGCTTCCGGATTCAAATACACATGATGGATGTCTAGGTACACATCACGGCTAAGTGCAATGGGGATATAAAAGTAGGATGTGAACATCCCAGAATTTGACCATGTAGCATACATATACCAGTTAAAAGAGTACAAAGCAGTGAAGAGCTAAAGTGACCACTAATGAAGTATAATAGTTCATATTTGACCCTGGCACCAAAAGAGTTATAAAATGGAAACTAATCAGATACAGTCGATTATCTAGTATTACCTATTTGTAATATTTTGCTGCAAATGTTGTACTTTTCAAATACTTGATATTGGGGTTTCTGTTTCTGTTTGATAGCAGTCTATTTGGTTTGACATTTCTTAAAGTCACGCATGACCTCCTTTTCTGAACTCATGTATGCTTAGGCCCGTATTGCTGGCCACTCTTTTGTGATTCACTCAGGTGAATGGGGGTAATCTTGAGATTAAAAAAGTCACAAGAACACGATCTCAGGTAAGAGGAGGGTTGTGAAGGAAACTGTATCTTTGAAGTGAGATCAGAATTGTGAGGCAGAGAGGGAGCTTCTGCTCCTGGGGTTGCCTCTGTCACAGGCTTGTAATGAATCTGAGTTTCAGTGGTTTGGATGGCTAGCCTTGGTGACATATAAAAGCCTTTGAAACTGGGCTTTAGCAGCAGGCGACTGAATGCATTTGGAACTTTAGTAAGTTGAGCTGACTGATGCATCTTTTAACTATAAATAATACTCGTTCTGGACTATACTGATGGAAATCGAAGGCTAGGTGGGGGTAGCGAACTGTGTGTGGGGACAGTTCTCACTCTGTCACCAGGCTGGAGTGCAGTGGCACAATCTTGGCTCACTGCAACCTCTGCTTCCCATGTTCAAGTGATTCTGGTGCCTTAGCCTCCTGAGTAGCTGAGATTACAGGTGCACACCACCATGCCAGCTAATTTTTGTACTTTTGGTAGAGATGGGGTTTCACCACATTGGCGAGGATGGTCTTTATCTCTTGACCTCATGATCCACCTGCCTTGGCCTCCCAAAGTGCTGGGATTACAGGCATGAGCCACCGTGCCTGGCCTTGATAATTTTTTTTTTAATGTGAAACTGCTTTTATGTCCTCAAATTGTTATACCTTTTACGTCAAAACTAAATTGCAATAGTTTGTTTGTTTTTGAGACAAGGTCTTACTCTGTTGCCCAGGCTGGAGCAAAGTGGTGCAATCGTGGCTTACTGCAGCTTCAAACTCCTGAGCTCAAAGGATCCTCCCACCTCAGCCACCTTGAGTAGCTGGGACTACAGGCTTGTACCACCATGCCCTGCTAATTCTTTTTTTTAGTTTTTGTAGAGATGCAGTTTTGCCATATTGTACAGTCTGTCTCAAACTCCTGATCTGAGGTGATCCGCCTGTCTCGACCTCCCAAAGTACTGAGATGACAGTCATGAACCACTGTGCCCAACCAATAGTTTTCGAAAGCAATAGTTTTCGAGGACAAGATAGATTTCTACCTCCAGTGGCACTACAGTTTTCATCAAATAAAAGATTAGGACTTTTAAAAGTTGGTGGCTTCTAACTCTGCTAACAAACTCCTTGAAGGGTTATTAGATTTGGGTCCACACCAAAAGCAGCATCTGCTTAATTCTATAAGGATCAAGTATAAGAAGACTATCATCTTTATTGTTGGAAAGTTTCAAATAGAGAAGAAAAGTAGCTGGCCCAAACTGGACTAGCAACTTGAGAACTGGAAAGCATTTAAAATTTATCTCCTCTGTACTGTAATTGAGGAATCTGTAAGAAAGCTGGGGGAAAACTACATTTCTCAAGTTAAAGCCAATGGCTTATGTTTATCTGAGTCTTAACATTCATTTTCAGTTATCTGTGTTTGGGAATTTTTATTACATGCATCCTGTGGTGAGATTTTTACCGATCCATTATTTTTTTAATTTTAGTTTTGAAAAAAATCACCACCAACCTGTGGTAATTGGACCAGATATTCAGGGGTTCCAACAAGTAAGAGTGAAAATGTCTTTGTATGTACAACATACTCTGCAGACATTCCAATAGTCCATGGCTTTAGGTGAGGAGGATCATGAAGAGGAAAATGTGTACATGTGTCTTCTCAACATTTCTAAACTAAATGCAAGCTTTACTACTTCTGTGAGAGCATTAAAGTTTTGCCAACTCAATCTCCTCGAATAACCAAACACTGAAAGCATCTGTACCAAAATAAGGAGTGACATATCAAGATTATTTTAAAAATGAAAAGCAACTAACCTCATTCATTCAACTAATATTTCCTTTGTGCCACTATGTGGGGGATGTAGGGGTTGAGGAAAGTCCTTGTCCATTGAGAGAACAATGTGTGTCTCTATAAAACAGAGAGCTGAGCGTGCTGGCTCATGCCTGTAATCACAGCACTTTGGGAGGCCGAGGAGGGTGGATCATGAGGTTAGGAATTCGAGACCAGCCTGGCCAAGATAGAGAACATTTGTCTCTACTAAAAAGGTTCCAGGGGCAGTGGTAGGCACCTGTAATCCCAGCTATTCGGGAGGCTGAGGCAGGAGAATCACTTGCACCTGGGAGACAGAAGTTGCAGTGAGCCGAGATCACACCACTACACTCCAGCCTGGGCAACAGAGTGAGACTCTGTCTCAAACAAACAAACAACAAACAAAGAGAACTGTCTGAAATTACAGCAGTTATATAAATTACTAAGACCTTCTACTGTGTTTAGCAAACATTCTTTGAGCAAATCCTTTTGAAAATCACAAGATGAATGATCATGAACACTGTGAGGAAGAATCAATGAGGCACAGGTGCTGATGGGTGAAAGAATAATAAACTTTATAAATTCTTAAACATTATTTTTACTAGAGCAGTAAAAGCGAGAAATATTGCACAGTCTTGGCTATAAATAATGTAGAGTCTTCAGATCGAGGGAGCAGCTCAGTAGTTGCTTGTGAAACATTTTGGAACTACAGAATGACCTAGAGGCAGAGCCACATGCTTGGTTGCAGTTGCAGGTACATGCACCCAACAGCATGTCCGTGAACCCTGCTCTCCTCTGGAGGGTCCACGTGGCAGAAGTTCTGGCTCTCTCACATCAAGGACTTTAAATTCTGGAGCAATGGCTTGTGCCTGTAATCCCAGCACTTTGAGAGGCTGATGTAGGTTAATCTCTTGAGTCTAGGAATTCCAGACCAGCCTGGACAACATGGCCGAACCCTGCATGTACTAAAAGTACAATTAGCCAGGCATGGTGGCATGCACCCATGGTCCCAGTTACTCAGGAGGGTGACGTGGGAGGATCGCTTGAGCCTGGGGAAGTCAAGGCTGCAGTGAGCTGTGATCATACCACTGCACTCTGGTCTGGGTGATAGAGTGCAGTCCTGGTTCTAAAATCAACAGCATACTCATTTGGGTAAAAAATAATTAAATTTTGAGATATTTTCCTCTGCTTTCCTAGGTTCTCCATTCACATTTCTTTGCTGAGTTTGAACTTTGGACTCTAAATTCTGCTTAAGTTCTGCTGTCTTATAGACAATCTGAAAAGTGAACTGGTTTCCCAAGGAGGACTCTGCTCCTGGCCTGTTTGCTCCGGCTTGGGCTAGCCCTGTGATTGCTGTCTTTGAGTCCCTCCTTGACTTGCAGTATTGATCTACATTGGTCTGTGCTTGTTTTTGACATCATCATACTTTATGAACTAGGATGGTTTCCATTCCAGTTTCTCCAGACCAGCCCTGTCCTGCAGCAACTGGTGGTAACCCAGCTCTGAGAAGTGAAATTGCAAAAGCCTCAAAGAAACTTCCTTTCTTTTGCCTTCACTTGAAATTTGTAAATGGCTTTCCCGAACTTAGAGAATCCTGTCAGAGTCTAGAAATTTGGAATAAGTTAGCCAAGAGCCCTAATTGCAGCTAGATGTGGTTCTAACTGCTAATTCCCAAGATTAAATGAGGGTCAAACACTTTCGTGCACCAGCCCTGGCATTCTACTGTAAGCACCCTCCTTTGTCTCACACACTAGCAGAGATTTGGGGAGGAGAGGCTATCAGGATTGTAATTTTGGCCTTTATCTTGGAAATTAAAAGGCTTCCAAGGCATGAAATTGATGATGAAAAGAACTAAAACAGATGACACAAGGATTCTTAAAGAATGTGTCTTGGAGTTAAGACCTAAGTTTAAGTGTTCATTCTCTTCTGCTTATTATTTTGTGGCTTTGGGAAGTCAACACCCTCACAGGGCCTCAGATTTTGTATCTGCAGGATGGGAGTGAAGGCCGAATTCCTCAGGTTATGATAGTGGGGGCAAGAAGGTACTGCTGGTACTGGTAGTGGCAGCATGTGTTTGCAGGAAAAGGCAGGGTAGAGGTGCTGAAAGGTTTAGTTGGATCAATTAGTCAAACACTCAGTATTTATGTAGACAATTCTCTAGAAGACATCAGTACTTGTGTCTTTAGAAGACTAATATACAATTCTGTGTAATGGTGATGTCTTACATACTGTGACCAGTTCTGTCCTGCTCTGCCTGTCCTCCAACCAGATATCCTCTAAACCAGATAATTACTTCTTTTTTTTTTTTTTTGAGATGGAGTCTTGCTCTGTTGCCCAGGCAGAAGTGCAGTGGCACAGTCTCGGCTCACTGCATCCTCCGACTCCCGAGTTCAAGTGATTCTCCTGCCTCAGCCTCCGCTGGGATTACAAGCGTGTGCCACCACACCTGGCTAATTGTTGTATTTTTAGTAGAGACAGGGTTTCACCATGTTGGTCAGGCTGGTCTCAAACTCCTGACCTTGTGATCCACCTGCCTCAGCCTCCCAAAGGGCTGAGATTACAGGCATGAGCCACCAGACCCGGCCTAATCAATTCTTAAAAGCCTCAAATCTAGTCTTGCAGGTAGAGTCACTTAGTGTTCCTTAAAAATATCTGTCTTAATCTATTCTTGCTGTTATGACAAAATGCCTGAGACCAGATTACTTATAAACAACAGAAATTAATTTTTTCATAGTTGTGGAGGCTGGGAAGTCTAAGATCAAGGCACTATCCCAGCACTTTGGGAGGCTGAGGCAGGTGGATCACAAGGTCAGGAGTTTGGTGAGGAACTGCTCTATCGATGGCATCATCTTTTGGTGCCGTCTTCATCTGGTAGCAGCAACGGAAGAGCAAAAGGCAAAAGACAAAAGGGCAAAAGTCATGAGGGCACACCCTTCAATTTCTTTTGTAAGTACACTAATCTGTTCATGAGGCTCCACCCTCATGAATGGATTAGGGCTCTTATAAAATCCACTCATGACTTAATTACTTCCCCAAAGGCCCAACCTCTTAATATGATCACATTGGAGATTAGGTTTCAATATGTGAATTTTGAGGGACACATTTAAACCATAGCAATATCATGAAGCATTTGTTAGTTTTAAAACTTAAATATTATTTTGATAATATGTGATTATTGCAGAAAATATGGAAAACAGACTATTATTAAAAAGTTAAAAATCATTCATGTTCATTATACAGAGATAATCACAGTTGGCACTCATTACTCCTTCAGATGTATTTTCTCACCTTGAATTATGCTTGTACAAAAGCATACAACACCAATATATCTACTATAAAAAGATACTTTTACAAAATTAGGATAATAAATTTATATTCTGTTTTTTTCATATGTTGTGACTATTTCCTTTATCTATAATGAGAGATGCAAGGCCTTTCCAAGTATAAAAAGAGACTTTGAAATATAAAAATAGATGAAAAAGCATGAACAATATACAATGATGAATAATAAGCAAAGGAATTCTTCCCATTTTCACATAAGGAATCATCACTAGTTTTCACAGAATGCAAACTTCTAGAATACCCAAATATAGGAAAGTATGAAACAGAACAAACAATCACAAACCTTAGGAGTAAAATATTTGACTAAAGTAATTTACTAAGCAGAATTTTATTCTAGGTTCTTTACAGCAATTTTAAATGGGACCAGGATAAAATAGATTTGGTAATGTTGTTTCAGAATTATTCTACCATGATGATGTTCCCCTCTCCTAGGTCCAGCAGGATAGTCTGGACAGGGATAGGACCTGAACATTTTATTTCTGGCAAAATCTTCATGTCTTTACTCACTGTTTTGCTATCTACGTTGTGACAACATTTGTTATAAACATTCCATCATTTTCTCTTCAAGGCAGAAATCACAGGCCAGTCCTACCCAAGGTTCTCAGTCAGTACTACTTTGCATCAGAACATTATCTTCCAAGGAGCTTGCTTTCAATATATTGACTTTTTACATTTACTATTTAACCACTATGGACAAATGTTATATTATGTAAGACTGTCTCAGGTACCATATATGTTGATTTTTAGTCCCTTTGGGGAAATTTATTATTAGTGATTTTATTTTGCATAGTTTTGCATAGTTTCAATGGTCTCTCTCTCTCTCTCTCTGTCACACACACACACACACACACACACACACACACACACACACACTGTGGTGGCAGATTACATGATACTGAAATGGCATCATTCATTTGGGGTGACACCTGAGGTTCATTGTTTCACAGCCACGGAAAACTAGGATATGGACACAAAAAGTGAGGTTCAGAGTGGAAGTTTAATAGGCCAAAGAAAGAGAAGTGCTCCAAAAAATGGGTTGTCAGTTTCGAAGTGAAATGTAGGGAGTTTTATAGATGAGCTTGAGAAGGTGGTGTCTGATTTATACAACGCACAAAAGATTGGTCAGACCAGGTGTGCCATTTGCATAAGGCACAAAAAACTGGTTAAGGCTGCCTGGCTGGCATCATGTTGTCTATTTCTTTACTGTACATGTGGTAACAAAGAAAAAGGAAGATGGAGCTTGCATGTTGGATGTGCCTGGTCCCCAGATAGCCCTTTTCTATGGACACAGCTCCTGGCATTTCCCCATGCAAGCTTCCAGCTTGTTTATCTGTATTTGCTGCTCTATTTTTCAGGTTGCCCTTTGTCAGAAAAAAAAAATTCTTGAGCTGTTTTTTGTTAAAGAGGAAGCTTTGCTGCGGACTCTTTTACCCTCACTATCTGCCTAAGTACTTTCTTTCTACCTCCTGTAACAATATTGGTCTGTAGAGGACAGTGCATGGAACTGAGGATAACATATTACTCAGAATATCTTCCTCAAGCAATCTTGAATAAATTAAACTCTGAACATACATTTTCTATTATATAATTATGATGATTCTTATTTTATTCTTGGTTGTGAGAATAAAATATAATAATAGAGATGAAATGCTTAGCATAGTGCTTAATTGATATAGAATAGAAAGGATGAGATTTCCTAACTAAGGAATTAAGGATACCTCTGTCAATATCCTACCAAAGCATCTAAATAAAAATATTTGCAAAATTCACTTAAATTGCAATCCAAATGTTGGGGATAACAGACAGGCAACCAACATACTCTTTTTTTTTTGTATATTCTTAGAACCAATCAGGGGTAAAAATAAGATCTGTAGTGTAATCCTCCAATGGGTTAATCTTGCCCACTTCCAAAAAAAGCCAATACACTGAGAACAGCAGATTTCTTTTTCAGTAGAGGAAGCTTAATTAACATAGAGCTAGCCAAACAAAAGGATAGGAGTTTATTACTGAAACCAGCCTCCCTGAGAATGCAGAGGCTGGGGATGTATAAATAATTTGGTGGGCAGGGGGCTAGGGAAGGAATGGGTGCTGCTGATTGGTTACAGATGAAGTCATAGAGGTGTGAAAAATAGCCCTCATGTGTTGAGCCCACCTCTGGATGGGGTCCATAGGACCAGTTGAGTCATGAGTCATTCCTAGAGGTGTCAGTCAGTTGAAAGAATGCAAAAGTCTGAAAAAATAAAACATCTCGAAAGACCAATCTTAGGCTCTGTAGTAGTGATGTTACCCATAACAGCAACTGGACAAATCACAAATCTTGTGACTTCTGGCCACATGACTCCTGAGCAGTGAGGGATTATAAAAACTAGGCCCATATCTTAGCAGAACTCAGGTTCCCTCCAGTAGTTCTAATCTCCTAGCCTTTAATTCGTTTTACAAAGATTGTTTTTGTCCCTGAGCAAGGAGGGGACCACTTTTTAGGGAGGAACAATTACCATCCTTACTTCAAAGTTAAACTATAAACAAAATTCCTGCAACGGTTAGCTTGGCCTACACTCAGGAATGGGCAAGGGCAGCTAGCTCGTGAGGCTAGAAGCAAGATGGAGTCAGCCATGCTAGACTTCTTTCACTGTCACAATCTTTGCAAGGGTGGTTTCAACTGGTTTCAGAGAACTCAGTAAGGAGACCACATTAGTTTTCTATTGCTGCATAACAAATTTCTACAAACTGAATGGCTTAAATAACACTAATATTATTAGCTCATATTTCCGTTGGTCATCAGTTCAGGTCCTGCTTGACTAGAAGCCCTGCTTTAGGGTCTCTCTGGGTTGAAATTAAAGCATTTGCTGGGATTATATTTTTGTTTTTGTTTTTTTTCCAAGAATTTTATTTTATTTTCCAACTTTTATTTTAGTTTCAGGGGCACATGTGTAAGTTTGTCACACGGATAAATTGTGTGTTGCTGGTGTTTGGTGTACAATTGATTTTGTCACCCAGGTAAAGAGCATAGTACCTATAGGTAGTTTTTCAATCTTTACCCTCCTTCCACTCTCCACCCTCAAGGATCTATGCTCCCCTTTTGTGCTGGATAATGGCTTCCAGCTGCATCAATGTGGCTGCAAAGAACATAATTTCATTCTGTTTTTATGGCTGCATAGTATTCCATGGTGTATAGGTACCACATTTTCTTTATCCAACCCACCATTGATGGGCATCTATGTTGATCTCCTATCTTTGCAGTTGTGAAAAGTGCTATGATGAAATACGTATGCCTGTGTCTTTATGGTAGAACAATTTATATTCCTTTGGGTATACACCCAGCAATGGGATTTCTGGGTAGAATGTACTCCATTGTAAGTTCTTTGAGAAATCTGTAAACCGCTTTCCATGGCAGCTGAACTTATTTACATTCCCACCAACAGTGCATGAGTGTTCCTTTTGCTTCACAACCTTTCCAACATCTGTTATTTTTTTTACTTAATAGTAATATTGGCTGAAAGTTTGATTCTTATTTGGGACTTGAGGTCCTCTTCCAACCTCACTGATTATTGGAAGAATTTATTTCCTCAGTTGTAAGACCGAGGTCTCCATTTTTTGATAACTGTTAGCCAGAAATTGCTCTAAGCTTTTAGAAGCCACCCTCAGTTCCCTGTACCTTGGCTCTCATAGACAAGTTACAACATGAATGCTTGCTTTATTCCAGGCCAGATCGAGTGTGTCTTTCTTACTTCCTCTTCTGCCACCAATGGGAAAAGACTCTCTGCTTTTAAAGGGCAAGTGTTGTTAGCCATTCCCACTTTGACAATCCTCCTATTTTAAGGTTAATTGATTTAGACATTTGATTACATCTGCAAAATTCTTTCCCAGTAGTACCTAGATTTGTGCTTGGTCAAATAACTGAGAGAAGATGTGTGCAAACCAGGAGCCAGAAATCTTGGGGTCATCTTAGAATTCTGTTTACATAGAAGCATAATCTTAATCTTAATTTTTTCTGCATGTGTGTTCTCCTGTTTTTCTCTGAGTAAATTTAGAGAAAATACCTTTTTAAAATTGGGTATTAGCCCGGGCTCTTTTATACACAGGTGGCAAAGAATTCCACCTCAAGAAAGCAAGGGGATTTTTGGACATTTATAGGTTGAAAATCTAGAGGTGTCATGCTGTATGAACATGACACTATCTAGTGGTTCACACAGGGAATTGCCTTTCTCTTTTCTTTGCCTCTTGCTTTTGCCAAATTCATCTTGCAGATGCATTCTTCCATGGGGCTAGGGAAGATGGTAGCTGGCAGCTGGAACTCACACTCCCAAAGGGAGAGAAACCTTCTCTCTCAGCAGGATTAATATAGTAAATTATAGGGAAGCTCCAGATTGGCCCAGTTTGGAATAGATGCCCATTCCTGATCCAGTATCTCTGCTCTGGGGCTAAAATACTCTGATTGGCCAGCATGGGTCATTGCACAGCCAGAGTTATGATTGGAAAGTGGGGTATACTGGTAGAATTTTCAAAACCACATAGAGGGGAGGGGAGTTTCCCAAAGGCAAAGCAGAATGCTGTAAGCTTGGAACTCAGATTGGATACTTGTTGAGAGGAGGTTATGAGGGTGAGAACCAACAGTTTGACAGTTGCCTTTCTGAACTTAAATTGGGTACTTGTTGAGAGGAGGTTATCAGGGTGAGAACCATCAGTTTGACAGTTGCCTTTCTGACAGAAAATATTTCCATTCCTACGAATGATGGATCCATTGTAATTGGAATAGTCTTGGAAATTATAAACATAGCTGGTAGGTCTAGAGTTGGCAAATGTGTGACTATAAAATAAACTGTCATTAACGATTAATGCCCACATTATAATGGAAAATGAAGCCATCCTTCATTTCTGGTCCTCAGTTTCCCAGAGCAGCAGCACTGTTCTATAATCCCACCAACAGTCTCTTAGGGGTCTGATTTCTCGCATCCTTGCCAACTCTTGTAATTGTCTGTCTTTTTGGTTTTAACTTCAATAGTGGGTGTGAAATGGTATCTTGTGATTTTGGTTTGCATTTCCCTGATGACGAATAATCTGTGACATTTTTCAGGTGCTTATTGGCTATTTTATATAGCATCCTTGGAGAAATGCCTATTTCTTAGCTTACTTTCCTTTTTGTTTTGGATTTTAAGTGTTTTTTATATTTTTGGATTAAAATTCCTTATCAGATACATAATTCGTAAGTACTTTCTCCCATTATGTGGTTTATCTCTTTATTACTAGTGTCCTTTGATGCACATTTTAAATTTTCATGAAGTCCAAATTGTCTATTTTTTACTTTAGTAACTTGTGCGCTCAGTGTCATATCTAAGAAGGCTTTGTCTAGACCAAGATCATGAAGATTTACTATTTCAATTTCTTCTAAGAGTTTTAGAATCTTAGCTCTTACGTTTAGATTTATGATCCACTTTAAGCTAATTTTTATGTATGATATAAAGAAACAACTTCATTATTTTGTATGTGGATATCTAATTGTCCCAGAATCACCTTTGAAACTCATCTTGTTTTTGTGAGAATAAAAATATTAACATATTTAAAGCACTTAGAATAGCATATGAGGATGCATAGAAACATTGAGTATATATTAGCTATTTTATTATTTATTACACTAAGTAGCTGTATGTCTACTGTCTTTCTTCCTCAAAAGACTATTTTAATCTTTGTACCTATGTGTCTGGTCTAATGTCTGACAGATAGTTTTATATGTGCTGAGTACGTTTTGTTGAATGAATGGGTGATCAATAGGCCTTTACTCAAGCAAGCAGTGGTAAGCAGAGGACAGATGCTAGTTTCAATGCTGATACACTACTGTGCTAAATTTGCATTGCAACCCAAGGATCTCTCAAACATTAGAACATTAATAGTGTCTAATTTCCCCAGTGAGCATAGCACACAACTCCTGGGTGCAGTTCATCCTGGAGATCTAGAATCTTTTCAGTATACTTTTCATTCCAGTGTTGCCATGCTTACCTTTTTATTTCCTCTTTCCCTTGTCCCTGAGCATAAGCTCAGAAAATAGAATTCCTCTCTAATATCAGTCTCAGCCAAATCTCCTTTGTAGGGAGATTTGGCTTTCAAACCCCCAAAAGTTAAAGGTGCAAGGCTTGTTCTCAGCGTTTTTGCAGTCTCCATCTATATTCTTTCCCCAGATGATCTCACCTAGTTTAATGGTTTTAAATACCATGTAAGTGTAGATGACTCCCAAACCTGTTCCTCCAGCTTTAACTCTTCACTGGGATCCAGGTTTACATTTCAGTTGTCTACTTCATGTCTCAACTTAGAAATATGATAAGCATCTTAAACTTACTATGACCAAAACAAATTCCCCCCTATGAATATATTCTTCTCCCAATCTTCCTCATCTCAGTAAATGGCTCCATAAAATTCTTCAGCCTTCTGAAATTAAAAATGCAGACTCTGTCCTTGATTCCTCCTTCTCTCACCTCTCTTTATCAGGCAAATTCTATTGAATTTGTCTTCAAAATATGTCAGCATCTTAGCACTTTTCATGACCTCTAGTGCTGTCACCTGAGGACATGCTACCGTCTACTTATACAGGATCTAATGCAGTAGGCCCTACTGTTCTCTTCCACCTTTATCTCTCCCCAGTTCTATTTTCTATGTAGACAATAGAAGATCTGTGTAAAACCATAAATTAGATCATGTTACTCCCTTGCAGTGGCTCTCGCCTGTAATCCCAGGACTTTTGGAGGCTGAAGCCAGCAAATCACGAGATCAGGAGTTTGAGACCAGTCTGGCCAACATAGTAAAACCCTGTCTCTACTAAAAATACACACACACACACACACACACACACGCCAGTGTCTTGCTGTGTGCCTGTAATCCCAGTTACTCAGGAGGTTGAGGCAGGAGAATCACATGAACCCAAAAGGAGGAGATTGAGGTGAGCTGAGGTCATGCCATGGCACTCCAGTTTAAGTGACAGTGCAAGACTCTTGTCTCAAAAAAAAAAAAAAGAAAAGAAAAGAAAAAAACCTCCAATACTTTCCATTACACTAGAATAATATCCAAATTTCTTACTAAGACCAATAAGACTTTGTTGATATTTCCCTTTAAGTAACATACTGTAAAAGTTGATATTTTTAAAAACTAGGTACAGCTATTTAATGATATGAGATTTCTTTTTTTTTTAAGTTTCTTTATTGCATTTTAGGTTTTGGGGTACATGTGCAAAACATGCAAGATAGTTGCATAGGTACACACTTGGCAGTGTGATTTGCTGCCCTCCTCCCCTTCACCCACATCTGGCATTTCTCCCCATGCTATCCCTCCCCAAATCCTCCCCCCCACTGTCCCTCCCCTATTCCCCCCAACAGACCCCAGTGTGTAGTGTTCCCCTCCCTGTGTCCATGTGTTCTCATTGTTCATCACCCATCTATGAGTGAGAGCATGCAGTATTTCATTTTCTGTTCTTGTGTCAGTTTGCTGAGAATGATGTTCTCCAGATTCATCTATGTCCCTACAAAGGACATGAACTCATCGTTTTTGATGGCTGCATAATATTCCATGGTGTATATGTGCCACGTTTTCCAAGTCCAGTCTATCATCGATGGACATTTGGGTTGGTTCCAGGTCTTTGCTATTGTAAACAGTGCTGCAATGAACATTCGTCTGCATGTGCCCTTATAGTAGAATGATTTATAGTCCTTTGGATATATACCCAGTAATGGGATTGCTGGGTCAAATGTAATTTCTATTTCTAGGTCCTTGAGGAATCGCCACACTGTCTTCCACAATGGTTGAACTAATTTACACTCCCACCAGCAGTGTAAAAGTGTTCCTATTTCTCCACATCCTCTCCAGCATCTGTTGTCTCCAGATTTTTTAATGATCGCCATTCTAACTGGCGTGAGATGGTATCTCAATGTGGTTTTGATTTGCATCTCTCTAATGGCCAGTGATGATGAGCATTTTTCCATATGTTTGTTGTCCTCATGTATGTCTTCTTTTGTAAAGTGTCTGTTCATATCCTTTGCCCATTTTTGAATGGGCTTGTTTGTTTGTTTGTTTTTGTAAATCTGTTTTAGTTCTTTGTAAATTCTGGATATCAGCCCTTCGTCAGATGGGTAAACTGCAAAATTTTTTCCCCATTCTGTTGGTTGCCAATTCACTCTAATGACTGTTTCTTTTGCTGTGCAGAAGCTGTGGAGTTTGATTAGGTCCCATTTGTCTATTTTGGCTTTTGTTGCCAATGCTTTTGGCGTTTTGTTCATGAAGTCCTTGCCTACTCCTATGTCCTGAATGGTTTTGCCTAGATTTTCTTCAAGGGTTTTTATAATGCCAGGTCGTATGTTTAAGTCTTTAATCCATCTGGAGTTAATTTTAGTGTAAGGTGTCAGAAAGGGGTCTGGTTTCTGCTTTCTGCACATAGCTAGCCAGTTTTCCCAACACCATTTAATAAACGGATAATCCTTTCCCCATTGCTTGTTTTTGTCAGGTTTATCCAAGATTGTATGGTAGTAGATATGTTGTGTTGTCTCTGAGACCTCTGTTCTGTTCCATTGGTCTATATCTCTGTTTTGGTACCAGTACCATGCTGTTTTGATTACTGTAGCCTTGCAGTATAGTTTGAAGTCTGGTAGTGTGATGCCTCCCACTGTGTTCTTTTTGCTTAGAATTGACTTGGCTATGCAGGCTCTCTTTTGGTTCCATATGAAGTTTAAGGTGTTTTTTTCCAGTTCTGTGAAGAAAGTCATTGGTAGCTTGATGGGGATAGCGTTGATTCTGTAAATTACTTTGGGCAGTATAGCCATTTTCACGATATTGATTCTTCCTAACAATGAACATGGAATGTTTCTCCATGTTTTTGTGTCCTCTCTTATTTCGTGGAGCAGTGGTTTGTAGTTTTCCTTGAAGAGGTCCCTTACGTTCCTTGTGAGTTGTATTCCTAGGTATTTTATTCTCTTTGTAGCGATTGTGAATAGCAGTTCGTTCTTGATTTGGCTCTCTTTAAGTCTGCGCTTGGTGTATAGAAATACTTGTGATTTTTGCACATTGATTTTGTATCCTGAGGCTTTGTTGAAGTTGCTTATCAGTTTCAGGAGTTTTGGGCTGAGACGATGGAGTCTTCTAGATATACTATCATGTCGTCTGCAAATAGAGACAATTTGGCTTCCTCCTTTTCTATTTGAATACCCTTTATTTCTTTTTCTTGCCTGATTGCTCTGGCTAGAACTTCCAGTACTATATTGAATAGGAGTGGTGAGAGAGGGCATCCTTGTCTAGTGCCAGATTTCAAAGGGAATGCTTCCAGCTTTTGCCCATTCAGTATGATATTGGCTGTTGGTTTGTTGTAAATAGGTTTTATTATTTTGAGATACGTTCCATCAATACCGAGTTTATTGAGGGTTTTTAGCATAAAGGGCTATTGAATTTTGTCAAAGGCTTCTCTGCGTCAATTGAGATAATCATGTGGTTTTTGTTTTTGGTTCTGTTTATGTGGTGAATTACGTTTATAGACTTGTGTATATTGAACCAGCCTTGCATCTCTGGGATGAATCCTACTTGATCATGGTGGATAAGCTTTTTGATGTGCTGTTGCAATTGGCTTGCCAGTATTTTATTGAAGATTTTTGCTTCTATGTTCATCATGGATATTGGCCTGAAGTTTTCTTTTCTTGTTGAGTCTCTGCCGGGTTTTGGTATCAGGATGATGCTGGTCTCATAAAATGATTTGGGAAGGATTCCCTCTTTTTGGATTATTTGGAATAGTTTCAGAAGGTATGGTAACAGTTCCTCTTTGTGTGTCTGGTAGAATTAGGCTGTGAACCCATCTGGACCTTGGCTTTTTTTTGTGTGGTAGGCTCTTAATTGCTGCCTGAACTTCAGATCTTGTTATTGGTCTATTCATAGTTTTGACATCTTCCTGGTTTAGGCTTGGGAGGACACAAGTGTCCAGGAATTTATCCATTTCTTCCAGGTTTACTAGTTTATGTGCATAGAGTTGTTTGTAATATTCTCTGATGATGGTTTGAATTTCTGTGGAATCTGTGGTGATTTCCCCTTTATCATTTTATATTGCATCTATTTGGTTATTCTCTCTTTTCTTTTTTATTAACCTGGCTAGTGGTCTGTCTATTTTGTTGAGCTTTTCGAAAAACCAGCTCTTGGATTTATTGATTATTTGAAGGGTTTTTCATGTCTCTATCTCCTTCAGTTCTGCTCTGGTCTTAGTAATTTCTTGTCTTCTGCTAGGTTTTGAGTGTTTTTGATCTTGCTCCTCTAGCTCTTTCAATTTTGACAATAGGGTGTCAATTTTGGATCTCTCCATTCTTCTCATGTGGGCACTTATTGCTATATATTTTCATCTAGAGACTGCTTTAAATGTGTCCCAGAGATTCTGGTATGTTGTGTCTTCATTTTCGTTGGTTTTGAAGAAGTTCTTTATTTCTGCCTTCATTTCATTGTTTATCCAGTCAACATTCAAGAGCCAGTTGTTCAGTTTCCATGAAGCTGTGCGGTTCTGAGTTATTTTCTGAATTCTGAGTTCTAACTTGATTGCACTGTGGTCTGAGAGACTGTTTGTTATGATATCAGTTGTTTTGCATTTGCTGAGGAGTGCTTTACTTCCAATTATGTGGTCAATTTTAGAATAGGTGTGATGTGGTGCCGAGAAGAATGTATATTCTGTGGATTTGGGGTGGAGAGTTCTGTAAATGTTTATCAGGTTTGCTTGTTCCAGGTCTGAGTTCAAGCCCTGGATATCCTTGTTAATTTTCTTTCTGGTCGATCTGTCTAATATTGACAGTGGAGTGTTAAAGTCTCCCACTATTATTGTGTGGGAGTCTAAGTCTCTTTGTAAGTCATTAAGAACTTGCCTTATATATCTGGATGCTCCTGTATTGGGTCCATATATATTTAGGATTGTTAGCTCTTCTTGTTGTATCGATCCTTTTACCATTATGTAATGTCCTTCTTTGTCTCTTTTGATCTTTGTTGCTTTAAAGTGTATTTTATCTGAGATGAGAATTGCAACTCCTGCTTTTTTTGCTCTCCATTTGCTTGGCAAATCTTCCTCCATCCTTTTATTTTAAGCCTTTGTGTATCCTTGCATGTGTGATGGGTTTCCTGGATACAGCACACTGATGGGTTTTGGCTTTTTATCCAATTTGCCAGTCTGTGTCTTTTGATTGGTGCATTTAGCCCATTTACATTTAGGGTTAATATAGTTATGTATGAATTTAATACTGCCATTTTGATGCTAGCTGGCTGTTTTGTCCATTAGTTGATACAGATTCTTCATTTTGTTGATGCTGTTAAGCATTTGGTATGTTTTTGGAGTGGGTGGTACTGGTTGTTTCTTTCTATGTGTAGTGCCTCTTTCAGGAGCTCTTGTAAAGCAGGCCTGGTGGTGACAAAATCTCTGAGTACTTGCTTGTTCTCAAAGGATTTAATTTTTCCTTCACTTATGAAGCTCAGTTTGGCTGGATATGAAATTCTAAGTTGAAAGTTCTTTTCTTGAAGGATGTTGAATATCGGCCCCCACTCTCTTCTGGCTTGTAGTGTTTCTGCTGAGAGATCTGCTGTGAGTCTGATGGGCTTCCCTTTGTGGGTAACCCGACCTTTCTCTCTGGCTGCCCTTAGTATTTTCTCCTTCATTTCAACCCTGGTGAATCTGACGACTATGTGCCTTGGTGTTGCTCTTCTTGTGGAATATCTTTGTGTTTTTCTCTGTATTTCCTGGATTTGAATATTGGCCTGCCTTGCTATGTTGGGGAAGTTTTCCTGGATAATATCCTGAAGAGTGTTTTCCAGCTTGAATTCATTCTCTTCGTCACATTCAGGTACACCTATCATACGTAGATTA
Source organism: Callithrix jacchus (assembly GCF_049354715.1). Lineage (NCBI taxonomy): Eukaryota > Metazoa > Chordata > Mammalia > Primates > Cebidae > Callithrix > Callithrix jacchus. Next base: position 104,024,235 of record NC_133512.1, on the reverse strand, counting down.
GGTCTCTTCACATAGTCCCACATTTCTTGGAGACTTTGTTCATTCCTTTTTGCGCTTTTTTTTTTCTAATCTTGCCTTCTCATTTTATTTCGTTGAGTCGATCTTCCATCTCTGATATTCTTTCTTCTGCTTGGTCAATTCGGCTGTCGAAACTAGTGCATGCTTCACAAAGTTCTCGTGTTGTGTTTTTCAGCTCCATCAATTCACTCATATTCCTCTCTAAGTTGTTCATTCTTGTTATCATTTCATCAAATCTTTTTTCAAGGTTCTTAGTTTCTTTGCATTGACTTAGAACATGTTCTTTTAGCTCACAGAAGTTTCTCATTACCTACCTTCTAAAGTCCGATTTTGTCATTTCATCCCACTCATTGTCTGTCCAGCTTTGGTCCCTTGCTGTTGAGGAGTTGTGATCCCTTGTAGGAAACGAGATGTTCTAGTTTCGGGTGTTTTCCTCCTTTTTGCACTGGTTTCTTCCCATCTTTGTGGGTTTATCCACCTCTCGTCTGTGTAGTTGCTGATTTTCAGATTGGATCTCTGAGTGGATGTCCAGATTGTTGATGGTGAAGTTATTTCTGTTTCTTAGTTTTCCTTCTAATAGTGTGGCCCATCTGCTTTAGGACTGCTGAGGTCCATTCCAGGCCCTGCTTGCCTGGGGGATCACCTGCAGCAGCTGCAGAACAGTAAGGGTTGCTACCAGTTTCTTCTTCTGCTATCTTTGTCCCAGAATGATGCCCACTAAATGTCAGTCTGATCAATCCTCTGTGAGGTGACTCTTTGGATATACAGGGTCAGGGAGCTGCTTGAGGAGACAGTCTATTCTTTATAGGAGCTCAAGTGCTGAGCTGTGAGCTCTGTTGTTCATTCAGAGCTGCTAGGAAGGTCCGTTTAAGTCTGCTGCAGCAGAACTCACAAACCCCCCCTTTTTTCCCCAGTTGCTCTGTCCCAGGGGCTTAGGGATTTATTTATGGTATCTGTTGCATTACTGCCTTTCACCCACCCCCAGGCTGTCCTGCCCAGCAAGGGGGCAGCCTAGTCACTGCCTGTAGAGGTTTTGCTGAGCCTCTGCTGTGGTTTCTGCCCTGCTGCTGGCTCTGCCCTGCTGGCATTTGTATTTCCCTGCAGTCCTGTTTATATGGGTGTGGTTAGAACTGCCATGGCAATGTTGGCCCGCCTCTGTAATGGCAGACTCTCTCTATTATTGCAGGTTGCCTCGGCAATGGCAGGCTACATCAGCAATGGCAGACTACCTCCGTAGGGGTGGAGTACCTTGGTAATGGCTGACACCCCTCCCTCACAGAGATGGGTCATCCCAGTTTTAGCTGTGCTTGCTGTGAAACTCTCAACCTCAAGTGTTTCCAATTGCTGTTTGTTTATTTGTGTGGGCGTGGGACCTGCCGAGCCTGATCACCTGGCTCCCTGCCTCAGAGCCCCCCCCTTTTTTTAAGTTGAACTGTTGACTCTCTCCCAGTCACCTGCTGAAAGGGCGCCAGAATCTGTATGATTTCCTATATGGTGACCCACTGCACCAGCTGAAACAACATGGCAGCCCGGGAATCTCCTGGCCTGCTTTATGTTTGAGTCCCGTTTAATCAGATGAATGGGCTAATCTGCCTTCCTGGATCTCGAATTGTCAGTTTAACAGGGCAACCAGACCAGTGTACTTTGTATGGAGAGCCGCTGTGCTGCAGCTCCAGCCAAAACAGCTGTGCTGGCCAAAACAGCTGCTCTGGCAACCCATGGGGCTCCTCCACCTGGGAATCTCCTGGTCTGTGGGCAATAAAGATCCGCCTGGATATATGGTGTCCGCTCACCCTCTACACTTTCACTGGCAGCTGCAATCCTGAGCTGCTCCTAACAGCACCATCTTCCTTCCTCTCCCTGATATGAGATTTCAAAGTGAGCTGCCAGTTCACTATATTCAGATTTTCAAAGGAAATTTACATAAACCTGTTTCATAACTTTTGAAGGTCTTTGATAAAATGGAAAGGTTTAGACAGTTGAGGAAAGATAATTTTATGAGAGTAAATATTTAGAAAAATTTATGCTGTGAGTCCCTTCTGATATTGCATTGAGAAGGATGAAAAATTTCTTTCCCTTCACCTCAGAAGCATCCATGATACTACTCACAAAGCTTATCATGCTATTTACTTAGTTGGGAGGCATAGTAATGATCTTGCTTCTGCTTGGCAGATGTAGAGGATGAAAGGCAGACTGACTAGCTAACTTTCGGGAAGAGTCAAAAGAATGTGGTTACTTTAGGACTGTTGGAGTAAGGTTAGGAGGCCAGCTGTGGGCCATCACGAGGTGCTATGGTCTGAACATCCCCTCAAATTTATGTACTGAAACTTAATCATCAATGTGATAGTACTAAGAGATGGAGCATTTAGGAGTGATTAGGCCATGAGAGCTCCACTCTGTTAGGTGACATTAATCATGTGTAAAAGGGCTGGGGAAAACTAGATATAACCCTTTTTGTCCTTCTCCTTTCTGCAATGTAAGACTGCAGCAAACAGCATCATCTTTGAAGCAGAGAGCAGGCCTCACCAGAAGCCAACTCTCTTGGCCCCATGATTTTGGACTTCCCAGCCTCAAGAATGATGAGAAAAATACATTTATGTTCCTTATAAATTACCCAGTCTCCGATATTTTGTCATGGAAACACAAATAGACTAAGGCAGGGAGAGAGCATGTGTATGAGGCTGTCTTGAGACTTGACTGACAGAAATGCCCAGTGATGTGTGAAGACTCCAGCAGTGAAATTTGGTGGCATATGCCTAGGGGCTGAGAAAGGAGTCACAAAGGATCACCCCAAATAGATATGCTTTCTCTCAAATGAATAGAACTGCAGGAGAAAGGGCCCAGTAGGAAATATTCAGAGGTCTGAAAATTTTACATGAGGGAGAAAGTCAGCACTAAATAATTACCAGGGCCAGAAAGCACAAAGGCAGATTCTTTTTGTACTAGTCCAAGTAAGACCTTTCCTGCCCCTTTTCCATTTTCCGTATGCATTAGCCAATCTCAGAGTGGTTGAAGCTGCTGATATCTCATTATTTAGTATTTGGAAACTGGACTGGAATTCTAATTTCTGATTTGAGGCTATTTTGTTACTTGAAGTGGTCTTGTGGCTTGAAGTAACCTTGTAATAATCTATTTGATAAGAGTGAAAAAGAGTCATGTATCCTGCTGGAATTCTTATTCTTTAGCCTGAACAATTTCCTCTGTGAACAAAGTTTGAAGGAACGGTAGAAGAGAATGAATAAAATTATTGATAATGTTATCAGGGAAATACACATAAGGCAAGGGCTCTAATTGCTTGGACCCCTCAACTCAAATGTCACCTCCTGAGAAAGCTACTTTCAGCCCTCATGTGTATGGGGGTAACATTTTTCTCTTCATCCAGTCATCAGAAATCTAACCCTTCTATTATATTCATAGAATTGATTATTGTCCAAAAGTATCTTGCTTATCTTGTTGCTTATTGTCACTTACCTTCTATTGGACTGCAAGTTCCATAAAAGCTGGGAACCTGTCTGCCTAGTGACCAGAATAGTGCCCAGCAAATATAAGTGCTCAGTAAATATTTGATGAATGAATGAAAAAAGTAAAAGAAACATAGAGCTCGAGTGAGAAAAATGCATATTCACTCAATGTCAGTATGATCTCTGTTTTTTACTAAGTATTATTCATTTTAATACAACTATACATTTCTGCTGTGGTAGTAACAACTTTCACATTATTTGTATGACTAATTTTCTCAGCTGACTCTTTCATAACAAAGACACAATTCAAAAGGATACACTAACCTTGAAAAGAATTTTAAGCAAATGTGGAGAAAGAATATATTTGAAGTATTAAATAGAAAACATCTAAATGTGGATCAACTTCAATATATTTTCATTCAAGAAAACATTTTTAGAGCAAGATGGTCAGCCAGGAGTCCCAACTTATGTCTCCCCACAAAACAAAAATTTAACAAATATCCACTTACGAAAAATAGGAGAGCTATGAAATACTATGGAGAAGATGCAGCAATCCAATAGAGCATAAATGACTAGGAGAGCTATATAGAAAAGCATAGGAAGCATTTTACTTTGTCAATCCTTCCCTCTGCTTGGCACAGCTCAGTGCCAAAAGAGATACCTTTAGATGCAATATTTCCCTATTGGGGTAAAGGAGGGCAGGAGGACCTCAGCAACCTTCAAAACTGAGGACTCCAGCAGTCTTCACTGTCACCACAGACACCTGAAGCTTTTTCCACCAAGGACCCTTACAGTTTTTGCTAATGATGATTCCAGCTGGTGGAGCTACCAAGAGTCCACACCATGTGATACTCCTCTCTCATGCTGGACCCAAATTTACCATACTACCTTGAAACTGGAGCTACTATTTCTTCTACCCCAATGTAGGAGACACTGCATCCCACCCTTCCAGCACCCTCAAACCCACCCATATGTAAAGTTCGTTCCCCACAAAGCCAGCTTTTAGAGTTTAGAAAAGGTTACTGCTCCTTCAAGTGTACAGCCATCAACATGAGGCTCAAGGAACATTAAAAAAAAAACAAGGAAACATGACATCACCAAAGAAACACAGTAACTATCCAGTAACCAACCCCAAATAATTGGATGTATGCAACCTACCTGACAAAGGATTCAAAATAATTACTTGAAAAAAGCTTAGTGAGCCACAGAAACCAACACAGAGAGTCATTGAAAATGAAGAAATAAGGAAATACATTCCAAATAAAAGAACAAAATAAATCTCCAGAAATTGACAATGAGTGAAGGAAAATATGTGATTTACTCAACAGGAAGTTCAAAATTATGGTCACAAAAATACTCACCAAGATCCAGAGAGCAATATAAGAACAAACCAAGAATTTTAACAAAGAGATAAAAATTATTTAAAAGATATAAAACAGAAATCATAGAGCTGAAGAATAGTGCAACTGAACTGAAAATTTCAGTAGATGAGTTCAACAACAGAGTAGTTCAAATAGAATACAGGATCAGTGAACTTAAAGACAGATCAACAGAAATCATACAATCTGAGGTGGAAAAAGATAAAAAGAGTAAAAAAGGATGAAGGTAGTTTGAGAAACTTATGGGACACCATCAAGTGTAACAACTTTGCATTATTGGTAATTCAGAAAGAGAAGAGAGAGACAAAGAGATAGACAACATATTTTAAAAATAATGGCAGAAAATTTTCCAAGCCTTAGGAAGAAAGCAGAAATCCAGATTATGAAAACCCAAAGTATACCAAATAAGATGAATCTGAATAATAGACCAGTATGGAGACATATCATAATAAAATTGTTGAGTCAAAGACAAAGTGAGTTTTGAAGCTGCAAGGAAAAAGCAAATTTTTATGTACAAGGAAATCCCATATGATTATCAGTAGATTTTTCAGCAGAAATGTCACAGACCAGAAGACAGCCAAATAATATATTCAAAAATCCCAAAAGAAAAAATTGTCAACATCAAATACTACACTCAGCAATCTTAGCTTTCAAAATGAAGGGGTGATAATAACTTTCTTAGACAAACAGAAGCTGAGAGTGTTTGTTACTACTAGGTCTGCCTTATAAGAAATGATAAAAAAAAAAGTGGGCACTAATTAGTTCCATAAAAACATATGAAAGTATAAAATTCACTGGTAAAAGTAAGTACATTGTCAAAGTGAGAACACTGTAATATTGTAATGGCAGTGGGAAAATCAAATATATCTCAGTTATAATGATTAAAAAGCAAATATATTAAAAATAAAGCTGTAATAATTTGTTAAATTATTTTAAAATTTTAAATTGTCCACCAAAAACACAAAATGTGAAAGGAGGAGTAAAAGTATAAAGTTTGTGTGTGAAATCAAAATTAAGTTGTCACCAGCTAAACTAGCCAGTTATCACTATAAGATGTTTTATATAAGCCTCAGGGTAACCACGAGGCAAAAGCCTGTAATAGATATAGAAAAGATAAAAGTAAAACATACCACTAAAGAAAGTAATCAAATACAAAGGAAAAAAGCAATAGAGAAATAAAGAAACAAATCATCTTCAAAACAACAAGAAAATAAATTTGAAAAATGATACTAGTAAGTTCTTACCTATCAATGATTACTTTGAATGTAAATGGCTTATTTATTTATTTATTTATTTTTGATGTGGAGTTTCACTCTTTTTGCCAGGCTGGGATCCAGTGGTGCAATCTCAGCTCACTGCCGCCTCCACCTCCTGGGTTCAAGCAATTCTCCAGCCTCAGCCTCCCAAGTAGCTGCAATTACAGGCATTTGCCACTATACTTATTTTGTATTTTTTGTAGAGGAGGGGTTTCATCATGTTGGTCAGGCTGATCTCAAGCTCCTGACCTCAGGTGATCTACCTACCTTGGCCTCTCAAAATGCTGGGTTTACAGGTGTGAGCCAACTTGCCTGGCAAATGTAAATGGTTTAAATTGTCTAATGAAAAGGCAGAGTGAGTGAATGGATTTAGAAAAGATCCAACTATATGTAGCTTACAAGAGACTCACTTCACCTTAAAGGAAACTCCTAAACTAAAAGTGAAGCTATAAAAAAGATATTTCATGCAAATGGAAACAAAAAGAACAGGAGTAGCTGTGCTTAGTTCAGACAAAATAGACTTTAGGGCAAGAACTTTAAAAAGAAACCACAAAATGAGTCTTAACTTTTTTTTTTGATGGTACAGATATTTTATTTTCTCAGAGCAGAGGTTGGGCCTAGGCCTTGGCTGCCCTTATAGCTCCCCTCTTGTCAAGAGATGCAAAGCTCACTTCTGGGGCATACCCATCTCCGGCTGGAGGTTCAAACAAAGCCACTGTGTAAGGAGACAAAGTTCACCCTTACTGTCTGAAGGCTCTCCAGCAAGCATATTCTGGAGAGAGCTCTGACAGGGAGCTTTCTACAAGGTCCCACCAGAGCTGAGGCTAGAGGTCAGGTCCAAGTGCAGGCTTCCTTCCCGTCACAGCCTCCAAGCCTTCCTGAGGCAGCCACCTTTGTGTGGGATGAGGGTGTTGTCTGTGATTGAGATCACTTCCAGGCCCCCCATGATCAGTCTGTTGATGGCAGACAAGCGTCCTGGCCCCAGACCCTTCACCACAACTCGGATGTGGGTCACACCCTTTTGTTTAGCTTTTGCCACTGAGGCTATGCTTGCTGTCTGAGCTGCAAAATTTAAGAAGATTGAAATAATATCAGGCATCTTTTCTTCCCACAATGATATGAAGATAGAAATCAATAACAGGAAAAATCATGAAAAATTAACAAATATGTGTTGAATATTTTTAAATATGTTAAATATGTTCCACATGATACTACTGGACACCTTAACCAGATCAATTAGACTAGAGAAAAATAAAAGGCATTGAAATAGGAATGGATGAAGTGAAATTTTCTCTGCTGATAATATAATCTTATATATAAAAAATCCTGCATATACCACCAAAAACTATAAAATGGAATGAATTTAGTAAAGTTGCAGGATACAAAATTAGCTTACAAAAATCAGAAGAATTTCTATGCACTAGCAATGAATTGTTTGGAAAAGAAATTTTTAAAAATCCTATTTATAATGGCATAAAAAATAAAATAGTTAGGAGTAAAGTTAACCAGGGAAGTGAAAGATCTGTATACTGTAAACGTAAAACACTGATGAAAGAAATTGAAGAGTACACAAATAAATGGAAAGGTATCTCATGTTCATGGATTGAAAAAGAAATATCATCAAAATGTCCATGCTACCTGATCTACAGATTGAATGCAACTCCTATGAAAATTCCAATGTCACTCTTCACGGAAATACAAAGAAAATCCTAAAATTCCTGTGGAATCACAAAGGACCCTGAGTAACTAAAGCCGTCTTGACTAAAAAGGGCACAGCTCTATGTATCACACTATTGGATTTCAAAATATACTACAAAATGATAGCAGTCAAAACAGCATGGTTCTGGCAAAAAGCAGACACACTGACCAATGGAGTTGGATTGAAAGCCTGTAAATAAAACTACACATCTATGGTCAATTGATTTTTGACCAAGTACTAAGAACACACAATGGGGAAAAGATAGTCTCCTTAATAAATGAGGTTGGGAAAACTGGATATCCAAATGCAGAAGAATGAAATTTGATTCTCTTTTTATACCATATGTGAAAGTTAAATCAAAATAGATTAAAGATTTAATGGCAAGACCTGAAATCATAAAACTCTTAGGACACATAGGAAAAGAGCTTCTTGACATTGGTTTGGGTAATGACATATAGAAAATTACACCAAACTCACAGGCAAGCAGCTAAATAAAAATAGACAAATGGGATTACATCAAAATAAAAAGCTACAAAGCAAACAACCAGCAGAATGGAAAGTGGGAGAAAATGTTTGTAAACCACATATCTAATAAGGGTTAATTTCCAAAATATATAAGGAACTTTGGCCAGGTGACCTGGCTCATGCCTGTAATCCTGACATTTTGGGAGGCTAAGGCAGAAAGATTGCATGTTAGCAGACTCCCTCTAAAGACTGCTGACTTGACATGAGTGGTCATGCTGAAAGACCTCTCTTGGCAGAGACCTGGGAGAGGCCTCTAGGACCAAGAGCAGCCTCCCATCAATGCCTAGCAAGAGACAGGGGCTCTCAGTCCTGCTTTGGAAGGTCCCTCAACCACAAGATAATGAATTTTCTCACTGGAAGTATAAAAACAGTTTAAAACATCATTTACATCTCAGGATTCATGAAGGATCTAAGCAGAGATTTGGATGGAGAGGTAGACGAGGTATTTGATTTTGAAGAGATTTGTGTGCAAAGGTAGCAAGGTAAGCATGGATATGTAACAGGGAAGTGCTAGGACAGAATTATTTGGGTCACTATTTTCCCTAGGTATCTCCTATACTGGTCTCTATATTTAAAGTCTTGAGAACGGTCTGATGGGAAGAGGAGTGTTCATATAGCCTGAGGATGGAACTGTCATAGAAACCCTGAAAAATCATAGACACTGATACTAACCATGGCAGCATGTAGGCAAAACCAGATAAGGCAAATTAGGGCAATTTATAGGCCTAGTGGTAACTAACACTAGGGGAAATTTGCATCCTGTCTGAGCCAAGAACACACCTCTCCTCTTTAGCCTGAGCATTCTTTTCTCCAAGTGAGCTCTGGTTCAGATGCAGAGCCTGACTGCTCATTGGTACTCCCATGAAAGATTAAAAGCAGGATTGTGGCTAGTGGCAGGGAGGAGGCCAGGGACCAAGGCAACCAAGTGGAAACTGCAGGAGGGGTCAGAATGCAAGCAGCATTGACGGCCTTCTTCATGTTCCTCTTTATCCTGCAGATTTTTCTGGGGATTTCAGCGAATGGCTTCATTGCGCTGGTGCTGGGCAGGGAGTGGCTGCAATATGGCAGGCTGCTCCCCTTGGACATGATCCTCATTAGCTTGGCTGCCTCTCGCTTCTGCCTGCAGTTGCTTGGGTTGATACACAACTTCTACTACTCTGCCCGTGTGGTCGAGCACTCCGGGGATCTCGGTGAACAGCTCTTCCGTCTACACTGGCACTTTCTGAACTCAGCCACCTTCTGGTTTTGCACCTGGCTCAGCATCCTGTTCTGTGTGAAGATTGCTAACATCACCCACCCCACCTTCCTGTGGCTGAAGTGGAGGTTCCCAGGGTGGGTGCCCTGGCTCCTGTTGGGCTCTGTCCCGATCTCCTTCATCACAACTCTGCTGTTTTTTTTGGTGAACTACTTTGCATATCAAGAATTTTTCATTAGAAAATTTTCTGAGAACATGACCTACGAGTGGGATACAACAACAGAAATTAACGATTTGCTGCCCCTGAAACTGGCCATATGGTCCATTCCTTGCTCTGTTTTTCTGGTCTCAATTATGCTGTTAATTAATTCCCTGAGGAGGCATGCTCAGAGAATGAAGCACAATGGCCACAGCCTGCAGGACCCCAGCACCCAGGCTCACACCAGAGCTCTTAAGTCCCTCATCTCCTTCCTCATGCTTTATGCTCTGTCCTTTCTGTTCCTGACGGTTGATGCTATAAAATTTATGACTGTACAGAATGACTTCTACTGGCCATGGCAAATTGCCATCTACCTGTGTGTATCTGTCCATCCTTTCATCCTCATCTTCAGCAACCTCAAGCTTCGAAGCACGCTCTGGCAGCTCCTGCTGTTGGCTAGGGGCTTCTGGGTGGCCTAGATGGCGTGGTCTCCTTATCCAGACCCCCAGAAAAGAAAGATGAGGATGGCAGAGCTGTGGCCCACTGACATGGAGGTGTTTTCATAGGTTCCTAAATACTGGATCCTGCTATGGGATTCCTCCTCTGGGAAACAGAGGAGACAAGGATATCTGGGAATTCTCTGAGCATGCTTCCCTTCTTTGGAATATTATTAAGATGTAGTCCCATGGATTCCAGAGAGCCAGAATTGTCCTTAAGTTCAGAATATGTTAATACGACGCTGTGCTATTCTTTATGTTTGTACACCTTTGTTACTTGGACGACTTTGGTTTAGTGTTAACTGTGCCATGGCATCTCCACTGCCTTTTGGAAAGTTAAGAGCAAATATTTGTCTCTATGGCTGAACTGAGATGGAGATACTGAAGTGACACTCTTCTTGAGGACAATGTTATGATTACTACGAGCGCACCAAGGGACAGGCAGTTATGGCAGGCAGTGGTCACGGCTGTGAGTTCTGACTGCCCTTTACTGCATGAAGATACTTTGTTTCCATATAAACTTGGATAATCTGGTTTTAATTTTATTGAGATTACTGGAATGTTTCTTTATACCACTCTATCTCTTTTCTCATTAACATTTTCACTGTTCTGACTTCAATTTTCTCTTCTCTGAAGTCTGTAGGAGTGTAATCATAAGAGCATATGCAGCACCCAGTTCCAAAGAGGTTCTTGGCCTTGCTAATGTTTTGAGACATTTTAATTTCCTCTGAGAGTGAAAATTTCCTTATTGATTAGGGCAATCCTTACTGATAAGTGGATGAACACTTGTGAACAGTAATCTTTGGGCACATGGCTCTACCTTTTTTATTTAAGCATTTATTTTAAAAAATAGATAATACATTCCCATGGCTGAAAATTTAAAACCTATTGAAAAGTATGTATAGAGAGTCTCCCTCCTACCTGTTCCCTCCTGAAGCATTCTTACCAGTTTTATGTCTATCCTTGTGGAGATACTTTATTCTATATCAGAAAGCCACTAATACCTAATTAATGAACTGGTCCACTAACTTACACACTGGTATATTCTATACTAGTACCTAGCTAGCTACCAACAAAATAACTTACAATGTCTCCATCTTTCCACAGAATGGTTGCACAATACACACGTTGTCCTGCCCCTTGCTCTTTTTACTTTAAAACGTATCTTGGAGAGCTACATATGTGGGTATACATAGTATTTCCTCACTTAAAAATTTTTTTTGCATTGATGTACCACAATTTCTTTAACTAGCCATGTGTTTGTGGTTATTTAGGTTACTTCCTGTTCTTTGTTATTATAACAATGCTATAATGAATAGTATCTTCTACATATGTAATTTTGCACATGTGCAAATTAACTATAGGATAAGTCTCATGAAATGGAATTACATGGTTGAATAAAATGTGCATTTTGAATTTTGACAGATATCACCCTTTATTGATTTGCATCAGTCTACTTTCCCACCAGCAACTGATTAGAGAACTTTTTTCACACTTTTTGTTTTTTGTCAACCTGTTAGGTTTTTTTAAAGAAGTATATTAGCTCTTATTTGTGTGACTCTTACTATGAGCGAGTGTTTATAATTATTTTACATGTTTAGAGCCATTTATGTTTATTTCCTGTGGACAGTCTATACCTTTTTTGGATTTGGTTTTGGCATTTTTCTTACTGGTTTCGAGGAACCATTTATATCTTAGGGAAATTAGTTCTTTATTTGTGATATGAGCACCAAAGAACTTCCCTTCTCCAAGTGTTTTTTATTTTATTTTTTCTTAATTATAGTATTAGATTTAAAAGCTCTTTTATTCTGAAATAATGATAAACACACATGAAGTTGCAAAAATAGTAGAAATCTTCATCCAGCTCCCCCCAGTGGTGACATCTTATATAGCTGTAGTATGATAAGAAAACTAGAAAATTCGTTGCTACATTACTGTTAACTAGTCTACAGACCTTATTCAATTTTCGCTATTTAAAAGATTTACATTTGTGTGTTTGTATGTGTAGTTCTATGCAATTTTATCCTATTTAGAGATTTGTGTAATTACAATCAAGATACAGTAGCATTCCATCAACATAAAATAACTCTTTCATGCTACCTCTTTGCATTTTTACCCACTTCCTTTACCATCTGACATGGTTTGGCTCTGTGTCCCCACCCAAATTTCATCTCAAATTGTAGTCCCCATGCATTGAGGGAGGGACCTGGTGGAAGGTGATTGAATCATGGGGGTGGTTTCCTCCATGCTGTTCTCATGATAATGAGTGAATTCTCATGAGATCTGATGATTTAAAATTGTAGTGCTTCCTTCTTTGCTCACTCTCTCTTTCCTGCTGTCATGTGAAGAAGGTAGTTGCTTCCCCTTCACCTTCTGCCATGGCCGTAGGTTTCCTGAGGCTTCTTAGCCATGTGGAACGGTGAGTCAACTAAACCTCTTTCCTTTATAAATTACACAATCTCAGGTAGTTCTTTATAGCAATGTGAAGATGGACTGCTACAGATAATTGCTACCAGGAGTGGGGTACTGATCTAAAGATAACCTGAAAATTTGAAAGAAGCTTTGGAGCTGGGTAACAGGCAGAAGCTGGAACAGTTTAGAGGGCTCTGAAGAAGACAGAAAGATGTGGGAAAGTTTGGAACTTGCTAGAGACTTGCTGAATGATTTTAACCAAAATGCTAATAGTGATATGGCCAATGAAGTCCAGGCTGAGATGGTGTCAGATGGAGATGAGAAAATTATTGGGAACTGGAAGTAAAGGTCACTCATGCTAGGTTTTAGCAAAGAGACTGGTGGTATTTTGGCCCTGACTTAGAGATCTGTGGAAATTTGAAACTGAGAGAGATAATTTAGGGTATATGGTGGAAGACATTTCTAAGCAGCAAAACATTCAAAAAGTGACCTGGCTGATTCTGAATGTGTTTATTCATATGCATTCACAGAGATTATCTTAAAATGAAACTTTTATTTAGAAAGCAAATCGAACAGTTTGGAAAAATTGCAGCCTGATCATGAGGTAGAAAAGAAAAACCAATTTTCTGGGAGAAATTTAAGCTGGCTGCAGAAATTTACGTAAGTACTGAGGAGCTGAATGTTAATTGCCAAGATGATGGGGAAAATGTCTCCAGGTCATGTCAGGATCTTTGCAGCAGCCCCTCCCATCACAGGCCTGGAGGCCTAAGAGGACAAAATGGTTTCATGGGCCATCCCTAGGGGCCTGCTGCTGCTCTGTGTAGCCTCAGAACTTGATGCCCTGCATTTTAGCTGCTGAGCTCCAGCCATGGCTAAAAGGAGCCAAGGTACAGCTTGGACTATTATGTCAGAGGGTGCAGGTCACAAGCCTTGGCAGCTTCTACATGGTGTTGGGTCTGCAGGTGCACAGAAGGCAAGAACTGAGGATTGAGAACCTCTGCCTAGATTTCAGAGATGTATGAAAATGACCGGATGTCCAAGCATAGGTCTGCTGCATGGGCGGAGCCCTCATGAAGAACCTCTACTAGGGCAGTGCAAAGTGGAAATGTGGGGTTGGATCCCCCACACAAGAGTCCTCACCAGAGCACTGCCTACTGGAACTGTGAGAAGACGGCCACTGTCCTCCAGACTCCAGAATGGTAGCTTGACCAATATCTTGTGCTATGGGCCTGGAAAAGCTACAGGTAATCAGTGCCAGCCCATGAAAGCAGACATAGGGCCTGTACCCTACAGAGCCATAAGGGTGGACCTTCCCAAGGCTGTGGAAGCATACCTCTTGCACCAGCATGCCCTGGATGTGAGACATGGAGTTAAAGGAGTTCATTTTGGATTTTGAAGATTTAATGACTGCCTGCTGTGGTTTGGACTTGCATGGGGCCTGTAGCTACTTTATTTTGGAAATTTCTCCTATTTGGAATGTGAACATTTACCCAATACCTGTACATCCTCTCTATCTTGGAAGTAACTTACTTGTTTTTGAATTTACAGGCTCGTAGGTAGAAGGTACTTGCCTTGTCTCAGATGAAACTTTGGATTTGGGCTTTTGAGTTAATGCTGGAATGAGTTAAGACTTTGAGGGACTGTTGGGAAGGTGTGATTGGTTTTGAAACATGAAAGGAACATGAGATTTGGAAGGGGTCATGGGTGGAATGATATGGTTTTGCTCTGTGTTCCCACCAAAATCTCATCTCAAATTGTAATCCTGTAAGTCAAAGGAGGGACCTGGTCAGAGGTGATTGAATTATGGAGGTGGCTTCCCCACGCTGTTCTCATAATAGTGAGTGAGTTCTCATGAGATCTGATGGTTTAAAAGTGTTGCACTTCCTTCTTCACTCACTCTCTCTTTCCTGCCACCATGTGAAAAAGGTACTTGTGGCTGGGCGTGGTAGTTCAAGCCTGTAATCCCAGCACTTTGGGAGGCCAAGGCGGGTGGATCACTAGGTCAAGAGATCGAGACCATCCTGGCCAACATGGTGAAACCCCGTCTCTACTAAAAAAAATACCAAAATTAGCTGGGCATGGTGGTGCACGCCTGTAATCCCAGCTACTCAGGAGGCTGAGGCAGGAGAATTGCATGAACCCAGGAGGCGGAGGTTGCGGTGAGCCAAGATCGTGCCATTGCACTCCAGCTTGGGTAACAAGAGTGAAATTCTGTCTCGAAAAAAAAAAAAAAAAAAAAGAAAAGGTAATTGCTTTCTCTTCACCATTTGCCAAGATTGTATAAGTTTCCTGAGGCCTCCCAGCCACGTAGAACTGTGAGTCAATTAAACCTCTTTCCTTTATAAATTACCCAGTCTCAGGTAGTTCCATATGGTAGTGTGAAAAGAGTAATACACCATCTATATTTTTGTTTGTTTTTACTTTTAAAATAATGGCTTGTGATATGCAAAAAATTTTGTGATTTTATCCAAAAAAGTTTAAAGATTTCTGAGATTTTGCCTCATAATTAGCAAGCAATCCTCAAGTTATCATAAATAATTCTCTCTTATTTTCTTCTGGTACTTCTACATTTTCATTCTTACACTTAAATATTGTAAATCCTGATATAAGGTATTTTGATAAATTTTATTTTTTTAGATTATTAGCTTGTTGTCTTAATGCTATTTATTTTTCTCCACTGATTTAAAGTGCTACTTTTTATGATTTATTAAATTCTTATGTATGTTGGCTTATTTCTAGACTCTCTATTCTGTTTCACTGCCTTGGTGTAAGCATGTGTTATGGCTATAGCATTTTAATTGTTTTAGGTTTAAAATATGTTTGAATATCTTGTACACTAGTACTCCTTCATTAACCTTTTTCAGAAATTCCTTGGTTATTCTATTTAGAATAATTTTGTGTGGTCTCAAACAGAAATTTCTTTTAAAAAATTATTTGGGATCCTGTTAAATGTGAAATTTAACATAAAGAGATGTATATCTCCATTATGTGGACTCTTCCTATGTAAGAATTGGTCTGCCTTTCTATTTTTTCATATTTCTTTTTTATTACTTTCAGTAGGTTTTAATATTTAAACAATATAGATCTTGTAATGTATATCCTTATAGGTATACATCATGCCTTAGCTTCCTGATATGTTAAGTGGAATGGCAGCTATGAGGATGAAACACATAATATATGTACATGACACATAAGTGGTACTCATTATAGCTTTTTAATAGTAATTATAACTCCAAATTATTATATTTGTATCTGCATCAGTATAAAGGTAGCAGAGAAACCACAGTAAGGCAAGAACTTTTCTAGTTATTCTAGACTAGACTAGTAAAGACAGCTATTCTTTTACTTTTTCTTTCTCTGATATATTTTTTCCCCAAATTTTTCAGCACTTTCCAGTTTCTTTCAATTGTCAAACAAGGCAAATACACTATATGTGACTGAGATAAACAAAAACCACTTCTGATGGCTGAGTAATCACTGGGCAGGAATTCTGACACTGAAATTGACCTGGGGCTCACTAGGGGTTTACTTGAAGGTGTGGTTCTGAGAGAGTAATTCACTTAAGTTACATTTTTATATTGGTTGATGGAGGTGAGAGAAAAGAGCCAACGTGTTTTTCTTTTTTCTTTGAAGGAAGGGAAAAGGAGGAAATTGTAGGAATATTAAGAGAGTTACTCAATTTCACCTAGCTATTATCTTTAAACTTTACCATGTTGTGTAAGGTTGATATACTGAATGGTTATATTTAGGAAAGAAATGAAAAGACTAAGAATGTATTGGAAATCACGTTAGGTCAATGGTAAATCAGGTTTACTGATGGACCCCTGACCATGGGCTAGAAGCACCACTGCCCTCTTCTGGTAGAGTTGCCTAATGGCAAGTCCAGTTTCTGGGTGTCTGGAAAGCTTATCTAAAACACCTGCCTTATCAACCAGCACCAAATATCACAGTTGACTACAAAATACTTTTAAAAAGACTTTTTATAATATGTAAAAACATATTCATATAGACCAACTTGTAAATTAGAAGGTGTTCCCCACAGATTGTTTGAAAATTGATTGATATATTCATTAATATATATTTTTAAACAAATTTCAATAGGTTTTTGGGGAACAGGTGGTGTTTGGTTACACGGATAAATTACTCAGTGGTGACTTCTGAGATTTTGGTGTACCCATCACCCAAGCAGTGTATCTGTACCCAATGTATAGTCTTTTAATCCTCGCCTCCTTCCTGCCCTTCTCCTTGAGTCCCCAAAGTCCATTGTCTCATTCTTATGCCTTTGCATCCTTATAGTTTAGTTCCCATTTATAAGTGAGAACATGCAATATTTGATTATGTATTCCTGAGTTACTTCACTTAGAATAATGGTCTTTAACTCCATCCAGGTTGCTGCTGGGTTTTGAGTGATTATATGAGGGCAATTCCTTATACTGGGAATAAAGCTGTGAGCATCACAGGTATGGCCTTGACCCTCTTGGAGCTTGTGGTCTTGTGGGAAGTCAGAGATAATATGTCTAGTCATACCAGTAAGCCTAATGTTACAAACTGAGAAAAGTTCATGAAGGGTAAGCCCCAGGGCCTATCGGTGTGTAGAACAGGAAGCAATGATGCTATTTGGCAGAAAGTTGGAGTAAGGACAACTTCAGAGAAGGATTCCCTTAGGAAGTGGTGAAACTGTAGATGAGGTAATATTTTAAAACATAATTTCCGTAATCCATATGCCAAAGCCTATGAATAGCTGTAGGCCAAGAATCCCCACTCTCTGTAGTGGCGTTCCTGGTCACGATTTATGTGGAACAAAGTGTGCTGTATGGAAAGGTTTGGCTTTGGATAGAAGAGGTTGGACTGATATTCTCCTGCTCTCCTGGAAGAGCAGTGGTGTCCTGCTTTCAGGGAGCCCCTACATGTGAGTTTCCAAATATGTTCAGAATGGTTTAGTGACCCATTAGCTTTCTGCCTTGTCTCTAAGATTTTAGAACCACTCTCCTAATTCTACTTCCTCCCTCCCTTCTCTTCCTTTATTCTCCAGGGGACCGAGCTATTACTCACGGTGTGAACTTGGACCCTTGCTTTTGGGAGTATCATGAATTGATTTATTCTTCATTTAAAATGAAAAAAGAATTGAAGCCTTTCCCAGCCTATTGCCTTTTGTAAGGTTTAGACTTTATTTTATGATTCAGTATGAGAAAAGCCAACTCAGAGTCCCACCCTAACCAGGATGGGACCTGTCTAACCAGGGGTTTGCCTTTTGAGATGTGGGAAGAGATCAGATGTGGGGTGATATCATAGATGACACTTACAGAACACACCAAGTCAACTCTGTTTATTTTTGAGGAGTTTTCAGAGTGTCACTCAGATGGCGTGGTATCCTCTGCCCTTAAAACAATAGCAACAAGAAATGAAACAGTAAAAGGCACTTCGTCTACAGTTACACCCTTTATTCAATTCCCAACTTCAATATCTGTCCATTCATTTTTCCTTCTAATATTTCTCCATGTTCTTAATAACTCCCCTTCTAGATACTCTGGCTTCTCAGCTCTTTTAGGCTTTGAACCCTACCTTAAACTCTGCCTGGTCTACAAAGTCCGCCTCAGTTATGAGAAGCTGCATTATAAGTAGTTGATTCCCTTGCTTCTTCCACTTAAGCATGAAATAGCTAATTTTTGTCTCAATTAGTCTAATAGACCTGGTAGACAGAAAGAGGATAGCTTCTAGAACACTGTTTTCAATGTGCTATTCCTCATGTAAAAAACGCTGCTCTCTTGCCATTGCAGCTTCCTCGGCCTTGTTTTCAAAGCCCTCGTTCCAGACTTAGCTCCTCGTCATAATGCCTCAAAATAAAATCTTTGCTCAAACCAAACTGGGTTGCTTACTCTTCCCCAAACGTAGTTTTCCTTTTTTCTGCCTCCTTTTGGGTTATGTCATTTCCTCATTTACGAAGAATGAATTATTTATCTCTACTCTGACCTATCCAGATTGTATCATCTTTAAAGACCCAATTTAATCATTTCTTCCCCTTTAATTCCTTTGCAAACCATATAGATTTCCTCCCCTCTGTAGGATAATTCAATAGGGCTTCTAATCTTTCCTATTTGGCAATTAAGCAAAGATTGCAAACACTGTACTGTTTTGCATTGTTGGAGTATGTCATAATTTATTTTTTTCCAGTTTTTGATATTTATCTCTTATCTTTCCAAATAATCTCTTGGTTATGGGGAAGGTCTCCTATTAGATGTGTCTCTTGCAGCACCAGTCACAGTGTGTTGCTTCATGGGACTCGACACAATAGGTCACTGATTGTTACTTGTTTCCAAGACCCGCATGATGTCCCAGGCTCCATGATGCTTTCAATACTTAGGAAGAAGGAAGTTGACACTGGAGATAATGGGAAACGGGTGAGTATAGAAGAAATGTTCATTAAATATGGTATTTGATTGATCGCAGATGATGAAATTGATACTTAGAACCAGTATATGAAATTGATACTTGTTCTAAGTATCAATTTCATATGAGAAACATGCTCATGTTCACTCAGTCAACAAGTATTTAAAATTTCTGATAGGTGTAAATTGCTATTGAATCTTGTTGGAAAAGACTGGAGCTACCAAGAAGATTCCAGAGTTTAAGACATTATTTATGAAGACCTTCAAAAGCAAAGAGTACATCTTTGCAACATGCACACAGAAAGAGACACACACACAGACATATACACTTGCACACTTTATCCCTTAGTACATTTTTCAATATACTGCTATGTAGTACAAGGGGAAAACTTTCTCTTTTCACTTCTGAGTTCTTATGTATTTCTTTCCTTCTAAAACTGAGTTAGTATCCAGCATTCAGCTCAGGGCACAAGCAGCCACTACTATGCTAGAACTCACCACGACAACCTGGTGAGCAAGACATGCTCACAGGCTATGTGGTTCTGCACGTTGTGCCTGCAGGTGGGCATGTGCATGGTGACTACTGTCTCTATAGCAGAATTATCCAGGCTCATTAGCGAAGAGACGGCTACCAGTGCCATGTGGAGCCTTGGGCTCATCACTGCCATGTAATGCAGGGGGTCACAGACATCCACGTAGAGGTCATGGGCCATTGAGGCCAGCAGCAGGAACTCAGTCCCCCCAAAGGCTGTGGAGAAGAAGAGCTGGGTCCCACATTGGGCAAATATGGTCTTCTTCTTTAGGAGGAGGTAAACCAACTTTGAGGGACCCCACTGGAGGTGTAGCAGGTGTCCATGAGTGAGAGGTTGCAGAGGAAGAAGTACATATGTAGGTGGAGCTGCATATCCAGCCAGATTAGGAGTAGGATGAGCCCATTTCCCTGTAGGGTCAGCAGTTAGGCGGCCCCAAATATGACAGAGTCCAGCCTGGTCTGCCTGTCACCGGAGAGACCCACTAGTGTGAACTCATTCACCCAGGTCACCTTGTTTCTCCCCATGGAGCAGGTGAGTCAGGCTGCTGTGGAAAGAAGTGGGTTAGAGAGACCTGATCAGAATTGGAATTCACAGTCTGGCACTGAACAAAGGACTGTAAAGAGGACTGCAAATACTTGTATACTGTCTCTTTTAGATTGTGAGCTTCTTGAAGACAGAGATCTTTTCTGATTTTTAAAATACGAAGATTCCTAACAAATGCTTCACAAATAATGTTTGTTGGGTCCATAAATATAAACATTTAAAATGTTTTTGAGGATTATTCTCTGATCCCAATATGTAAATGCGTGTCCTGGGATTTGCCCTCATTCTCATTACTCAGGCTGGGGCCAGCGGCTCTTCCTGCTTCTTCCATAGTCTAGGTTGGATCAATGATAGAATGGTTCACTTGGTTCTCGGTATACTGATTAATCAGGTTTAGTTTTAGGTTGATAAGATCAGGGCCTTATTGCAGAACATTATATCATATGTTATAATGCTATAATTATGTCCCAACTTCTTAAGATAATGCTGTTTCCTTGGTGAAATGTTGGCATTTGTTCAAATGTTAAAGTGATTAATAAAAGATGAATGCACACATCACTTATTTGCAGTGACAACACTTGGAAACGGACGATGCCCACAGATGAAGTCAGTAAGGGAGTGGCTGCAAAATCCTTTGAGCTCTGTTCTGGGTAAATCCTTCTGTCACAGCAAAGACATGCTTGCCTTTGGGGCACCTCCCTGTTTACTTTGCTGGTCTGCAGCCCGTCTCAAAAGATACAGATGTCATTTTTTTTTCATGTGCTAAGAAATTTTATAGCTTTGATTTCTTTATGAATAGCAAGTCCCTTTAGCCCCATTTCCGTATTTGCCTTGTTTCTTTGCAACATGGTGGGAGAAGGTAGTGATGATGATTATTATGAGAATCAAGAGAGCCCATGGGGATGCAGAGAAGAGTCTGACAGGTGGAACAGCCCATTTGGATGCTCATTGGGGGAGGTTTGAGAGAGAAGGAAAAAAAACTCCAGAAATCAGGGTAGCCTCTGAAAATCTCATAGGAACCAAGGTGGATACCAGATCAGAACTTTCAACATTAGCTGCATGTTAAAATCACCTGGGAAGTTTTGAACATTTTAGACGCCCAGATTACAGTCCACAGACATTAGGCCAGCATCTCAGGTGGATAAAACCCAGACATTAGTATATTCATAACTTTAGCCAATGGCTTTGGCCAATGGGTTAATCAAACAAGCGGTGTTTAATATCTAAATATGTGTGAGATCTTCAGGTATGTTTCTGGCATTAATTTCAAAATTGTATTATGATTAGAGAACATAGTCTGCCTGATTTCAGTCTTTTAAAATTTCTTGAGATTTGCTTCATGCCCAGTGGCTTATAAGTCCTGATGAATACTCCATGTGCACTTGAAAAGGATGTGTGTTCTGTTGATGTTGGATGGAGTGTTCTATAAATGTCAGCTAGGTCTAGTTGGTTGACAGCATTGTTCAAGTGTTACATATCCCCTGTATCCTTACTGATTTTATGTCTACTTGTTCATTTACTGAGAGGCAAGTGTTGAATTATTCTACTCTAGTTGTGTATTTTTAATTTTTTTTGAAAGAGTCTGGCTCTGTCATACAGGCTACAGTGTAGTGGTACAGTCATAGCTCACTGTAACCTCTGCCTCCAGGCTCAACCAATCCTCCCACCTCAGCCTTTGGAGTAGCTGGGACCACAGGCATGCACCACCATGCCAGGTTAATTTTTAAAATTTTTATAGAGACAGCATCCCATTTCATTGCCCAGGCTGGGTTTGAACTCCTGAGCTCAAGCGATCCACCTACCTTGGCCTCCTGAAGTGCTGGGATCACAGGCCTGAGCCATGGTGCCTGATCTGATACCTTTTTAAATTTTTTTCTTTTTTTTGCTGCATATATTTTGAAGCTCTGCTGTTGGATGCTTATACACTCAGGAGGTCAAGCTTACTATTATTTTATTTTGCAGGACCTAAACTATTATTAATCCCATCTGGTGAAATTTAAATTTTATGTATTTTGTTTTTCATCTTTAGAAGTCCTATTTAGTTTCTTCTGTTTTTAGGCCTGCATTTGTTGACTGATTTGTTCCAAGTTAAGAATCTTATTTTCCTGGTTTTTCAAGGTCCAGTAATTTTTTATTGAGTGTTGGATATTAGAAATCTTAAGTTGTTTAATACTTGATTGTGTTGTATTCTATTCAAGCATTTTAGACTTTTTCTGACTGTTAGTAAATTAGTTTGATGCTTTCAATTTATGGTAAATCTATGGTAGTCTTTTTCTAGGGCGAATTTTGCTCAATTTCTAAGACATGGCATCTTTGCAATTCATAGGGAGTGCTTTGTATATTCAGTAAGGTTGTTTTATTCTAGCCAAAGACTACTGAAATGAATCCTGACCCCATAGGAGTTCTGGAAATTGTTTGTTTTATAGCTCTCCAGTAATTTTTCTTTCTTGGGGGGTTGTTTTTTCTCAGTCTTACAGGGTTTCACACTCCTCGCATATGGATCGGTGTTTAGCTAAGGACTCAAAGACTGATTTCTGGAGCGTTTTTCCTGTGTGGCTTATTCTTCCTACTAATCTCTGCATCCTTCACTCAGCAAGACTTTCAGGTCTGTTTAAATTCCCTCTCTTCGTGCCACAATGTGGATGTTGCCTCTTGGCAGAAAGTCTGGGTGATTGTAAGAATCACCTCATTATTTTTCCTTCTCACAGGAATCACAGTTTTGTGCTATCTGTTTTTTAATATCTGAAAACAATGTTTTCAAATTGCTTTTCAGTTTTCTAGTTGCTTGCTAGTTGCTGGGTAATTCTGTCATGTTACTTATTCACCTGGGAGTAGAAGGCCTGTATAATTTTTAAAAATCTATTATTCTATATTCTTAGAGAGTTCTTTCACTTTATCTTTCAACCATCTTATTGATTTTTTAAAAAAGATTTCAGCAATGAAATGTCCTGTTTACATATAAGGAGGAAGGACTGTGTAGTAACTGTGGATTTACTCTGCAATTGTGTAGGTGGGACTATGTTGGGATGAGTTTTTGCCTTGGATGGGCAACCTTATCAGCGTTGTAAGCATTGAAATTGAGGATAAATGATGTCAAGCAGCAGAGTTCACTTTAGGATGAGAAGGGAGGGAATTGATTAGAAAACTGTTAGTTTCTACAATGCCAAAGGGGTGATATTTACTTGGTGAAAACAACACCAACACTACAGTTTCTAGAACTTCCAAGAAATTTTATCTTATGTGTTAGAGAGACAGAGAAAACCCCCCCTTTTTTTTTTTTAAGAAAATAAAGGCTGAGGACTTGATTCTGGTGGCAGACAGTGGTAGAGGAGCTGATCTGTGCAGCTAGGCACCTCCTATTATAAATGCCAAATCAGAATTTGTAACATCTCCTGACTTCTAATCATTAATCAATTGCTAATTCAACTGTAGCTTTCTGTTTGTATATTCTAGTTGTGACAACCGCCTTTTTATCAATGTAGTTTAACTTCCTTTATATTCAAGACATAGGTTGAACTCTCTAACCCAACATAATCCTACATATTCCATTCAATTATATATTTTAAATTTGTTTTTATATTCTTATCCTTTAAGGTCAAAAATTGACTCAACATGGTTGATGAGCCAATGTCTGCTTGTTTATGTCATGCTTTGAGGATCATTTGGCTGGATGTAATATTTTTGGATTATACTTTCTTGCCCTCAAAACCTAGTAGAAAATTATTTCATTACCTTCCTTTCATTCCTTATTGTACCTTAATGTAGAGGAAAAGTTCCACGCCAGCCTGATTGTTGGTTTTCCTTGGGGAATCTACTATTCTTAGGTGTTTGCTGTTGGAGTTTTTCATATATACTTAAAATTTAACACTTGTTCAGGATGTGTTCAAATGTGAGTAACTTTGAATGATTATATTTTTCTATAACCTCTGGTGAGCCCTTCATGTCCTCCCTCCCTCCCTTCCCATCTCCTCTTCTCTCTCTCTCTCTCTCATCTATCTCTTTCTTTTCTTTCTTTCTTTCTGGAGGCAGCCTGGCTAATTTTTGTATTTTTACTAGAGACTGGGTTTTACCATGTTGGCCAGGCTGGTCTCGAACTTCTAATCTCAAGTGATCTGCCCAGCCTCCCTAAGGGCTGGAATTACAGGCATGAGACACCACCCCCAGCCTCTTTCTGAATTTTGATATAGGTTATGGAAAGTAGTGGCTAAGAGACTGGGCCCTGGAATTAAAAATACCCAAAACCAACTCTCGCCTCCTCTACTTTCTGGTAGTATGGCCTTTCTCAAAATAATTAAATGCACCATGTTATAATATCATCCCTCTTCCCTTATTGTTTACTGCCCTATTAGTCTCTTGAGAATTGCTTTCTCCAGTTGTTTATAGGATGCAGTCTGCCGAGCAATGTCTCAGCTGTCTCAAAAAGCAGAAGCCCAAAGTAGAGGGACAAGTGTTATGTTCTTTGAACAGTAGTATCCTTGGATTTCTGTGAATTATTTAGATATTAGGAAAAAGTCCTCTCAAGATACAGTAATTCACCAGATGATTATATTTTAAACATTTTTACAAGTGTTTATCTTTCTTGGCATTATCACATAGCTTGTATTAGAGTTAAGTTTTTTTTTTTTTTTTCCCTGGGGGATTAGATGCCATTTAAACTAAAAGTCAGAGCATGAATTTTTAAAAAGATTTTCTTTGAGTCAAGGTCTAGCTATGTAGCCCAGGTTCGAGCTCAGTGGCACGACTGCAGCTGACTGTAGTTTGAACACATGAGTCAGGCAGTCTTCCTACTCAGCCTCCTGAGTAGCTGGGACTGCAAGTGCACTACCACCCCAGCTAATTTATTGAATTTTTATTTTTAGAGACAGGGTCTCACTGTGGCACTCCAGTGTCCAAGGTAGTCTAAGGCTTTTGATAAGTATAATTAAAGTATCTGCTGTCAATATTTTTTTGTGAATCAAATCATTTAATATAGTTTATTATTTTAGTTTGTATTTATTTGTTGTTGAGATTAAAGATTTTTTTGTATGCTAAATGTTATAAAACAAGTTCTACCTTTGTATTTATTTTATTTCTTCATTTTTCTGTTTCCATGTTCACGATTTTCTTATTGATTGGTAAGTGCCCTTTAAATTAACGTAGAGTAAAATTGACTTTCTGGGGTGTATTAGTCCATTTTCACACTGCTGATAAAGACATACTTGAGACTGGGAAGAAAAAGAGGTTTAATTGGACTTACAGTTCCATGTGGCTGGGGAGGTCTCAGAATCACGGTGGGAGGTGAAAGGCACTTCTTACATGGTAGCAGCAAGAGAAAATGAGGAAGAAGCAAAAGTAGAAACTCCTGATAAACCCATCAGATCTTGTAAGACTTATTAACCATCATGAGAATTGCATGAGAAAGACCAGCTACAATCAACAGAAGTGGAATAAGTATTGGTAAGGCTGTGAAGAAGCCGGAATCCTTGTTCATTGCTGGTTCTTTGCTGGAATGTAAGATAGTTCAGTTGCGGTGGAGAACAGTTTGGCAGTTCCTTAAAAAAGTTAAACATAGAGTTATCATGTGACCCAGCACTTCCACTCCTGGGTAAATATTCAAAAGAATTGAAAATAAGTATTCAAACAAAAATTTGTATGTGAATGTTCATAGTAGCAAAAAAGGAGAAACAATTCAAATGTCCACTATCTGACTGAATAAACAAATGTGGTCTAACCATACAATGGAATATTATTCAACCATAAAAAGAAGCGAAGCACTACTACATACTGCAATAGGGAAAGACCTCAAAAACATTATTCTAAGTGAGAAGCTAGACACAAAAGTCTACATATTGCATGATTCCCTTTACATGAAATGTCCAAAATTGGCAAATCCATAGAGACAGAAAGCAGATTAGTTGGGAGAGGGAGTGACTGCTTAATGAGTGTGCGTATCCTTTTGGGGTATTGAAAGTGTTTTGGGGCAGATAGAGATGAGGTTGCACAATGCTGTGGCATTAAAATGGCAAAAATTGTGAATCATATGATATGTGAGCATTACTGCAGTTAAAAATTTAACAATTTCAGCCGGACACAGTGGCTCAGGCCTATAATCCCAGCATTTTGGGAGGCCAAGGCGGGTGGATCATGAGGTCAAGAGATAGAGACCATCCTGGTCAGCATGGTGAAACCCCATCTCTACTAAAAATACAAAAAATTAGCTGGATATGGTGGCACGTGCCTGTAATCCCAGCTACTCGGGAGGCTGAGGCAGGAGAATTGCCTGAACCCAGGAGGCGGAGGTTGTGGTGAGCTGAGATTGCGCCATTGCACTCCAGCCTGGGTAACAAGAGCGAAACTCTGTCTAAAAAAAAAAAAAAACTTTAACAATTTCAAAGGATGCTCTTCATTTCCGGTTTTTCAGCCCTTTATCTTTGTTGCAGCAGATTGAGTAAAAGTTTGAACTGTTCTCAATTCATGTTTTTTGTTGTTGCTTGTTTGCTTGTTTTGGTTTGTGTTTTCTTTTGTGGTCAAGACAAACCAGAGATTCGTACTATTTAGTTAAGAAGATGTTTTAGTCCGATTTAAAAAATTTGTTGGGCCAGGCACGGTGGCTTACACCTGTAATCCCAGTACTTTGGGAGGCCAGGTGGGCAGATCACAATGTCAGGAGTTGGAGACCATCCTGGCTAACATGGTGAACCCATCTCTACTAAAAATACAGAAAATTAGCCTGGTGTGATGGTGGGCCCCTTTAGTCCCAGCTACTTGGTAGGCTGAGGCAGGAGAATTGTTTGAAGCCAGGAGGCGGAGGTTGCAGTGAGCTGAGATCGTGCCACTGCACTCCAGCCTGGTGACAGAGTGAGACTCTGTCTCAAAAAAAAAAATATTTTAAACATTTTTTCATAATAAAATGATCACTGCTTTGCTTTATGATCTAGTATTTTAGAGCTCAAAAATGTGTGTATGAGAAGAGCAGGACAAAACTATCCCCAATGAGGAAGCAGGATTCTTTACTTGCTGAATCCCATGGCTTACTCTAATCAGGTGTAGCATGGCCTCCTAGTCAGGATGAGCTCTGATCACAGCCCTCATTTCACAAGAGGATATCCTTAGCCCTGATTGTGTACAAGATGTTTGTTTGAGGTCCCACACATCTGACTTTCTGGCCAGCAATTTGCTACCACTG
Source organism: Callithrix jacchus (assembly GCF_049354715.1). NCBI lineage: Eukaryota > Metazoa > Chordata > Mammalia > Primates > Cebidae > Callithrix > Callithrix jacchus. The sequence continues at coordinate 103,996,967 of NC_133512.1, read as the reverse complement.
CAAATTTGAAAGGGAAACATGCAGAGGGATGTTCATGTGACTGGCACACAGCCCAGTCATACTCATCAGAGCTGAGAGATCATTACTGTGACTTTGGCCCCAAACCCATGGGTGAATTCCCCACGCTAGTGAGCTGGCCTGTACCATGTGTGAGTTACTGGCATGGCCTTTGCACCTCTGACCTAAGGCTTGTTTGATCCCATGGGCACAGTGAATTTTGTAACTTAAACCTTTCTTCCTTCCTTTTCTCACTGACTGCAGAAACATATATAATTTAAATATTTTTTTAGCAAGAAGTAGATTTTCTTCCAATACATTTTGTGCACTGCCCTGACTTCTAATTTAATCTTTCTTCTTAATTCATTTACGCTGGTATATCTTTTCTCCTCCCTCCCCCTTTCTTTCATTTATGAAAATGAATATATTTTATTTAACTTTCTGTAGGATGTATGTGTTTTTAAGTTATTGTAATTCACATTGAGAAGGTGGCACGGGCCAAAGATGAAGTCTGGATAAAATCCATTTCTCTATTACTTCAAAAGAGAGTAGTACTGATTGTGGCCCTCCCACCTGTTTCCTTACACACACACACACACACACAGCCCTACACAGATGCACGTACGTACACACACGCATACACATGTTATGCTGGAGAGCACAATGCCCACTGTCTTCAGAGTGAGGACCTCTCATTACCCAAATCACTCTCTACTGTTTTAATGCAGAGCTCCTTATCAGAACTCGACTCAGAGCTGCCTTCACATCCTTGTTCTGCAGACTGTAGATGAGAGGATTCAACATGGGGGTCACCACAGCATAGAAGAGCACCACCAGCTTTTCCTGCTCAGCTGAGGCCATGGAGTGAGGCTGCATGTAGGTAAAGAGGGCCATCCCATAGGACATGGAGACCACAGTGAGGTGGGAGGCACAGGTCCCGAAGGCCTTGCGGCGTCCATGGGTGGAGCGGATCCGCAGAACGACAGCTGCAATGTGGGTGTAGGACAGTGAGACCAGGCAGCAGGGCACCAGCAGCACCACCACACTGGAGGCCACTATTACCACCTGATTGAAGGTGATGTCCACGCAGGCCAACCTCATCAGTGCCAGTGTCTCACAGGCCACATGGTTTAGTACGTTGTGCCCACAGGTGGGCAGGTGCATGGTGAGTGCCGTCTCCATTGCAGAATTAGCCAGGCCCACGAGCCAAGAGACAGCTGCCAGTGCCATGCAGAGCCTTGGGCTCATCACTGCTATGTAACACAGGGGGTCACAGATGGCCACATAGCGGTCATAGGCCATTGCGGCCAGCAGCAAAAATTCGGTCCCTCCAAAGGCCAGGGAGAAAAAAAGCTGGGTCCCACATTGCGCAAAGGAGATGGTCTTCTTCTCCATGAGGAAGTGCACCAGCATCTGAGGGACCCCGCTGGAGGTATAGCAGATGTCCACGAGTGACAGATTGCAGAGGAAGAAATACATGGGCAGGTGGAGTCGCACATCCAGCCAGATCAGGAGCAGGATAAGCCCATTGCCCAGCAGGGTCAGCAGGTAGGCGGCCGCAAATAAGATAAAGAGTCCAGCCTGGGTACCCCTGTCACTGGAGAGGCCCATTAGGATGAACTCACTCACCCAGGTCACGTTGTCCCTTCCCATGGAGCAGGTGGGTCAGGCTACCAGGGGAAGAAGAAGAGTTAGGAAAGGAGAAGTTAGGGTCTCACTTTAGGAGTCGTGGGTTAAGTCCTGGGCTAGGATTGGAGATGGGACTGGGACACTGAACCCACTTCTTCAATCTAGGTGGTTAGGAGGGAATGAAAGGTCTTAGAGAAAGAAACATTTGGTTTCTGACACTAAACCAAGTTTTGAGAGATTCTGAAGGATGAAGTTACTGTTTTGGTCATCCTTTCACACCTAGGACCCAGCACAGTTACAGTTGTATGGGAGGTAATCTATCAATGTAGAAGGAATGACAGAGAAAAAAGGATGAGAGAAGAAGAGAAAAACTAAGGAAAGACAATAGAAAAGTGGAAAGGGAGGGAAGGGAAGAGGAAGATAGGAAAGAAAGGAAGGATTCTTCACTGTGGGGTAGCAGTGGGTAAAGTATTGTAATCAAACACTTGAGAACCATAGGGATGTCCTGGGGTTTCTCAGCTCATTTCTTAACTCTGGATTGAGCTGCTCTTCATGTTGTTTCCAGGACCCATGGAATCTAGACAGGAATCCTCTCACATCCTTTTCATTTTTCCCACCAGTCCAGATAAAACCAAAGTCCTCGAAACCAATATCTACTAAGCCCCTGCTGGTGTGCCAGGGTCTGTGCCAGGCATTGGTTACCTGCCTGTGAGTAAGAAAGATACAAACATGGGTCCTTGCATTCTTGGTTATTATAATTTATCCAGGGACACAGAGATTACATCAATAATTACAAATAATTAATTAAGTATAATTGTGCTAAGTGCTATAAAGGAGAAAAACAAGGTTAGTATTTGGCTAATTAAATTTGGAGCGTTGTAATTAAATTACCTCAGTAGTTATGCCTTACTCCCTAATAACATGCAATTTATAGAATGAGTTTCAGGCATTTATTTCTATGTTTAAACAAATGATTAACAAAGTAATGTGATGTAAGCATTTGAAAACCAATGATACTCATCTATTACTACTGAATATAAGGTGATGGAAACCTACTGAATCTTTTTAAACCGGGTGAATTCTCCCTTGTCAGCTAAGGTTGCGCCAGGTCATCTCCCTTCTACCATGCTGACTGGTCCTCTTGAAAAATAGAATTAAGCGCCATCACTTTTTCTTAATAGAAATATATCTCCAGGTGTATTTCCTGCTCTTAAACATATCTAATTAGTAAACCAATTAATTAAAAAAAATTTTTTTTGAGCATATCAGGCCCTATGCTTCCAACCAACCTAGGAAATTCTGCCTTTCAATGTCAGGAATTTGTGTTTAGAAAATCAGCAGTGCCAGAAGATCAAATAATAAATTTTAAAAAGATGGATTTTGGTTAAATCTGAGAATCTAATGAGAGCATGTTTGTACAAGCCACTACAGCCGGAGGACAAATGCAATCCATCAGCATTAAGAAAACCAGAGCAGAAACAGAATAAAATACAAGAGAGCTGAAATGCATAATTCAATTTGTTTCTTCTGGCTGGAAACATTGGTGGAGGGAGAGAGCAGAGGACTTGGATGGAGCCGGCATCTTGTCTGCATTCAGCCCTGGCCTTGTAGTGGCCAGAAGGTGTCACTGTAGAAACTGCTAAGAATAGAAACTGGCCTTGGGTCCTCAAGGTTGGAGATCAGATTCTAGGGTCAGAGCCAGGGGCTGGAGTTTTGAGTACTGCCCTAGGGAGACGGTTCTCTTGTATCTGCAGAAGTAACTCAATGCTGATCTACTCTGATAGGTAGGCTGCTTGTTACTACAGACAGAATCTTCACCTTCAGAGTTGGTCTCAAAAATGGAGATACCCTCCAGGAGGTAATCACAACTATTTAAAATAAGAAGAAACATAGAGGCCAAGTGTCTCATTCCTTTCATTTTATAAACAAGGAAACAAAGGAACAGGAGTGAGGTGATTTGCCCAGGTCTCAGATCTACCTGGAGACTAAGCTGGAACAAGGGTCAGGGCTGCCCTGCACATCTAGCTCTCCCCAAGCCTATGAGTGAGGGGTAGGAAGGAGTTCTGAAAAGCTGTGGTCTAGGAAGGGACGCATCTGAGGAACCTTAGATGGGAAGCTCAGAACAGCCATCTTTCCTTGTAGAGAAAGACATGTGGTACGTGGGTAAAGCTTTGAATGAGAAGTGAAGGGGCCTGAGTTTGAGTTTGCCTCTTCCATTAGTCTGCTCTGTGCAACTTACTTGACCTCTCTGAGCCTCAGTTTCTTCATTTGAAGTGCATGAATAATAATAATGTCTATTGCACAATATTTTAAGTAAGATCAGATGAACAAATGAATATGAATGTGCTTTTTAAAGTACTAAGTAAACTTAAGGGGCTGTTACTATGCTCAACAAGTCCAAATTACAGAGGTTAAAGTCTACCCAGAGCTATGGAGACAAGAAACAAGACAAGTATGTGCTATAAAGTTCAGAAAGTTAACAGAATGTGGGCCATAAGGCCGCTGGAAATAAATTATATTGCTTAAACCACCTAATTACAGAGACCTTGTTAAATATAGTGAAGAATCAAAGTGGAGGGTTCACCTTTACTCAATGGGTAGGTAGTACATGCTGTGTACACAGTGTGAGCTTAGCACTATTTTATTCCAATAAATTTTGGGATGTTTTTAGATGATGAAAAACTATTTTTATTGATAGATGGCCTTGTTCTTAGCTTTTTGGAAGAGAGGATTTTATTCCACTTTTCTCACCTTGGTAAACATGTCCTGAGCACCGCTCAGTGCCTGGTCCGGTGGAAGGTGCTAGAATAACAAATCAATTGGTCAGTCTCCTACTTAGGAACTCAGCCTGCAGGGAGAATAGAAAGAGTGAGTCATCATGACCTTATTAGAGGAGGTTTCACAGGAAGCTTGATGAAGACATCTGGTAAGAGGAGACGTAGAGTTTGGCTATGTGATCAGCTAAGCAGATCTGTACAAATAATAAAGTAGAAACAAACAACAAAACAAAACAAAAACAAAAAATAGTGCCCTTGCCTCTTGAAAAAGTAGATGTGGTTTAAGTTATGCTAAGATTCATGAAAGGAGGTCTGGGCTTCAAGCTGTATCAATAAACCATCCATGTATCCATTGGGTCCATTGCTACACCAGTTTCCTCATCTACAGAATGAGCAAGTTAGATTCAGTCCATTAAGATTTCTTCCAGCTCTAAAGATTTGTGATAAGCAAGTATACATAATCTGTGGTTTAAAGCAGTATAAAAGGGAAAAATAGGTCCTTCGGTCTTATTGCTTTAAGCATGCACAGCTAGTGGGAGTGGGACTGTAGGCAATGAGGTATGGGTTAGTGGGTTTTGGTTCAAAGGATTCAGACCACATACATAGCTGACTGGGGAGGTGTCAATGAATGTGACTAATTGACTCAAAAGCAGAGACTAAGGAACTGGGGAAGAGGACTAAACCGGTAGAAAGGGCAAAACTACTTGGGCCAAGGCTGAAAGGCTAGCAACCTTCTGATACGTAAGCCTCCTTCCAAAGTGTGTCCCCGGTAATTCCTGGATTGGAATGACCCCTAACACCAAGTTTTCTACCAGGTCTGGGACCAAACTTGCCTTAGTTCCATACAAATTATACTTCCTGATGGTTGAGAATATTCACCATCGTCTTTATCAAGAAAGGATGAAGGTCTATGTCTATCTTTGGTTCCTATACCAATCCCAGCCCTTTTCCATTCCTTCTTGGAATGGAAAAGAATAGAAATGCCTCCAACAGAATAGAAATGCCTCAAGGCCACAAAAAGAACTTTCTCCCTTTTGACTTCCATTCCTTAGTTTTTAAAATGTATATCTATATATACTGAGCACTTCAGTTTATTCTGTTGATTGGATGACTGACCAAGAACTAGGACTCCATGAAGTGGCTTGAAAACACTGTGTATCATCTAGGTCATCGGAGGAATTCAAATAGCCTCCAACTACAACCAGTGAGGAAAATACAGAGGAGGATCACAAAACAGTCCCGGCTGCTCTCAGGGATTTGGGCTTTATCCTCCCACCACCTCCTCGTAACCTTCCTTGTGGGTGACTCACCAAGGCTGCGTGCTCACTTCATGCACGGGGCATTTTGAGTGTGGAGATGTATATCTCTTAGAAAGTCCTTGATGCAGTTGTTCATGCTCTTCTTGGGGATGCCGGTTTTACTTTGTCAGTATTAACTGATAACTTTCCAGAATTTAGGCATCCCCGGAGGGCAATTAACTTGCTCTTGGTGTGTTTCTTGCTCATTCTTTTCCGCCGCTACGTCTCCACAACCACAGCTCCCTTCTCTGCTAAGTTCCCTGTGGAATACATGTTCTAAAAACATTTTATTTCAACTTTTAATTATAGTTGCCAGCATAATGAGCCCTTCTCCGACTCTTTTGTATCTTTAACTGCCCTTCGATGCTGTGGCATCACTGAGGACTTTTGGTAGAAGTCGAGAGACAGAAACATTTACTTTTCTGACCTGGTGGGAAGGGACTGAAAGTATTTGGGAAGGGAAAGAGAAACTGAAATTTTGAAACCTGGTCCCCTTCCTAAAGGAAGAAAATGAAAGCACCTTCTTCTCGCCTCCCACACACCTAGTTTTAGTGACAGTGACATCTAGTTTTAGAGTGGTGAGGACGCATGGCACATTAGAACCATTATATTTATGGACTGGGAGCCATTGAGAAGTCCCAAGTTCACAGTCATTAAAATAGTTCTGCAGGTTTCTTGATGGTCTCCCACATCACATTTCTGTTGGGTTTCCTTTGCATATTTTCACATCACTAGAAAAATTTTTTAAGCAACTTTCCTAATACTGATCTTCCACTTCTTGGCCATCTTCCACAGTTTTAATTTCCTCACTGAAATTACTAGAAGGAGGAGAGGAAACAATGAGTCAGGATGAGGTTTTATTCCCAATATTTATCTATTCATTTCTATGGTAATCGAACATGAGAAAACAGAGAGACACCAGTGTGTAACCCACTAAAAAATTTTTAATAACAATTGGCCAATATTGCAAGATAAAAGCTTACTTACCTGGAAGATTTGTCATCATTATGACAATGGATCAGGGAACTGTTGTTTGACTTCACGCTCTTCCCCTTTGGGCAGGACCTGAAGAATCTCAGGGTTATCTCTGCTGCTTCCACCACCCAGGTAAGCTCAGGACCTCAAAGGACCTAGTTCACCTCATGGTCTGTGGATGGAAAAAACTGCTAGAACTTCTGACTGAGAGTTGTAGCCAAAGGTTAAGAAAGAGAGCAGCAGTAGAAAGAAAACCAAGGGCACATGAAGGGTAAGAAGAAGAGAGAATGACACCTGAGAGGTGGGACCCCTGATGCACTTCAAAGGCAGACTCGATATGAAAGGACACAGGTGACTCCAGTGTAAAGGAAAAGAACTGTTGGGAACTGTCCTCCCCACTGCCTCCTACTCTCATCTAATAAAAATGTTTCCCTGCTGGTAAAAAAGAGAAATGCATCCTTCTTACTTTTCCAAGCAGTAAGATTACAGATAATATGTAACTAGATTTTTTTTTTACAAAGTAGATTAGAAAATGGTAGGAAAAACAATATATATACAGTTGGATGTATATAAAGATTGAAAAATAGAAAAAGAACAGGGAGGATGACCATAAAATGTCTATGGGTTCATCTCTGGGTAATAAGATTATAGGTATTTTTGTTTTCTTATTTTTTGGCTTATCAATATTGATATGGCTTGGATTTGTGTTCCTGCCCAAATCTCATGTCAAATTGTAATCCCCAGTGTTGGAGGAGGAGCCTGGTGGGGGCAAATTTCGCTCTTGTTGTTTTACAATAGTGAGTAAGTTATCACAAGGTCCGCTTGTCTGAAAGTGTGTGGCACCTTCCGCGCTCTCTCCTTCTCCTGCCCTGGCTGTGTAAGACATGCCTACTTCCCCTTCAGCTTCCACCATGATTGTACGTTTCCTGAGGCCTCCCCTCCATGCTTCCTGTACAGCCTGTGGATGGAACTGTGAGTCAATTAAACCTCTTTTCTTTATAAATTACCCAGTCTCAGGTAGTTCCTTATAGCAATGTGAGAACAAACAAATACTAATATTTTTAAATGTTTATAATAAACATGTATCTTCCTCTAATATGAATCTAAATGAAATTTTAAAAATTCATGTATCTGATGGAGACATATGCAGGGTCTAGCCCCACAGGGTCTAGTGGGTGTTCTTTTGTGTGCAGAGACGACAGATCATAGAAAAAAAAGAGACAAGGACACAGAGATAAGAGAAGAATTCAGCTGGTGTTGGGAGACCACTGCTACCAAAATGGGGTGGAGTCCAGCGGTGGCCCCAAATGCCTGGACGCCCTGATATTTATTGTATACAAGGCAGGGGGGCAGGGCCAGAGAGTGACTTGTCTGACATGATTGGTAGGGGTCAAGCAAATCACGTACTGAAAATATGTGTGGCCACGTGGGTACAGTACAGAGGGCCCCTCCCTCTCAGGTAGCCGCTGCAAGGAGGAGAGGCACTTACGTCAGTATCTTTTTCTGCATTTACCAGAGAGAGTGAAGGCTTTTAGGATGCCTCTATTCTTACTTCTCACAGCTTTTAAGAATTTACAAGGGCACATCGGGTGGGAACGTGGAACATGGAAGTGGACGAGGATGGTGACCATCAGAGCACAGCACCACAGAGAGGTGTTTAAACCCCTGGATGTCTGTGGGCTGGCCTGGCTAGTGTCAGACCTTCCTCAAGAGCCGGCAGAGCAGAGTTTTCTCTGAACTCCCCGGTGAGAGGGAAGCTCCCCCTCATGGCCTGCTAAGCAACAGGCGTCTCCCTAGACATTGGCGCTATCTCAGGTCTTGCCTGATAAGCAAAGGGCAGCTTCCCAGGCGCTGGCATTACCGCAAGGCATTTACTCTCCCGTCCGGATCGCTTCTCACAATGTCCGTTCAGTTCTGAATTATATTTCACCTGATTACGTCTATACTATAAGACTAAAATGTTCCTAACTAAAGATTAATAGGGAATAATGATGTAGTAAGATTATATAATTGATTATGCGATTGAACCTAATATTGGTGTCAATTATATAAGTAATCAGTCTATGTTTAAGTAATCACTTATTTATTATACTGGGACAGATATAGGTGCCTTTAGTCTCCTGCCGTCGCACCTGAGCAACTTTATTCCCACAGACATATCACACTGAGATAGTGATATTAGGAAATCAATGGGCTGTCTTAATGCCTGGCACTACGAAATAGCCTTTGGGCAACATAAGTGAGCATTCAAGGGTAGAGTAAATATACAGTTAAAGTTGTATCTCAGCAAAGTAGACGTAACTATAGGTTTTGGATTATTTATACCATCAGAGATAAATCTGGAAATACTCTCTACTGCCAAACACCCTGGACTAGAGGCGGGACAGTGGGATTTACTCCAGCTTTAGTACAAAGAGCTCTATGACTTTGTACAAGTCACCTCATCTCCCTGGGTCTGTTTGTTTGTAAAACAAAGTGGTTGGATTGGCTGTAAAGATCCTAAGTTCTAGAAGTCTGTGTTTTTCAGCATGTACTTTACAGCATTTTCCTTTCATTCTAAATTCTAGATTCTGAGGTCTGAGAGTTAAGTCATTCCATCATGAGTTCCAAACCAGATTTAAGGAGACAGGAGGAATAATTTCCTTTGAGATTGACCTATACTGGGAGTTTCCCTGAAGAAGGCAATGGAAGAGACCCAGTCATGGACATAATTGATTTCCTGATATCTGTGTGGGCCCAGGCCTGCTGCTCACCTGGGTCTTTCCCCTCTTTCACTCCTTTGGAACGGCCTCACCACCACCCACTTTCCTACTCCCTCCTTCTCCACTCCAATATCTCCTTGCCGAAAGATTTTCCTGTTACTAGCAATAGTTTAGTTCACTCCCAGGGAACTACTCTATCTGGTTCTCAGTTACTAACCTTTCCGTTCAGCTCTTTCCATTCCATTTTCACCAGAATTAATATTTCTCCCTCCTTCCCCAGTGAAATGTAAACGGTACCTTCTGGGAAGCATTTTACTGGAACTGATGTCTGCTATGCTTGACAGCATCTCCACCAGCCTCAGATGCAACTCATCATGAATTAGCTCTGCCATGACTGGGTTAGAATATGGTTCTGCTTCCTGTCTCTACATGCTGGAAAAATTTAATGTGGCATTTCTATGCTTTGGTCTTTGCTCTGTACATACCCAATAAATGACTTAGGGGAAATCACTTAAGTGGTAGTGATAGGGGTGAGTAACTAAAATTTAATGAACACTAAATGCTTTATAAGAATCATCTAATTTAAACTTTACATAATTTCCTTATTATGGATTAACATTGGATGGGCATTGTACATTCCATCTCTAGAAAAGAAGTCTTTCTGAGGGACTGTGTTAAGGAAAACTGAGTCCACAAGGGGCGTGTTTCCAAAGGCAAGAGCTTGCCAGTGCCATGCCTCCATCCACTTCCCCATCTGGGAAGTAAAATTCTTTGTCTTACTTTCCTGCGTGTGGGATAGGTAGAAATTCCAGGTGAGTCTCTTTGTTCAAAAAGCCTCTGAAAAATCTCTGGGGGTTTGCGGACCTAGCAGCCAATCCAGTATTAAAGTCAAAGATCAATCACTCCAGGGGAATTTGAAAAAACTCCTCTCATTAAACAAGAACATGAATGGGGCGGGAATAACTCCAAGGTTAAAAACCTACTGCCCCTTACCTGTGCGGATATCCCCTCTGGGTGTCCCTCCCATGGCAGCATGGGATCTCTCTCTCCTTCTCTCTTTCTGCCTAACAAAACCACTCTCCGCTAAACTCTTTGGGTCTGTGATATTTATTCGAGTGGTAAGCTCACTGTGCCTCCAGGGCCCCTTCCCCCATTTCTGGGCCAAGAGAGGCCAAGGACCTGGGCACATCGGATAGGGGAATTGGAAGCCTCTTTGGGATGCCCCCGCAGCTCTGCTCCTGTTCCCCATTACATCTTTGGCGATCAATGGGGAGCTGAGCCCCTGCGCCCTGCCCAGGTTACATCTTCTTAATAAATTACAAGTACAAATATGAAGTCCGAACAATTTTTACTTCAAGATCAACTTTTCTATATGCTAGGATAATGAATTTGAATACTCTTCACTGATGTTCCCCGAAAACATAGCTACGTTGTTTTCTATAATCTTCCCTTCCTGAGTGTCTATTCTGTGGGGTACTGTAGAAAGAAGACAAAAAGCAAACAATAGGCCAATTAAAGGAATCTTCGTTTTTTACAGTGTCAATGGTCTCTGTTAACTTAAAATGATCTTTCCAGGTAAATGTTTACTTAATTTGGAGTCCAACCTTATATCAGAGTGGTTTATTTCTTTGTCTTCTTTATCAGCAGAGCTTCTGGGTTTAAGACAAAAACTCAGTAGTACTGACTCATAGGGCTTCGATGGTTGTGCAGAATCACTCTCGCTTCATGCTGGTCCCAGTGCTGGCTTCTTCAGCTGGACAGCCATTCTTATCTTTGCATATTTACATGTAGGGTCCAGCCCTACAGGGTTCTGTGAGCCCCTCCCGGCTTGTGCGGAGACGAGATATTGTAGAAATAAAAGACACAAGACACAGAGATAGTGAAAAGAGAGTTTGGGCCCAGGGGTCCACTGCTACCCAAATTGCAGAGACCAGTAGTGGCCCCGAATGCTGGAACGCTGTCAATTTTATTGAGTTGCAAATCTGGGGGCAGGGTAGACAGGGCGTGGCAGTGATAGGGTCACGTACATCACGTGTCATTCAGGTGGCGGCTCAGGAATTTCTGGTACCCAAAGTGAGGTAAGGAGCATAATGCATCAGCACTTTTTTCATACTTATCAAGAAAGAACTAAGACCTTAAGATTTATATTACTATTGCTGATTATCTTTCCTAAGAAAAAATAAACCAGATGCAGAAGCCGAATATGAGAGTAGACATGGAAGGTGAGCACTGAAGCACAGCACCACATAGAGACAGTTAAGCCCCCGGATGTCTGCAGGCCTCCCTGACAGCCGTCAGGCCTTACCACAAGAGCTTGGATAAGCGGAGTTCTCGCCTAACTCCTCCGGGGAAGGAGACATCTCAGCTATTTTGTCTTCTTCCCTAGCTGGCTAAACAGTGGGTGCTTTCCCAGCACTAGCACTGCAGAACAGGCAAGGTGCCCTCCAGCAGCCCTTATGTGGGCATGACAGAGGGCTTAGAGCATCTTGCCTTAGTGTCATTCATTTCACAATGTCACGCCAGGTTCGCACTTCCTATCTGAGAGGCATTAGTAAAAGAATTAAGATCACCTATGAATAACTAAGATCACATATGAATAACTAGTAACTACTACGGTTATGTTTCTAGATACTTTCTTCTTCATTATTTATATGGAAACAGGCTGAAGCTTTTTGCTCCTGCCTTGGAGCTTATGGGATCTAACCCCTACATGCACATGGCAGGTTTCTGTTGAGAAGCAGTTTGTGTGGATCCAGCCTGTGGCATCCACTGTTGGAGGCTGTGGCCAGGGGTCCCACAGACTGTTTGTTGTCTTGGCTTTGTCAAGGCTTGGTGGCCACATTCATGTTGAAATGGTCCCACTTCTGGTTTTCCAGTGCTGTTGTTCCCTCAAACACACACACACCACCTCCCAGACATGACTGATTTCTGCTGGAGCCCTGGGTTGGGAAGTCCATTCTGGAGCCCTTGGCGATCTGGCCGACTTTTCTCCACCAAGGTGATCCCCTCCGGCATGTTCTTTGGTTGAGCTTCCAGCTGCTTTCTGTTTCTGCACCTCCCGTTTGAGGCAAACAGGAACCTGAGGCATGCATTCCATATTCTGGGGAGCTAGGAACATGCTCAGATTGGCTCCCACGGCACCTCCTTCACTGCTGCCCTTCTATCGTCCCCCGGCATCTTCAGAGTTTCTGTTTCACCCTGAACGACAGTCTCCTGGCAGGGCTCTGAATGGGGATCAGGAAAATATTTCTACCTTTGGCCTTTTCTTTTCATCCTACCTCTTCATCCTCAGGGCCTCCGTCCCTTGGAGGGCTGGTTAGAACACATTTATTTGATTGCCTGCTTCTACTAATTTTCTCTTCCTTTGTTTCTTCCCAAGCCTGTGTCAGAAAGTGAAGGCTTTGCTCCCTTATGGAATGCAGGATTTCCCTTATGTCATATCCTGAGTTCCCTAGTTTACAAAAATCTCAGTGTTCAAATCCAAAGGTTGTGCCTCAGGGCTTCAGAAATTTGGAATTAATAAAGACAAAAATAGATGGGTATATTTTTCTCCAAGTGTTATCCTTATACCTACAATTCTCCATATAGTGTCCATCTTGGACAGGGAATTAGGCATCTCTTCTCTTTGTTATTGAGCTCGTCCTGCCTGCTTCCAGTGGACAAATTGGGCCTTTTCTTTCTTTCTGTGGCTGTCCCTCTCCTTGCCCATAAAGGAAATTCCTCTGTGGATTTCTTCTCCCCATTTGCTTCTAACCCTCTTGAATCTCTCTGCTTCATCAGCATCCCAGTCCTGACTTTGGCCTGGGCTGCCAGTCATTCTGTTCCATTCCAGTCTTTCATGGGTGCAGCTGTGGATCCATGTGAGCAGGGGATGGGATGATGAAATGCAGCCAGGACAGGGTACACAGCAGCACCAAGCAGCTACAAGGTAATCAGATTCTGAGCACTAAACACAAGGCACATGGGACATTTTTCTTTTTCTCATTTTGAGATGGAGTCTTACTCTGTCACCCAAACTGGAGTGCAGTGGTACAATCTCTGCTCACTGCAGCTTCTGCCTCCTGAATTCAAGTGATTCTCCTGCCTCAGCCTCCTGAGTAGGTGGGTCTATAGGCACCTGCCACTACACCCGGCTAATTTTTGTATTTTTGTAGACACAGTGTTTCAGCATCTTGGCCACACTGGTTTTGAACTCCTGACCTCAGGTGATCGGCTCACCTTAGCCTCCCAAAGGCTGGGATTACAGGCTTGAGCCACAGCACCCAGCTGACATGGAATATTTTTTTAAAAATCAGGTTGCTTCTTTGTGAAAGGCCCTTCTCTCAGTTTCCCCAGCCTGATATTGGTTTGGCTCTAAAGAAGGTACAGAGTCTGTGTCATGTCTCAGGAGCGAGGAAAGAAAAACATTCTCAGACTGGGCCAGAGGTAGACCACTGGTAAAGAGCCAGTCAAGATGAAAATTGGATATGCCAGATGTCAAATTTCAAAGATTGGGCATTTTTTACTAGACCATGCTGTCTCTCACATTGTCTTCTAAAAGTGGTTGCAGTGGAAGAAGGCAGAGGTCTCCTCATGCTCTGACATTGTGGAATTCTGTGCAGAGGTTGCAAAAGCAGAAGCAACGTTTTTCTGCAGTCAGGATCTTCTCAATGACCTCAAGCAAAATGAGGTCTCTTAATACTCAAAAGGAGCAGAGATAAGACTTCTGGCTGCGTGTTTCCTGCTGTTCTTAGATACAGTTTGCTTCCTGGCCTTGAGTTAAGGAAGCTGACTCACTTTTATTTCTAGAGCCTTCTGGCCTCCCTCCAGGCCTAAACATTTGCCTCAATATTTTCCTAACATTTTGGACCTGGTGATAGGCTGAATAATGACCCTGCACATGTGTCCACCTTCTGTCCTAATCTCCCAAGTCGATTTCTGTTATCTTCTATGGCAAAAGGGATTTTGCAGAGATGATCAAGTTAAATGTTTTGGGATGAGGAGATTATCCTGGGTTAGCCAGGTTTGCCCAATATAATCACAAGGCGGGCGGGGGGGGGGGGGCGGAGAGAGAGAGAGAGAGAGAGAGAATGAGCTGGGGAAACTGTGACAGGCCTTTTACAAAGAATCAAACAGGCTGCTTTAGGAAAATATTCCACAAGCCTTTCATGTAATGCTCACGATCCGACTGTCTTGTAGCCACTTGGTGCTGTGGCTTGCCCTGTCCTGGCTGCATTCCTTCATTTCTTCCCCTGCACTCATAGATCCACAGCCCCAGTCAGCTGTATCCATGAAAGAGCTGAATGGAACAGGATGACTGGCAGCCCACGACAAAGGCCGAGAGATATGAAGATAGAAGCAGGAAGTTAGAGTGACATGAGGAAGAGGTCACAAGCCCAGCCACTAAAAGCTGAAAAAGGTGAGGAAATGAGTTTTTCTCTGAAGCCACCAGAAGGAACAATCCCAGCCAGTGCCTTGACCCTAGCCCAGTAATACTGATTTTGAACTTCTGACTTCTAGAACTGTGAGAATAAATTTATGATGTTTTAAGCCACAAATGTGTGACAATTTGTTATAGCAGAAATGGGAAACGGATTCTAATCTCTTTCCTTACTCTCATCCCAGGCTGCCCTGGCATTCATTCGTGATTAAAACTCCTCTAGCTTTGTTCTCTAGACTTTGAGTCTGATCTCCTTCTTACTCTCCAAGTGCTGCCAGGCGGCACCACTCTCCATCAACAAGAACGTTTCTGCCTCTTACCCATTTCTGTCCCCTGCTCCAACACATGAGGAGTCAGAAGCAGTCTGGTGGGGGCCAGGGAGAGTAGGGAGGTGAGGAACTTAGGAAGGTTAGAGAAAGAAGAAGCCAATATTCCCCGCTTTAAACTTTTAGGGTTGGGAGCCAGAAGCAGCTTTATCTTAAAACAAGGGTTAGAGTTTTGATTTTTACCTTGGGCTGGGTATTTTTAAGTCTGCAGTGAGAATGTTTTGGGGACTTAAAGTGAATGAAAATGTTTTGATTTTCTGGGAGGATCCAGAAAATTTATGCTACTTATTATGGATTTAGTCCAAGGCAAGGGGAAGGACTATCCCCACAGTGCAGGTTTGTGGTATGAAGATGAGAAAGAACACAGAAAGAACTCTTTTCTGATTATACTTTGTGAATTCAGCTTGTTCAATAAACCAACTCCCCAATGAGATTACATTCTCATCACGATCTTAAAAATATCCAGTCCAAGGTAAAATCGAAACTCTAAACCTGGTTTTAAGATAAAGCTGCTTCTGACTCCCAACCCTAAAAGCTTGAAGTGGGGAATGTTGGCTTCTTCTTTCTCTAACCTTCCTAAGTTCCTCACCTCCCTCCTCTCCCTGCCCACCACCAGACTGCTTCTGACACCTCATATATTGGGGCAGGGGATTTGAGATCTTGTGGTCTGGGATCTGGGAATTCCATCCTGGTTGTGATATTTTCCCAAGATTTTCAAATATTTTTCAGTATCAGATGCACTGTATAGTGGAGATCATTTCCTCTACTTGGCTGACCAAGACTCCTCTGGAGGTAGCATAGCCTTGTGGCTAAAGGTATAGGTTCTAGATCCTGAATGTGCAAGTCTGAATCTTGGTTCCCACCTTGTGCATTTACATCAATGGGCAAGTTAAAGTCTCTACTGCCTCAGTTTCTTCTGGTATAAAATGGAGAGGATGGTAATAGCTGACTCATGGGCTTTTGTGAAGATTAAATGAGATGATCATGCAGAGCACTTAGCACAATATCTGTCTAGTCTACCAAGATCCAGCTCGACTGGGAGTCTCCCACCCAGGCGGGCTGAAGGTATTGAGAGGCAGACACCCAGCCAGCCAGCAGAGTGGATCCATCCTGGGGATCAATAGCCTGAGAGCCTGCGGGGCTTACAGCTCTCCGGGATTGAAGGCCCTGGGCAGAGAGCCATCCGCATGTTTATTTGCTCTGACAAGTGATTCTTATTAATACACAGGTGTTCTACATATACACATAACTCTAGAATATACCAAGTGGGCAGCTGTTACTTGCCTACCGCTAATTACAAACTAAAAGGAATCCTCCACAAAGGAGCCATGGGGGCAGGGTAAACTTAACGTTCCTCAACATCTTCCCCCTTCTTTGTTTCACAAAGCTAGGTAAGCAAGTACAGCTCCATCTTGGTGGGCTACCTCTCAGAGGCTTCTGGATCCGTACTTGCAAACGACACAGAGAGAAACAAAACAGATTAATAACAATCACAACAGCAATCATAGATCCAAGTGTTTTTCATCCAAATTGTAGGGCTGCCAATCTATTAGCTTCCTGAAGCACCTTGGGACCTCCTGAGGAGGTAACCTAGAAGCTTCGTTTTCTAGGTAAAGGGGGAAGCAGTGTGGATTCTTCAGTGTTCTGATAGCCATGTGTCGCTACACACTTTGTGTCTTTATATCTCTTCCTGTTGCATTTTGGAGCCTCTTTACAGTATGCAACATTGCCTAATAAAGCATTTTTATATCCAGAAAAAAAATTACCTACTCTTACATTTCCTAAGGTGTTGGGACCCAAAAATCTTTTGGAAAATAGGGCGGAGGTCGTTCTTCTGTAACTACCTCCTTCTGAAAAGGGGCGCCGAGGGCCTTTTGGGCCCCTCCTCCTTGCTCGCTGTCTAAAGGCCTAGCCAGATGCTGTTTTATTCTCTCCTGATTACGTTCAGTCTCATTATACTTTTTAGCATTACTAAAGTGAACTATAACTCTCCTACTACCAAAAAGATATGGGTGATTTAAAAGCTCTTTAGATTCAGAGCTGTATTATTTCCTGTAAATTTCTAATGATGAACTAGAGCCTGATTCTCTGTTGTATTTTCCTTCCCACACTTTTATTGGTTTTAGGGCCATAGGTATTTTTCAAAGTTCTTTTTATTCAACTATTTTTTTATTGCATTTTAAGTTTTGGGGTACATGTGCAGAACATGCAAGATAATTGCATAGGTACACACGTGGCAGTGTGATTTGCTGCCTTCCTCCCCTTCACCCACATCTGGCATTTCTCCCCATGCTATCCATCCCCAGCTCCCCCCATGCTGTCCCTCCCCGACCCCAGTGTGTAGTGCTCCCTTCCCTGTGTCCATGTGTTCTCATTGTTCATCACCCACCTATGAGTGAGAACAGGTGGTATTTCATTTTCTGTTCTTGTGTCAGTTTGTTAAGAATGATGTTCTCCAGATTCATCTATGTCCCTGCAAAAAACACGAACTCATCGTTTTTGATTGCTGCATAATATTCCATAGTGTATATGTGCCACATTTTCCCAGTCCAGTCTATCATCAATGGGCATTTGGATTGGTTCCAGGTCTTTGCTATTGTAAACAGTGCTGCAATGAACATTCGTGTACATGTGTCCTTATAGTAGACCGATTTATAGTCCTTTGGATATATACCCAGTAATGGGATTGCTGGATCAAATGGAATTTCTATTTCTAGATCCTTGAGGAATCGCCACACTGTCTTCCACAATGGTTGAACTAATTTACACTCCCACCAGCAGTGTAAAAGTGTTCCTATTTCTCCACATCCTCTCCAGCACCTGTTGTCTCCAGGTTTTTTAGTGATCGCCATTCTAACTGGTGTGAGATGGTATCTCAACTCTTAACATTGGCCATACTAGTTTTGGTCATGGTCCCACTAATGCCATTTTTCCAGACAGTAGAGTTGTTGCTCTCTGTATAAATTCGAAATAATTGTTCTTTATCCATCATCTAAATTTTGTGTTACTGCAAGAGGACTGACCGGCACAATCAATACTAAGTATCCCCTTAGGGGACCAATAATAATTCCACAGGAATTGTCTCGCAGCACCTCAGCCTCTATTATAACACAATCTCTCCAGGTTAATGTTTTTAACTAAGTGGATCATTCTTTATTTGCATTCAGGTTTTCATGGCCAAAACATTGTTGCTTTATTTCCTAAATTATTACAGAAAATACTAAGGCCAGAGATCGTTAAAGGAAGAAAAGAATAGATGCCCAACGTGTGAAACTTCCTTTTGCTTCTATCGCAACTACAGAAATACTCACTTTAATCGCGATAACCGTCATCGTGATTACTGTAATAGGCCGTCTTGTTTTCTTCAGCTTTTCCTCTGCTATTTGTGAAAGCTTTTTTAATTTGACCCCAAGTCGGTGGTGATGTTTGGTGTGTTCCCCTTGTGGGAAGAGTACTCCCCTCTCGATGTTAGGCTCGCCATCTCTGCGACTAGGGGATCCTCTGCAAGTCTCTTTTTTGGTATCTGGCTCATAGTATGGCTTTAAATGTCTGGATGCTACCCACACTGGTTGTTGATTTGGACCTGCAGAAATACAAGCAACTCCTTTCCTCCATATTGTTACATTACATCTTTCCCAATTCTTTGTGAGTGGATCTCACCATCAGATCAATTGCCTTACAGTTTCTTCCTTGGATTGTTTATTCAGGTATTGTTAACTGTCCTCCTCTTGACAAACTCAAAAAACTTAATCCTGCATCATTTGGTGGCTAGGGGGGCTATATGATTGCTCAGGTATTAAAACCTGAGCTCCCCATTGCTGTAACAAATCTCTTCCCCATAAATTAACAGATTTGTATCACAATAGGCTGAATAGTTCCAAGCTGTCCCTCAGGTCCCTCGAAGGTTAAAATGTGACTGCTTTGATCCACTTCAGAGGCCTGCCCTACTCCAAGCACATTGAACTGAGCATTTTTCACAGGCCAAGAAAGTGGCCAATGTTGGAATGCAATAATAGAAACATCTGCTTCAGTATCTGTCAATCCTTTACATTCCTTTCCTTGAACCATCATCTCACATGTAGGATGTTTAGCAGTGGTTTGATTTATCCAATATGCTGCTCTGTCTCATTTGTTTGTACCTCCAAGTCCTCTTGTTCTTTTAGTTTCACTTTTTCCTATTTTTTCATATGGTATAATTAAAAGCTGTGCAATGTGTTCCCCAGGCTCAGCACTCCACGGAATGGAAGCAGACACTACAATTTGAATTTCCCCTATAAAGTCTGCATCAATAATAACTGTATGAATCCTATCTCTTTGAGCAGTAAGACTACATCTTCCTGGAAGTAAGCTCATGGTTCCGAGGGGTAAAGGGCCACAAAGTCCTGTAGGTATTTTTTGCGGTGGCACTCCCAGTAAAATGCTTCCTCTTTGAGAGCTGCACAAATCTACTGCTGGGCTCCCAGCTGTGGCGGGGAGCAAGCACTGTATAGGAATGAGGGAATAGCTCATACTGGATAGGCCCCAGTTTGGATTGGTGCCTGAGAAAGACCCCTCAACCCATTTCCCAAAATCAGATCTATTGGAATCAGCTGGTAAGAAATAGCCACTTTTTAAAATATTCCTAGCACAAATGGGGACTCAAACCCATATTGGCTAGTGGCCTACTTAAACTCCTTCCACAATCCAAAGGGAAGGGGTTCCAAAGCAACCTGTACTTGCTCCTGATCTTGAGGGCACACAACCACTGGAAATTGCCTTGCCTCCAAATCTCCCTTTTTCCTCATTTGTTGAATTCTGGCTTGGGTGAAACCAGTTACCCTAATTCTAGGAATACAAATGCCTGAAGTGGTTACCGTAGTTCTAGGAATACGAACAGCAACAGAAGCAGAGGTAGAAATAACAGGAGGACCTGGTCATCCCTGGACAAGATGCTGAGGGCGCTGACAGGCACACCTTTTCCTCATTTGACTTTTTGCACTATAATTTCTTTACATACTTTATCACACTCCTCCTCTCCTGAATCTTCTCCTGACTCGTCTTCCTCCTCGTTGGTCTGAAACAGCTCCAGAGCAAAACACACCAAAGCAAAAACAGACATCACCAAATAGGCCCCATGTTTGCTTCATCTTTGTTCCATGTTACCCCAATGTGACTGAACTCCCCCAGCTGCCATCTTGGGAGATTTTTTCAAATGTCCTTGGGCCAATGCCAAGCCCCTCCAGCTGACCCTGGGAGATTTTTTCCATAATGTTCTCTGCCTAACCCAAGGTTCTCCCTAACTCACCTGGGAGTCTCCCCCGGGTCCTCGGTGCTCCCCATAGCTCACCTGGAGGATTTTTTTCAGATGTTCCTGGGATACCTTCTGAGCTCCACTGTTTGCTCAGGGGATTCTTTCCAGATGTACTCGGGATACCTCCAGCTTAGCCTCTCCTTTCTTTGTTGCTCCAGCAACTCTTCATCCTGGGTTTGAGTCTCCACATTTGGGCACCACTTACTAAGAACCTGTTCAGTCGGGAGACCCCCACTCAGGTGGGCTGAAGGTGTTGAGAGGCAGACACCCAGGCAGCCAAGCAGAGTGGATCTATCCTGGGTCCCAACAGCCTGAGAGGCTGTAGGGCTTCCAGCTATCTGGGACTGAAGGCTCTGAGCAGAGATTCATCCACATATTTATTTACTCTTTGACAGGTGATTCTTATTAATACACGGGTGTTTTACATATACACATAACTCAAGAATATACCAAGGAGGCAGCTGTTACCCACCTACCACTAAATACAAACTAAAACGTATGCTCACAAAGTAGCCACGGGGGCAGGGCAAACTTAATGTTTCTCAACACCAGCCCATAATAAGCCCTCAATGAATAGTAGGTTGTTTGGGGTTTTTTTTTTGTTGTTGTTTTTTGAGATGGAGTCTTGCTCTGTCGCCCAGGCTGGAGCGCAGTGGTGTGATCTTGGCTTGCTGCAACCTTCGCCTCATGGGTTCAAGCAATTCTTCTGCCCACTCCACTGTGCCTGGCTAACTTTTTTTGTATTTTTAGTAGAGATGGGGTTTCACCATATTGACCAGGCTGGTCTCGAACTCCTGACCTCATGATCCACTCATCTCAGCTTCCCAAAGTGCTGGGATTACAGGCGTGAGCCACTGCACCCAGCTGAATAGCAGGTATTTTATGTTGAAATGCTTTGAAGACTTTAGAAGAAGGGTACTAGTCAAGCCAATGCTAGAAAGAGATTAATTTTTATTTCCTCACACATTTACTTCTATCCTGTTGTGCCTGGTAAACTGAACATTCGATATTTTTCTTCTTTGCAAAATACAAACTGTTCCAACAGTTCTGTGCCTCAGACCTGAAGTGTTTTGTGCCATCCTTGGGAGGTTGTGAGAGATATTTTGGAAGCACCTTTTTAGAAGCTCTGTTAGTTGAAACTGTTCCTCAAGCTTTGTAATAAATGCAGAAAATTTCAGTGCTCCCTTGCATTCTGGAAAGTGACTAGCCTGCAGAGGGCTGCTGGGTTAAGCCCAAAGGAGAGGACAGAGTCCAGTTCAGGAAGCCTTCTTCTGGCCAGGTAGTGTGGGCATGGACATACTGGAGCCAGAGGGAGGCCAAAAGAGGATAGTAAATGTAGGGGCTGCAAATGATTATCCAAGAGCAAATTGAGGTCCAGAAGCTATTCAGAGGCCCAGGAGCCTTTTGTTGTCTTGCCTCTGTTTCTGCTGGTAGTGAACATACAGCGGCTGTCTTGAAGATGGGGTGGGAAAGTGAGGGGTATTGACTGAGAAGCTGCCTACAGACCTCCTTCCTCTCTCCGTCTACCTCCAAGTCAAATGAAGAGGAATCCAAAGAAATTCTCCCAGCTCCCATAATAAAGATGACTCCCTAGCTCTCATCTTGCTAGGAGAGTGTTCCACTTCTTTTTCCACTAAAAGAAAAATATTTATGTTTGAATAGTGCTTAATTTCAAAGACATTATTCCATTTGAGAAGGAGAAAATTGGGGCTGGGTTAGGCTACACAAGCCTGGCCCAATGTCAAGTATTTCCTAAATGGAGTCAGAGGTCTGACTCTAAGCTTTATATATTGTACTGGTTAGATTTTAGAGTTTTTTAGTTTTTTGCGTTTTAGTGGGAGAAGCACTATAATCATTACTAATATAGCCACCATGAAACATATATTTAAAATCCTACTCTACTAGTGTGAGATAGCATTAAGATCAGTAGAATGACTTTGAAGGCTTCTGCTTATCAAAGAAATGTTTAAAGAAGAAGCAGCCTGGATGTGGTGGCTCACACCTGCAATCCCAGCACTTAAGGAGGCCAAAGCGGTGGATCGCTTGAGGTTAGGAGTTCCAGATCAGCCTGGCCAACATGGTGAAAACCCCTCTCTACTAAAAATACAAAGATGAGCCAGGTGTGGTGGCACACAGCTGTAGTCCCAGCTGCTTAGGAGGCTGAGGCGGGATGATCACTTGAACTCCAGAGGCAGATGTTGCAGTGAATTGAGATCGCACCACTGCACTCCAGCCTGGTTGACAGAGTGAGACTCCACCTAAAAAAAAAAAAGAAGATACCTATTTCAAACAATTTAAAGATAACCAGGCTGTCTGAACATTTATTCTAAAGCTCTTTCTATGATAAACAATCTAGATTTTATAAAAGTTTACTAAATCTAGTCTATTATAAAAATAGTTAAGTTTATAATATCATTAAGTTATGTTTTTTAGGATCTATATGTGCTTTTTATGATTGGGACTCTTGCATTAAGAATAGTACTGCTAATACAGATTTTATTAAAGAATTAGCGTTATTTGACTACTTTAAATTATTTCAAAGACTGATAATACTTTTATATTGGTGTACTTGTGGCCACATAGAGGATTAATTTAATGGTAATTTTTAGTCAGAAAACCAACCCTCTATCATATTGTCCTTATAGGAAAATACGATGAACTATATCATGTTGTACTCGGATAACATAGCTTTCCAGGAATATTCTGGGTAGAATGGTTTAAACAATTTGGGGGTAAATTACTTTTGCTGAAGCTATTAATTTCAACTACTCATGCAGAAAAACCTTTTGCCAAAGATGAATGACTTTCAAGTTTAATAGTGACATGAGGTAAAGCTGAAAACGGACCTATATTTTGCAAACATAATCACATTGTGACTGAATCTCCTTAGACTTCCTTCTCTAGCCTTGTGGCCAGGATATAATTGCATCCTTCATGGGCCATAAGTCCCAGTGCAATGACAGGTAATTGATTTTGGTGTGGAGGTTGAGGGGTGAGAGAGGGAGGGCTCCTCCCACACCACATTGCAAACCTTCCTAAGAATCACCCAAACGTCTTTGATGTCCTGAAATCCCTTTCCCCATTACACTCCTTGCCAGTAACTCAGTCTTCCTCAGTCAGATGCCCATGGATGATTCTGTTTCTGGACAGGGTCATGTGATGAGGCAGTCATCTTATGGAGAAAAGGAAGTGACGGAGCCCTCAGTTTCTCAGGGCTGAGGGGCTGGTATCCAACTCCCCAGCGTGTTGTATAGTTGCTCACTAGCAGCTGAAATGTGGGGTCTTCTCTGGAGCAGTCCCACTGTGTGGTGTGCATTGGTTCCTGGCTTCATCCTTGCCCCACTCTACTGCCCTCCTACAGATTCTGTGGGTCTTTCCCTAATCAATGATTTTTTCTGTTTAAATGACAGGGAGGGGGTGTAAGTTTTAAAAATGCCACCAACATTCTCACCAGTTAACCTCAACTTCATTTCTAAGCCAGTTCTTAGCCTTTCCAAGTACATTCTTATTCTTCCCATCTCAGAATTTCCTTATGTACAGGAAAGAGAGCCAGAGGGCCGTCCAGCAAAATAAAATCGCAACCACCTCGGGATCCTCAGTTTGTCCTGGAACAACAGCAGCAAAGATATGAGATCTTGGCAAGAGCCCTGCCCAAGACCTACACAAGCAGAGGTGGAAAAGGTAGACTGGAAATCTGCTTTCTCCTTTTCCTGCGGTTCCACCCAACAAGCCCCTTGCCCAAGCCCTACCAAATATACATCAATTTTTCTTCCAAGGTGTGTCCTTTCAAGGGAAGAGGCCTGCAGTATAAAACTAGTGATTTTCTGTGCCTAGAATAGCTCCAGGACTTCTGCAGTGATCCTGCCTGCCAGAAAATATCTGCCATTAATAATGCCCTACTAATAACAGCTAACAGTGCCAGGCACTGTTCTAAGCACATTTCCTATCTGAGCCATGATTATCACAACCCTGTGAGGCAGGTGCTAAGGTCAACTCCAGCTTATCCACTGAAGACTCAGAGGCCCAGAGAGGTTAGAGGAACTTGTCCAAGGTCATAGTCAGGAACCTGAGGGATCAGAATCCAGATCCAGGTAGCCTGGCTCAATGTCCCTATGCTATGGGCACTGCCACGTTTCTCTTCGAGGCCCCGCCCTGCCTCTACAGGTGCTGTGCTCCAGCAACGTTCAGGTGAAGCACTTGACTTTTCTCTTTGTGTTGTGCGCTTTATTGTAATGAGACAGGATGGCTTAAATTCACTTTCATGATTGTTTCCTAAAAGGCAGCACTGCTTCAGGGAGCAGCTGAAGGCTGGAGACAACACAAACCTGGTGAGACAGTAAGACCCATAAATCAGGCGCAGCTGGGGGAGGAGGCAGACACTGCAGGGAAGAAAGCCACCAGGAGCAGCTGAGGGAAGCGACTGCTGGATTAAGGGAGTTTGTGTGGTTAGGAGGCCTCTCCTCCCATTGTAGGATGAAGGAGGTACATTTGCCCCTTGTCAGGAGGATCATAGAAATCTTAATCTCCACTATGTGGGATTGGTACTTCAGAAGCTCTAGGCAAAGACTTAAGTGATTAATAAGTTTAATATAAAGGCTTAGCTGTTACCTACAACTCAAATATCTTGGAGAAATGTTGCCCTCAAAAGGGCTACACAAATATTACTTCTCTAAGTGAGCCTTAGCTTAGATGTGAGAAATGGTCTTATATGCAAAGAAATTTCATTAAAGGTTTAATAAGTATTTTTCCACATTTACTTCACCTTTTCTTTTTCCTTCTGGATAATGGTGTTCTAGTTCCCTCCCCACAGCCCCCTTTTAATTGTCCCCGTGTCCAGTGGCCCACCTTCTGTAGGAAGTAGTCATTGACTGGGAACTGCAAACTAGGTGACCTAGCCGCTTCCCCTCAGTTGGAAGTTGCTATGTCAAGAAAAAGAACCTGTGCAATTAGAATAACTGGAACTTTTCTACCTTAAATATGTTTATATATCTGGGTTCTAAGCCTGGGAGATAGTAGCAGTAAGTAATGTATAAGCTCTCTGAGGAGGTAGGTGAAGATGAGATCTGGAACTCAAGAAGGAGGGTTAGATTTAAGCAAGAGGGTGACCTCTTCCACTGTGAAGGACTGGAGTAATGATTGGAGGGCAGTGGCTCTTAACCTTGACTACACCTTAGAATCTCCTCAGGTGAGTTGTTGAAAATCCCAGTGCTTTACTTACACCAAGACCAAGTGATATAATTAGGCTTTGTGTCCCCACTGAAATCTCATCTTGAATTGTAATCCTCCAAATCTGCATAATCTCCACAATCCCCACATGTCAAGGGAGAGACCAGATGGAGGTAATTGAACCAGGGGGGAGGTTTCCCCCATGCTGTTCTCGTGATGGTAAGTGTATTCTCACAAGATCTGATGGTTTTATAAAGGGCTCTTTTCTCAGGATTTCTTCCTGCTGCCTTACAAAGAAGGTGCCTTGCTTTCCCCTTTGCCTTCTGCCATTGCAAAATTTCCTGAGGCCTTTCCAGCCAAGCCAAATTGTGAGTCAATTGAACCTCTTTTCTTTGCAAATTGCTCAGTTCTTTATAGCAGTACCAAAAAGGAATAATATACCCAGCAAATCAGAATCTCTGGTATCAGTACCAGACATTAGTATTTTAAAAGGTCTTTGGGTGATTTCAGCATGCAGCCAAGGAAGGAACCCACTGACACAGCAGTATAGCAGGGCAGAGTATCAGGCCCATCTGAGTTCGGATCTTACAGAATTACAGTGGTCTACAAAGAGTAACGAGATTTGTCTTCAGTAGTATTAAGCACTCAGAGATTTGTATTCGAGATGTCAGAAAATAGGATTGAGATTTGTAAATGGGGTGTGTAGAACACAGGCAATGGAATTGAGAGTTTCGGCTCAAGTAATTAAACATTAGTCCAAGAAATCTTGATTTTGAAGGAAAGTGAAAGAGCTTCCTTTTTGTGGCAGACAGGTGGAGAGAACATGTGGGCCAAAGGATTGAATCTGGTGATGAAGATGATGAGGGGTGGTCTCAAAGCAAAGAAGTGAGAGCTGGGAAGTAAGGGGCTGTGGTGAAGAGAGGATTTGGTGAGGCACTGATTTCAGTCCCATGATGGGATTTCTTATAGAAAGACAGCTGGAATCAATGATGGTCCAGTTGAAGGGTTAGAGAAAAATTTTATTCAATGCACAGTGTCTTAGGTATCATTTTGGGAGTATGTGTATTAATTATGTCTTGTATTTTCTGTGTTTCATGATGCTTCAACATCTTGGAGGCCTTGTGGGCCTGGGAAAGCCTGCTCCTTTCAGTGCTTACTAGTT
Organism: Callithrix jacchus; assembly: GCF_049354715.1. Taxonomy (NCBI): domain Eukaryota; kingdom Metazoa; phylum Chordata; class Mammalia; order Primates; family Cebidae; genus Callithrix; species Callithrix jacchus. Next base: position 103,970,226 of record NC_133512.1, on the reverse strand, counting down.
CCTAGGTATCCAAATGTCTTTAAGATGGGAAAGTTCCCATTACTTTAATTGCATAGGTTCTGTCCCTATGAAGTGGCAACTTTCAGCTGAAGGGAAGTGGCTAGATCACCAGGAATTTGCAGTTCCTGGTAAATGAATACTTTTCCAGGCTTTGGGGTAACTGGCAAGTGGCAAGTTAGAAGAAGGGGCAAATGTTTCCCCTGTGAGAATGTCATTATGATGCAAACCAACCAATCCAGAGCCCATATCCTCAATCACCTCCTTTATTTAACTCTCACGTGCCAAGCCAACATTTCCCCTACCCTAATCAGCCATGGCAAGGTCCTGGACTATTAGAGACCACCCATGTAGTCCAGAGCCTGCTGAAATTATTCAATCCAATCTTAAACTTGCTCAAGCTTTCTACTCCACTCACTCATTTCTTCCCGTAGAAACCACAATCGAGTCTCTAGGTCATGGTCTTCCCTTTCTCCTTTTGTCTCCTAACAAACCTGTGTGCCTCTCCGTGTGGCCCTGTATGACACAGCATGCCTCCCTCTTAGGAGCTGTGAGTAATAAACTCTTCTTTCAAAGGCAACTGTTTCTGTGTCTGTCACTTTACCCTACCTGATTGAAACAACTCTGGGTACAAATCTTGAGACAGTGTAAATTATTTCAGCATTTAAAATGAAAGACAATGTTACTTCCCATGCCAGCAATTGACTACACATGATTTGAATGGGTTCTCTGTGTTCTTTCAACACTGGTTGGAACCTGGCAGTCATTACGTGATCTCTGGCTGGACAGCATTTCTGTATGTGTGTTTTATTGTTTGGTCAGTAGACCTTTGCACATGCACGGCTGAGGTGTGTATAGGTGAATTCAGTACTTTCTGGGTTGGAGTGGGCATCTTTAAAGCCATCTCTGGCTCTAGTCATACAGTCTAGAAATTATAGTATCATTTTGGCATACTCCGTTGGGTATTCCTCTTCCTCTGCCTATCCTGTGTTTTTATTTGAAAAGCATTTATTGACTAACTGACACGTATATGTATGTAAGGAGGGTATTCAATGAAAAACGTAGCTTTATCCCACCTTTATTCCCCAGTCCCCAGACTTTTACTTTGGCAGAAACATGTGTGTCTGTGTCTGTGTGTGTATGTGCACACATAGAAACAGGAAATATGCAGACACACACATGCACACACAATTACATATTTTTGCTCATAAATGCTAGCATATCATAAACCTTGATTTATTTGCTCATTCATTCAACAATTTATTAAACATCCATTCCATGCCAGACGCTGATAGGAACTGGGAATACCACGGCGAGGGAAGCAGATGGCTGTTTGCAGCATTTATTTTGGAAGGAATGGGCGATTAAACAGTGTAAAGGCAAGTAAGATAATTTCCAATAATGACAGATGATTAAACATTAAAACATGATAATGTGAGAGAGGGTAGAGGGGCAACGTTATATGGGTTGATCAATGAAGGCTTCTTTGGGGAGTATTTGAGTTGAGACAGCATCTGAATGACAAAAAGCCAGGTTGGGAAGACCTATGGGAAGAGCATTCTAGGAGTGGAAATAACAAGGGAAAAGGTGAGATGTGCCAGAAGAAAAGAGTTGAATCAAGGATGACTCTTTAATACATATAATCACACGCTTGGCTTTTTTCATTTAACAACTTATATGAGACCTGGTTCCACACCTGCCACAGATAAAACTGTTTCATTCCTTTCAGCAGCCTCATAGAATTCCGTCACAGGGATAAACCAAATCATGTTTAATCGGTCACATGTTGATTGATATTTAAGAAATTGCTAGATTTTTGCTAATCCAAGTAATGCTGACATGAATATTTTTGAACGTTCATATTTTCCCACAAAGCAAATAAACTTGTAGGGTCAAACCCTGGAGGCAAAATAATTGAAACAATAATATGTGCCATCTATTTTAATTAATACCATCCACTTTCCCTGCATAGAAATTGTACACATTTATACTTTCATCAGTAATGTACAAGAGAGCCTGTTTCACTCTCCTGCTGTGTTACTCATCTTTCAGTGTTGTTAATTTGGCAAGTTCATATATGGTTTCATAATTTTATTTTGCATTTCTCTTATGAATGGTATTGAAACCTTTCCACTGAGTAAGGGCTATTTACATTTCCTTTTCTATAAACAGTCTGCTATAATTTGCCCATTTATTTTTTTTCTTATTAATTGGCAAGAGCTCTTTATGTATTGATGAAATCAGCCTCTTTCATACATTAAATGTGAATTTCCAAGTTTCTCTTTTCTCTTTTCAGTTTGCTTAAGGTGGTGTCCTATGGAGAAAGCTTTGAATTTTTTTTAACATAATAAATTTCATGTTTTGTGTTATACTTAGAAAGTCAGTTCATTTTTTAGTGTTAATGCTCCTCAGAGTCTTATCCTGAAGCTGCTCCTCTAACTGTACTTACTCATTCTGGGAGATCTCAGCCATGCTAATCTCAAATATGCTGGTGATGTCTACCAGCTATGCCAGTTTTTAACATGCTGGTGATGTCTACCAGCCATGCCAGTCTCCAACAAGCTAGTGACTTCTACCAGCCATGCCAATCTCTAATATGCTCGTGACTTCTACCAGCCATGCCAGTCTCTAACATGCTGGTGACTTCTATCAGCCATGCCAGTCTCTAACATGCTGGTGATGTCTACCAGCCATGCCAGTCTCTAACATGCTGGTGACTTCTATCAGCCATGCCAGTCTGTATCATGCTGGTGACTTCTACCAGCCATCCCAGCCTCCAACATGCTGGTGACTTCTACCAGCCATGCCAGTCTCTAACATGCTGGTGACTTCTACCAGCCATGCCAGTCTCTAACATGCTGGTGACTTCTACCAGCCATGCCAGTCTCTAACATGCTGGTGACTTCTACCAGCCATGCCAGTCTCTAACATGCTGGTGACTTCTACCAGCCATGCCAGTCTCTAACATGCTGGTGACTTCTACCAGCCATGCCAGTCTCTAACATGCTGGTGACTTCTATCAGCCATGCCAGTCTCTAACATGCTGGTGACTTCTATCAGCCATGCCAGTCTCTAACATGCTGGTGACTTCTATCAGCCATGCCAGTCTCTAACATGCTGGTGACTTCTACCAGCCATGCCAGTCTCTAACATGCTGGTGACTTCTATCAGCCATGCCAGTCTCTAACATGCTGGTGACTTCTATCAGCCATGCCAGTCTCTAACATGCTGGTGACTTCTATCAGCCATGCCAGTCTCTAACATGCTGGTGACTTCTATCAGCCATGCCAGTCTCTAACATGCTGGTGACTTCTATCAGCCATGCCAGTCTCTAACATGCTGGTGACTTCTATCAGCCATGCCAGTCTCTAACATGCTGGTGACTTCTATCAGCCATGCCAGTCTCTAACATGCTGGTGACTTCTATCAGCCATGCCAGTCTCTAACATGGTGACTTCTACCAGCCATGCCAGTCTCTAACGTGGTGACTTCTACCAGCCATGCCAGTCTCTAATGTGGTGACTTCTACCAGCCATGCCAGTCTCTAACATGCTGGTGACTTCTACCAGCCATGCCAGTCTCTAACGTGGTGACTTCTACCAGCCATGCCGGTCTCTAACGTGGTGACTTCTACCAGCCATGCCAGTCTCTCACGTGGTGACTTCTACCAGCCATGCCAGTCTCTAACATGGCGACTTCTACCAGCCATGCCAGTCTCTAACATGCTGGTGACTTCTATCAGCCATGCCAGTCTCTAACATGCTGGTGACTTCTATCAGCCATGCCAGTCTCTAACGTGGTGACTTCTATCTGCCATGTCAGTCTCTAACGTGGTGACTTCTATCAGCCATGCCAGTCTCTAACGTGGTGACTTCTATCAGCCATGCCAGTCTCTAACATGCTGGTGACTTCCATCAGCCATGCCAGTCTCTCTCATGGTGACTTCTACCAGCCATGCCAGTCTCTGACAAGGGCATTTCTCTACCCAGATTCTTCTGACACACATCTGGCTGCTGACTCTGCCACCCCTTGTCAACATGATCAACAGTGAACTCATCACGTCCACCTTGTTCTTCCCTCACACTGGTTGCTTTCCTTGTGCTCTCCATCTCAGTGAGCCCAATCTGTCATCTTTTCCAGGACAGAAAGCTATCTGTCATCCCTTACAAGGCTTGCAAGATCTGATTTCTATTTGTTTCTCTAGCACAGCCTCTTTTTTCTTTTTTAGACAGAGTTTTGCTCTTGTTGCCCGGGCTGGAGTGCAATGACATGATCTCAGCTCACTGCAACCTCCACTTCCCACATTCAAGTGATTCTCCTATCTCAGCCTCCCAAGTAGCTGGGATTACAGGCATGTGCCACCATGCCTGGCTAATTTTTGTATTTTTCATAGAGATGAGGTTTCACCACTTTGGCCAGGCTGGTCTCGAACTCCTGACCTCAGGAGACCCACTCTCCTTCCTCCCAAAGTCCTGAGATTACAGTAGTGAGCCAGTGTGCCCGGCCTACAACCTCTTAATATTTGCAACACACACGGCATCTCTCCTGACCACTTCATCACTACCAATAAGAACCTATCATACTGACTAGTTTCCATGTTCTCTTTGCCTTGGAGCATTTGCACATGCTGTTCCCTCTGCCTGGACTCTCCTCTTTCAACTTTCTTTGTCTGGCTCTAGATATTTCCACTTGACTTTAGATCTTACACCTTACTTATTTTATAAGCTTTTCCTGATGCTTCCACTATCCAAGTTTTGGCTGTTTTTTTCTGCATAATGTTATATTTCCTCCCTTCTTACTATTTACTTAACAGCAATGCAATTGCCTATTTATTTGCCTGAATCTCCCAGATTTTCAAACTCCGTATAAACCTTACCTGCATTTCTTCAATAATTTGGATAGGTGCTAGGAACATAGTGGCATCTTTATCACTGTTGAGTCCTTAACTGTCTAGTTCTTGGAATGGAACTCATAACATGTAGTAATTGCAAATATGGATGAATAAATACATTCTGGAATTTTCCTAGTGTAACGTACATGTGTACTTCAGTTTTGTGCAGTTTGCACTCTTTAACATACTAGGATATGTCAGTGTAACGTTGTTTAGAAACAGTTACATCAAATGAATTTATTTGCTCACTAATTTTTACAAGACAGTGTGGATTGTTATTCTTCCTCTTAATGTCTCTTTACTTTATCAATGACAGTAATGTTTTCTTCAAGCTGCTGGGGAATTAAAATACTTTGTATAATGCTATTCTTATACCACATACATATAGCCACTCCTCTAAAGCTCCCTCTAGTTCCCCTTCACTTAAGTCCAGAGTTATTGGTGAGAAGAGAGTTTTCAGGAAGGTGAGATTCAGACCTGTATCCTGGGGATAAGAAAAAGTCTCTGATTCATTGACAGGGCTCCAGCAAAAAATTATAATTTAAAAAATATATAAAAGTAATATACATTGAAAATAATTATGGGAAATTTGAAAAATTTGCACTGAAGAAAATAAAATTACCCATAATCTTATCACATAGAGATGGAAATTATTAACATTTTTGGTGTTTTAAAAAATCTAGTCTTTTATGTATTTGTGTATATGTGTACATACATGTACTTTTTTTGGGGGGGGGATCATCAGTTCTACTTCTTGAAAGTTTTATTCAGCACTACATCATGAATATTTTATCAGGTCAAAAATAAATCATGAAACACCTTTGCTACATATATTTTAAGGGTTCCATCATATTTATTTAATTATTATCCCAATAATGGACCTCTACATTGCTTTGCGTTTTTTTACTAATATTAGAATACTGCAGTTAATGTCCTGATATGGTTAGGCTGTGTCCCCACCCAAATCTCATCTTGAATTGTAGCTCCCATAATTCCTATATGTTGTGAGAGGGACCAAGTGGGAGATAATTAAATCATGGGGTCGGTTTCCCCCATACTGTTCTCAGAGTAGTGAATACGTTTCATGAGTTCTGATGGTTTTATAAGGGATTTCCCCTTCACTTGGCTCTCATTCTCCTTGCCTGTCTCTATGTAAGACGTGACTTTGCTCCACATTCACTTCCACCATGATTGTACAGCCTCCCCACGCATGTGAAACTGTGAATTGATTAAACCCCTTTCCTTTATTATTATCCAGTCTTGGGTATGACTTTATTAGCAGCATGAGAATGGAGTAACACATGTCCCTTACAAAAATATTTATCCATGTCTCTGATTATTTCCTCAGTATAAACTTCAAGAAATGGAATTAGTGGATCTGAGAGGACAATACTTAGGACTATGATTTAAAAGAAAGAATGGAGCTTCTCAAAGACTGTCTTATAGAGGCCACCTAAGAGTGGTCTTCACATCCTAACTTTGCTGACACTGAAAATTGTTTGAGGAATTATTTGTAAGTTTGATAGGAACCAAATTATACTTTATTGTCTGAATTTTTTGTTACAAATGAAGTTGAAATTTAAAAATATTTTATAAAGTCATCCTGTAAATTATTTATCACTTACCTATTTTTTTTTTTTTTTTTTGAGGTGAAGTCTCACTCTGTTGCCAAGGCTGGAATGCAGTGGCGCAATCTTGGCTCACTGCAACCTCTGCCCCTGAGGTTCAAACAATTCTCCTGCCTTACCCTCCCATGTAGGTGGGATTACAGGTGCTCTGCCACCATGCCCAGCTAATTTTTTGTATTTTTAGTAGAGATGGGTTGGTTGGCCAGGCTGGTCTTGAACCCCTGACCTTGTGATCGACTGTCTCAGTCTCCCAAAGAGCTGGGATTACAGGCATGAGCCACTGCGCCGGCCAATTGTATTTTTAGTAGAGATGGGGTTTTACCATCTTGGCCAGGCTGGTCTTGAACTCCTAACTTTGTGATCTACTTGCCTCAGCCTCCCAAAATGCTGGGATTACATGTGTGAGCCACCGTACCCAACTACCCAGTTTTAAAATTGTGGTGTTCATCTTTTTCTTTTTTTTTTGGGTAAGAATGATTACACTAGCCATTTTATTGTTATATTTGTTGGAATCTCCAGTTTGTCACTTGCTTTTATTTTATATACATATAAAAGTGGACACTACAGGACCTTGTGTGTGTGTGTGTGTGTGTCTGTGAATTTTACACATCATATATTATTTATCTTTTCTTTTTTTTTTTTTTTTTGAGATAGTGTCTTACTATGTTGCCCAGGCTGGCTTTAAACTCCTGGCCTCATACAATTCTCTCACACAGACTTTTGAGTAGCTGGGACTACAGGGACATGCCACCATGCCTGGCAACATATACCCTTTTTTTTTCTCAGATGGAGTCTTGCTGTGTCACCCAGGCTGTAGTGCAGTGGTGCAATATCAGCTCACTGCAACCTCCGCCTCCCAGGTTCAAGCAATTTTCCTGCCTCAGCCTCCCAAGTAGCTGGAATTAAGGGTGCCTGCCACCAAGCCCAGTTAATTTTTGTATTTTTAGTGGAGATGGGGTTTCATCATGTTGGTTAGGGTGGTCTCGAACTCCTGACCTCATGATCTGCCCTCTTTGGCCTCCCAAAGTGCTGGAATTACAGTTGTGAGCCAATGTAGCCAGCCAACATATACTTTTTTTTTTTGAGACAGAGTTTCGCTCTTGTTACCCAGGCTGGAGTGCAATGGCGTGATCTCGGCTCACCGCAACATCCGCCTCCTGAGTTCAGGCAATTCTCCTGCCTCAGCCTCCTGAGTAGCTGGGATTACAGGCACACGCCATCATGCCCAGCTAATTTTTTGTATTTTTAGTAGAGACGGGGTTTCACCATGTTGACCAGGATGGTCTCGATCTCTTGACCTCGTGATCCACCTGCCTCAGCCTCCCAAAGTGCTGGGATTACAGACGTGAGCCACCGCGCCTGGCCCCCAACATACACTTTTTAATAAACACAAGAATTAAATTTTTCTGCAATCAAACTTAGTTGACATTTTTCCCCC